>NC_089256.1:55851637-56451637 GCF_963930625.1 Muntiacus reevesi
GGGCTACAGTCTATGAGGTCTCAAAGAGTTGGACATGATTTTGCAACTGAGCAGGAAAGCAATTAATAATAAGAACACCACCACGGCCACCATAACCAGCAGGTACCATGATTTGAAAAGAAATCTATACTTGTTATGATTCAAGTGGTCCACATTTAGCAGATAATTATTGAAAAGAGTTTTAGGAGAATTATATAAGGTAGTAATAATAGTGACATAATGGGACAACTCAGAAACTGAGAAATAACATGAAATGCCTTTTGTGAATAAAACAAAACTAAACTTGATCTTGTTGGCAAAGTCACAAAAAAGACAGAAATGATCTCAGGACAAAAACAGAGTGAAATCTAATCATTTATATTAACATATCTCAAGGAAAAATATGTAACTGAGGTAGGATAAAGAATCTGTTGTTCATTGTCAGGGCTGAGGAGCAAGAAGAAAGGGTATATTTTATTGGATCTTCAGCTCCATCCTGGCACGGGTATATTCTGGCCCAAGAACACAAGTATCTATATGGTTCTTTTAGTGTGTTTATGGAGTTAACTGTATGGAGATGGATATATCAAGCTATCAAATTATCCATTAACTTCCATTGTTCTGCTATGGCATATTCACCGAGCAACCTCCTGAATCTATTTGCTATTCTTTACAACATGTCGACAAGAAAAAAATATGCTCATCAGCCAACAGTATTCAAGATGGCCATATTTCCCACTGCAAGAGATGACACATTGGCTTTCTCATTTTCATCATCAGTCCTAGTGTTAACCAAGAAATGATCTTGTGCTAAAACATCAACTCTCTAAGCTTTCAAGTTTGAGAGCTAGGTTTGAATTAACATATATTCACTTAGGTAATGCCATGCTGTGGAAACCAGATGCCCTTCCATGGATGACAGCCAAGCCCCAAATAAGGTCCTTTTCTATAAACTTCAGCACTTCTATGAGTCATCTTTGGAAAGGCATCATTGATACTACCGCTTTTTATCACCTTAGTATAAAGCATCATCAATTCTCATTCACAACAATAGCCGCAGACCTGGTCTCTACAGTCTGTTTCCCACACAGCACACAGCAAAAGTAACCCTTTAATATATAAGACAATAACATTCTTATGAGAGAAAGTCAACCCTTCTTTACATCTATACTCTGAGGCCCTGCTCCCTAACAACTGATCTCATCTTTTATCTCCCCGTTTTGCCCACTCTGTTCCAGCCACTCCAGTACCCTTGGAAATCTGGGGGAATCCTCTCTCCTTTCAGATTTCTTCCTTATTTTCTTCAGATCTCTACTCAAAGATCACTTCGTCTGAGAGGACTTATTAGATGGCATCCTATTTAATGTGACATTCCCTCCAAGCCTGTCATTATTGCTACATATCCCTTATCCTGCCTCAGTTTTATGCAGAGACACAGCACTACCCAAAATACCATGTGCCTATTTGTGAACTAAAGATATCAGTTCCATGACAGTAAGGATGAGTTTTTGCTCATTAGTGCCTGGAATTGGACTTGATGCATAGATGGTACCCAGCGCATTTTTTTAAGTCAAAAGTTGCAAGAGAAATGTGTAATAATAAAGGCTACTTGTTTAGTTTCCAGGAATCTGATCCTGTCTTTGCCGTCAATTAAGCATCTGTGTGATAGTCAGCAAGTCACTGGTTCCCTATGTTCAGATTCTTTTATCTATAAAGTGCAACTAATAATAGCTTTGTGGTGCAAATACTACATTTGAAAGGATTTTACATAATTAAACCCCAAACAATTAAAAAAGATTTGGACAAACAAGATATCCAGGCTTATCACACTGACCAGCTCTGTAACTTTGAGTCACAATCTTTTTAAGCCTCATAGCTCTGATGAAAGAAAAGGAAACTTCTTTTTTCCATCAGATTTTTTCACTCATTTTAAGGAAATTGTATCTTAGCATCAGGAAAAGTATCCCTGAGTAAGGATTATTTTATTAAATTATTTTACTAACTGCTTCTCCATAATTCATTCAATCAACAAGTTATTCACTAAGAATCCACGTGTGCCAGACTCTTTTCTAGGTGTTTGGGGTAAATCAGGTCACAAAGTCATCAAATATCCTGCCCTCATGGAACTTACCTTTCACTATGGAGAGACAGGTATGAAACAAGAAACATCAGTAAATGAAGTAGCATTTTGGAAGGTGATGTGTTTTATAAGAACAAAATAGTATAGTGAGGAACTGGGGCTTGAAAATGTGGAAGCGAAGAGGTTGAGGTTGCAATTAATTAAGAGACCATGACATCTGAGCATAGACTATCACTGAAAGACTTCTTTTCCTCCTTGTCCTTTCTCTCTTTTTTTGATCAAAAATTTGATATTATATTTTGCTTGAAATTATAGAAACTATATAGTTCCACTGGAATAGTAATTATAATAATAAACATTTCAAGAAATATTGTTGTAAAAACCTTTGAAACTGGTTATTTACTTTTTTCATGCAGAAATCTGTAAGGTTCTTATGAAATGGAGTTAATCTCATAGGGTTTCTTAGTACTGCTTTCTTTAAAAGAAACACTATTTCCATTGCAAATGAAATAAATAGTAATATCTTTAATACTCATACCTATTCTTTAGTTCAGTGGTTCTGAAACTTGTGGTTTTCAGTTTTCTATTCTTAGAAACTACTAAAGCAAGGGGGTGGGTGGAGAAAAGGCAGAAAGACAGAGGTGTTTTTTAAAATAAGAAAAGGTCCCATTATTTGGCTTTTGCCTTGCTATGGGGGAGTTGCATGCACAATGACCAGGCAACTCTACCTTGGAGGATCAGGAAAATGGCAAAAGGGATGTTAGGTTTCCTAAGAACAACTGCATAGAGACTGAAATGACTTTCTAGGCGAACACAATCAATTGATCCTCTCTGTCCGCTTTCTGGATTGTAGCTCGTAACTAGAAAAACCACCAAGAAAGACCTGTTGAGCTGAGCCCTCTAAGAGTGAGGTCATTGAAATTAGCTTGTGGGTCATATTTAATAACTTTGCCAACCATGTATCAGAGCTGAGGCATACAAGGAAGTAAATAATTTTTTCAACACAGTTATTCACAGTGTCACCAGGGGTTTCCCTGGTGGCTCAGATGGTAAAGAATCTGCCTGCAATACAGGAGACCCGGTTCCGATTCTTAGGTCAGGAAGATTCCCTGGAGAATGGAATGGCTACCCACTCCTGGAATGGCTCTCCAGGATTCTTACCTGGAGAATTCCACGAACAGAGGAGCCTGGTGGGCTACAGTTCATGGGTTCGCAAAGTCAGACACAGCTGAGCAACTAACATTCTCACATTTACAATGTGAGAACTTTTTAATGCTCCAGTAAAGACTTGATTTTGGGGATGTGCCTAATTAAGAAAAATTCCAGAATGACAGTACACTCACTTTTAGCCAGAAGTCATAAACTGAAGAACCATATCATTTTGGTTGCTCTCTGGTTACAGTGACCCTCCTCCTTGAGTACTATAAACTATCCACCTGCAAGCTGGCATAGAACACATTGGCATCTATTTGTCAGGACTTCTGGAGTTCTTGGAAGTGACAAAATATGACACAAACACTATTATTTATAGTCTGTCCCTGTTCAATGAAAAGGATCCTTGGGCTGAAGCTGCCAAGAGTAGTATTAGTTACCCAATCTGACAATTTCATTTCAGGGTTCTAGTCGGTTGAGACCGGACAGAGTTCTTTAGGCAGTAAAAATCATGACCCTCCCTTAGGGCTGGAGAAGCTTCTTTCAGACCCAAGCTGCCGTTGATTTCCAGTAGTGTTTGTACTACACATGTTCTCAAATGGTTTGGCATGACAAACAAATCCATTTTATCCACAAGGGTTGGACAGATTATGGATGTGGCCAGCTAGCACCTCCAGTCTCAAACCCAATTCATTTGCCTTTCTCACTTTCTTCAAATTTCCGCCCCCCCCCCCCAAGATTTATTTCTGTTGCTATACGGATATGAATTCCAATATATCAGGTTCCTGCCTGCCTTCTGTCTCCTATTTGGCCCTTTATTTGATCTGAAACAATGTATCAAGTGATGGAAAGATGGATAAGGAGAGAGGGGGAGAGAACAAAAACATAAAAATGTAGAACAAAAACATTCCAACTGAAATAAACAATTGTTGAATACCTATTAAGTCCACTACTCAGTGTTAGACATGGTATTGAATACTCAGAAATAAGTAAGAGCTTAGCTATTTAAGTAAGTAAATATAAATACCTTTAGAGAAGCATGCAGTTCTACGGCATATCAGCAAAGAAAAATAAAACATTATTTGTGATGATAAAATAAGCTTTATTCACTCATCCATTCACTCATTCATTTATTATGCATTTGTAAAGTACCTACCATATACACTCAAGGAATAGCAAAGTAAACAAGACTATCTCTCCCCTTGAAAGTTTTATAAGTAGGTTCTCAAAGTTCAGAGTGCCTCAGAATCTCCTGAGAAATATGTTAAAATATAGGTTGCTGGGCCACAATTCCAGGTTTTTTTGGATTTATTAGGGCTCACACAAGGCCTAAGAATCAGCATTTCTGTCTTATTCCCAGGTGCTACCACTGGTCTGTTTTCAGGATTATGGATGGAGAACTACTTGGTTAGACCAATGCTTGTCAAATTTAGTGTTCATGACTTCACTCTACGTTCGTTCTCGTTAAGATGCAAATTTTCATTTAATAGGACTGATGTAGGACCCCAATTTCTGTAATATTCCAGGTACCTCACTTTGAGTAGTGAGGGTCTAATAAGTGAACAGACACTTTTAAGGAAATGTGTACAAAAGACACCATGAACTAAACAGTAATTAAGACAAACTTTGAAGAAGAGAGAGGTTTTTTGCAGGGGAGCCTGTAAGAGTGAACATACAGTACAGGTTCAGTGAAGGCTGGGAGTGTGAGAACGATGAAGAGACAATGGATTCTGAGCAGAAATAGAAGTGTGAGGTGGTATGATTTGTGAGGTGGTATAACTTCAGGTAATGAGGAAGTCCAAGACCCGGTTACATGGGTCAGTAACTAGAGCGGAACAGAAATGAGAGCTTCTCAAGCTGAGGAAGCCAAGGAAATGTGAGCCTATGTTATAGGAAGGACATCAAAAGGATATTGAAGTTTCCAGAGTTGGCATAAGTAAAGAAGGAAATGGAGCCAAGTTACAGAGAAGCTCCTAAAGTCAGTGTATTGTCATGGGGTTCAGTAAATCACTTTGATGAAGTGGTTTCAAAAGACATGAAATTGCTGACTGATAGTGAGTAAACACTGATCTGAAAACAGTGGTGCTGAACATGAAATATATTAGGTCCATCTCTTGGCCTTCTCAATAAAAAGGCTTAGCTTCTACTGGGGAACAACGGGCAATGTGGGTATTTTCAGGGAAAGAGTGGCTTTCAGTTAAGACAAGCTAGCTGGGGAGTAAAAGGAAAGAAATGTCAAGGTCAAAATATCACACTGGAAAAAGTATCACATTAGTAGAGTGGTAACAGAAAAATAGCAGAATTAATTTTGGGTAGAGTTGAGAGTACATGGAAGAGGATTATGTTTAAATCAGTAAATTTCACAACAGGAATTAGGGAATGAGGGGTTTGTGAGTTAGTAGCAGCAATGGGGAAGCAAAAGTGGAGAGTCAAAATAAACAACAAAACAAAAGGAATTAAAAGAGAGTTTTTGAAGTTAAGCAATCTTGAGTTTCCAAACTGGGCAATTTCAGGCTTTCAAAGTTGAATCCCTGTTTGTGAGGTCCTAGTTAGGATGGCTGAAACTCATTTATATCCAGAGGCAGAATAGATTGTTTCCAACATTTTCTCAGGGTTGATTTAATGGTAAAAAATAATCCTTGGAACACTTCCTCCATCTATTTATTTACTGGCTGTGCTAGGAGGCTTGTGGGATCTTAGTTCACCCACTAGGGATTAAACCCTGGGGCCATAGCAGTCAAAGTGCAGAGTCCTAACCACTGGACTACCAGGGAATTCCCACACTTTCTGTCTTTATATTCAAAGTATTTTTCTGGAATTTAAATAGTTTTTAGCGTTTCTAAGCATTACAAAATAAATAAATAAATTAGGACAAAAATCATCCGTACACAGATGCCAAGCTGAGTCACTTTAGTCGTGTGACTGACTCTTTGTGACTCCATGGGCTGTAACCAGCCAGGCTCCCCTGTCCACGGAATTTTCCAGGCAAGAATACTAAAGAGGGTTGTCATTCCCTTCTCCAGGGGATCTTCCTAATCCAGGGATCAAACCCAGGCCTTCTGCATTGCAGGCAGATTCTTTACCACCTGAGTAAAGAATCTTTACCATACCAGTAAGAATCTACTGAGAATTAAGGTATGACTATAGAAAAATAATACTACAGAAATCAAGAGTCTACCTATCTCCACCAGGGTCTAGCCATTGTAACCTGGGCAGATTACAGAGCCTCTCTGGGCCTCAATGTCTCCATCTGTAGAGTCAGGATAATAGAAGCTATCACCTCTACTTACTATGTGCCAGTTGCTGTCTTTAAGTCCTTTGTGAAATTCACTCATTTAATTCTCAAAGCCACTCAGCCAGATAGGTAGACTATCATCATGCATGAGAGAACAAACACAGAGATTGCTAGGAGATCTAACTATTGGCAGAGAATTTGATTGGCAGGATTGGCATCCTGGTCACAAAATCCAGCCTCTTAAACATTATGCGGCTGTCTCTTGGGTAGCAATAGATAATACTAGTAAGTACCTCTTAAGGTGATTTGAGAATTACATGTGTAAAATTAAATATGTAAAGTGCATAGAACAGCGTCTGGTACATAATAAGAATTCAATAAATACTAGATATTTAATGGTTTTTGTCATCCTCATTTTCTAAAAATATAGGATTAAAAGTTGAAATCTTAGAAAATTTGTAAATTATCCTAGTTAATGAAAAAGTGCTAATTAAAGTACATGTCATCTATTAAATTAGCAAATTTTAAAAATAATATCTAAACAGGAACTCTGGAAAAATGTATAGACATACACTTTTAAAGAGCAATGTTTTCCAAAAACTTGAAAAAGTATATACACTTTTATTTGCCACCCTCTTACTTCTTAGGTGGCAGCATATTCTGGGTGAAATAGCAAAGTGTTTAGATAGTCCTAGTTTCAAATTCTGACTCAGATAAAAACGAAAATTCAAAAAGTTCCTTTCACATACTAGTTAAGTCATCTTGGTTAAGCTAATTATTTTCTGAGTATCAATTTCTCATCTACAAACCAGGCATATTACTCAGCTTAAAAAAAGATAGATTGCATGAGATAACGTGGGTAAGGTAAAGCTGAAGTGAAGTGTTAGTCCCTCAATTGTGTCTGACTCTTTGCAACCCCATCGACTGTAGCCCACTAGGCTCCTCTGTCCATGGAATTCTCTAGGCAATAATAGCCTAGAGTGTGGGTAGCGGAATGGGAAGCCATTCCCTTCTCCAGGGGATCTTCCTGACCCAAGAATGGAACCTGGGTCTCCAAGAAGGCAGATTCTTTACCATCTGAGCCACCAGGGAAGCCCAACATTGGTAGATTATGCCGAAATTTGTACAGATTGAACATGTGTTAGTTTGCTTTCTTTAAATATCTGTTTCATGAAATGGTCCCAAGAAAATAAGTTAAAAAGGTGGCTATATACTATTTTTAATTTATATAGCCAACCTAAATGTACAATAAGGGAACTAAATGTACTACAATAATTTGCCTTAATATGATGTAATACTTATACATTACTTATATATTTGATAAACACAAAATTTAAAAAGATGGTAACGATAAACCTATATGCAAAACAGAAAAAAAGAGACACAGATGTACAGAACAGACTTTTAGAGTCTGTGGGAGAAGGCGAGGGTGGGATGTTCAGAGAGAACAGCATTGAAACAAGTATACTATCAAAGGTGAAACAGATCACCAGCCCAGGTTGGATGCATGAGACAAGTGCTCAGGGCTGGTGCACTGGGAAGACCCAGAGGGATGGGATGGGGAGGGAGGCGGGAGGGGGGATCAGGATGGGGAACACATGTAAATCCATGGCTGATTCATGTCAATGTATGGCAAAAACCACTACAATATTGTAAAGTAATTAGCCTCCAACTAATAAAAATAAATGGAAAAAAATAACTTAAAAAACCCCACAAAATGTATGGAATGTTCAGTTTGGTTCAGTCACTCAGTCATGCATGATTCTTTGCCACCCCATGGACTGCAGCATGCCAGCTTCCCTATCCATCACCAACTCCCAGAGTTGCTCAAACTCATGTCCATCAAGTCGGTGATGCCATCCAACCATCTCATCCTCTGTCATCCACTTCTCCTGCCTTCAATCTTCAGTCATCAGGGTCTTTTCCAATGAGTCAACTCTTCTCATTAGGTGGCCAAAGTATTAGAGTTTCAGCTTCAGCATCAGTTCTTCCAATGAATATTCAGGATTGATATCCTTTAGGATTGACTGGTTTGATCTCCTTGCAGTCCAAGGGACACTCAAGAATCTTCTCCAACACCATGGTTCAAAAGCATCAGTTTTCCAGAACTCAACTTTCTTTATGGTCCAACTCTCATGACGACTGGAAAAACCATAATTTTGACTAGATGGACCTTTGTCAGCAAAGTAATGTCTGCTTTTTAATATGCTGTCTAGGTTGGTCATAGGTTTTCTTCCAAGGAGCAAGCGTCTTTTAATTTCATGGCACGAGTCACCATCTGCAGTGATTCTGGAGCCCAAGGAAATAAAGTCTCTCACTGTTTTGTTTGTTTCCCCATCTATTTGCCATGAAGTGTTGGGACCAGATGCCATGATCTTTGTTTTTTGAATGTTGAGTTTTAAGCCAACTTTTTCACTCTCCTCTTTCACCTCCATCAAGAGGCTCTTTCCTTCTTTGCTTTCTGCCATAAGGGTGGTGTCATCTGTATATCTGAGGTTATTGATATTTCTCCCTGCAATCTTGATTCCAGCTTGTCCTTCATCCAGTCCAGCATTTCGCTTGATGTACTCTGCATATAAGTTCAATAAGCAGGGTGACAATATACAGCCTTGAAGTATTTCTTTCCCAATTTTGAACCAGTCAGTTGTTCCATGTCCAGTTCTAACTGTTGCTTCTTGACAGGCATACAGATTTCTCAGGAGGCAGGTGAGGTGGTCCGGTTTTCCCATCTCTTGAAGAATTTTCCACAGTTTGTTGTGATCCTCATAGTCAAAAGCTATAGAATATTCAATAAAACAGAATTAAATGGTTTTCTGGAACTCTTGCTTTTTCTAAAATCCAGCAGATGTTGGCAATTTGATCTCTGGTTCCTCTGCCTTCTCTAAAGCCAGCTTGAACATCTGAAAGTTCTCAGTTCATGTACTATTGAAGCCTGGCTTGGAGAATTTTGAGCATTACTTTGCTAGTGTGTGAGATAAGTGCAATTGTGCAATAGTTTGAACATTCTTTGGCATTGAAATGAAAACTGACATTTTCCAGTCCTGTGGTCACTGCTGTGTTTTCCAAATTTGTTGGCATATTGAGTGCAGCACTTTCACAGCATCATCTTTTAGGATCTGGAACAACTCAGCTGGAATTTCATCACCTCCACTAGCTTTGTTCGTAGTGATGCTTCCTAAGGCCCACTTGACTTCGCATTCCAGGATGTCTGGCTCTACGTGAGTGATCACACGATCATGGTTATCTGGGTCATGAAGATCTTTTTTGTATAGTCTTCTGTGTATTCTTGCCACCTCTTCTTAATATCTTTTGCTTCTGTTCAGTCCATACTGTTTCTGTCCTTTATTGTGCCCATCTTTGCATGAAATGTTCCCTTGGTATCTCTAATTTTCTTGAAGAGAGCTCTAGCTTTTCCCATTCTATTATTTTCCTCTATTTCTTTGCATCTATCACTTAGGAAGCCTTTCTTATCTCTCCTTGCTCTTCTTTGGATATCTGCATTCAGATGGATACATCTTTCCTTTTCTCTTTTGCCTTTCACTTCTCTTCTATTCTTGGCTATTTGTAAATGTCCATATGTGTATATGGAAAATTCTTATGTAATTTATATAATAAAATATTGAAATTTTTATGATTATATGTTAAGTATAAGAATTATGGAGCTAGAAGGAGATATGGAAAACAACTGTTTTATTAGATTTGTCTTGCTGGCTTCTAATATTTTCGAGAGCATGTCGTTTGTCTGATAATTTTTGATATCCTTAATATCAAATCATAAGTACTTTTATCTGAATGTTTCATCTGAGAATACCTAAAGGGCTCTGATATTTATCCTCAAAGATCTTCCTTTATCCTGGTCTTAATCCAGATGAAGCTAAAAGATCTATGGTAAAAAATGGTATTTAAAAGCTTTGAATTTTTAAAGTCCTTATTATATATTAATTTAGTAAATATTTACTGAACATTAATGCATTTTTTTTCATTTCAAATAAGCTTAGATATTTTAAGCCTTTATAATTTCCCTTTTTCTAATTCCTCCTTGTCACTCCAACCAATAGTATTTATCAATGTATTTAAATATTTGCTAATTTACAAAACTCCTTCAAAATTTGCTTGGCAAACCAGATTAAAAAAAAAACACTTTTTATAAAATCCAAAAGTTACATATTTTGTCAGTTTTATTGGGTGTTTTTCTTTTGATAGTGGCTGTCATAATTTCTCTCACAAACTGCCCTAATTTACTTTTGCAAAGCAAAGTTTAAATGAGTTTTTTAAAAAGTGTTTTGTGATATTTAGGCTTTCTCAGGTATATTCTGTCTTTTCAAGAAGTGAATGTACACAGAACATCTGTTAAAAAAGGAAAAGTGGGGAGGGGAAATGATTCAAGGTTTTGATGTAAAAATTATGTATACATTTTATGTGAAAAGATAAGGTGGGTCCTCAAATAACAGAAGAGCAAGTACTTCTTTCAGAGACAAGGCTTTCACTCAGTGAAGACATGATTTGACACATGGTTCTATCAAATGTGTTAGCGCAAATATAACACCGAGGATGGTCTACCTTCACACCAGTGCTAACATGAAGAGAAGTCACCCATTGAGAGCGCCTCACTATGCTGGAAACATTCATTAAAGCCATAGCAACCTCGACAGTCTACTACAAAATAGCTTATGCAGGTGCAAAGACTTATATTAGATAGTATCAACTGGGATGCTGCAAAAATTCATTAGATTGCTCATAAGTTAGTTTGAAAATCCTATTAAGAAAATTTTCCATTCATTGCCTGAGATAAGAGGGTTTAAAAGAAAAATAAAATGGAAACATACATCTTATTAGCACTTTTTATTTAGGGCAGGTTGCGATGAAAAATTTGGAAGAAAGTGAGCTTTCTCATGGAAAGCTTCAATGAATAAAATTACATAGTTAAGAAGTGACACTACTAAGTTCAGTCATAAAAATGGAAGCTCCCTGAGTCAGAAAGGAAAAATAAAAACTAATGCTGAATTTCAAATAAAAATAATTAAGACTTGATTTTTTTAAGGAAGCTCTAAAAATTGACCACCTTGATGAAATGTCAAATGTGTTTGGAGGATAAATTAAATTCACTCAATAACCTCAAGACATAACATATTTAACTTTAGAAACAAAAGTCTCGATTCCAGCATTACCCCTACCATGAATTTGTATATATTCTATCCAAATCTATACCACCTCAATCTATACCATTATACTTAAAAGAAAACAAACAGCCAAACAATCAAACAACAACAACAACAAAACCCTTACATTAAAAATCTACTCTAGGTAACCATGCAGCTGATTAAATTGTCACAACAATTTTCAGTTTTGTACTTCTCAACTAAAAATGCTTTATCAGTCTAATTATTATGATGCTTGCATTGCCCTCAATTATAAAAGAACTGCTTGAGTCAATGGAAAATGAGAATGGGTGTCTGCTATTCAACTTGATATATTAAGTTTGCTCATTTGAAACAAAAGAAAAAGGTATAAGAGATTGGAAAGTGAAAAGGAGATCTTTGAGTCCTTATAATTTGACTTCTAAGCTTAATGATTTCATTCTGAACTTCAAAGAGGCTAATTTATAATAAAAAGAGAGACAGGTATAAGTGGAGAATGGAAGGTAAACAATAAGAATTGAGTGACAATCTTCTCCCTCTAAATTATTCCCCAAATATTATGGCTTTAAGGTAAAACAAAAATGTTAATAACTGTCATTTCCCAAACCTTGAAAACCAAAAAGTACACATCACCCCATGTCCATGTCTCATCCTATTTTAAATGGAACAAAGTGACTTTCAGAGTTTGGGAAGTGCATAATTACATAGACTGGAGTCTTTGGACTTTGATCATAATTACAGTGCTTTATCCATCCATCACTTGTTGCTTGAGGACTATTTCTTGGTGAATTCTTTAAAGGAGATAAAAACCCTGTCAGGACAAATTTGAGCTGCAAACAGCTAATCAAAAACTTGGCTCTCTTGACTTGAAACAGATTGAAAATTGCCACTTTAATCTCACAATCCACTTGGCTTTTAAGTAAAGTGAGAACATGAAGTCTCTCTTTGGAAAGGCATGCATCTCCCATTGTTCATACCACTGGGTACGTTTTTATGAGCTTCAACTGGGATATTCAGTCCAAGTCCTCCTCCCTGCATAGAGTGGTTCTCAAAATTGGGTGTATATACAAGCACATCTTCTGGGGTGCTTGATAAAAATGCTGCATTTTGCATTCCTTCCCCTCATGATCAGTTTCTCAGAGGGTGCCATCAGGGTAATTGGAAACCTAAAATTAACTGAGAACCTTATAACACAGAAGGCCTACAACTATTTTTCCCCCCAAGAGTGGTCTGAATGGTCTGAGAAGTACATGAATCAAAATTATTTTTGTTTACAATGAAATTCGAAGGCTCCAGCTAGATGTATCAAGTTATAGTCTCAGGTTATCGCGTCTCAGCTCTCTGAACTCCTAACAGTATCAGAAGTGAATGTGTGTATTACCGGGTTTTCCTGAGTCTGAATTTGGGTGTCATTTTCAGATACTTCCTGAAAGTCAAATGAATTTCTCTAAAAACCTTTTTGAGGAACCTTAACAGAGGCTTCCCTAGTAGCTCAGTTGGTAAAAGAATCTGCCTGCAATGCAGGAGACCCAGGTTTGATCCTTGGGTCAAGAAGAGCCCCTGGAGAAGAAAATGGCAACCCAGTCCAGTACTCTTGCCTGAAGAATTCCACGGACAGAGGAGGCTGGGCTACAGTCCATAGGACAGCAAACAGTCAGACATGACTGTGGGACTAACTTTCACTTTTCACTTTTTTTCAACAAACGCTACTAACCAAAGTCACCCTTCCAACTTGCAGCCTTCATGGTGGGTGCTTTGCACTTGCAATCCCCAGGCTGCACATCCAGGGTCTTCTACCCTCTCTTGCACCTCATTGTAGTATTTCTATGCATGTGGTTCTTCTTTGGAAGCCCTGAGGTCTAGGGCTTACTCATACCGTTTACGTTTCCCACTCAGGACCAAGAAAAATAGATAAGCTCATGGAATATTTTAGTTAAACAAATTAAAACAAAACAAATGAAAAAAAAAAAGGCTTAGGTTCCATATCTATGATTTGAGGATAAAAATTCATTACCTGGTGAATTAGTTTCCTATTGCAGCTGTAACAAGCTATCACAAACTTGCGGCTTAAACCAACCCAGATGTATTATCTCACAGTTCTGCTGGTTGGAAGCCTGAGGCAGATCTCACTGGGTTGAAATCAAGGTGTTGGCAGGCCTGTGTTTCTCCTGGTGGCTTATGTATAGGAAAATCTGTTTCCTTGCCTTTTCCAGTTTCTAGAGACAGCCACCCTTCCTTGGCTCCTGATCCCTTTCCATCTTCAAAATCCATTGAATCTTCTCTCACCTCACATCACTTTGACTTTCTACCTCCCACTTTCACTTTTAAGGAGTCTTGGGATTACATCCCACTTGGATAGTCCAAGATAATCTACCTATTTTAAGATCAGCTGATTAGCAGCCTTAATTCCATATGCAACCTATTATCTCTTTGCTGTGTAATAGAACATATAATCATGTGTAATATAACATAGTTCCATAAAAAACTGAAAATAGAGCTACCATATGACCTGCAATCCACTCCTAGGCATATATCTGGAGAAAAACATGATCTGAAAAGATACTTGCATTCCAATGTTCATTGCAGCACTGTTTAAAATAGCCAAGACATGGAATCAACCTAAATGTCCATCAACAGAGGAATGAATAAAGAAGAATCTAAATCTTCTAGAAAGAAATGATCCAAATAAACTTATAAGACAGAAATAGACACAAAGAATTCAAGAACAAGCTTATAGTTACCAGGGAGAAGGATGGGGGGACAGGATAGTTAGGGAGTTTGGGATGAACGTGTATGCACTGCTATATTTAAAATGGGTAGCCAACAAGGACCTACTGTGCAGTACATGGAACTCTGCTCACTGTTACAAGGCAGCCTGCATGAGAGGGGAGTTTGGGGGAGAATGGATACATGCATATGTATGGCTGAGTCCCTTTGCTATTCACCTGAAACTATCACAAGTTGTTAACCAGCTGTACCCAATACAAAATGAAAAAAGAAGACATGACTGTTGCTGGATACCCTTATTTTGCCCATCTCATCTGTCCTGGGGAGTCAGCTACATAACATGTTGAATAACACTTTGTTACTCATAAAGTTCTATATGGATCTAATAAAATAGTATGTTCTGTGGTAGAGAGCATTGAATGGGGGAGAGACTTGGATTCTAGGCTTGGTTCTGCTACTATTTTTGTATGTGATTTTGGGCAAGTCCCTTAACCTCTCTGGGTTTTAAATTTCTCAATTCTAAAGCAGAAGAATGGAGACAAATCAGCATCATGGGGCAGGACTCATAATCATCTTTGTGTTTAAATATGGAGCGAAATGAAAGCTAGGTATGCCTCCATGAGGACACAGTCCTTGCTGGGAAGGAAACTCTGGTTCACCAGTGTGCTGTTCACACATTAGTTGTTGTTTAGTCACTAAATCATGTCCGAATCTTTTGTGACCCCATGGGCTGTAACCTGCAAGTCTCCTCCATCCATGGAATTCCCCAGGCAAGAATACTGGAATGGGTTGCCACTTCCTTCCCCATGGGATCTTCCTGACCCAGGAATCAAACCTGCATGCCCTGCACTACAGGCGTATTTTTTTTTTTTTTTTTTTTTTTTTTTACTGTTGAGCCACCAGGGAAGCCCCCATATACACAACAGTAGAAGCTAGCAGTACACTAAGTGGATGCATTGAAGAGTTTAGTGGGTTATTACTTAACTCTCAGTGATTTAGCTGTGAACAGTAGACTAGAAGTTGTTATCCCTAGTTAACTTACTAAGAAACTTTGATTTTGATGGCTTAAGTGGTTTCCATGAAAGTCACATGGTCAGTTAGTGGTGGCGTTACGACTATCACCCAGGTCTTTTGATAAGTGCTATGGGCCCTCAGCTGACACACGTCCCTGCCTCTCTGCCATTTAAATGCACTCACAGCTCGGGAGCTGTGTACAGAATTACAGGACATTTTACTCTTGGCTAACAACAGTGGGTCATAAAGGTCTTTTGACATTTATTCTTGTGAAAATTGTGAGGGTTGGAGGCAGATTTTTCTTGACTACAGTTGGTGACTGCATTAGTCCCTGTTGATAAACCCTATATTACTTTATGAATCAATTCTCCCTGCCCTCTGCCTTTCTTCATTTCAAGCACTGATGTAAAAAACCACACAGATTGCATCATGTTAGCTCGTTCCTTTCAGTCAGACAGAGAAACTTAGTGATTATGGAGCTGGCTAAAATTAATGGATTAGCCGTATTAAAAATGGTTTGCTCACTGAAGTGGATGGATACATACTTAATTGTCATCAAAATTATATTAAATGATATATTAATTTTCAAAGTCTCCATTGTACATAAAGAACACTATGGGCATATCTTTCATTTTTCTACTGGGTGTGATCCTGAAAGGAAAAAGCATTTGAAAAAAGAATAAATTAAGAGAGTTTAATAAAGGGACTATTGATGAAGGGAGAAGAGATACGGTATGACTTTTTGGAGTTAGCAGTGGCTAAAAATTGTTACACCCCTAAGTTTGAAGGAAGAGGATAGTAGAGAGAAGTTACTCAAACTCAAGATACCCAGACCTGTGGTAAGAGCCCCTGTAGACCTGCAACCTTTAGTGGAAAACCCAAGGGAGAAACAGGGAAACATAAACCCCCAATTCATCCTCCTCCTGTCCTTTGATCTTCTGCTAGACGTACCCACTGGTTGAACCCAAGAGAAAACAGAAGAAAAAGGAACTGCTTCATAAGGAAGTCTTCATAAGTCAGCTTCCTGGGATCCAGAACAAAAGGAGGTAGGGTAGATGTGGAGAAGCAAATTAAAGACACTCTACACAGAACTGCATCTGTCTTTATGAGGTCATATTTGACAAATAAAATGATCCTCCACTGTAAGTTCATTGTCACCCACAGCCCTCTTTGTCCTTTTGGGATATATTTAGAAAACACAGTTTAAAAAGTTGACCTTTAAGCCAGTAAAGCATAAAATTCACAATCAATATGTAATTTACGCAGGAAATGCTTCTTACTCATCCATACAGAACTTTAAAGTTTAAACTTCTTTGAGTAGAGGGTGACTGAAAAAAAAACCAAAAACCCAAAGAAACAAACTCAAAATCATTTTACCAGTGGTTCAAATTGTAATATGCTTTACTTTCTCTTATTTTATTTTATTTTATTTTACTTTCTCTTATTTCTCTCAGTTATCATAATGTTTCAAAATTTAATCTTGATTCTTTTTATCATTTTGACTGGTTAATCTTCAAAATGACATTTGGAGGAATTCAATCTGTCTTTTAGAATTACTTGGTTAGAGATCTATGTTAAAAACGAGGTGGCAATTCCAAAACTAATTATGCAAAAAGGCCCAAATTATAACCCAAACGATAAATTAACAAAATTTAACTCCTAAAATGCTAAAATTTAGATTCATTTTGAATATTTACAAATAAAAAGTAAACAGAACTCATTGATTATGGTTTTAATTTATAAGGAAATGGTATCTTACCCTTTGGCTCTTGTTAATTGATTTCCACAATTTCATCTATTTTTTTTTTAATTAAGGTAGCAATAAAGTGACAAAACTTGTGATTTGTCCACCTGCTCCTCTTGTATATAGATACCTTACATAGTTTCAGTATCTTTCAGTATCTTTGATTTTCAGAAAAATTTTTGTAAAACTACAGTAAATTAGCATCCACATCAGAGCACAACCAAATGCATAATATGTTAATATGTTCAGGTGCAAAGAGAAAAAAAAAGCAGAAGGTGAAATCTAAATTTGAAATGTATATTAAAACTGACTTTTGGGGAAATGGCATTAACATTCAGTAATAAATGATAATAGCAGCTCTCATTTATTATATTCTTTGATAAAAGGAAATTCATGCATTAAGGTAGCTTACAGCTAAAAATAACAAGAAATCCTGTTCTTTTATGAAAATTCTCTTTTATAACTTCTTTCTAAAGACAAGGTCAGGAAAAAGACAAATTTAACTATGTAGATGACTATGATTATGGAATGATTAAATTTGGTCTTACTTAAAATAGATTTGTAAACTGAGAACTACAAGGATTGTCTGCTTAGAAAAACCAGCTCAAACCCATTCACTCCTGAGGAATCAAACAGAATATTGTTTGATTCTTTCTTATAGTGATATTCCAGTTATTCATTCATTTATTCCCTAAAGAGCCTAGACAGAAAAATATAATTCAGAACTTGAAATATCTGACAGTGCTTAAAAATATGAGGAAAATATTCATTATTAAACATGTAAGTATTGTAGAGTTAAACATTACAGCCATATCTTGTTCATTTTTGCAATTCTAGTGCCTTGCTCAGAGTAAGTAGATGGTTGGCAAGGAACGTTTTTCTTTAGTTTATTTTCCAACTAAGTTTTAATGACAAATGAAAAGTAGATAATCTTACCTAAAACAATTTATTTGGCAAAGAAATGTTCGCTGATCACTCTGCACCACCATCTCACAGCTGCCCAACATGAACCCCTCTTCCCCAAAAGTGACACTTGCCATGAAGTTCGGAGATTCAGCAGAATTTAAGACATTTTTAAAGTACTATTATTATTTTAAATTTTACAGTCTGTCAAAAATTGAGATGATATTTGCTCCACCAATGGGCAGGTTGCTGGGACACTCTGAAAAGCAATTTCCTTGTGTATTCATATTTACAGGCTTCCCTCATCAAGCATTAGAAATTCACCTGGACAGAGGTCTACTTTCTAGAAGAAAGTTTCTTCTAGAGCTGAGGTAGATCCAAGAACCTACTTTAAAAAAGATGTCCTCAGGGGATACATTATATAGCTAATGTTTCACCAGAATTATCCTCTTAGAAATATTCTTTCAAAGGTTTTATTGAAGTAAAAAATGTTGAGGCTGGAAAAATTTTGAGAACTAGAAAATCTTTAATATTCATCTCTTTATCCACTCACCCCACGATGCCAACGAAATCTTATATAAGAACATGAATTCCAGAGCCATTCATTTTTGCTACTACTGTTTGCAATACACAGCAAGGCAGGAATCAAATCACCATACACATTTCTCACTTCAACCTGGAGACCAACAAACTTGCTTTCTCTCTCTTTCTTTTTTCTTCCTTTCTTCTCTTGCTCTCTCCACCATTCCATTCACATTTCTCCCTTTCCTTCCTTCTTCTGCTTTCTCACACAGTCCACCAGAAATATCACAGGGAAAGAAGTTGCATTCGTAGGGCTGGCCAAAAAGTTCATTTGGATTTTTCTGTTAAGATGTTATGGAAAAGCCTGAACGAAATTTTTGGCCAACCCAATACATAGTCTACATTATTGTTTACATGGTAATAACTCATATTAATGAAGAAAGATCACATGGCCTCCTTAATTGCCTGGGCAATTGGACAGTGAGCCCTGGTCAGAGAACCTACTCTGCTGCTGAACTGATTTTCTCCCAGGCACTTGTGGTGAATGACAAGTTAACCCTTTTGGAACCACACCATTTTCAACAGCCAGAGGACCTCCCTCATTAGTCTCAGAAAATAAAGTATGAAATTCCAACATCAAATCTCATGCTGTTAAATTAACAACATCACACTGCTACATACGACTTGAATATTTCCCATAACTTTATGACTGGAAAAACACTGTTCAGATTTCATTTACCAGTTTAAAAATAGCAGAGTCTAATTTGAAACACATACACACACACTGTGCACACTCACTAATATTCCCTCTTAGTGCTAAGCAAACATTACTTCCTATAAGCAGAAATAAAATTCAGGATAATTATAAGTTTTAAATGTTGGATTTGTCAAAAGATGATGTTTGTTATGAAACAAATCAAGAAGAAAATATGCTATAGAGCCAAAATGACAAGCCACAATCTGTTTAGTATAACAATGGCTATTTATCTATTTTTTATTGCATAAATCAGAATTACTCTGTGTTTATTTTGACTTGAAGATCATTCACAGTTTATTACGTCCCTATCCAATGAAATGTCTTCTACTTGGGTGGTTGAGGGCTAAGCCTGGCAAATAACAGATTTTAAACATCTTAAAATGGTGTGACAATTTTATGAGACATCGTGGGAAGACCGTCTTCAAACTTTGTTACTTTGTACTTTCAGATAGGAACTAAAAGAGAAACCTAGAAGAGATGCCCACAGACCACTTTAAGTCCACAGAAAGTGCAAAATAATATCACTGTGCTCATAAACAAAGAGAGGCTGCTCTTTGAATACAGCAGAAACACTCATCATACACAAGGCACTCCGATTAAGTTTTGATAGAAGTTGATCTCACGTTTAAACTCACCGCTGGATGTAAGGGTCGGGACAGTACTGTAGGGTGGCACACCGTGAAGTTTCAAAATTCATTTCCTTCAACTCTCTTTGATATCAATAAATGGAGAAAAGTATATAACATATACACATATACCTGTGTATACATAGATATCAAGCCAGGAGGCTAAAAGCAATAGGGTCAAATGCTATCAGACATAGACGTGTAGACACTTTCCCCCTTCACACATATTTGAAAAGAGGCGGAGCGTTTCTCGATTTGAACCAATGAGATTCATCAAGTGATTAAAACACCAGAAACAGTCGAATCTTACCAGCTGGGCATCCTCTCTACAGTTGCTCTTCCTTCTCTACTATGGCTTTAGAGTCCTTCATGTATAGTGGCCACACTCGTTGGCAATTTGGAGTCATCGCTGAACTGCTGGTCTCTCTGGTGATTGGATGCTGGCATGAATGCATCAGAGTTTAATTTCAGCAGCCTGGACTTTCACAACACAGCAGAGCTAATGAATGTCCACCCTGTTCCAACTAATTAATGCTTCCTTGTATCTGCATACTGATTTAATTTGAGGACTTCTGTGACTGCTTCTGGAACTAAATATTTCACAGAGCTGCTTAGGAAGTTTGTCTTTTTTTTCTTCTTCTTCATCTCCACCACCCTCCCCCCCCCCCCCTCATTCTCCCTTTCAGCCAACCGCCTGTTGTGGTCACAATCTCAAATAGCAAAGACGGGGAAATTCCTTGATTATATTTAACCTAGAACTCGCTCTTCGTCTCAACTAAAAGAGATACCCATTCACATCCCCTTAGTACTGCCTTCCCTAAATAAAAAAAAACAAAAACAAAAAACCTTTATTGAATTTTTAAACTATCCTACCTCAAACACACACACATAATTTTCTTAAAGTAATATTCAAA
Source organism: Muntiacus reevesi (assembly GCF_963930625.1). Taxonomy (NCBI): domain Eukaryota; kingdom Metazoa; phylum Chordata; class Mammalia; order Artiodactyla; family Cervidae; genus Muntiacus; species Muntiacus reevesi. Next base: position 55,872,429 of record NC_089256.1, read on the forward strand.
TGGAAAATAAAGTAGTATTTTTGACAGTTTTGAAGCTTACAAAATTATTTCAAATTGCCAGTTACTGGAAACATTTGAGTTATCTCCATCTCTCTGTCTTTCCCACTTTTTTATTTATGTCTATTGTTTTGGCTTGTTTTGGTTTTGCTTTAGCTCGAGCTACTTTGGAGTAAAACCATTAACTTGTTCATATATTCAAAACAATATATCAAAAGTCTACATACAGAATAATTCATTTCCTTTCTGAATACAGGCTGTAAACCAATCACGGTTTTGTGGATTTGGGAATTGAATGAAATATGATTCAGAAGCTAAATTAAAATAGACTCCAACGGGGAAAAAAAAAAAAAGTGTGTCCAAGTATCACTAACAACGTAAGTTCACATCCTCCATTCACCCCTAATCACAGGTCACCTGTAAACTGGTGGCATCAGAAGTTGTCAAAGTTGTGAAATAATCTAAAGTCCTTTTCAGAGCGGTTTGACATTTCCTTTTGAGAAAATTTGGTTCAAAATGTGTTTCATAAAAATATTTTATTTGTTGCTACAGCCAGGATAGAAGGGAGAAGCTATTTAAAACTTGACATTCTCTTCCTTACTTAGCCTGAGAGTGTCTAACATCTGTGAATTGTGAAATTCACAAATATGCCGGCCTGAGCCCCAGCCAATTCAAACAGCTTGTTCTACAAAATGAGAAACTTGAGGGAAGATCATTTTACTAATTAATTATAGATTTGTTAATTGGAATTAAAGTGTTTGGCTTTACTCCCTGCTATTAGCAAATACAGATGACCAGAAAATACAGAGTTCTTAAATTAAAAATATTCAATATCCTTTGAGCATGCCCAAGTCCCACCACACTGTCTGGCTTTTCCCATTTATAAAATGGGAGGTGAAATAGTGATCTCAAGTGTAGTGCTTCTCAAATGTTAAAGCACTTGTGAGTCACCTGGAAATCTTCTCAATGCAGATTCTAGTTCCGTAGGTTTCAGATGGGGCCTGAGACTCTGCATTTCATACAAGCTCCCAGGTGATGGGTGCTGCTGACTTTAGCATCACACTTTGAGTATAAAGACCCAGTGCTATTTTCAGGCCTGCTTTTTATATACTTCTAGGAAATAACCAGAACTCTTCCAAATATTTTAATTACCAGCAGAGGCTCTCGATTCCCAAATATTAATATTATTAATTTTAAGCATTCTTAACATGCTTTTCATTTCAAATTTTTACAACTTAATTTATTTTTAAAAAAGACCATTTAAAATGTATGCCCTGACATCCATGTTATTTAAAAACATCCTAAATTTATTAGGTTAAGAGGGACTGCTATTAAATAGTTATATATATATATATATATATATTATATAATATATATATAATATATATATTTATATATTATATATATATTATATAATATATAATAATATATATATATAATGTATATACATATATATTACCCCACTCCAGGTGGCACAGTGGTAAAGAATCCACCTGCCAACACAGGAGATACAAAGTTCAGTCCCTGGGTTGGGAAGATCCCCTGGAGAAGGAAATGGCAACGCATTCCAGTATCCTTACCTGGAAAACTCCATGGACAGAGGAGCCTAGTGGGCCACAGTCTATGGGGTTGCAAAGAATCGGACACGACTGAGAGACTGAACTGAGCTGATATATATAATTTATAATTATGAAACATACTAGCTCCTATTGCTTTGTGAAAATAAATGCAGAGAGCTATCCTGATCAAGGGCAAAAGGCAGACTGTCCAGTACTCAACAACACAACAATGGCCCCCAACCATCCAGAACCTGGGGAAAATACATGACAATTATACAGTAATTACCAAAATTGCCACTTTTATTTCTATTACATTCCTCTTCACCCAGGGAGCTCAGGTTACTACACTGTTGTTGTTTAGTTGCTAAGCCATGTGTGATTCTTTTGTGACCTCATGGACTGAATCCCACCAAGGTTCTCTGTCCATGGAATTTTCCAGGCAAGAATACTGGAGTGGGTTGCCATTCCTTGTCCAGGGGATCTTCCTGACCTGGGAATTGAACCTGAGTCTCCTGTGTTGCAGGGAGATTCTTTACCACTGAGCCACCCAGGAAAGCCCTCAGATTAGTATACAAACGCATAAATTATTTCTTTGCTATGCAAGTTAGATGTTTCTCCAACACGTTAGGTCTTTTAGGTAGAGATTGTAATAGAATAAGTTTCTCTTTAGCCTGGGAGAAGTCAATTGCCTTTCTGACCATGTCCTCCATCTCTGAATGATGTTGTTGGTGAAGATTTTTGATTTGTAGGAAGAGAAGTAACGAGCTTAGGGAAACACTAGTATTCAGGACCTGGAACCCTGGACTCGCTCTAAGATAAAATAATATTTTTTTCCTTTCAGTAGCTAGTAGCCAAGAATGTGTACTTTGCCAAACTCAGGTATTCAAAACACAGACGTTTCTCATTTACATTCATGTGAATTATATCTTAACTGCTCCCCATTATGTACTCTGTCCACTGGGTGACATGCTTTTCTTGTTCCTCCCTGCCTTGGAGCATGTCTTGTCCTTCATCCAGAATGCTTTTAGATCCCACGTGTGTATATCCACATCTCACAAACACGTGAAAGAACAGGAAGCCTTTCTCATCCCTCCAGGTAAAAGGAAGCTACCCTATCCCTCTTAAATAATGATGTTCTAACTTGTGAAAGGGCACCTGCTATTTCTTTCCTAGATCTGAGCTACTTTTGCATAAAACCATTTCCTGTACTGGATGGTGAACAACTTGAGAGTGGGTTTGATATCAGTTCATCTCTGTATCTCCAGGGATGAGCAAAGTATGGTCTAGTGGACAAATAACTAATTTATAATCCTTGCAAAAACACATCTAATTATTATCGTAAGTGGTTAAAAAGAACTTCCATGAAACACTTGACTTTTTAGAATCAATTTTATTGAGGCATAATTTATATACAATGAAATTCACTGATTCTACTGTTCCATCTGAGGAATTTTGACATATTATAATCCACATAGCCTGTGCCACAACCAAGATATAGAATATCCCATTACTCCCCAAACCTGCTCATTTCTATTACCTCAAAAGTTCCCCTTGCAGTTCATCCTTCCTCACCATTGACCCTAAACACTCGCTCTCTTGTTTTGCTTTTTTTGTCAGCATTTATCAGATGTATGTTTTCTAGAATAGCATTATCCAGTAGAATTTTCTGTGATGAAGGAAATACCTACATTTGCTCTGTCTGATATTGTTGCCACTAATCACATATAGCTAATGCAACTAAGAAACTACATTTTAATTTTTATTTAATTTTGATCAACTTGTATTTAAATAGCTGCATGTGACTAGTGGCTACCATGTTGGACAGCACAATGCTAGAATGTTACATAAATGCAAGCATATGGCTTGTATTCTTTTGTGTCTGGTAGGTTCTTTCATTCCACATATTGTTTTTGAGGTATCCATGTTCTTATGTACGTCTGTAACTGGTTTTTCTTTATGACTGTTGAACATGTGGATTGTTCCTAATTTTAATTATTAATATAAAAATACTAGTCTAAAATTCATAATTACAGTCAGAAGCAGAAGTCCAATAGGCTTTTTAAGAGCAAATACTAACCCATCCTATTAAGTCCCTTAGTGATGTGGACTAGTTCATTCTCTCCCAGGTTGCTGTAGCTCTAGAGGATGCAGAAGACGTAGAGAGAAACTGACTAACCGGTTTGGTCAGAGTTCTGGTTACAATTTCCTCCTTGACTATAGACAAGTAGCCTACTTTCTTTGGGCTTTACATTCTTTTTATTTATTTATATGGCTACTTGTATTAACTGTAGCATGCGGGACCTTCACTGCATCATGTGGAATTTTTCTACGTGGCATGTGGACTCTTTGGTTATGGCATGAGAGTTTAGTTGCCCAGAGGCATGTGAAGTCCTAGTTCCCTGACCAGGGGTCAAACTCATGTTCCCTGCATTGCAAGGCAAATTCTTAACCATTGGCCCACCAAGGAAGTCCTGGACCTTACATTCTTGCTCTTTACGAGTAAGGATGTGCCAATGAGGACTACTTTGTTACTAACAATGTAAAGTAACTCCCACTAAATAAAACTGAGAATATAAAAACAGGTTAAAATATGAAAGTTCACAGATTGAAGGAGAAAGTTGAAAAACAAGATCTGGGAAAGGGCTAGAACCAGAAGATCTTCAGGGATCTACGTAATAGGAATGAATAGAGTCATTTCATAGTGCCACCTTAGAAATAAGTCAAACCCAGCAGGGTTTTGTTTTTTTGTTTTTTAAGCTTGAATCATTTACCTTAGAGAGCTTCCCAGGTGGTTCTAGTGGTAAAGAACCTGCCTGTTGATGCAGGAGGCTCAAGAAACAAGAGACAGGGGTTCGAGCTCTGTGTCGGGAAGATCCCTTGGAGAAGGGCATGGCAACCCACTCCAGTATTTTTGCCTGAGAATCCCATGGACAGAGAAGCCTCGCAGGCTACAGTCTATGGAGTTGCACAGACTCAGACAAGACTGAGTAAAAGGCACGCACATACACATTTACCTTCAAATTCTCAGAAGGAAGATGTCGTTTTAGGCCAGGAGAAATCTGAATGCCTTGATTGATATAGTCCTACCAACACTGGGCCAAAGACAGTTTCTGAAAGAAAATAGAAGTTCCATTAAGCTGGGAAAGAGCATCAGGTTCAGGGCAGCAGAAAACAACAGATGCCACCAGGAGGGGCTTAAAGTGGATGATCGCGCAGATTCCTAAGAGCTCTGGCTGTCTGCGCTGTGTGACTGAAGAAGCTATATTTCTTGTCAGGGTCTTGTCCTCTCCAAGTCATCCTGACGTGCCCCTCTTTTATAATATGGGGATCAAGGGAGAACTTTCTAGTATAAAAAGTGGCAAATTCATCAAGTGTCACCTACATCAAAGGGACTGAAGAGTTTGATGATTTTTAGTTTTGAGACACTTTCCTGGGTATAACTTCAGTTCAGCTCCACCATGTCTGTTTCACAGAAGTAGAAACAGGTTCCGTTTTTTTGTTTGTTTGTTTGTTTGTTTTTCAGGGAGGGCATTCTCCAACACTTCCAGCTTTATGTTCTATGAATATAATATTTGCTGAAGTAGGGCATCTAGTGGAAGTAAAGCTGGGCCTAGAGTTTAAGCATGATGGATTAGGGTCAAATGCTTTTTATATCAATGAAAAAGCCAGTAATTTGCAAGCTTAGCCATGTTCTTCCTTTGATTTGACCTCTACCACCTTGCAGGTCACTGGAATTCATCAAATAGGGGGGAATATGCATAAAGCTAGTATCTCAGAGTCTACTGAGAGGAAAGAAGATGCTTCAGGGAAGTGTCTGAGGAAAGGGATACTTGTATCTTCAGAGGGCATGCAAGGAAACACAGAGGGCAGTTGGAGAAGGAAGAGGTTGGCAGTGTCCCTAACAGACAAACCTGATACCCTCCAAGTCACACCCAGTGTCCCAGAGCAATGTGGGTGGGCTTCTTTTCCAGACATCCCTGAACAGCTGTGTGGAGGCTCCTCACTCCCACCCCTTCTTTGCTCAATGCCCACGTGAGTGAGAGATAAATAAGGAGACACAGGAAGTCCTTATTTGGCACTTTGCAGATTTTTTCCCTGAACCATTTGTCAGTTGCAGATATGGTACACCTTGATTCTAACTGTCTTGGTGCATATCTCCTAAAATGGGACAGCCTCTGACATGATCACAGTTCAATAAAGAAATGAGAAAATTAACACTGATATAACATGATTATCTCCCTTACATTCAGACTTTGCCAATTGTCCCAATGAGGCTTATTATAGCAAACAGAAAATCCTGGATTTTACATTGCATTCTGTTGTTCTATTTCTTTAGGCTTTATTAATCAGGAACATTTCCTCAGTCATTGTATTTCATGACAGTTTTTTTTAAATTGAAGTATAGTTGATTTACAGTGTTGTGTTAGTTTCTGATGCACAGCAAAGCGATTCACTTATGTATATACATATATATATACACACATACAGGGAACTATGTTCAATATCCGGTACTAAGCCATGTTGGAAAAGAATATAAAGAAGAATATATATATATGTTGAATATAATTCCCTGTATGACACAGTAGGACTTTGTTATTTATCCATCCTATATACAATAGTTTGCATCTGCTAATCCCCAATCCAACCTTCCCGTGTCTCCTCTTTCCCTGGGAACCACAAATCTGTTCTTTATGGCATGACAGATATTTTTGAAATGTGCAGGCCGGTTATTTTGTAGACTGAACCTCACTTTAGGTTTGACTGATGTTTCCTCATAATTAGACGGAGTTTTCTACTTTTGGCAGAAACATCTGTGATACCATGATATTGTGTACATCCGGTACATCATATCAGGAGGTGCTCGGTTTTTAAAGCCCTTCAAGGGGTTTTCCCCAGGCCTCATCTCAGGAACAGATTTACTGTGAACCCAAGAAAATTTGAATGTTAAAACCACTTACTTATATAGACAGTCCCTTCTAAGATCCTGCATGCATTCATGTGTGCTCAGGCTCAGTCATGTCTGACTTTCTGCGACACCATGGACTGTAGCCCACCAGGCTCTAATGTGCGTGGGATTCTCCAGGCAAGAGTACTGGAGTCGGTTACCATTACCTCCTCCGGGAGACCTTCCTGACCCAAGGATTGAACCCATGTGTCCTACATTTCCTGCATTGTCTAACGGATTCTTTACCACTGAGCCACCTGGGAAGCCCTCTAAGGTCCTAGGAACTATTTTAGTTATATGTATACATGGCCATTATATTTCTGTAAAATATAAAAATGTGATTTATTTTAGTTACAATCCTCTAATATTACCATCTCTTTCTGCTTCCCTTTCCCCTTCATTATCATTCATTTTGCCCAGAATGGTGATGGAGAGTCCATATGATTTCTAGGATCCAAGTACGGGCTGGTTGAATACAGTATACTTTTATTTTGGGTTTGGAAGGAAAGATTAATGTGACCTGGGTTAGGGTTGTGTAGAGTTAAATTATTGCTATTCATCTTGGTACATGAATGGCTTCCAACAGTATTCCTCTTGCCTATGACACTAAACATAGTGTCACTAAAAAGTTGGGTTGCAGGTCACATCACAATATGAATATCTCCAACAATAACAGCAATAAAAAATGTGTGCCTCGTGGAGGAGTAACAGAGTTGAAAGTGCACTCTGTGGAAACTTCTCCCTCTTTTTATCAAGCATACAAACTTGCATGCAGAGGAATCAAAATGGAAACCAGGTATCCCCCATCTGTTATTCAGCATATACAATTAAAATGCTCCATACATTATTTGGTCTTTTTTGATGGAAGTTGCACTAAATAGAATTTAGCCTTATACTGTGTGTATTTGTAGGAACACAATGCTTGGCAGTGCTTCAAACAGCAAGTGTGTTTGTCAAACCTTAGATTAGGGCTGCAGAAGACAAGGCTGAATATGTGATGTTAAGATTCTGTCCAACCCTGAGGGTCCATGATTCAATACTATAAACATGTAGGCTTGGGAGTTCCTTGACAGTCCAGTGGTTAGGGCTCTGTACTTTCACTGCTGTAGTCCAAGTTCAGTCGTTGGTTGGAGAAGTAAATTGTGCAAGCCTCCCAGCATGGCCAAAAACAAACAAAAACTTGTAGGCTACGTTTACATCTATCTATGAGGACCTCAGATATGCAGATGACACCACCCTTATGGCAGAAAGTGAAGAGGAACTAAAAAGCCTCTTGATGAAAGTGAAAAAGAAGAGTGGAAAAGTTGACTTAAAGCTCAACATTCAAAAAACGAAGATCATGGCATCTGGTCCCATAACTTCATGGGAAATAGATGGGGAAACAGTGGAAACAGTGTCAGACTTTATTTTTTTGGGTTCCAAAATCACTGCAGATGGTGATTGAAGTCATGAAATTAAAAGACACTTACTCCTTGGAAGGAAAGTTATGACAAACCTAGATAGCATATTAAAAAGCAGAGACATTACATTGCCAACAAAGGTCTGTCTAGTCAAGACTATGGTTTTTCCAGTGGTCATGTATGGATGTGAGAGTTGGACTGTGAAGAAAGCTGAGTGCTGAGGAATTGATGCTTTTGAACTGTGGTGTTGGAGAAGACTCTTGAGAGTCCCTTGGACTGCAAGGAGATCCAACCAGTCCATCCTAAAGGAGATCAGTCCTGGGTGTTCACTGGAAGGACTGATGCTGAAGCTGAAACTTCAATACTTTGGCCACCTCGTGCGAAGAGTTGACTCGTTGGAAAAGACCTTGATGCTGGGAGGGATTAGGGACAGGAGGAGAAGGGGACAACAGAGGATGAGATGGCTGGATGGCATCACCGACTTGATGGACATGAGTTTGAGTAAATTCCGGGAGTTGGTGATGGACAGGGAGGCCTGGCGTGCTGTGATTCATGGGGTCGCAAAGAGTCAGACACGACTGAGTGACTGAACTGAACTGAGCTGATCTACACAAACTCATTTTGTTCCAGAGTGATTGGATATAGCTTACAAAATATGCACAAGAAGATTTAAAAATACATATGCAGGGGCTGAGAGGAGGAAACGAAGAGTTGTTTAATGGGTATAGAGTTTCAGTTTTGCAAGATGACAAAGTTCAGGAATCATTGCACATATGAATACAGGTAACACTATTGAACTGCACACTTAGACATGGTTATGCTGGTAAATTTTATGTTATGTGTATTTTACCATAATCAAAAAGTTTAAAAATTAAGTATGTAGGTAAATGAGAAAATGAATAACCAATATAAACACCAAAAGGAAGAAAATAAGAAGAAGTCAAGGACAATATTTGTTCACAAAATGTTTTACATGAGGTTCTGCATATATTTGTCTGTGAACTTCTAAGCAGCCTATTACTTACATGCAACTTTTTATCCATAATTACAGCTTAGGCTCTTGTTATACATAGCATATCATAGATATAAAAATTTTATTTGTTGAAAGAATAAGGGAAAATGAAAATATATAAAATAAAGTGACCTTGAGCTTCTAGACTCAGAATCTAATGCATTTGTTTGATTGTTTATTACAAATAAAGGACAACAAATGATATTGTAATGAGACCTGGATTTCTAGTGGTTTTCAGCATAATTCCCTTATAAGACTCTACGTACTTTTTGATTTGACATTTGATTAACAGATTCAATATGCACATTCCTTGAGGATTTCCTCCGTGTGCTGGGAGCTGTGGGCAGCAAGTAGATTCCTGGATCTTACTCATCCAGTAGAGCTGAGAATGATCTTTTTTGCTTTTTCGCATCTTAAGCTTCACAGACCAGAAAAAAGGACTTTTGCAGAGCTGTGTCCCTGATTTGCTGATGAAAAGTTTCAGTTCAGTTCAGTTCAGTCGCTCAGTCGTGTCTCACTCTTTGCAACCCCATGAACCACAGCACACCAGGCCTCCCTGTCCATCACCAGCTCCCGGAGTCCACCCAAACCCATGTCCATTGTGTCGGTGATGCCATTCAGCCATCTCATCCTCTGTCGTCCCCTTCTCCTCCTGCCCTCAATCTTTCCCAGCATCAGGGTCTTTTCCAATGAGTCAGCTCTCTGCATCAGGTGGCCAAAGTATTGAAGTTTCAGCTTCAACATCAGTCCCTCCAATGAACACCCAGGACTTGAATGAAACACAATGACCAGTTTGCCCACTAGGAAATATGGTGCCTGATTAAACTGATGAGATAAGAATATGTTTACTAGAGTGCATGAAACATGTGTGTAAGTGGGAGAGGATAGAATGTAGCATTTTTACTTTCCTGGGATTTGAACCCAGAGAGAGCTGTGGCAGAACTTTACTTCTGATACACATTCACAAATTTTTGCCTTATTGTTTGAGTACTGATTATCAGGAAGTCACAAAAGCGATCATTTGTGGAAGAGGAGTTGGTGACAGCTAAGAAAAAAAGACCTGATCTGTATAAACCTGTGACTACCAAAAGCTGTGCGGAAGATTTTCTAAACCACTGGGTGCTTTTCTGGTATATAGCCCTTTGTGATATGTTGTTTACCAACGCAGCACAGTTCCCAAAAGAGGAAGTAAGAGATATTTATAAAAGTTTTTTTTTTCTTTGAAAATTAGCTATACTCAAAGTTCAAAAGGAATTTAGAGTTCATTTGCTTAGAAAAAAAGTCCCAGCAAATGGCTTAAAAATAACAGGCATGTGTGTAATGGCTTAAATTTTGCAGAACACTTTCACAGACCTCATCTTATCTGAGTCTCCCAAATGTCATGTAGATGTGCAGGGATTAGTGGTGTCGTTTCCTCCACTGTGTGCATGAGAAAGCTTGAGAAACACAATCACATAACCCACAGTGGCATTGGCCTGCACTGGATCCAGCTTTACTTATTTCTAGACATTAGTCCGTTTGCTCAATAAAATATCATGACTTAGGTGCCTGTGGTCTGCCTGGTGTTTTGCCAGACTCTGGGAAAATAAACATAATTAAAATACTACTTCTTTTTTCCTAATAGCATCTACAAACCTACCATTTTTACAGCACTTGACGTTTACTAAATATTTTATGTCCTTTATCTATCTAAATAATCAATTAAAAAAAACTCTAGGATTATGCAAGTTAGGTGTTATTGCAGAAAGAAATGGCAACCTATTCCAGGACTCTTGCGTGGAAAATCCCATGAACCAGAGGAACCTGGTGGGCTGCAGCCCATGGGGTCACAAAAGAGGTGTTATTACCTTTGTTGTACAGAGGAAGAGATAGTGACTCTGCATTAATCATCCAGCCAGACAGTGATGGAACTGTGGTTAGAACTCAGGTAAGCCTGTTTCTCTGAAATTATCACCATACTTTTGATCCCCCCTCCCAAAAAAAATATAAAAAGATCTAGAATGAATTGTGTATACTTTTATGTCTTAGAGATCTATGCATGGTCTCTAGCACATGTCTCTTGGTGTCCTTTTCCTGAGCCAGTCAGCCTGTGATAACATAAGTACCACAAATGCCAATCCCCAAAGGAAGGCATGAGCTCATGATGAGCACCCACATTTGGGCTTGGAGTCAAGAATGTTAACTTTGCTTATTTTGAAATCTGGGTTGTGCATGCTGTTGAAGCATGTGGGAGTAGATGCACTGATAAAATGCTCCTGTGAGATGGAAGTGAATTCTCAGAGAATTCTTACAGGGAAATCCACATGGGACAACCCTTGAGTGGGTCTTGTTTACAGTGACATCTCTGTGCCAAGTTCCTAAGGAGTCAGTTTAAAGTGTGACATTGGAGAAATAACATCAGTCTGATAGCACAACTACTCCTGGCTGCCTTTGGGCAGGTAACATGCTGTTCTGCCACTCAGCCACTGAGTGCTTTAGACCATACGGATGCCTCCTTGTGTCACTTATGCTATATGTTTGAATAGAGTAAGTAATTTTCCCCATGGGCCTGAATGACTATTTTTGTTAGGATAATGATTGCAAGACATATATTTTCAAAGTAAAAATCATCTCTTTTTTTTTGGATTGTAAGATCCTGCCTATACATTCATAAAAAGAAATATGTGAAGGGGGAAGAGAGAGAGAGCCACAAGATATAGTGATGACATTTGTAAAGAGATATATGTATACGTACAATATACTGATACATGTGTATATTTAAAACTATTACTTGAAATATATTATACATATATAATATATTTTGAATTATGGTGCTGGAAAAGACTCTTTTTTTTTTTTTTAAATATTATTTTATTAGTTGGAGGCCAATCACTTTATAACATTTCAGTGGGTTTTGTCATACATTGACATGAATTGGAAAAGACTCTTGAGAGTTCCTTGGACAGCAAGGAGATCAAACCAGTCAATCCTAAAGGAAATAAACCCTGAATTTTCATTGGAAGGACTGATGCTGAAGCTGAAGCTCCAATACTTTGGCAACCTGATGTGAAGAACGGACTCATCTGAAAAGACCTTGATGCTGGGAAAGATTGAAGGCAAGGGGAGAAAGGGGTGACAGAGGATGAGATGGTTGGGTGGCATCACCGACTCGATGGGCATGGGTTTGAGCAAACTCGGGGAGATAGCGAAGGACAGGGAAGCCTGGCATGCTGCATTTCATGAGGTCACATAGAGTCGGACATAATTTAGCAACTGAACAACAACAATAAATGTATATTAATATATACATGATAATTATATACAGAAAGTATTTATTAGACAACATTCTCTAATTTGCTTATTTTCTATCTGATAAGGCAAAAAACCAAAACAAATTTATTTTAAAAGTAAATTTAAAAAACTTGCTAAAGGAAGAAACAAAACAACACAGCCAGTGTATTCTCACCGTGTGGAAAATTTATATGGACACTATCACAAAAGTAAAACAAGGGAAAGGAAGTTAATAAACTCTTAACAGTATTTCTGAGTAGATGAGATTATAGAGTGAAGAAAATATTTCCCTGCTCCAATACATTTTTGTAATTTTTGAATTTTGTACAGTAAAAATGCTTCATTTTGATACTAAATGCATAAAATAAAAATTTATTAGAAATGACCATTAAAATACCTTTACATAGAATTTGTTTCTGGAAGGTGTCCATAATAAGAGGGTGACAAAAACTATGACAGGATAAATAGACACCAAAGAATAGGTCTCAATTTTCTGACGGATTTGTTTCTATGTGGAGAACTTCTGCTAAGAAATGGGAAATAAATGATTGCTCTGATTTGAAATATGCCTGAAGTGTGGCATTAGAGGTTGAATGGAACTCAAACAGTTCACATGGGTTGGTTGGATGAGAGTGGAAGAATGTGGCCCAGGGTTACCAGGTCAGGGTACAGTGTTTCACAATGAATTCTGTCCATTGCCAACCATTGACTCAGGAGGGGGAATAAAGGACTTTTGTGAGACATTTGTGAGGCAGATCGTGGAGGTCATGGAAATGCACAGCTCAGCCCTTCTAATGTAGAGCACATCATTGATTGCCAGCCACAGCTGCTGCCCTTCCATCCTTATTCCTTCCTCACTGAGGCCATTGTACATCCAGCCTCCTCCCAGCGAAGGACTGAATCTACTGGGGCTACAAAACCAGCACCATTCTGTCAACACATTGGACACCTTCAATGGGTGATTTTTAACTCAAGAGTACCTCATTGACCTAAACCTATCTTGAAACTGCACTTTGGTCTGAAACTTGGCTGAATTCTTTTTATTTTCTTCTCTTCATCAGAAACTGTTTGTATTACCCTCTGACATAGTCCCCTTCTGTTTTCTCATCTTTATCCTCTAAAAGCACTCTTCCTAGTCCATCTTTTGCACATCCAATTCCATCCTGAGGTCTGTTTCTCACAGAACACAGAGTGAAACAAGTGGTCCTAAGCATGGTTCAAGAATCCAGATAGAAGTTAGGTGTTTAGAACTGACTCACTCAACATATCAAGTAAGCAGGATTCCGTTAGAGTTATGTGGAGAGGGGATTGTTTCTGCTCCAAAATGGAGGCCCAACTGCTATAGATTTCATCAATGTTTACTTGGGAAAATATCTATTTTAGGAAGACTTGCAGATTCCAAGATTCAGGCTGTTAGGAAGGTAAGGAAAACAATTCATACAAGAAAGTATATTGTATGGTTACTGCTAGGTTGAACTGACATGCTGCAGAGGGATATTGAGAAACTAAGGGCTCTTCAGTCAGTTCAGTTACTCAGTCGTATCCAACTCTTTGTGACTGCATGCACATGGACTGCAGCACTCCAGGCTTCCTGGTCCATCACCAACTCCTGGATCTTGCTCAAATTCATGTCCATCAAGCTGATGATTCCATCCAACCATCTCATTCTCTATTGTCCCCTTCTCCTCCTGCCTTCAATCTTTCCCAGCATTAGGGTCTTTTCCAATGAGTCAGTTCTTCTCATCAGGTGGTCAAAGAATTGAAGCTTCAGTTTCAGCTTCAGCTGAAGGGCTCTTAACAAGCAGTTAAAGGCTAAGTATGAGAGTCAGATTGCCTCTTAGATAGCTTACAAAGAGGTGAAGGCCTCTTTACAAAAACAAACAAAGATAAGCTGCAGACTGAGCCCCTGATCAAGTCATAGAGTTCAGTTCAATTCAGTCACTCAGTTGTGTCCGACTCTTTGCGGCCCCATGGACTGCAGCACACCAGACGTAACTGTCCATCACCAACTCCCAGAGCCTGCTCAACTTCATGTCCATTGAGTTAGTGATACCATCCAACCACCTCATCCTCTGTTGTCCCCTTCTCCTCCTGCCTTCAATCTTCCCCAGCATCAGGGTCTTTTCCAATGAGTCAGCTCTTCTCATCAGGTGGCCAAAGTATTGGAGTTTCAGCTTCAGCATCAGTCTTTCCAAGAATACTCAGGATTGCTTTCCTTTAGGATGGACTGGTTGGATCTCTTTCGATCAAGGGATGCTCAAGAGCCTTCTCCAACACCACGGTTCAAAAGCATCAATTTTTCACCACTTAGCTTTCTTTATAGTCCAACTCTCACAGCCATACACGACTACTGGAAAAACCATAGCTTTGACTAACAGACCTTTGTTGGCAAAGTAATGTCTCTGCTTTTTAATATGCTGTCTAGGTTGGTCATAACTTTTCTTCCAAGGAGTAAGTGTGTTTTAATTTCAAGGCTGCAGTCACCATCTGCAGTGATTTTTGGAGCCCCCAAAATAAAGTCTGTCACTGTTTCCATTGTTTCCCCATGTATTTTCCATGAAATGATGGGACAAGATGCCATGATCTTATTTTCCTGAATTCAGAGCTCAAGAGACATTTAAATGTTTGACCAAGGCTGATTGGAAATACCTGAGACCCTGAAATGTGGGCTGGAGACATTAAATGGATGCATCTGGTAGTTGGTTCTGTAGACTTTTTGTCTTAGTTGAGATGGTTACAACAAAGTACCACAGACTAGATGGTTTATGAATGATATACATTTATTTCTCACAATTCTGGAGCCTGGAAGTTTGAGATCAGGGTCCCAGTAAGCTTATGGAAGGGCTGTCTTCTGGGTTACAAACTCCTCTTTGTGTTTTCATATGATGGAAGGGACTAGAGAACTCAGTGGGATCAATGATATTCATAGCAATGATGTCCTTTCACCACCAGGTAATAGAGACCAGATGATGGTTCTCTGTCGTCAGATTCTAGGAGATCGTATGTACCACAATGACCAGAAAGGTTGGAGGTGTGGCCAGTGGGGATTGACATGCAGGGAGCTGTGGAAATGGTTAATAGATGGTCAAAGTCAGAGTCTCTTACTTGATTTGTGGAGACCTGAGTTAATTTTTACATCTACAATCTGTTGACTGAAAAGCTGGTTGGATTCTTGGGAAATAGAAACGTTTAATGCTCTGACATGCATATACCAGGACAATGCCTTCAGGCTCTCCTGAAGAGACCTAGAGTTAGGACCAGCCACAAAGGTGTGCTCTATTTGGAAGGGTTTATAATTTGGTTTAAGGCTATATCATCACCCTCTTGACATTTTTAAACAAGTGGCCCCACATTTTCCTTAGTACTGAACCTTGAAATTGTATAGACAGTCTTGCCTATAGCTCTTGACCTGGGTACAGGAGATCTGAGCTGACATCAATACCCAGAGACCTTAAGTCATAAGTAGGGTAACCCTGTTGATGTGGAAGCTCACACAGTCAGGTAATAAATGGAATTCTGGTTCAAATTCATCTGATAATGAAACCATTGTATAAGTGAATCCAATGAATCAATTAATCTGGAGACTCATCCAGTGGTCCCTTTTCCAGTCATCAAGTGATTGAAATTAATATACTTGACAGAATAATACCCACAATGGGTATTTATCTATTTATCTTGTGGAGTCAGAGCTATCAGAATGGGAAAGTTCAAGTGGAAACCTCTGAAACTTCCCTCTACTTCATTTGGCCAAGGAATACATAAAAAGTAGTAGCACATTCCAGGAAGGATAGTAATTAATAACCTCTTAGCTTAAGGAATGGAACAGAAGTTGAGCAAATATCCTGATCACAAATCTGATTTATCAACCTGGCCCCTGCAGAACTCAGATGGGATATGCAGACTTAGATTATTGAAAGCTCAATCAAGTAATAGTCCTGATTGCAATGCTATGCCAGAGGTGATATCTGTACTGACTGAAACAGGTTAACAACCTCTTAAGTATATGATATGCAGATATTGATTTGGTAAATGCATTCTTCTCCATTCTGATTATAAAGGAAGATAATAGACAGGTCACATTTACATGGGACATGCAAAAATTTTCATTTGTAGTTTTGCCTCAGGGCTGTGTTGACTCTGCTCTTTGTTGTATTATAGAATGAAGTTATCTGGGCTGCCTGATCAACCCACAGAAGATCACATGGGTGCTTTACATCAGTAACATTGTGTAGATCAGGCAGTACAAACAAGAGATGGCCTTGCTGGAAAACTTGATAAGTTACAACTGCTTTGTAGGGAGGAGCCCTACGAAGATTCAGAATCCTGATAATTTCGGTAAAGTTTTAGGGATCTAGTGGTCAGGAGTTTGCCAAAACAGGCCTTCCAAAAAGAAAGTGCTGCATCTTACATCCCCTGTCACAAAGAAGGAAGCAAGGGAGTCTGATAGCTCTTTTTGGATTTTGAAGGAAATATGTCCCACGTCTAGGAGTAGTGATCTGGCCCATATATTGGGTAGCAGGGAAGAGTTCAAGCACCTAATGGAAAAATATGCAGTGTAGAGGTTATGGCAAGCCCCAGTGAGAGAATCACAGTGTAAACCCTGATGTTCTAGATAAAATAATATATCTTTTGGTAAAATATTTAGGTTGGTACATAAGTAATTGCCATTTTGGACCATGAATTTTATATCATTATAACTAGACTCAAACAAATCTTTATTAATCAAAATAGGAACCATTGAAATCAACACATTTTTGCCAATGAGAAATAAGTTTGCTCACTTCTTTAGGGTAAAAATCTTTGCTTTGAGATTTGACAGACTCTTGGAAAACCAACATCCTGCTGGTTATGGAAGCGTTTTTCCCTGAAAAAAGTTGTCGATGCTTGAAGAAGTGGTAGTCAGTTATTGAGAGGTTAAGTGATTATGTCAGATGAGGCAAAAGTTTGTAGCCCAATTCATTCTACTTTTGAAGTGTTGGCTGGGCAAAGTGCAGTCCGGGGTTGTTGTAGAGTAGTATTGGGTCGTTTCTATTGACCAATGCTGACTTCAGGCCTTGCAGCTTTTGGTACATCTAATTGATTTGCTGAGCATACTTCTAAGATGTAATAGTTTTGCCAAGATTCAGAAAGCTGTAGTGGATCAGATGGGGAGTGGAGCACCAAACAGTGATCATGACCTTTTTTTTTAACTGCAAGTTTGGCTTTGGGAAGTGCTTTGGAGCTGCTTCTCAGCTCAGCCGCTAAACTGGTCATCTCTGGTTGTTGTATAAAATCTACTTCTTCATTGAACATGTAATCTGATCAAGAAATGATTCACTGTTACTGCATAGACTAAAAGAAGATGACACTTCAAAATGATATATTTTTGGCTTTTTGGTCCACTCATGGGGCACTCAGTTATTGAGTTTTTTCACCTTTCCATTTTGCTTTAAATGCTGAACCATCATAAAATGATCAATGTTGAGTTCTTCAGCAACTTCACTTGTAGTTGTAAAAGGATCAGCTGTGATGATCCTCTTAACTGGCCATTATCAACTTCTGATGGCAAGTCACTATGTTGCTCATCTTCAAGGTTCTCGTCTTCTTTGCAAAACTTCTAGAATCAACACTGCACTATACTTTCCTTAGCAGTTCCTGGGCTGAATGTATTGTTGATGTTGAGAGTTGTTTCTGCTGTTTTACAACCCATTTTGAACTTGAATAAAAAAATTACTTGAATATGCTTTTGTCTAACATCATTTCTATAGTCTAAAATAAATATAAAATTAATAGCAAGTAATAAGTTTAGAAAAAACATAAAGCTAGAAATGTACATTAAATGCATTAAAATAGTGCATAACACAACTATGTTGATTTAAGAGTGCATCCTAATATCGAATGGCAAAGTTCAACAATGCAAAACCACAATTACTTTTGTACCAGCCTAACAGCTCCTGGTGTGTTACCAGGTCTTGACGGTCACAGAGTACTTGACCTTGGGGTACTAAATGGCCATGTATCTATAACTTCACATCAGCTGGATTATTTCAATTCTTCTAAATTATTGAGTCAGCCCAGAATTGGTCAGCAGCATGAGCAGGTAATTCAGACACCCCTGACAACTACAGTTGTTGTACCAGCAAACCTCCTTGACTTTGTACCAAAAACAAGCTGAAGGAGATGAAAGAGACTGTCAGTGCGTTCTAGCTGCAGATGACAGAGTCCTGTAACTGCACATGTAGGACTTACTGTTACAGCAAGATCATGGGAATCTATGGAGCATCTCAGTAAGAGAGTGTTAGAAAGGACCTACTATAGAATTTGGGTTTATGTTACCCTATTTGGGGGAGTGTTCAAAAGGTTGGGACTTGTGTGCTGGAAGATATCAGGAAGTGAGACAATTCTACGAATGGGCATCTTGATAAATCTTATCTATAAGACAAGATGAATGCAGTGAAACTAAAGTTATACTTGGTCAAAGAAGCCACACTCAATCATTTCACTTATGATAAGAGGTTGTCTGGTCATTTTTTGTGGTTTGAACCACGTGTATCTTTTTTTAGAGTGTTTATAAGTGATTACAGACTGGTCTTACTTTTGTCTTGATCCATCGCAGTCATGGGAAGCCCTTGTCCAATGTTGATGCTTTGCAAAACTATGTCAGTATTTAATAGGAGGATAGCAAGGCATAGATGTAAGTTCCAGGCCAGCTTCTAGAAATACTAAAGTTTGGTTGGAGGTGCCCAACCAGTTCCTGTCAGGGGCTGCTTTCCTCTTTCTCATGATAAAATATTATTTATGAGCTGGGTAAGTGAATGAAGGCCAAAAGTGGACAAGTGGTTGCTTTCAGCACATTTGAAATTGGATTTGAAGCCATTAGAGAGGATAAAGCTTCCTAAAGGGTGGAGTTGTGACAAATAAACCTGGTCATTTACTTTGTAAGGAAGGAGAAATGACTTGAAATAATAAAATAAACAGATGTAAAAAAAATGCCCGGGCAGTGAGCAATGGCCTGACTATTTGGTTAGAAGTCTGTAAAGAAAAGAGCAGGAAGACTGGAGACAAGGAGGTCTAGAGCAAAGGCCTGGAGAGACAGAACTGGGCACAGAGTGTGAAGATTTCTGTATCACATGCTAGCTTCCATCAGAACTCAGGAAAGGAGAGGAAACAAGTAAACCGATAAAATTATGTAAATGTGACAAGTACCATTAAAGAAGCCAGTGAAGAGACTGAATTATGAACAATGGGAGGCAGAGGGAGTAGCAGTGATATGAAGCTACTTTAGATTAAATGGATGGGAAAGGTCCCTCTGAAGAACTGGCATTTAAGCTGAGACCTGGGCGACAAGGAGTGAGTCAGTTGAAGTGGAGGAGGAGTGTGCCAGGTAGAATAGCATATGTAGGACTCCGAGGTGGGAAAGCAATTGGAATAAAGTGATCAAAAGAAGACATGCAACCAGACTAGGGTGAACAAGGGAGATGGCACAAAAAGAGAGTGAGAATTCAGGGTCCAAATTATAGCAAGGCAGGAAAGGAGTTTGGGTCTTATTCTAAGAAGTAATAAACAGTTCTGAAAGGCTTCACACAGAGTCGTGATGTGAGCCAATTAATGATTTTTTAAAATTACTATTTCCTGTCTGTGAAGAATGAACTGGAGGTGGGACAAGAGGGAGATGGGAAGATTAGTTAGGAAGGTACTGCAGTCATGTGAATTAATACCAATCCAAATCAAGACAGGCTTTCATCAGCCATGTAATTGGTTGTGTGGTCTGTCCTTGAGTGGGAAGTAGTTGAATAGGTGGATGACACCACCTCCCTCTTAGAGTTGACAGTGTAGTGTTTGACATTCTGACCAATTTTGGTTCCCAAAATACATGTGGTATGTTATTTTATAGTTCAGCAGAATCAGTACAGATTTAAAGTTAAGAGCTTACCATAGCCCCTCAAACATCCCCCCTGCCCATATCTTATCTTTTGAAAGCCAACTCCTATAGTCAATTGTAGATTAAATTTCCTCTGCATAAGCTTTCACCCAAAGACCCATATTGAAATAAAGAAAACCAAACTCATGAAGGGAATTAACTCTGTGTATACATATATCTCTATACATAAAATTTTTTACAAGAGGCTGAATGCAGTAAAAAAGAAAAGGATTAAGTTCCCACTTAGCTTTGTTGAGCCAGCAAGGTTGCCTGGAGTGCTAGCCATAAGACAACACTCTCTCAAAGAACACAGAATCCTCAAGACCATCTGCCAACCCTGAGTTTAGTCAACGTGATTGCTCTTCATAAAAACCATCAATGAGAAATAACATACCCACTTCATTGAAAACATAATTCAATTCTTTACTCTCTGTTAATGGTGTCAACACATTGAATTTTACTGTTTTCCAAGAGAAAAAAGGAGAAGCATTCACTTTGATAAACTGGACTCAAAAATTTTTTCTATGCTACATGAAATTCACCTGTCACTTAGATACAGAAAGAACTTCAAAGAGAATTTTAAGATAACTAAAATTTATTCTAAAATGATTTCTCATTTATGGTTTGTGAACATTTTACATCAAAAATCTGCACTTAACATTCTGAATTCAGAAAATAGAGAAATGCAATGGCACAATCAGAGTGGAAGTACCTCAACTAGATAGGAAGAAAAGGGCAAAGAAGAAGGATCATCATATGAACCTGCAATAATTTTCCCTTGAATTCGAAGACTGAAGTTAGTTGTACCCACTCATTAAATCCATTCTTGATGTTCCAAATATTGGAGGAAAGACTACTGTATATTCCTTAGAGAGAGGAAGTTTGTGAAGTTTTAAAAATATACTCTTTTGATTTTAATATTGAAGTGCTGTGAATGTGGGCTTCTTTGGAAAGATATTAAAATAATTACAATGCTGACAGAATAATCAGGACTTAGAGTTTGAGTAACCGATTATTACATTTCTGATTGGAGCTCTAACTTCAAGTTTAAAAAAAAAAAGATAAATATCTTCAGGGATGATTTATGTGAATAACTGATAATGTATTTAAGCCATATTCTGCTTTAAATTTGTTTGAAAATGAGGACAAAATGAACCAAGTCAAGCTAAATAAGCATCACAAGAGAGTAAAACATATAAAATTATTTATACATCAAAAATCCTGCACTCTTGAGATTTGAACCTCTCATGGTCTACACCTTGATCATTGGCTGTCAATTTACATTTCTGACTGTGAAAGATATGTGGCCTCAATAACCCTGGTTTATCGAATGTCTAAGAATTCAGGCCCATGAGCTGAAGAATGAAACACAAGGAAACTCATTTCCAAAACTCTGATGATAAATGAGTTGATAAGATCAGAGTTAATGAACTGAAGTTCTTACAATGGACTCTGCCTACCACTCTATTTCCTTACAAGCCCTTTTCACTTATCCTGATGCTATACTTAATAAATATCTTTCCCCAACACTTTTCAAGGATTTTCAAGAGTATTCACATCACCTACCCCAACACATGCACACACATGTATGCATCTTTTTCTTCTTTGCTTTAATTAGAAAGAGGAATAGCTTCAAAGTTTTGATAGTTTCAAAATCATCTTGTTTTAAAAAGCCATAATATGGCAGTTAATCAATCCATCACCTATGGATCTATTGTGATTAGAGATCTTTATATCTTAAGCAATTTAAGGTTTTCCCCTCTTTTCATAAGGACTAAATCTTCCAAATTCACTGTTTCTTCAAGTCAGGTGAAGTTTTGAGTTATGTTTGTAACCTTTCATTAAATTTTACTGCCAAATAATGGAATATTAGAATCATTAGCTTTGAGACACTATATGTGGTATTTGAAAACATTTTATACTTATCTTAAAAATTATATAAATACACTAAAGAGAAAAACATTATTATCCTATTATCCACTATTTTGTGTTTTAACATTTCCTTCTAGACTTTGTTTAAAAGCATACAAACTTATGTATGTGCAAGATTCTTAGGTATATGTAAGTATGTATATATTCTTACAACATTTACACTACCATTTTATATATATATATATATATAATATAATATATATTCTGCTTTTCAACTTAGCCTTATAACAGAAGAAATTTTTACATATTCACCAAAGTCATAATTATCAGTTTAAACTACTTCATGTCTATTGTCTTAATATGTTCCCACTTAACAGTTTTACTATCATAAAAATTTTATCTTTTCTTCTATTTTTCACAATAGGGAAAACTGCATGTAATAAGAAATTAGGCTACTATGAATACCTTCTCACAAATACATTTATTGAGTTTACTTTTTAAAAATAATTTTGATTATTACAGAGAAGTTGCAAATACAGTAGAGATGTTCCCATGTACCATCCCATCCAGCTTCCCCATGTGTTAACATCTTGCATTACCATGATACATTTGTTAAGACTCAAAATATTAACATTACTAAACCACAGACTCTAGACAGATTCACCAATTTTTATACTAATGATCTTCTTGACAATTTTGGTTGATGTCTTTTATTAGTTCTGAAAAATTATCAGCCAATATGTTGACTGTACTCAAGTCCACCTTTCTTTTAATTTCTTTTTGCTATTTCTTATGTCTTTCTCTCTATGTTGCATTTTGTTCAAGCTTTTCCCCTAGTTTTTTAATTCTCTCATCTGCAGTCTCCTGCAAAGCCCATCTTCTGAGCTTTTGTTGTATTTTTTATATAACTTTTTATTCTCTATAAAGATTTATATGGTACTTTTTCAAAAATATTGGTTCCTCTTTACCTTTTTTATCCCCACATACATTTTTCAAGCTTGCTTTCATTTCCTTAAATATAGTAATGTATTATCTATTGCATTACAACCTGCCTGAAGACTTAGCAGTTTGAAACAACACACATTTATTAGTTCCCATTTTCTATGGGTCAGAATCCATGTCCCACCCGGCTGAGTCCCTTGCTTCAGGGGGTCTCCCAAGGTTGCACTCCTGGCATCAGTAAGGGCTATGGGTATATCTTGAGGGTTGATTCGTGGTTGTTCGCTGAACTCAGTTCCTTACAGGCTGTTGGGTTACAGGTTTCAGTTTCTCACTGGAAGTAGGCTGGAGGTCACCCTCAGTTGCTCTTTAACATTACAGTTCATTTCATTAAAGCAAGTAAGTCAAAGAAATATAAGACAGAATGTGCTAGTAAGACTGAAGTCACAGTCATAGACAATCATGGAAACAACATTCCGTCACTTTTGATGTCTTCTATTTCTCTGAGTAAGTCATCACATCTAGCGTTCCCATTCAAGGGGAGAAAGTTATACAAGAAAGTGAATACTTTCTTGAACACCATTTCAGAAACCTAACACAGTTGAACACTTATTTTAGAGACTCTACCTAAAAATATCACTATTATCAGTCCTAGAGCTGCTCTGTCACTTTTATTGCTTCTCATCCATGGTGCCTTTTCTCCTTGTGTGCTTCGTTAGTTTTTACTGTGAACAGTTCAGTTTAATCAGTTTTATTTGTGGCAAAGCTATTGTTTTGACACCTGGAACGAAGGTGAGTTTCTTTAGAGAGGATTCACATTTACTTCTATCAGTTGCCTATGGGAATTACCAGTTAATGTGCAATTAAGTTTTCATCTCGACATGTTGGAACCAATAAGATAGCATGAATTTGGACTGAAACTGGTATAAGAATTAGCTTAAGATTATAAATTATGAGTAATGATGTTTTCTTTCTTTCCTCTTATTAAAGTTTGTGTCTGTTGATTTCCCCTAACATCATCCTAGTGAGAGGGGATATATGTCTAGCTTTGTTTCAACATTTTGTACTGTATGTGGTGTCTGGCACCCCAGTTTAATGGCAAGATGGTATCCTTGCAGACTCTTTATATTGTGCAGATATTTTATCTCTTGTTCTTTATGCCCTCTGAAACTGTGAACACTGAAGTGCAAATTCATACTGGTCAATAAACACTCTCAGTGTAAAATTTATCCTTGGTACTCCATCATAGTCCTATGTTCCTACTTTTGCTTGTTGCTTTATCAGGAGGATATTTTACTTGCTCTCCAGCTCACTAATGCATATAAGATTAAGTTATTTTTTTCTAAGATACTTAGTTGTTTTCAGTAAGATTGTATTCAGTTTCTTAACCATCACATTAACAGAAAAAGAAACTTGAGGGTTTCCCATGGTTCTTCATTTGATTGAAAAAAAATTTCTAGATCTGATATTTGGTCCATACTGGGCTTTGGAAGATCAGATATTGCTCTATCTTCAATGAGTTTGTTGTTTAGGAGGGAGACAATGTTATAAATTGTGACATATACAGTGTAAATTCTTAATTGAGGCAAAGATATCACTGAGGGCACAGAGGTAGGTACAAATAACAACCACAATGGGAGATCAAAGTGTGTAACTGGTTTTCATATTTTGAAGGATAACTTCCATTTTCTCCAAATGACAGTGAGCAACCTTTGACAAAAATGTACTTCTGATAAAATGTTTACTAATTATATGAAACTTTTTGTCAAATTTCAATGAAATATTTATAGTATATTGACTTATAATGAGCAGCGACCTAACATTAGGTGGTCTAAACATTAGTCAGAGTTTCCTTCATGGCTTTGATGTCAGTAGCCTAGGCAGTCATCTTTGTTTTCATTTTATTTGAAAGAAATTGAGCCCCCAGGAGGTCACTTTTGTTGTTGTTGTTGTTGTTAATTCTGTGTGCTGTCTCAGTGAGAACAAGTGATGCCGCTAGAAGAGAATGACGCTGCTAGAAAGCTCTGAGATACTGAATGGGAGCCACTGGGGAAAATACAACATGCTCACTGGCATGGTTCAATGGCAAGATAAATAGGATGTCTGGAGGCATGTGTTTAAGGAAAGTACTTTTGCTTACTTCTCCAATAGCATATTCTCTTTGCTTCCCAAGCAAATAAAGCACATAAAACAAGCTTCTCATCTAAATATATCCCAGGATTTTTAGAGGATCAGTTAAAATAATTAAAGTAAAATCTTCACAAACTTTACAAAGTGTAAATGTGGTTTTCTCAATTTTGTTTCATTTTCTGTCTAGGAAGTAGCATAATAAAATATTGTTAAATTAAATGCCTCATTTCTCAAACTCAATCCCAACTTTCACCTCATCTGTTTACAAGAAATCTAAACATTGCTAACTCATGGTTAAGATTTGGATTCTTGGTAACCTAGAGATCCTGTCTCGCCATACTTTAACCAAAACCTTGTTTACATCTCCCTGGAGGTTATCTTCAGCTAAATAGCCAAGAAAGGAAATTAGTCCTGGGTTTCTCCTTCACACATCTGAATATATGTGGAAAATTTCCAGCCTTCATTCTACTTTTTAATTTTTACCAAGAAATCTCCCAGTTTGGCTAGATGGGTAAGAATTTGGGTGGGAGGGTGGCAGTGAAGAAGAACGAAAGCATATTTTAAAAAGTTTATTAGATAAGAGGTAAATAATAGAATTCAAGGAATGCCTGTTTGCCAAACATAGCATATTTCCTGGTTCTAAACCTCTCACTTACCTTGCAGTTTAGGTTTCATTTTTTTCCTCTTTTATAGATGAGGAAGATGAAACTCAGAGAAGTGAAAACACTTGCCCAGGGTCATGGCATAGTAAATTGTCATATCTAAAATCCAGACACATGACTCTCACTTCAAAGACTATGTCTTTTGCTCAATGCTTCCTTATGACTATAAAACAATTTTGTCTTTTCTACTCATTCTTTGCTAAGGAAAGCAGATTTATTATTTTCAAGTGCTCCATTAGTATATTCAATCAGTAGCTGGCCATTTAGTTTAAGATAAATTGTCAGTAGAGACTTGGATGGAAAATTAACTGTTGGGCCTCATCTTAGAAACAGAAAGAGGGGCTTTTTGCTGTTTCTTTTGTCTTTGGTTTCTTTTTGTTCAGTTTTTCTGATGGGAGAATAAAAAGGAGAACATCTTTTCTAGGTGAGGGCTGAAATCCTGAGACAGTGAGTGATGCTGTGTTTTGCTTTATTTGCACTTTACAACTGAAGGTTTGCAGCATGGAGCAAGTCTACGGTGCCGTTTTTTTCAACAGCACCTGCTCACTTTGTGTCTTTCTGTCACATTTTGGTAATTCTCACAATATTTCATTTTTTTCATTGCTATTGCATTTGTTATGGTGATCTGTGATCAGTCATCTTTGAATTTACTATTGTAATTGTTCAGGGCACACATGTAAGATGGAGAACTTAATCGGTAAATGTGTGTGTTCTGACTGCTCCATCTACCGGCCATTCTCCCATCTCTCTTTCTTCCTGGGCCTCCCTATTTCCTGTAATACAATGATATTGAAATTATGCCAATTAATAATCCCACAGTGGCCTCTGTATTTCAAATGAAATGTCACACATCTCTCACTTCAAATCAAATGCTAGAAATGATTAAGCTTAGTGAGGAAAGATGTTGAAAGCCAGGATCATCTAAAATCTAGTCCTCTTGCACCAGTTAGCCAAGTTGGGAATATAAAGAAAAAGTTCTTGAAGGAAATTAAAGTTCTACTAAAGCGAACACAAGAATGATAAGAAATTGAAGCAGACTTATTATTGATTTGAAGAGTATTTTAATGAATAGAAGATCAAATCAACCGCAACACTTCCTAAGCCAAAGTCTAATCCAGAACAAGGCCCTAATTCTCTTCAATTCTATGAAGGCTGAGAGAGGTGAGGAAGATATTTAAAGAAAGAAATCATCTTCATTACACAAAATTGCAAGGTGAAGCAGCAAGGGCTAATATAGAAGTTTTAAGTTATCCAGACCATCTGGCTAAGATCATTAGTGAAGGCAGCTTCACTACACCAACCAACAGATTTTTCAATGCAGACAAAACAGACTTCTATTAGAAGAAGATGCCATCTAGGACTTTTACAGCTAGAGAACAAAAGTCAATGCCTGGCTCAAAGCTTCAAAGGGCAGCCTGACTCTCTTGTTAGGGGCTAATGCAGCTGGCAACGTGATGTTGAATCCAATGCTCATTTACCATTCTGAAAATTCTAAGGCCATTAAGAATTGTACTGCATCTACCCTGCCTGCATTTATAAAAGGAAAAACAAAGCCTGGGTGACAGCACATCTGTTTACAACCTGGTTTACTGAATAGTTTAAACCCACTGTTGAGACCTTCTGCTCCAAAAAAAAGATTCCTTTCAAAATCTTGCTGCTCACTGAAAATGCATCTGGAGTACCTAGAGTTCTGATGGAGATACACAATGAGATTCATTCTATTTTCACATTAGTTAACACAGCATCTATTCTGCAGCCTTTGGTTCAAGGAGTAATTTAGACTTTTAAATCTTTTAAAATATTTTAAATCTTAGTACTTAAGAAATTTGTTTTGTAAGGCTTTAGTGGCCATAGATAGGGATTCTTCTGATCCATCTGGGCAGTCAATTGAAAGCCTTCTGGAAAATATTCAGAATTCTAGATGCCATTAAGGACATCTGTAACCCACAAGAAAAGGTCAAAATATTAACATTAATAGACATTTGAAAGAAACTGATTTCAACACATATGGAAGACTTCGAGGGGCTCAAGACTTCTTGAAGCCCCTCAAAGTAACGCAGGATGTAGTAAAAATGGCAAGAGAATGAGAATTAGAAGTGGAGCCTGTGGGTCCCTTCACTGTCCACTTGATACTAACACAACATTGTTAATCAGCTATGTGTATTAGTTGCTCAGTCATATCTGACTCTTTGCAACCCCATGGACTGTAGCTCACCAGGCTTCTCTGTCCATAGGATAATCCAGGCAAGAATACTAGAGTGGGTTGCCATTTCCTTCTCCAGTTAATTGACTATACTCCAATATAAAATAAAAAGTTAAAAAAAAAAAGAAGTGGAACCTGAAGATGTGACTAAATTTCTACAATATCTTAAAATTTGAACAGATGAGTAGTTGGTTTCTTATGGGTAAGCAAATAAAGTGTTCCTTGAGATGGAAATTATTCCTGGTGAAGATGCTATGAAGATTGTAGAAATGACAACAAAGGATTTATAATATTATGTCAACTTAGGTGGGCCAAACAGCAGCAGGATTTGAGAGGATTGACTCCATTTTGAAAGAAATTCTACTGTAAGTAAAATGTTATCAAATAGCATTGCATGCTGCTGAGAAATTGTTCGTGGAAAAGAGTTAATCAATGCAGCAAACTTCATTGTTGTCTTTTTTTAAGAAATTGCCACAGTCACCCCAACCTTCAGTAACTTGATTAGTCAGCAGTCATCAACATTGAGGTAAGACATTCACCAGCAAAAAGATTGCAACTTGCTGAAGACTCAGATGGATGGTTAGAATTTCTTAGCAAAAAAAGTAATTTACGTTGCTTTCCAGGTGGCACTAGTGGTGAAGAACCCACCTTCCAATGCAGGAGACACAAGGGACATGGGTTCGATCCCTGCATAGGGAAGATCCACTAAAAGAGGAAATGGTAATCCATTCCTGTATTCTTGCCTAGAGAATCCCATGGACAGAGGAGCCATGTGGTCTATGGTCAGACACAACTGAAGTGACTTAGCAAATAGGAATGTTGTTTTATTAAACTTAGTTCTATCGCACATTTAATAAGCGCATAACTTCTATATGCACTGGGAATCTAAAATACTAGTGTGATTCATTTAAACATTAACTTTGGTGGTGGCCTGGAACTAAACCCACAGTATCTCCAAGGTAAGTCTTATACACTTGTTATAATAGAAAAAAAAAAAAAAAAAAAAAATTTAAAGAAAAAATATATAGATGAAATATCTAAATAAGTTAGAGAAAAGAGAGAAAAAATTTGAGACTTCAAAACAGTGCTTCTTTTACCTTGAAGGCAATAACAACTAGGGTGGAATAAAATCTCCAAAAGTGACTACCTGTTGCTTACATGGTGTCCAATGGCCTCTGGTGAAAGAAAAGCAAAAATCAGCTTGAGCCACTAACGTCTCACCTCCTTTGGCAAACAAAACAAAATAAACTACCAAAGGAAGAAACCCTCCTGCCTACCATGCTTCTCTCAAGAAAAATTAGAATTAGTAATAGTATATTTAAGAGTGAAGTGAAGGGAAAGTGTTAGTCATACTTGATTCTCTGCCACTCCATGGACTCTAGGGTGCCAGGTTCCTCTGTCCATGGAATTCTCCAGGCAAGAATACTGCAGTGGGTTGTCATTCCCTTCTCCTGGGGATCTTTCTGACTCAAAGATTGAACCCATGTTCCTGCATTGCAGGCAGATTCTTTACCATCTGAACCACCAGGAAAGACTCTTTCATCTACTTACTATAGATGAAATGTGTCTTACGGTAAACTCAGGGGGAAGAAAAGAAGGAACCTGAAAAGCCTGCATTGATGTATAGTCCAAATTCTTCAGTTAATAGGTGAGAAAAGGATCAGAGAGGGAGAGTGACTGGCAGGAATACACAGGAATTAGAAATCCAATTGGAATTAACATCACAGCCATCTGCTTCCAGCCCAATGATGCTTCCACCACTGCATTATTGCTTTTGGAAAAGACAGCAGAAATGCAAGCACAGAATTTTAGGAATTTGCAAGTGTGCCTGTCCTCCTATATAATTGGTTTTCAAGCTTCTTCTATTCCTAGCAACTGAGCCCCCGGGTGGGGGGTGGGGAGAGAGACACCATCCTCTTGCATCATATGTTTATTCTTTAGAGCTAATGCACAGTGTAGCTGAAAATCATATAAATGATTTCTTAACTAAGGAACCTATATCTAAGGCAGCACATTAGCTTTGTGCTTTAAAAAGAAGCGTGTGCCACTACAGAGTGTTCATTATGAAATAGCAGACTCTATAGTTATATAATTGAATACAGGGAAATCCAGAATTTGCCAATGGAACTTCTGGTATAAAAAGGGTGTGTGAAATCAGTGTCATGATGCAACAGCCATTTCCTGCAGCCCAAAGAAGAGGCTGAAAAGCACAGTCAAAGAGAATTAATATTTTCTGGCATGAACGCATCACTGGCTGCACAAGGTGATTTTACTGTGCATTATACTTTAATTATAATTGCGCTGTAGCCATCTGTTCCACTTCATTCCCTAATTATAGATGCAAAAAGCATTTCACAACTCCCACCAGTAAAAAAGATCTGAGGGATTTCATGGCAGGCTTGCTCTGAGTTCCTCCCTCCTTTTCTTGGCCTGTGAACTCTCCCTTCAACGGTACCTTGGAATAACCAAGAAAATGTTCGTGGTCATCTCAGAAGGTCTGGAGTGTCTGAGATTGTTCTTCTTCTGATTAATTCTCTTCTACTTTATTATATACACTCTGTCCATCTAACTCTTCCAATGCCATGGTCATATGTAACTTCCTGTTCACAAATGTTTTCCTTTTTTATAAAAACAACCATTTTAAAAAGTGTGCTATAATTGAGATATAGCATTGTATTAATTTCAGGTATACAACATAATGATTCAATTGCAAGATGATCACATAAACATAATTAGCATACATTTTTTTCCTACAACTGCTCTCCTCTCTCACCAAAAATAATTTTTAATTAGTTATTTTATTTTCTTTATCTTCAGTGCTATCATTTCAGGCAACTCAAACTCCTTCCAATAACCCTATGGGAAAGCTGTTTTTGTTCTCATTTTTCAATGGAGAGGATAGATACAGAGAGTTTAGAGGGTTATTTTAAGGTGACACAGTCAGTCAATGGCAGAGCAAGGCTTAAAACCACATTTTTGATATTGATTCCCACTCCTTCACAGTCATTACTGTCATGCATCATTTGAAAGCAGTATTTAATTTCTCATTAGGATAGCAGGGGTGTGCCAAAGTCGGTGCACAGAGCCTCACAAGAGCAAATTGTAGGCAACTGCTTACAACCTCAAGTTCAGTGACTTCTACTGGTAGCTTGAAGTTGACCATGGTGAGTGCGAAATTCACACATTGCAAATCAGAGCTCCCCCTGCCTGTCCGGGAAGCAGGTATTTATTCATCATCCACTAGACTGTCATTGACTATGGGAAACAGATCTATGAATTCCCAGAAAAATAACACAATTTGGATCACAATGCCATCTTCATCTCTGAACTTAAATAATGTGTGTATGAACACAACTCAGGGATGAGAAAAAGCATAGCTACTTATCAAGACTCCCTCCTATGACTCTTTCAATATTCTGAAGACAGGGAGTCATCTGATAGCATGAAAGCTTTTGCTCACGGTGGTAAATTCAGAATTTTTGAATGAATCTTTTGTCTATAAAATATTTATGCTTTTAAAGACAACCAGCAAATTAGGAGCTTAGATGCCTAGGAAGGCTCAAGATGATACACCACAATCTCAAAGCAGGAGGCTTCTGTTAAACAAGTAGTTCTTGACATCTGAACATACTCCAACAAGACATATGAAGCATGTGAGGGAATGATTTCTGGAAGCTAGATCTGGGCATTTCTGAAAAAAAAAGTAAATTAGTGCATGTGGCTTTTCCAAGGGTGCTAAAAGAAAAATAATTTAGAAATTTCATCAAAAATTCCTGATCTTTCACAAAAACACAAATTCTAGCTACTCACAAGACTGAAGTTCATATCTAAGAGCCAAGTCTAAAAATACCCTGAAAGTCTAAAAATCAAACCTGAACTGAAGAAGGGTTTGAAACATCAACATTGGGACCAAAAATAAGCACCAACTTTCTAGACAGAAAATGAAGCATAAGCTTTTTACCTTGCACTTCTAGTGCAAAGCTCAAATCACAAAGTAATAGAAACACAACAGTAAAATTCAACACATGTTACACTGATTGGAGATTCAGTTAGGTTCTCTATATAGTGAGACAGCTGCGTAGGATGGTATGTGTGTTTCCTAATGGACAGTTGAATTTATGTATGTGCTGACCTTAAAAAATTTACTTGTGGTGACCCCAAAATCTGATAGGAAAATTAAATACTAATATGTAATTGCCCAGCTCTGCTGCTTATGAATTGTTAGACTTTGGGCAAATTGATTAAAATTTATGCATTTGGTGTCCTTATCTGTTAAATGGGTGCAACAACTGTATTCCTCTTAGGATTATTGTAAATAATTACATAATTTTAATAGAAAATGCTTAGAATCGTATCTGACATGTAGTAAGTGTTTAATACATGTTAACTTTTAAACCAGTCAGCCTTCTCATTTCACAAGATAAAATACTGATGCCTAGAGAGGTTACATGCATTATTCAAAGTCATGTAGTAAATTAAAGGTAGAATTGGAATTAAGACCCATGCCCGTTTTCCCTTGTTCCACCACCCTCCTCAATAGTTCTATGTTTCAGTTATTTGCATTTATTCAATTAGACAAGTATTATTAAACTTTAGGATTGGGATTCTCTCAGCATTTCTTCCAATATGAGAACAAAGGACAAATTTAATTATCAAATATAGGGTCTTATGACTCCAGATGAATTGTTTTCTTCTTTTCAACATGCTACCACTTCTCAGTTATGTGTTTTTGGAATGAGATCTTACCTGTTTGTGAAATAGGAAAAACTCCTGTTTCAACAACAGTCCCAGGAAGTTTATGTGAATGAATTATTTGAAGGAGTTTCATTGTTGAGGGAAATAAATACATTCAAAAAAGAAGAAAGAACAAAGGATGTACAAACTTAGGCAAACAGTTCAATATTTTACCCAGACAATGACAAAACCAGCTTCCAAGAAAACTGAGATGTGGAGCCTTGCTGTGTCCCTGGAGACAGGAAACTCCTTTGAAAAAACTGTAAAACATGGATTAGCACCACAAAACCAATTAATGACTTGAATTTGGTAACTCCTTAACCTCTGACCTAAAAACAGTTCATGGAAGAAACTGCCAGCCCTCACTGAATGTTACTGCTGCTACTGCTATTACTGCTGCTCTTGCTATTACTGTTTTGGCCTCTCTTCATTATTCACCTTGGATATTCTTCCACCTCTGAAAGAAGGATTATTAATTCATTATTTTCTCTGAGCACTCCCGTTTCAAAATGAGAGTGATGGTTGAAAATGAACAGAGAGAATCTCTGAGAAATCAGGCCACAGAGTATAAGTCCAGTGCCCTGGCAAATTATGGAAATTGATGGGTCCAGAGAGTTCACAGAGTCTGAAATCCAAGCCTGGAGATTATACTTTGGCCAAGTTGGACACAGGTATGAAGTTGAAGCAGTGAAGTGGCTGGTTGCGCCAGGAAATTTGCCAAATGTAAACATGAGGCAAATTCTAAGGACAAAGACTAGGAAAATAGAAGCTAACCAGGAAGGTAATTCTGAATGCAAAAACTGAAATAAAGGTGAGGAGAGAGAGACTGAGATCTCACAAGGTGAACATAATGTTGAAGTCAGTTCCAAATTTGAAGCCTGGACTTCTGGGAGAGGGTCAGGGAGCTGGAGGGAATGAGAGGGACTTTGGGGCACTGTGTAAACCTATTTGAGCTCTCCGGTTTCCGCTTTGCTGTAGTCTAAATCAGGGTACACTAAACAAATTCTTAGCAGTTATGCCTATTAACCTTGCATAATCTGTCTAGGATCTGCCTTCTCTTTGGTGTCTCCCAAGAGTTGACTCAGTCTAAGATGTCTCAATTCTATCACATAGATTTATGGTGTTTTATGAGTGTGATTTCTGCTTCTGTCCTGATCATTCAGATGAATACCTTACCCCTGCATATGGTTTTTCAGGTTTCTTGGACTTAATACACCTCAAACAACAGGCCAGGCTGGATCTATACCCCCTACAGATTCTGGAATTCTCATTTAGGGCCAGCCATAAGGAAACGCTGGTTTACCGATTGCATCGCTGCAGAGTTTTGTGGCCAGGCTTGTATCCTGGTTTTAAGGTGTTACATAATGTGTCATAGTATTGAAACAAGCTTATGAACTATTTGCTTTGTGCTTCCTTCTATGTAAATAAGATAGTCTTCTTTGACTTTATCTGGTTTGAGTTTCATAGAGCTTATTGAATCTCTGGCTTCATTCCTTTTGCTTATTTTGAAAACTAGCTAGAATGTCTCTTCCAGTGTTGCTTATGTTTTTTTCTCTCTTGTCCTCTCCTTCTTTCCCTCTGTCATCAGTTCTCCTTCTATATTTCATTTGCTATATATATATATTTTTAAACTGTATCTTTAATCTTTCTCCTTTCAGTGCTTCAGTTGGATATTTTCTACTGTCTGTTATTTAGTTCAATATCTTCCATTATTTTGCTTCTAATCTGCTACCAATCTGGTCTATTGAACTTGTAAGTTTAGTTTAGTATTAATATTTCACAGGTCTACAATTTCCATTCAGTCGTTTCATAAATTTTAAGTCACTAGTGAAATATTTCCTCTATTTTCTTACATATTAATCCTAGCTATAAGCCTCCATCTGATAACTGTGTTATGGCTTTGTTTCAGCTATCTACTTTTCTCTAAGATTTTGGTCATTTGATTCTGTTTTTACTTTGTTTTGTAATTTTTAATTTAATTTCAGCTGTTGGCATTCTAGAGATTCTGAGTAATGTTATTTTTCTCCAAAGAAGAGTCAAAATTTCTCAGGCAGGCAGATGGAATATCTGCCCATCACCTTGGTCCTGCTAGTACTGGTTTTGGACTTTGTTTGGTCAGATCTACTTCAGTTCTGTCCATACATAGTTTGAAGGCACAACCCTCGTGATTTCTCCTAGTCATGTTCCTCTGTGGGTTCTCAACTGAAAGCCTGAGTACCAAGGCTCTTCCCTCTTGGTGGGGTTTGAGTCCCAATCTCTGAGTTCCCAATTCTTCTTGGTTGTTTAAATTTCTGACCATGTCTATAGTCTCCAAGCTACTGTTTTCTTTTGCATTTTTTTCTTCTGCATTTCTAGTCCTGCACATGCTCAGCATTGGAGCTGATCAACATTCCAGTGAAATTTATACGTTGGCGTTCATCTGTAGGATTTCCTCTTCCCTGTGTTTTTTCACCTTAAATCCCTGTCACTTTGATAGCCATGAACTCCAGTCTCTGGTTCTTCTTCCTGGTAAGACTACTGCTTTCTGCTCAAGTTCTGTGCCACCTACCTATAGCTGCTTTATGGTGCAGCTAGTGAAAACTAGTCTATCATGACTAAAATCCAAAGTTTATCAGACAACTTCAAAAATGTAAACATGTTTATTTTATAATCTTTATACATTTTAATTTATTTTCAGTTTTAGATTTTTGAAATGACTTAGGGGAAAAAGTCATGTGTGAAATTTGTTTACTAAATAAAAACAACAACAAAAAATTCAGTACCAAGTAAAAATGAAGTAAATAAACATATAAAACAGAAGAGTTGATATGTTTCTATGAAAAAGCATAGTATTACATCTGAATCTGTTTCCAGGTAGCCAAGACAAAAAAGGAAATATTATCCAATAGATAAATCTCATTATCAAAAAGAAAAGAGCATATATGCTACTTACAGAGAAAATAAAAATTTTCATAATATGAAATTTTTAAATAAAATATTTTAGTGAGATTATCTATAAAGGTTTTATCTAAAATGCCAAAGTAGTTACTTACAACCTACATTAATAGCCAAGGTGATGGCATTATATAACAACACAATAAATATATATGTGTTTACATTGACAACAGATGACAATGCTTGATAGCTACTAAAACTTGAAGGATATTATAAATTTCTGCTATTTTTTCTTCTGTTACATTTTTCTTATACCTTTAGAAATATCAGTACAGTAAAAATAATGAACTGCAATTCATACTTACTTCATTATGTGTTTAATTTTTAATCATAATATCTAAAGGCATTGAGGAAATGTCACCATATTTGTATAACATTAATCTGATAAACCTTAGAAACAAGGATGTAGGTAGACTGGCATCAAGATATGAAGACATCACTATCAGAAAGATTGCATAGAAGTTCGTGTGTGCTAGTCAATCAGTCATGTCCGACTCTTTGCAACCCAATGGGCTGTAGAGCCCGCCAGGGTCCTCTGCCCATGTACTTCTCCAGGCAAGAATACTTGAGTGGATTGCCATTCCCTTCTCCAGGGGATCTTGCTGACCCAGGGATTGAACCCAGATCTCTCACACTCCAGGCAGATTCTTTACTGCCTGAGCCACCAGGAAAGTCTTTACATAAAAGGAATCTGGTCAAATTAATTACAAGCCCATGTAAGACTGTCCTGCCACTTGGAGGATGCAGCTGAGTGTCTAACATAAGTTGATTGTACTTGTTGAATGAATGGATGGACAAACACACAAAAAACATGAATGAATTTTGGCTCCAGACATTTGGACAGTGCTCACCTCACAGACCGAATTATATGACTCCAGCTGTGGAATTTGGAGAGTTTGGTGGGTGATGAACCAGGCATCTTGATACTATACTTTCCAATTTCATCGGCATCTTTTATAAGCCATCTGTAACATTACAGTGATGCCTCAATTAACAAAGCCTTTGGAACAAAGCTCCTTTATAATCAAGTTGGCAGCATTGCCAATAGCTCATAAACATGCAAAGTATGCTACCATGTGTCATTCAGCTCAGTGACAATGTTCCAACTTGACTGTATGTGTGCACGTGGCAGAATACTGTTGCTCACAGCCCCCATTGATATGCACAGTCAGAAGACCTGATCCCAGTGTCCCTGTGTATTGTTTAGCTTGCTCTTTCCCCTTGGCTTTTTGGTTTTTTTGTTTTTTATTTTCTGATCTTTGTTTCACATTTAATGGTAATATTCCCACTCAAGTGTCTGTTGTCCTCTTGTACTTTACTTATTTTGACCCTGCCAAAACAGCCAAGAACTGAAAAATGGGTCCTGTGGGTAGCTCTCTACAGTTGTGGCTTGCCCAAGTGATCTCAGTTACTTTTTACATTTATGCAGTAGGTAGTATGCATTCTTGAGAGTCCTTTGGGAAGCAAAGAGATCAGATCAGTCCATCCTAATGGAAATCAACTCTGAATATTCATTGGAAGGACTGATGCTGAAGTTTAAGCTCCAATACTTTGGCCACCTGATGAGAAGAGCTGACTCATTGGTGAAGACCTTGATGCCGGGAAAGATTGAAAGCAGGAGGAGAAGGGAACAATAGAGGATGAAATGGTTGGATGGCATCCCTGACTCAATGGACATGAGTTTGAGCAAACTCCAAGAGATAGTTAAGGACAATGGAAGTCTGGTGTGCTGCTGTCCATAGGGTCGCAAAGAGTGGGACACGCCTTAGTGACAGAACATTAAGTATGCATTCTGTAATCACACCTGCCAATAGTGCTGAACTTGGATAACAAGTATTTTACAATGAGCTCTGGGAAGAGCATAGCATGATCCGTGTCATAAAGTCTCCACTGTTAACGCTCATGTTCCTCTGTGGTCAGTCTTACTGAGCCATAATCTCCACGCTTACCAAGCCATAGTCTCCACACTTACCTCCAAGGATCCTTCCAGATCTAACTTTCTAGGATTCAAAATTCATAACTGAAAACATGTGGAAAAAATACACTATGTCTCATTTTTTAGAGTTGGGAGAATTGAACATGTAAATTCTGGCTGATGCTGTTTTATGGGTCTGAGTCACAAAAGAAAACAGATTTCTTTGATAATATTTCTCTTGCAATATAAAAGATATTCTGTCTGGGATGCTTCATAATCCCTTAGGGGGAAAAAGAAGCAGAGGATGACAAAACTGAGTGGCAAGACACCGCTGCTATCATCTCAGAAGCTGAACAGAAGTTTAAAGAGTCAGGACATGACTCACCATGTTCTTTCTTCTTTGTGTCTGCAATCAGGGAAGCACGAATCAAAATACAGCCTCTATCAGCCTCTGTCTCCTAGTGTCTGCTGAGCATAGCTCTCTTGTCCACTCACTTCGTGCACATAATGAGTAAGAGAAAATGTTGGTGGCAGTAAGTTGACAAACAAACAAACCCATGTTAAATTCTGCAGATTATCAAAGCCAGCTTTCTGCCACTCTGGTTCTCCGGCCCCTCCACTAGCTCCAGTTCTCAGGGAAGGTGGAAGGAGGAAGTCTATTATTTGGTATTACTGAAACAGTCCTCCCGGCATGGTAACGCTGGGCATTTTTCCTGTGACTCTTCAGAGAGGATGTAGTTGGGGCTGTTCTTGAGCTTAGAATTTTGTTACCATGAAAGTTAGGGGCTTTCAAAGGTAGGAAGCATATTTTCACTGATACTAAGATATGTAAAGGGCTTCCTTGGTGGCTCAGTGGTAAAGAATCTGCCAGCAATGCAGAGTTTGGTCCCTGGGTCTGGAAAAAACCCTGGAGAGAGAAAATGGCAACCCACTCCAGTATTCTTGCCTGGGAAAAGCTGTGGACAGAGGAGCCGGGTGGCCCACAGTCCATGGGGTCGCAAAAGAGTCAGATGTGACTTAGCAACTAAACAACAACAAAGATATGTAAGAACATTCTTTCCTCTCCTTTCCTGTATGTCTACCCCTACAGAATTCTTAAATATCTGGTTGATAAGTATCTTATAAGAAATGTTATCAAATGTTTTTCCTAATGTAGAATCTTCTACATAACCTTTGAGGTAAAATCCAGCTTTTGCCTCAGCACTTTCTTTTATAGGGAGCATATCTTTTCAGAAGGCAACCAGCAATATTTACACATAGCATTGACTCTAATAGAATTATTTTCTCTATGTTAAAGTGAAACATATGTCACTGTAATTTCTACCCAATAAAATTCTTAATCCTATCTCTTGAAGATCACATTTTAATCATTCCCCTTAAAATATTTTAAGAGAGCAAGCAAATCCCTGCAATGCACATCCTTTAAATTTTCTCTTGAAGAGAAACTTGAGTACACAAAATTGGTTTACAGAGGAGATGATAATTATGTGGATGTGAAATGATTTCCAGGTGGTCACAACATTATTATTATTGTCATTAGTGCAGATGGAGTGAAAATTAGATAGTAGGAGAGAAGTGAAACCCTCATGTCCTAATATCTTAAATGAGTTGATGAATCAGTTCGATTCATCAAAAACAGCAAGAAGCAGAAGCCGTTGGCAAGATCTCTATTCTGGCAGGAAGACATTTCTATTCACTTTCCCCTTCCTTACTCCCATCTCCTCTGACCCTCTTTGTTGCTAATTGTCTAAAATCAAAGTTTTGCTGCAAGCTTACTGATGACTAGAAAGAGAAAAGAGAAACTACAATTACCAAGGATAAACTCAGAGACAAAGGATGGCATAGAGAATGACACATTCAGGGAAAAGAAGCAGTTCCCAGATAGAAAAACAAGCCACATCTAATATTTCAAAACTTAAAAAGCATATCTAAACTGCTTTGCATTTGGATCATAATAGAAATGCAAAAACATAAATGGAGAGTAATATAATTAGCAGAAGCACAGGTGAATGATTTAGCCTTTTTTTTTTTTTAACTAGACTGGTGTGGTCACCTAAAAAAAGTAAAAATGTAGGCTACAATTACGGCAGGGTGTTTCCAAACAGAGGGAGCAAATTAATTTTCCCTCTCTGATCTTGTTCTTCCTTCTACAAAAGACTGTGGTTTATTCTTAGATCAGTGGTTTCAAACTTAAAATATTACTCATGCACATAAATAATTAAATAAGTTAAAAAAAATTTTTAATGTGTGTGTATTGCAGAAGTGATGGAATCTCTCTTCTCCCCAAGACACATCAAGGCAGCCTCTGTAGGGATTTCTCACAATCCCTTAGTTTATTTAGCCAACAAGGATTGTATTAATAAATCACCTCCCCACTGATCTTTGAACACCTAGGTAGTATTCTAAGTGTGATGCAGCATTTCCTTTCTCAATAAACACAGAAAAAGATTCAGGGTTTTGTAAATCATTAGGAAATGTTCTTCAGAAATTAATATTTAGCACACAGTCCCCTGAACATTGTCTGCATGTTACTATTTCTGAGCTCTGTCTACTCTTTTTCCAAGATCTGCACTGTGTTCCTACTTTCTTGAACTGACCCAAATTTTATATACTCTTCAAAATCCACCTCAAATTTCCTTCAGGAAGGCTTCTTAAATTATCCCTCCTCCTTTTCTCACACCTTTGCAATTTCTTAAGGGTCCTGAGTTATACAGGCTTGCTTTGTCATCCCAAAGGAACTGTGAACTGCTTAAGGCAGCAGAGTGAAGATTCTCTATTTGCTAATCGTGAAACCTTGAGTAAGTAACTAGACTTTGAGGTTCAGTTTCCTCATCTGTAAAATGGAAATAGATATACATCACTCAAAAGGGTTTTTGTAAGAATCAAATGAAATTAGACATATAAAGCACAGAGAAAAACTGTGACACTATTAATTCCATCCAATATTTCCTTTGTTCCAGAGAAAAGAAAATTTAAGCTTTCATTAGAGGAACATCTTTTCATCTCTTGTTACTTAGATATCACTACTTCCTGCCTTCCTTTGATTCAATCATTTTCAGTATTTATAAACACTGAAAAGAAATTGGCTAAGTAAGGAGGAGAGAGTAATATCTCTTTCCTTAGCAATGCTTCATAAAGTGTGTTTACATTTCTGATCAAATTTGATCTTCATATCAACACTCTTGGTAGACAATCTCTTCCCTTGACTGCTAAGAAAATGTAGGCTAAGGATTAAGTAACTTGCCCTAAATCACTTACCAGTTGGAGAGGAACTAGAAATTCAAAACTTTTTTTCCCCTGATTCCAAAACTCATGATTTGTCTACTTTGTTCTGCTACTTGAGTGGAGCCTTCTTGGTTCCTGCCCTTAGGAAAGTCTCAATACTTCCTCTTCGTGTGGGTGCAGGAGAAGATATGAGATTGCCCCAGATCAGATTGGCAAGGAGCAGCTGGTCTTCCTCACCCTTCCAGGAAACACTCTGATCCAGCCTTGTTTCATCTGTGGGAACCCTTTCTGGTAGAATCACTCTGGGACATCAAGATTCATAGCCTTATCCTTGGGAATAGCCAAGTCCCTCCCTCGCTCTCAGAGACTCCTTTATTTGTTCCAGCCTTACCTTTGTTTGTCCGTAGATCAATCCACAACTCACTCTCCACCCCCTATAGCCTGAATTTTACAGTCACCCTCAGGCCTTTAGAGGGCTTCCCAGTTGGCGCTAGCGGTAAAGAACCTGCCTGAGAATGCAGGAGATGCAAGAGATGCTCAATCCCAGGGTCCCTGGGTCAGGAAGACCCCCTGAAGAAGGGCATGGCAACCCACTCCAGTATTTTTACCTAGAAAATTCCATGAACAGAGGAACCTGGTGGTTATAATCCATGGGGTCACAGAGAGTTGGACACGACTGAACATGCATAAGCATGAGTCAGGCCCTTTGAAGAAGACTTCCATTTCCTCCTGGGGTAGTCACTGAAGTTCACTAAGGGCTATTTCCCCTGGTACAGCAGTTGTGATGTGCCCCGGGACTTAGGTGGATACCTGCAGGTGCAGAATGATCATTTAAATAAACCCAAGCAATTCAGCAACCCCAAATTTGGGAGGTCTGGGTGTAGGAAAACCGTAAAACTCTTGATGCAACAGCTGCTGACAGATTTCACCTACTTCTGTTCACCACACACCCAGCCGCCCACATCTTAGCCTGATATGCTATCCAGAAGTCACGCACGTGCTCCTGGAGGGAGGACTTGGCAGCAGACCTTCCTTCCCCAGGGCATGGTGGGGCATTAAGTATAACCAATAA
Source organism: Muntiacus reevesi (assembly GCF_963930625.1). Lineage (NCBI taxonomy): Eukaryota > Metazoa > Chordata > Mammalia > Artiodactyla > Cervidae > Muntiacus > Muntiacus reevesi. The sequence continues at coordinate 55,914,198 of NC_089256.1, forward strand.
CTCACTGCTAAGGGTAAATGCATGAAGACAACAATTTCAGGCAAGGGCAGGTTTCTCTACTCCAGCTGAATTCCCGACAGAACAGACTGCTGGCTCTACCCTGACCTTAACAGGATCACACTGACCTTCCTTCTTTTGTGTGAAAGAGAGAAATATGCCCAAGAGCTTTCAACAGGGCTCACCATTCACTCCTTCCTTGTCTTGATTTAGTCAGAAAAAAATGGCAGCCTCAAGTAGAATGGAGACAAATGCATGGACTTTTCAGGAGCCACTTCTTCCTAAAACACAGTCAGTGAACTGCATATTAATAAGGAAATTTCTGACAAAGAGTAGGGCACAACAGAAGCATTGAACATGGTTCTCTCTACCTGTCCAACATATTTGGCAAAGTTGCAAAGAATGAAAATCTCACCAGGAATGTTGAGGCCCTTGCCTTCTAATCACAAGGAAGTTACAAAGCATTTTTACCTGGAACATCTGAGGCAACATGGAAACTAGGATTCATTGCTCTGGTACCTACTATTTGCCAGGCATTGTGCAAATGGCTTATATACTTGCCTCATTTCATCCTTATGACAATATGTGAAGTAAATAGTACAATGATTATTTTCTGATGAGGAAATTGGGGCTCAGAATACCAGCAAGGACAAGAATCTGGATTCAGATCTTGCTCCTTCTTTGGCTATTCCACTCTGAGTAAGTAACCTTGTAATCTAGATCTCTAGTCCTTGTTCATCTACTGTATTCCAGGCCCTTGGGGAATCTTTGTAGTGAGTTTATGCTGAGCATGTATTGCATGCTATTCACATACTGTGTACTTGAGAGGATGTGACAGGAGTAGAAGACAGCTGAGGCCCTTTCTTTGAGAGGTTTTAAGCCAATTACTAAGAACTACATACAGGGAATGCATAAGTAGGTTCATAATTGCAGGGTGAGATGAGACTGGACCTAAGTGCCAAGGGGCCACTTGGTGAGGGAAGGATGACTGTAGGACCTAGTCTTCATGGAGGTCTTCCCAGGAGAACTGAAGGAGGAAGACCTCCCTTAGGCAGAACACTAGTGCCTAAGGAAGGTTATGGATCAGCCTTATACATGACTCAATTTTTTTCCCCCATAGAATAAAGAGATTTCTTTCCAAAGTCTTTATTTTACAACATACAGTAATCACAAAAATGATTCTTCTGGGCATGTCCACTCTCTTCTCCACAGTAGGGTCATCATCTACTCTCTTGGTGACTCCCGAGATCAGGTTAAAGTGGACAGATTAACAAAGTGTAAATTGGTCTCATCCTAGCTTACCCATGAGACTATGGTAAGTCACCCCCACCCTTCCACTGGTCTTCAGTTTCCCGATTGATGAAGTGTTGGTTCTGGAAGAATAGTCTATGAGGCTGCTCCTCATGCTGGCATGCCATCTGTCCTCTCCTGTTTTGAAGTATAGTGGGTATGGAGACCAGGAGCCACTGGTCCCAGAACTGACCCAGCTCTGACTAGCTGTGTGGTTCTGGAGAACTACTTTTCTCAATGCGGGTGTCAATTTTCCTGTCTATATAATGTCCAAGCTAAGGGATTTTATAAAGTCCCTTTCCACTATGACATTTTATGAATCTAAATAGCCCATCTTCAGTTATTCTTAATAAAAACATCCATTTGGATAAGAAAATAGAAGACGCAAAATAGACCTCCTGAAGGCACCAAATTGAGTATTTGATGTTATTCAATTAAATTGGTTGTGAATGGAATATAGCATCTTTTGCACAAACAATGACTCAGAAAATTAATTAGCTTCTGCTTTAATTAAATAATAATTCTATTTAATGCCAATTAAAATACCACATCTGAGTCAATTGACTGCAGCACAGTGTATTTAATGCAGGAAACATGTTCCCTTGCCATGTGGAGCTGGGTTGATGTTGGAGGTGCTCAGGCTCTTAATTTCTACCTAGTCATGCAGCATTCAGAACCACAGTATGAAAATTTCCAGAGGGCATGGGTGCAGCCTGCTCTGATGAAATCGTGCATACCTTAGCTTTCTTCATCAGATCATTTTGCAGGCCTTATTAGTAGCATTAAAGACACAGAGAAAATTAAATAACAGCACTGAATTTTCCAGATGCATTTTCAGAATCCAAACCATTTTTACCCAGTGCAACATCATTCCAGAAAACTCCAGTTATGGCTGGGCTAAAGAGACTTTTTAACATCTCTGAACTTTAATAAGATATCACTCATTAAATTCCTGCATAGCTGAGACAATGGAACCACTGAAGAATAATAATAGTTTTCCTACTGTTGCAACCAGATATAATCTTTCTCTCCTTCAAAGCAACATGACTTTGGTTTATGCTAGCTTAAGGCAGCCACCATACACCATATTAGATTTTGTGTGTATATGTATATAATTGTGTTATATCTGACTTCGGTTATGTCTTATTTTCTTGACTTAATAAATATATTAATAAAGGCTGCTTTAAAAATAGTTTATAATATTGTTCCATACATTAATAATACTTTCAGAATTTCACAAGAACTTTTGGACTCAATATGTATTATTATCCCTTTTTAGCAGAGTAGAATATTGAAACTCAAAGCATTTAAGCAATTTACTCAAGTTTACAGTTCTAGTCTTCACTTTGTCCAGCTGCTTCTAGACATCACTCTGTCCCTAGTAGGAACACGTGCCTGTATGCTAAGTCACTTCAGTTGTGTCAGACTCTTTGCAACCCTATGGACTATAGCCTGCCAGGCTCTTCTGTCCATGCAAGGACTTCCCATGCAAGAATTCTGGAGTGGGTTACCATATCCTCCTCCAGGGGATCTTCCAGACCCACAGATCAAACCTGCATCTTTTATGTCTCCTTCATTGGTAGGAGGATTCTTTACCACTAGCACCACCCAGGAAGCCCCAGTAGGAACACAATAGGTGTCAAAATGAAAGGATGGAAGGTGGCTTCTTCCTAAGGAATTTCACCCAAGGAACACTGAACCTTATGGCTATATGAAGATCTTCTCTGTTGTCTTTTTACATAGTGGTGGTGTGGTTGTTTAGACACTAAATTATGTCCAACTCTTGCAACCCCATGGAGACTCCCAGGCTCCTCTGTCCATGGGATTCTCCAGGCTAGAATACTGGAGTGGATTGGGTAGTCAACAGTTATCTAATGGGAGACCTGAAAGCACCAGCCGACAAGAAGTTTAAAAAATAAAATAATTTTTTTTTCAGATATAATACCAAGTGCAGTTAATTAGAAATGACCGTAAAATATTTGCTACTTTTCCCCCTGAAAGATGGGGATTAAGTCTTCTCTCCTTGAACTTGGGCTGGCTTTAGTGACTTGCCAATAAGTTTTACAGAAATGACATTCAGGGACTTGTAAAATTAGGTAATCAAAAGTCTTGAAACTAGACTTCCTGGAATATTTTCTCTGGGAGCCTTTGATTCTCCATGAAGAAAATCAGCTACCCAGGAGTCATCATGCTGGTACGGTCCTATGTGGGTACACTTGTTAATAGTCCTAACTAGTCCTAGCCTGCCAGCCATCACTGCCAAGGTATAAGACATGGGAATAAAGCTGTCTAAGGGCCTCTAGACCATCCATCTGCCAGTTAAACACTATCATATGACCTCAGTTATACCATGTGGAGCAGAAATATTGCTCAGTTGACTCTGTTCCAGAATGCCTGACCCTCAAAATCATGAGATATAATAAAAGAGTGTTTGTTTTAAGTCACTTAGGTCATGGGTAATTTGTCACTTAGCAATAGATCACAGGAATACAAAACTACAAAGAACTAAGGAAAAGGGTAACTATAATGCCATGAAAATTATTTGTTTCTTTAGTGAAATTAGAAGTTAAAATTTACAAGTCCTGTACCTTATCTACTCAATCTCCCCCCCAAAATCCAGAAATCAACTGCCACTCTGCAAGTCCATGCCCTTTTTTCCTTTCTCTTTATAAATTCAATACACCTGCTTGGAGTACTATGCATGATGCGTTGTACTGGCTAGTGGCAATGGGCTTAAACTCATATGGTACAAAACATATAAATTAACAATTACCATAGAGATAATTCCCATCAAGATTAAGTACACAGACATTGGAGTCAGACTACTGGAATTCAAATTATTACTACAGTGCTAAAGATCTTGGGAAACTGGTCAGCCTCTTAGAGGCACAGTTTCCTTAGCTCTAAAATGGGGATAGAATCTTATCTTAAAGATTTATTCTGAGAAAAAAATGAGATAAAAATTATTAGCCATAAATTATCATTAAAGTAAATATCTTCACCATACTCTCTATATAATTGGGGTATGCCAAGGAGCCGTGGGTGCATCAAAGAAAGACCTACCATATGGAGGGTGCCTGGCTTCATGAGAGTATATGGCATTGTGGAGTTAGCTAAGGTTTGACATTCAGAAAAAAGGAAACCCTTGCCTGAAAGAGATATATTTCCTTGTAAGACAAACTGCTGGCCCTTTGAGTGTGGAAGGGGCCCAGTATAGTCAACCTGCCACCAATGGTTAATTGGGCTCCAGGAGTAAGATTGCCATATTAAGGGATTAGTGTTGGTCTCTCTTGCTGAAATATTGAACATGCAGAGGCAGCAGCTAAGTCAGCTTTGGTAAGTGGAAGTCTGTGCTGGTGGAACCTCGAGTAAACTTCATCTCTGCCTCTATGGCCATTCCATTCTTGAACTGTTTGTGTCCATTCTGATGTGGTCAAGCATGCCTGAATTCAAAAAGCTGCCTGAATTCAACTGGCCAAATTATTTGGTCTGGTTGTTTATTGCTTCTTTAAACTATCTGGTAGACATTTAACGTGTGATGTAAAAATGTTCACTATTTATGTCCACCCCTGTGTATCTACTCCCATACCCCATTAGATCCATATCCCAGATCTTTTTTTCCAATATTCTTGACCAGATATCTAGGCCATTGGCCACTACCCAGGGATTTATGTGTATTCACTCATGAGTAACATCTCCTTCCACAGGAAAGGTATAAATAGGTTCATGCTCAGCTCCACACATTGGGAAGACTTTTCTTCTCAACTGACCCTCAGAGTTACCACTGAATGTAATTGTAATGCAGCACCATCTATTTTTGCTTGTATCCATACAAAACCCAAGCTCATCCATCTGCAATTAAGCCACCTAAGCTCATCTATCTGTAACCAAGCTTGGGTTTTATTTTTCCTCCTTATTTAGGATCCCCCATATGATCACCATTTCCCTGGTCGCTCAGATGATAAAGAATCTGCCTGCAATGCAGGAGACCAGGGTTCAGTCCCTGGATCAGGAAGATCCCCTGGAGAAGGAAATGGCTACCCGCTTCAGTACTCTTGCCTGGAGAATTCTATGGACAGGGGAGCCTAGTGCGCTACAGAGTCAGACACGACTGAAGTGACTCAGCACACACATAACATCATTAAGTGTAAACCAGGGGAGGAGCATGGTACAATTGTGGTGGGTGATGGAGAAAGTTGGACTATATACTACGCAATTTATCATATCCTCAGTACTGCTCAGGTTCAATGCCAGTTTATAATGACTATTGCTGGGCCCATCTGATTTCATTCTGGTGGATGTCTGAGAACCCAACTCATAATTGATAGTTCTAGTTCTAGAACTATCTAGAACTATTGTAGTTACTACTACAACAGTAACTTGTAGTTAAACTATTTTTCTCTACCAGAGACCAATAACATGCCAAGAGATATTCTTCAAAGGGTCTAGAATTCTCCGTTGCTGAGGACAAAGCATTACTTCAGAATGTAAAGGGCCTGTGTGGCAATTCTTTAACTGAAATTTGCCTTAAGCTCCATACTGTATCTTTTCCAACCATTGACAGTTTCAATACCATAGATTCTACTGGATCACTTGATCCAAGTGGCAGAACTGATTCTATTGTGGTCTGGATCAGCTGCATAACTCTTTCCTGCTCTAGGCCCTACTTAAGGCTGGCAGACTTCTATATCACATGGTATAAGGGCCAGGGTATTATTTCTAAGTGTATAAGGTCTTGTCTACAAAACCCAAAGGAGGTCTACTATATGCTGTGCTTCCTTCTTTGCAGTATGGGTTATAACATGCAGCAATTTACCTTTTACTTTGGAGGGAATTTTTCTGCATAATTCTATTCAACCTCAAGTTAATGAAAGAGGGAAGAAAGAAAAAAGGTTGAGTAGGTCTGAGGATCTAATATTTAACATGGTGACTATGGTTGATGACACTGTATTGTATCATTGAAATCTGCAAAGACAGCAGGACTTGTATGTTCTCATCAAATATATATAGCGATGGGTGTGTTAATTTGTTCGATGGGAGGAATTCTTTTACAATGTATGTGCTATGTTAAATCATTGTGATATACATTTTAAATATCTTACAATTCTGTCAATTATGTTTCAATAAAGTTGGAAGGAAAAAAAAGATAGGTAGAGGTACGACTAATAAGGAAAGCTGTCAGGAATCCTTGATAAAGTTGCTCATCTAGAAGCCCTCATCACCTGGGAATGAGCCTGCCTCCGTGTACCTGCAGAGTTGAGTCCTTGGCTGAGGGCGGCTGCGGGGAGGGCAGTCTCAGTGCGAATGCAACAGCTGAGGCCCAGGTCCTTATGCTCTTAGCAGCACACCATCAGAAACAAAACTCTTACTGTCACATTGATCCAAGTGAGTTGAATTGAGAAAAAGAGCTCAAATCATATAAGCATACAATGACTGCAAGTAACCCTGCCTGCCTGAAGGAATATTTGTGAAGTGACTCTGAAGGAATTGTGGAGGGACTCTGAGAAATTTCCTAGGCTTGTTCCAACCAATCTTTACACCCTATTCAACTCCGTCCGTGTTTGTCATTGTTGGACAACAAGCAAAGGAATATTTTATGGAAATTTCAGTATAGAAAGGAAAGATAGTACTTCTCACCACTTTCAAGCTCATCACCTGAAAATCATCTAGAAGTACCCCATGAATAGTTTTCGTGCTGTAGCACAAGAATTGGCAAATTTTATATAGAGGGAGGATCAGAGAGTGAACATTTTTCATAGACAGTATGGCCTCTGTTGCAACCCTGCCTTTGTAGCATAAACACAGCTATTGACAATATACAAACAAATGGACAAGGCTGTGTTCCATAAAACTTTATTTATAAACAAAGAGGCTGGCCAGATTTGGGCCATGAGACATAGTTAGTATCATGAAAATGGACCAAAAATGAAGTCTCAAAATTCCTGTTCTTAACTCTTCTAATCAACCAAATGTCACCTTGGAAAAGTTGTTTTCTCCTTATGTCCCCATATGTAGTATGTGCATGTTCACAACACCTCTCACAGTGTCTGATGTGTGGTTAAAAAAAAAGTTTTCAGTCAGCAAATGCATAGCTACAAGATAGACTTTGGCTGGATATCTTCTACTCATCTTCAAAATCTAATATTCTCTGAAAATATCATCTAATCTAGGTAGTTAAATTTATCTCCAGACCGCTGTTAATATTGGATTTTGCATATCCCCAGGCTAATGAGATCAAACAAAAATGTAAAATGTTCTAGTTATCTAAATCAAGTATGTGGGGCCCACATTCGAGGGCATTGTTGAAGAGCTTGAAATGTCTCTCTAAGCTTGCCAATCATTTTGATTCAAAAGAATCCCAAAGAAGGAGGGAAGTCCATTTTGGAAATCAACAAGATCATATTCATGTCACCCATCACTTTCAATCCATAATCCTGTGTTCAGTGATTCAGACTTTAGCTTGCTTGTCATGAGCTCTGATACCAATTTTTTACCCATGTCATAAGTAAGGCATAATAAATAAAATAGATGAATGTTTGGCTTCAGATTTAGAAATCAAAATTATAGAATATGAGAATGGTAGGGATTTTATGTATCTTCTAATCCTCATTTTACATTGAAGAAACTAAAATTCCAGAATAATTGTCTAGAAAGATTATACATCAGATCAAGCCTCTTTTCTATTTAAAATTCTCCAATAACTTCCTCACCATTCATTCACTCAAGAGATGTTTTTCTAGCATCTGGCTGTATCCTGGAGACTTAATTCTGCACAAAACATACTTTTCCTTCGCTTGGGGAGCTTTCATTCTGGTAGAAAAGAAGGACTAAAAACAAATGATTACAAAATATAGTTATAAGCTGACAAAGAAGTACTACAAATAAAGAGTGTTATGTAAAACAGGGTGGGGCAAAGACTGGGAATAAAAGCCCATGAGGTAGAAAGGATGATAGCATAGGAAATTTTGAGAAGAAAAGAAAAATGAGTTGGTTAATTTCTAGTTAGAGTGAGGGGAAAAGTAGTATAAAATAAGGTTAGTGAGTTAGGCTGGGGTCAGATCATGTAAGCTCTGAAGATTGTATAAAGAATGGAAATCTAAAGATGGTTTTTTGTTTGTTTTGATTTATTTTTGCCTGAAAATATGATGATCACTTCTGCATTAAAAATGATCTGCTACTCTGGCTCCTTTATGCCAGCCTATTAGAAAGAGCTAAGATCAGAAGCAGACTGATGAGCTAGAAAGCTATTGCAATAATCTAAAGAAAGATGACTGCAGCTTGGACTAGGGTCCTGGCAGAAGAGATGAAGTGTCATTGAGAGATATGGAATATATTTTGAATCAACAGAGCTTGATGAATTTTTGGAAAAGATGAGTTATGCTACATGTCAGGACGGGCGGTTGTGAGGAGATACCCCTCGTCCAAGATAAGGAGCAGTGGCTGCGCTTTGCTGGAGCAACAGTGAAGAGATACCCCACGTTCAAGGTAAGAGAAACGCAAGTAAGACAATAGGTGTTGCGAGAGGGCATCAGAGGGCAGACACACTAAAACCATAATCACAGAAAACTAGCCAATCTGATCACAGGACCACAGTCTTGTCTAACTCAATGAAACTAAGCCATGCCATGTTGGGCCACCCAAGAGGGACAGGTTATGGTGGAGAGGTCTGACAGAAAGTGGTCCACTGGAGAAGGGAATGGCAAACCACTTCAGTATTCTTGACGTGAGAACACCATGAACAGTATGAGAAGGCAAAATGATAGGATACTGAAAGTGGAACTCCCCAGGTCAGTAGGTGCCCAATATGCTACTGGAGATCAGTGGAGAAATAACTCCAGAAGGATGAAGGGATGGAGCCAAAGCAAAAACAATACCCAGCTGTGGATGTGACTGGTGATAGAAGCAAAGACTGAGGCTGTAAAGAGCAATATTGCATAGGAACCTGGAATGTTAGGTCCATGAACCAGGGCAAATTGGAAGTGGTCAAACAGGAGATGACAAGGGTGAATGTTGAAATTCTAGGAATCAGCGAACTAAAATGGACTGGATGTTCATCGCAGCACTGTTTATAATAGCCAGGACATGGAAGCAACTTAGATGCCCATCAGCAGACGAATGGATAAGGAAGCTGTGGTGTATATACACCAAGGAATATTACTCAGCCATTAACAAGAATTCATTTGAATCAGTTCTAATGAGATGGATGAAACTGGAGCCCATTATACAGAGCAAAGTAAGCCAGAAAGATAAACACCAATACAGTATACTAACACATATATATGGAATTTTAAAAGATGGTAATGATAACCCTATATGCAAAACAGAAAAAGACACAGATGTATAGAACAAACTTTTGAACTCTGTGGGAGAAGGCGAGGGTGGGATGTTTCAAGAGAACAGCATCAAAACATGTATATTGTCTAGGGTGAAACAGATCACCAGCCCAGGTTGGATGCATGAGACGAGTGCTCGGGCCTGGTGCACCAGGAAGACCCAGAGGGATCGGGTGGAGAGGGAGGTGGGAGGGGGGATCGGGATGGCGTATACATGTAAATCCATGGCTGATTCATGTCAATGTATGACAAAAACCACTACAATATTGTAAAGTAATTAGCCTCCAACTAAAAAAAATAAATGGGGGAAAAAAAAAGAAAAAAAATTGCTGGCCCTTTGACTGTGGAAGGGGCCCAATATAGTCAATCTGCCACCAATGGTTAATTGGACTCCAGGAGTCAGATTGCCATATTAAGGGATTAGTGTTGGTCCAAAATGCAGTACTTGGGTGCAATCTCAAAAATGACAGAATGATCTCTGTTCATTTCCAAGCCAACCCATCCAATATCATGGTAATCCAAGTCTATGCCCCAACCAGTAACATTCGGGAAGCTGAAGTTGAACGGTTCCTGTATGGAATTTTAGACCTTTTAGAACTAACAGCCAGAAAAGATGTCATTTTCATTATAGGGGACTGGAATGCAAAAGTAAGAAGTCAAGAAACACCTGGAATAACAGGCAAATTTGGCCTTGGAGTACAGAATGAAGCAGGGTAAAGTCTAATAGAGTTTTGCCAAGAGAATGCAAGGGTCATAGAAAACACCTTCTTCCAACAACACAAGAGAAGACTCTACACATGGACGTCACCAGGTGGTCAACACCGAAATCAGACTGATTATATTCTTTGTAGCCAAAGATGGAGAAGCTCTATACAGTCAGCAGAAACAAGACCAGGAGCTGACTGTGGCTCAAATCATGAACTCCTTGTTGCCAAATTCAGACTTAAATTGAAGAAAGTAGGGAAAACCACTAGACCATTCAGTAACAACCTAAATCAAATCCCTTATGACTATACAGTGGAAGTGAGAAATAGATTTGAGGGACTAGATCTGATAGACAGAGTGCCTGATGAACTATGGACAGAGGTTTGTGACATTATACAGGAGACAGGGATCAAGACCATTCCCATGGAAAAGAAATGCAAAAAGGCAAAATGGCAAAAACGCAAAAAGGTCTGAGGAGGACTTACAAATAGCTGTGATATGAAGAGAAGTGAAAAGCAAAGGAGAAAAGGAAAGATATTCCCATTTGAATGCAGAGTTCCAAAGAATAGCAAGGAGAGATAAGAAAGCCTTCCTCAGCGATCAATACAAAGAAATAAGGAAAACAACAGAATGGGAAAGACTAGAGATCTCTTCCAGATAATTAGAGATACCAAGGGAACATTTCATGCAAAGATGGGATCAATAAAGGACAAAAATGATATGGACCTAACAGAAGCAGAAGATATTAAGAAGAGGTCTCAAGAATACACAGAAGAATTGCACAAAAAAGATCTTCATGACCCAGATAATCATGATGGTGAGATCACTCACCTAGAGCCAGACATCCTGGAATGTGAAGTCAACAGGGCCTTAGAAAGCATCACTGCAAACAAAGCTAGTGGAGGTGATAGAATTCCAGTTGAGCTATTTCAAAACAAAAAGGATGATGCTGTGAAAGTACTGCATGTAATATGCCAGCAAATTTGGAAAACTTAGCAGTGGCCACAGGACTGAAAAAGGTCAGTTTTCCAATCCCAAAGAAGATTCCAATCCCAAAGAAAGGCAATCCCAAAGAATGCTCAAACTACCGAGCAATTGCACTCATCTCACACGCTAGTAAAGTAATGCTTAAAATTCTCCAAGCCAGGCTTAAGCAATACGTGAACTGTGAACTTCCAGATGTTCAAGCTGGTTTTAGAAAAGGCAGAGGAACCAGAGATCAAATTGCCAACATCTGCTGGATCATTGAAAAAGCAAGAGAGTTCCAGAAAAACATCTATTTCTGCTTTATTGACTATGCCAAAGCCTTTGACTGTGTGGATCACAATAAACTGTGGAAAATTCTGAAAGGGATGGGAATACCAGACCAACTGACCTGCCTTTTGAGAAACCTATATGCAGGTCAGGAAGCAACAGTTAGCACTGCACATGGAACAACAGACTGGTTCTATATAGGAAAAGGAGTGTGCCAAGGCTGTATATTGTCACCCTGCTTATTTAACTTATATGCAGAATACATCATGAGAAACGCTGGTCTGGAGGTAGCACAAGCTGGAATCAAGATTGCTGGGAGAAATATCAATAACCTCAGATATGCAAATGACACCACCCTATGGCAGAAAGTGAAGAGGAACTAAAAAGCCTCTTGATGAAAGTGAAAGAGGAGAGTGAAAAAGTTGGCTTAAAACTCAACATTCAGAAAACTAAGATCATGGCATCTGGTCCCATCACTTCATGGGAAATAGATGGGGAAACAGTGGAAACAGTGTCAGACTTTATTTTGGGGGGCTCCAAAATCACTGCAGATGGTGATTGCGGCCATGAAATTAAAAGACGCTTACACCTTGGAAGGAAAGTTATGACCAACCTAGATACCATATTAAAAAGCAGAGACGTTACTTCGCCAACAAAGGTCCATCTAGTCAAGGCTATGGTTTTTCCAGTAGTCATGTATGGATGTGAGAGTTGGACTGTGAAGAAAGCTGAGCGCCGAAGAATTAATGCTTTTGCACTGTGGTGTTGGAGAAGACTCTTGAGAGTCGCTTGGACTACATGCAGATCCAACCAGTCCATCCTGAAGGAGATCAGTCCTGGGTGTTCTTTGGAAGTACTGATGCTAAAGCTGACACTCCAGTACTTTGGCCGCCTCATGGGAAGAGTTGACTCATTGGAAAAGTCCCTGATGCTTGGAAGGATTGGGGGCAGGAGGAGAAGGTGAAGACAGACGATGAGATGGCTGGATGGCATCACCGACTGATGGACATGAGTTTGAGTAAACTCCGGGAGTTGGTGATGGAAAGGGAAGCCTGGTGTGCTGCGATTCATGGGGTTGCAAAGAGTCGGACACGACTGAGCGACTGAAGTAACTGACCATACCTATGTAATATGACACAAAGAAGGCACTTAGGAAGGAAAAGTTGTTGACTCGATGATTAAGATCCAGAAAGGTCAAGTGAGGTCGGTCACACAGTCAAGAACGTAGAGTACAACCTAGACCCAAAGCTTCTTAACTTTCATTCAAGGGCCTTTTTAAATTTACTTTTCTATCCCTCTACCTTATCAGCAGTAGAATGCTATCATAATAGTTTTCCTATGCAAGTAAAAAATTTATGCAACTTTATGTCAACAGTTTGAATTCTGTCTCCTTGACTTGCTACCCAGGTAGCAAACAAATATATTTCTTCATATAAAAATGGTGATAACTTATTAAGGAAAAATGTATTGATATTAATCACTACTCTTGATTCTAAAACTAAGAAAACGATGGGGAGAACACTGTCAAAATCACTACAATCATGGAACTGACTTTTTGTTAGTGAAGAATAAATGCATTATTGTCCCTTTTCCATCCCTGCCCCTTCTGTAACACAGGAAACCAGAAGCTGACACTTCCTTACTGCCTTTTCAGCTGACAGCTACCTATGTTCTGTGAATGGGAGGTATTGGTGCAAAACTGGAAAGCAGAAGGCAGAAAAGATTATTTTACCTTGTGTTTGAAATGCCTCATGCCCTGGAAACAGCAATGGCAACCCGTGTGTGTTTCTGGGTTCCTGCTCAAGCAGCAGTCTCTAATGTACAAGAGCCAGGGCTCATTCAGGAAATAAGGAGTCATTGGAGAAGGAACTAGCAGCCCACTCCAGTATTCTTGCCTGGAAAATCCCATGGATGGAGGAGCCTGAAGGGCTACAGTCCATGGGGTCACAAAGTGTCGGACACAACTGAGCGACTTCACTTTCACTTCTTTCTATGCTTACTATACTTATTTTCAACAAAGAACATTTATTATAAGGATGTGGTTATAAAAATAAGTTGAAAAGAATTGGAAGAACCCTGACACAGTCATTTTGCTGAAAGATCGCACTCTGGAAAGTTATGATATGGAGATGAGCACTTCAATTCATCCATGTTATGGGCTGACTTACATGTCCCCGAAACTCATGGGGAGATACTTCATGTTAAAATTCCAACACACACTACTTCAAAATGTAACTGTATTTGGAGATAGACACTTTAAATGTGTAGGTAGTTAAGGTAAAATCAGGCCATATGAGTGATCGCTAATCTGATATGACTAGTGACTGTACAGGAGGAGGAAATTAGGACACAGAAATTCACAGAGGAAAAGACTATTTGAAAACAGAGAGAAAATACAGCCATCTACAGATCAAGTTAGACAAGGCTATGGTCCATGAGATTAGATTGGTTAGTTTTCTGTGATTATGGTTTTCAGTCTGTCTGCCCTCTGATAGAGAAGGATAAGAGGCTTATGGAAGCTTCCTGGTGGGAAAGACTTAGGGGGAACTGGGTCTTATTCTGATGGGCAGGGCCATGCTCAGTAAATCTTTAGTCTAATTTTCTGTTGATGGGTGGGGCTGGTTCCCTCCCTGCTATTTACCTGGGGCCAAACTATGGTGGAGGTAAGATAATGGAACCTCCTTTAAAATCTCCAATGCATGTACTGCTACACTGGTGCCCTCAGTCCTGCAGCAGGCCACCACCACCTGTGCCTCCGCTGGAGACTCCTGGACACTCACAGGCAAGTCTGGGTCAGTCTCTTGTGGGGTCACTGCTCCTTTCTCCTGGATCCCAGTGCATAAGGTTCTGTTTGTGCCCTCCAAGAGTCTACTTCCAAGTCCTATGTAAGTTCTGGTGGCTCTATGGTGGGGTTAATGGTGACCTCCTCCAAGAGGGCTTATGCCAGGCCCAGGTCTGCTGCACCCAGAGCCCTGTCCCTGTGGCAGTCCACTTGTGTGTGTTCACTAGTGTGTGCTCATTGTGTCTAATTCAATGAAACTATGAGCCATGCTGTGTAGAGCAACCAAGATGGGTCATAGTGGAAATTCTGACAAAATGTGGTCCACTGGAGAGGGCAATGGCAAACCACTTTAGTATTCTTGCCTTGAGAACCCCATGAACAGTATGAACAGACAAAAAGATAGGACACTGAAAGATGAACTCCCCAGGTCAATAGGTGCTCAATATTCTACCAGAGAAGAGAGTAGAAATAACTCCAGAGAGAATGAAGAGATGGAGCCAAAGCAAAAACAACACCCAGTTGTGGATGTGACTGGTGATGGAAGCAAGGTCCGATACTGTAAAGAGCAATACTGCATAGGAACCTGGAATGTTAAGCTCATGAATCAAGGCAAATTGGGAGTGGTCAAACAGGAGATGGCAAGAGTGAATGTCAACATTTTAGCAATCAGCGAACTAAATGAACTGGAATGGGTGAATTTAACTCAGATAACCAGTATATCTACTACTTTGGGCAAGAATCCTGTAGAAGAAATGGAGTAGTCATCATGGTCAACAAAAGGGTCTGGAATGCAATACTTGGATGCAATCTCAAAAATGACAGAATAATCTCTGTTCATGTCCAAGGTAACCCATTCAATATCACAGTAATCCAAGTCTATGCCCTGACCAATAATGCTGAAGAAGCTGAAGTTGAATGGTTCCATGAAGACCTACAAGAACTTTTAGAACTAACAGCCAAAAAATATGTTCTTCTCATTATAGGAGACTGGAATGCAAAAGTAGGAAGTCAAGAAACACCTGGAATAACAGGCAAATTTGGCCTTGGAGTACAGAATGATAGAGTTTTGCCAAGAGAACGCAAGGGTCATAGCAAATACCCTCTTCCAACAACACAAGAGAAGACTCTACACATGGACATCACCAGGTGGTCAACACCAAAATCAGATTATTATATTCTTTGTAGCCAAAGATGGAGAAGCTCTACACAGTCAATAAAAACAAGACCAGGAACTGACTGTGGCTCAGATCATGAACTCCTTGTTGCCAAATTCAGACTTAAATTGAAGAAAGTAGGGAGAACCACTAGATCATTCAGTAACGACCTAAATCAAATCCCTTATGACTATACAGTGGAAGTGAGAAATAGACTTGAGGGACTAGATCTGATAGACAGAGTGCCTGATGAACTATGAACAAAGGTTCGTGACTCTATACAGGAGACAGGGATCAAGAACATCCCCAAGAAAAAGAAATGCAAAAAAGCAAAATGACTGTCTGAGGAGGCATTACAATCAGCTGTGAAAAGAAGAGAAGCAAAAAGCAACAGAGAAAAGGAAAGTTATTTGAATGCAGAGTTCCAAAGAATAGCAAGGAGAGATAAGAAAGCCTTCCTCAGCGATCAATGCAAAGAAATAGAGGGAAACAACAAAATGGAAAGACTAGAGATCTCTTCTAGGTAATTAGAGATACCAAGGGAACATTTTATGCAAAGATGGGTTCGATAAAGGACAGAAATTGTATGGACCTAACAGGAGCAGAAGTTGTTAAGAAGAGGTGGCAAGAATACACAGAAGAACTGTACAAAAAAAATCTTCACGACCCAGATAATCACGATGGTGAGATCACTCACCTAGAGCCAGACATCCTGGAATGTGAAATCAAGTGGGCCTTAGGAAGCATCACTATGAACAAAGCTAGTGGAGGTGATGGAATTCCAGTTGAGCTATTTCAAAACCTAAAGGATGATGCTGTGAAAGTGCTGCATGCAATATGCCAGCAAATTTGGAAAATTCAGCAGTAGCCATGGGACAGGAAGAGGTCAGTTTTCATTCCAATGCCTAAGAAAGGCAATATCAAAGAATGATCCAAGTACCACACAGTTGCACTCATCTCACACACCAGTAAAGTAATGCTCAAAATTCTCCAAGCCAGGCATCAACAATACGTGAATTATGAACTTCCAGATGTTCAAGCTGGTTTTAGAAAAGGCAGAGGAACAAGAGAACAAATTGCCAATATCTGCTGGATCATTGAAAAAGCAAAAGAATTCCAAAAAGGTGAAAGGTGAAAGTGAAGTAGCTCAATCATGTCTAATTCTTTGTGACCCCAAGGACTGTAGCCTATGAGGCTTCCATCCATGGGATTTTCCAGGCAAGAGTACTGTAGCGGGTTTCCATTTCCTTCTCCAAGTTTTCTTCCCAACCCAGGGTTCGAACCCAGGTCTCGCACATTGCAGGCAGATACTTACCCTCTGAGCCACCAAGAGAGTTCCAGAAAAACATCTATTTCTGCATTATTGACTATGCCAAAGTCTTTGATTGTGTGGACTACAACAAACTGTGGAAAATTCTTAAAGAGATGGGAATACCAGACCACCTGACCTGCCTCTTAATCAGTATGCAGGTCAGCAAGCAACAGTTAGAATGAGACATGGAACAACAGACTGGTTCCAAATATGAAAAGGAGTACATCAAGGCTGTATATTGTCACCCTGCTTATTTAACTTATATGCAGAGTACATCATGAGAAATGCTGGACTGGATTCCAGCACAAGCTGGAATCAAGATGCTAGGAGAAATATCAATAACCTCAGATATGCAAATGACACCACCCTTATGGCAGAAAGTGAAGAAGAACTAAAAAGCCTCTTGATGAAAGTGAAAGAGGAGAGTGAAAAAGTAGGATTAAAGCTCAACATTCAGAAAACTAAGATCATGGCATTCAGCCCCATCACTTCATGGCAAATAGACTGTGAAACAATGGAAACAATGACAGACTTTATTTTGGGGGGCTCCAAAATCACTGCAGATGGTGATTGCAGCCATGAAATTAAAAGACGCTTACTCCTTGACAGGAAATTTATGACCAACCTAGACAGTGTATTAAAAAGCAGGTACATTATTTTGCCAACAAAGGTCTGGCTAGTCAAGGCTATGGTTTTCCCAGTAGTCATGTATGGATGTGAGAGTTGGACCATAAGGAAAGCTGAGTGCCAAAAATTGATGCTTTTGAACTGTGGTATTGGAGAGGACTCTTGAGAGTCCCTTGAACTGCAAGGAGATCCAACCAGTCCATCCTAAAAGAGTTCAATCCTGAGTGTTCATTGGAAGGACAGATGTTGAAGCTGAAACTCCAATACTTTGGCCACCTGATGCAAAGAGCTGACTCATTTGAAAAGACCCTGATGCTGGGAAAGAATAAAGGTGGGAGGAGAAGGAGACAGCAGAGGACGAGATGGTTGGATGGCATCACCGACTCAATGGACATGAGTCTGGGTAGACTCTGGGAGTTGGTGATGCACAGAAAGGCCTATCGTGCTACACTCCTTGGAGTTGCAAAGAATTGGGCATAACTGAGTGACTGAACAGAACTGAACTGAACAAATCAAGAAGAAAGGACTCTGAAACCAACCATATCAACGCCTTCATCTTAGACGTCTAACCTCCAGAACTGTGAGGAAATATGTTTCTGTTGCTTAAGACACTCAGTCTGATACTTTGTTATAGCCTCTCTGGGAAACTAATATAATCAGATAATTATTAAAAGCTCTAAAATTACTTCCTCATCAGAAGCTTACTAAACCATCTTCAAATGTCCCCAAATCCTTTAATAGGCAGATTTATTCTATTTTTTCCTCAGTTTAACTGTATCACATAATCCGCTTTGTGAGAGATTAATAGTCTAGAATAGGACTGTAAGAAAATGAGCCAAGGTAGGCTTGATTCAGTGACATGAAAGGTGAGAATGAGGTACTACAGAGTTCCTAAGTATAAAGGGAACATAACCAGTAAAAGGCTTGAACTGATTTCTGAGTGATAATGAAGATTTTAATCATGGAGAAGAGGGTAGATGGTATTGAGGTGTGTATGTATAGAGGTACTGAGGTGTGGAAGCAGGTGTCATGTCAGGGAAGGGCAAAGTTTCCATGTCACTGATACCCAGAATTCAAGACAAGAAAGGAGAAATCTTGGAAAAGAGAACAGTCCTTCCTTCCTTTCTTCCCTCCTTCTTTCTTTTCCACCCCCTCTTCTCTGTTCCTTCCCTCTTTCCTTCCTTTGTTTTCTTTCTTTTTTTTGTTTTCCTTTTCCTCAGAAAAAAATAGAAGTGGACTCTAGAAACTGTGACTGAATCCAGCTTACAGAAGTCGAGGAAAAGTCAAATTTTGCCAGAATCCAGGATGAGGCTCTTGGTGAAATGTTAGGAGAATCAGAGTCTGAAAAACACTAAATTACAAATTCAGCTGGCCATGGACATATTCAACATTGTCCACATGCATATTGCCTACAGTTGACGATTTAGGTGGCCATGTATTGATCTTTTTTGTTTTCTCTAAGTTAATGGGCATACCTGGGCATGGGACTCTGCAAACATACAGAGGAAACATAGTGGCAAAGGGCAAGAGCTGGGAATTGGATGGACCTAGATTTAATCTCCATCTTTGCCTAACACAAATGATCTGATTTTGACTTGACTTGGTTTCCTCAATTTTACAATGGGTGTAATGAAAGATCCACATTCTAGAATGGTGTAAGGTTGCGATTAAATAAAAAATACAAATTGATTCATGCCTCTTAATACATATTTAGTGAGCATACAAGTTACCCTGTGCAGGTGTATATTTCAGCCTTAACATCTTAGCCTGTGTGAATATGGACCAGTTATTTAACTATACTGCCTCAAATTTCTCATGTCTGAGATGGACATAATGCAAGTACAGTCCAGAGTGGTGTGAATATCAACTGAATTGATATAGCTAACACTTTAGTACAGTGTCTAGGACATAGTAACAGACAAATAAATGTGAAAGAGTTGAGGATAGCAGTGATCATTGTGTCTGATGAAAATGAAGGCAATGCAAATGTGTTCAACAGAGAGTATTTTTTTTTAATCACTAGGATTGTTGCAGAAGCTCTGGAAGTTATATGATAGTAAGTGGAGGCCATCAGTGAAGGTGATGCAGTGAAACTTGAAATTCCTCCTGAGAGAATGACTCACGAATGACTGATATGCCTATGAAACACTCTGTATCAGGAAGTGTAGCCTCGTCCTTACTCTCCCAGGCCCAATCAGCTTTCTCATCCTTCAGGGTAGCCTCTCATTTATCCAATTAGCTGACTATGACATTAGCATATGTCTTAGGGTATGGTCAGTACTCTGATTAAATGTTCAAGGCAATAGCTAACACACTGTCATGACTGAAAGGGACAATTTAAAATGATTAGCCAGTTACCCTATATAAAAAACCAAATGTGTAACCATTGGATCTGGCAGTCAGCTTTCAACAATGCTATGAGAATCAAAGGATTGCCAAACCACCCCATTTTACATATGTGTAATTAAAAAAAATTTTTAATAGCAGTGTAGTTGATGTACAGTATTATGTCAGTTTCAAGTGTACTACTTAGTGATTTGACATTTGCCTGCATTATAAAATGATCCCACAGTAAGGCTGGTAACCACCCGTCCCCATACAAAGTTATTACAGTATTGGTGACAATACTCATTGTGCCATATGTTGCATCTCTGGAACTTTATTGTATAACTAGAGGTTTGAAACTTCCGTTTACCTATTTTGCCCACCCCAACCCCCTCACTTCTGATAACTACCTATTTGTTCTCTGTATCAATGAGTCTCTGTTCATTTTGTTTCATTTCTTTTAGATTTCCACATATAAGTGACAGAGTGGTATTTGTCTTTGTCTGATTTATTTCATCTAGCATAATATGTTCTATCCATCCATATTGTTGCAAATGGCAAGTTTCTTTGTTTTGTTTTTAACGGCTAAGTATAGAAGGCAGCACACTCCCTTCTGATCACCAGCGCTAGATGCTCTAGCAGTGTCCCCTATGTGAGTTTTGAGGGCCCTTCTCTTGTGACAGGGCTGGTTACAGTGGGTGCACTGGTAGGCACAGCCCATTCCTGGAAGAGCTAGTTGTGGGGCCCAGTATGCCCCAGATCTGGTTCATGGGTAAGTCTCTGGTGCTAATGAGCTAAAGGAAGGACTCCAACATGGTGCTACCAGCACCAGTGTTCTCAAAGTAGAATGAGCTCCCCAAAATGGCTATGTCCCCAGAAGGAGTCCCATTTGCCTCCTGCCATTCCAAGAGACTCTCCAGGATCAGTAAATGAGTCTGACCCAGGTTCCTTTCAAATTACTGCCTCTGTGCTGGGCTTCCCTGGTGGCTCAGTGGGTAGAGTCTGCCCGCAGTGCGGGAGGACCATGTTCCATCCCTGGCTTGGGAAGATTCCCTGGAGAAAGAAATGGCAACCCACTCCAGTATCCTTGCCTGGAGAATTCTCTGGACAGGGAAGCCTGGTGAGCTACAGTCCATGGGGTCACAAAGAATCAGACACAATTGAGTGACAAACACTTTCTGACCACTTTTTGCTGGGAGAATGTGAAATTTTGTGCATATCCTTTAAGAATGGAATCTTTGTTTTCTACAACCCTCCAGTTCTCCCATTTGTAAGCTCCACTGGTCTTCAAAGCCAAACCTCCTGAGGGTTCATCTTTTGCCTGCGGGACTCCTAGCCTGGAGAGCCCAATGTGGAGCTCAGTTTCCCCATTCCTCTGAGAGTATTTCTGTATTTGTGATTATCTTCCCATTTGTGGTCACCTCTTGGTGTATGGGTCTTAATTATACCACATCCCTGAATCTTTTACCCATATTGTTATGGTTCTTTCTTTGTCTCTTTAGTTGTAGAAAAATCTTTTCTGGTAGTCTTAAGGTCATTATCATTGATAGGGCTTTATAAATACTTGTAATTTGATGTGTCTGTGGGAGGAGGTGAGCTTAGGGTCTTACAATTCTGCCAGCTTGGCTGCAGCTACAACTATTTGCTTTTAGCGTCTAGATTCTTTATCACCTCATCTTCACACTTCAGCCTATAGGTATGATAGTTTTTCCCAGGCAGATACTTTATAAATCACAAATGTTCTAAAAGTCCCTGGTGACTTAGACGGTAAAGAATCTGCTTGCAATGCAGGAGACCTGGGTTTGATCCCTGAATTGTGAAGATTCCCTGGAGAAGAGAATGGCAATCCACTTCAGTACTCTTGCCTGGAGAATGCCATGGATAGAGGTGACAGGTGGGCTACAGTGATGGGGTTGCAAAGAGTTGGACATGACTAAGTGACTAACACACACATAGAGAAGAAATACTGAAAAGGGAAGGCAAGGGAAGAGAATGACAAATATCCCAGGGAAGAGATCTGCAAGAGTTTGAAAAAATTTGTTAATATTTAGTCAGCATTAGAATCACCTGGAGGACTTTCTAAAATGCAGATTGGTGGGCCCCACCTCCAGAGCTTCTGATTCAATAAGTCTGAGATTGTTGTTGTTCAGTTGCTAAATTGTGTCCAATTCTTTGCAACCCCTTGAACTGCAGCATGCCAGGCTTCCCTGTCCTTAACTATCTCCCTGAGTTTTCTCAAACTCATGTCCATTGAGCCAGTGATGCCATCCAACCATCTCATCCTTCGTTGTCTCCTGGGACTCCAGAATCTGTATTCCTAACAAGTTCACAGTTGATGCTGCTGTTGGCTAGCCTAGAGACCAAACTTTTGAAACCACTAACTAAAGCATTGGTCTTTAAAATTTTGAAACATATCTCAATGTAATTTTGAAAAATTATGTTACCTTCTTTTGCAGTTTAAATTTTGCATCAAAAATTTGTCATAAATTGGATTTGTCACAAATGTAATACTTTATTTATTTTTTATTTTTATTTTTTCCATTTATTTTTATTAGCTGAGGCTAATTACTTTACAATATTGTAGTGGTTTTTGTCATACATTGACATGAATCAGTCATGGATTTACATGTATTCCCATCCTGATCCCCCCTCCCACCTCCCTCTCCACCCAATTCCTCTGGGTCTTCCCAGTGCACCAGGCCCGAGCACTTGTCTCATGCATCCAACCTGGGCTGGTGATCTGTTTCACCCTAGATAATATACATGTTTCGATGCTGTTCTCTCGAAACATCCCACCCTCGCCTTCTCCCACAGAGTTTAAAAGTCTGCTCTGTACATCTGTGTCTCTTTTTCTGTTTTGCATATAGGGTTATTGTTACCATCTTTCTAGATTCCATATATATGCATTAGTATACTGTATTAGTCTTTATCTTTCTGGCTTACTTCACTCTGTATAATGGGCTCCAGTTTCATCCATCTCATTAGAACTGATTCAAATGAATTCTTTTTAATGGCTGAGTAATATTCCATGGTGTATACATACCACAGCTTTCTTATCCATTTGTCTGCTGATGGGCATCTAGGTTTCTTCCATGTCCTGGCTATTATAAACAGTGCTGTGAGGAACATTGGGGTGCACATGTCTCTTTCAGATCTGATTTCCTCAGTGTGTATGCCCAGGAGTGGGATTGCTAGGTCGTATGGCAGTTCTAATTCCAGTTTTTTAAGAAATCTCCACACTGTTCTCCATAGCGGCTGTGCTAGTTTGCATTCCCCCCAACAGCGTAAGAGGGTTCCCTTTTCTCCACACCCTCTCCAGCATTTATTGCTTGTAGGCTTTTGGATAGCAGCCATCCTGACTGGCGTGTAATGGTACCTCATTGTGGCAACACTGAAATACAAAGGATCATAAGAGACTACTACCAGCAGCTCTATGCCAACTAAATGGACAACTTGGAAGAAATGGACAAATTCTTAGAAAAGTATAACTTTCCAAAACTGAACCAGAAAGAAATAGAAGATCTTAACAGGCCCATCATAAGCAAGGAAATCAAAACTGTAATCAGAAATCTTCCAGCAAACAAAAGCCCAGGACCACATGGCTTCACAGCTGAATTCTACCAAAAACATAGAGAAGAGCTAACACCTATCTTACTCAAACTCTTCCAGAAAATTGCAGAAGGTAAACTTCCAAACTCATTCTATGAGACCAACATCACCCTAATTCCAAAACCAGACAAAGATGCCACAAAAAAAGAAAACTACAGGCCAATATCACTGATGAACATAGATGCAAAAATCCTTAACTAAATTCTAGCAAACAGAATCCAACAACATATTAAAAAAATCATACATCATGACCAAGTGGACTTTATCCCAGGAATGCAAGGATTCTTTAATATCCACAAATCAATCAATGTAATACACCACATTAACAAATTGAAAGATAAAAATCATATGATCATCTCAATAGATGCAGAAAAGGCCTTTGACAAAATTCAACATCCTTTTATGATTTAAAACTCTCCAGAAAGCAGGAATAGAAGGAACATATCTCAACATAATAAAAGCTATATAAGACAAACCCAGAGCAAGTATTATCCTCAATGGTGAAAAATTGAAAGCATTTCCCCTAAAATCAGGAACAAGACAAGGGTGCCCACTCTCACCACTACTATTCAACATAGTTTTGGAAGTGTTGGCCACAGCAATCAGAGCAGAAAAAGAAGTAAAAGGAATCCAGATAGGAAAAGAAGTGAAACTCTCGCTGTTTGCAGATGACATGATCCTCTACATAGAAACCCTAAAGACTCTACCAGAAAATTACTAGAGCTAATCAATGAATATAGTAAAGTTGCAGGATATAAAATTAACACACAGAAATCCCTTGCATTACTATACACTAACAATGAGAAAACAGAAAGAGAAATTAAGGAAACAATACCATTCACCATTGCAACAAAAAGAATAAAATACTTAGGAGTATATCTACCTAAAGAAACAAAAGACCTATACATAGAAAACTATAAAACACTGATGAAAGAAATCAAAGAGGACACAAACAGATGGAGAAACATACCGTGTTCATGGAATGGAAGAATTGATAGTGTCAAAATGGCTATACTACCCAAAGCAATCTATAGATTCAATGCAATCCCTATCAAGCTACCAACGGTATTTTTCACAGAACTAGAATAAATAATTTCACAATTTGTATGGAAATACAAAAAACCTCGAATAGCCAAAGTAATCTTGAGAAAGAAGAATGGAACTGGAGGAATCAACCTGCCTGACTTCAGACTCTACTACAAAGCCACAGTCATCAAGACAGTATGGTACTGGCACAAAGACAGAAATATAGACCAATGGAACAGAATAGAAAGCCCAGAGATAAATCCACGAACCTATGGACACCTTATCTTCGACAAAGGAGGCAAGAATATACAATTGAAAAAAGACAACCTCT
Source organism: Muntiacus reevesi (assembly GCF_963930625.1). Taxonomy (NCBI): domain Eukaryota; kingdom Metazoa; phylum Chordata; class Mammalia; order Artiodactyla; family Cervidae; genus Muntiacus; species Muntiacus reevesi. Next base: position 55,938,943 of record NC_089256.1, read on the forward strand.
TTAACAAGTGGTGCTGGGGAAACTGGTCAACCACTTGTAAAAGAATGAAACTAGAACACTTTCTAACACCATACACAAAAATAAACTCAAAATGGATTAAAGATCTAAATGTAAGACCAGAAACTATAAAACTCCTAGAGGAGAACATAGGCAAAACACTCTCCGACATAAATCACAGCATGATCCTCCATGACCCACCTCCCAGAATATTGGAAATAAAAGCAAAAATAAACAAATGGGACCTAATTAAACATAAAAGCTTTTGCACAACAAAGGAAACTATAAGTAAGGTGAAAAGACAGCCCTCAGATTGGGAAAAAATAATAGCAAATGAAGCAACAGACAAAGGATTAATCTCAAAAATATACAAGCAACTCCTGCAGCTCAATTCCAGAAAAATAAATGACCCAATCAAAAAATGGGCCAAAGAACTAAACAGACATTTCTCCAAAGAAGACATACAGATGGCTAACAAACACATGAAAAGATGCTCAACATCACTCATTATCAAATGTAATACTTTAAAAAGCATTGCATGTATTTACATTGTAAATAAAATCATTACCTTTAAATAAAGCTTAATTAATTTCAATAGGATGTAAATAATAGTTTGATATGCAAGCCCATTTAAAAAGAATACATTAGCAAGCTCATCGTTAATATTTGTAAGCAATATATAATTCTATTTTCTCCTTTCAATCATTCTATTGCCCTCATAGAGTTATATTCTCCTGTAATATATTTTTCTCCTTGAAAGTCTAATATGATCACTCAGTTCTATTTTTATGCAATAAAACACATGTGTAAGTTTAAAAACATGACTTTAGTGTCAAAGTATTACTTCTGATTATCTCAACAGTTGTTATTAAAAATCAAGCAAAGCAATTGACTTTCCAACATCAATATTTTAAATTATTCCTTTGTTTTAGTATCCCTAAGGATTTTTACACCTTGGGGCAATGCACCATAGGAAGATGGGTGAGACCTTATCTTTTGTTGCTAGTGAGAGAAAGGTCAGGACAAAAGGGCCAGGATGACAGGGTAACTGCCTCAAGGTCTCAGCTCCTGGACTTTTCTTATGGAGAAAGGAAAAAATGTGGATACTGAGGATTTAGAAATTGATTTACTAAAAATTGATCATCCTCTGTGCCCTTTATACTTTTTTGTGTACTTCTAGGGGTACTTGAACCCCAAATTGAATAGCGGCTACTCAAAGGAAACTTTCAATTTTCACTTTGTACTTCTCATTGACATGGGACTGCATATTATTTTGAAATAAACATATTTTCTCTCTTCATTTTTATTTATAATAATAGTCACAAGTAACATTTGTACTTGACTTTTTATGTCCCTTTAATGTGTAAAAATAATATATGAGGAAAACCTCAATTAAAATAGAGTTGGGATGTCAGAAGTGGGAGGCCTTGTGCCTTATGAAGATAGGAGAGCCCAACAGGAAGAAGAAAGACTTCCTCTTTCTGTCTGGCAAGAGCTCAGCCAATGAGAGACTGCCACAACGCAGTCAATGAAAAGTCACTACAGTTTGAACCCTCAATTTCTCCAAGGTATTCTTTGTTCACTATGGGGCTTCCTTAATGGCTCAGACAGTAAACAATCCACTTACAATGCAGGAGACCTGGGTTTGATCCTTGGGTCGGGAAGATCCCCTGGAAAAGGAAATGGCTACTCACTCCAGTATTCTTGCCTGGAGAATTCCATGAACAGAGAAGCCTTGCTATATTCCTTTTCACCTTTTTTAAAAGAGTTCTCCTCTCCATTTTTACTGGGGACTTGCATGTGGCTTGCCATAAGAGCAAACCCCAAAATGAAATCTTCATTGATCCCAAATAAACCCATTTTTGCTTGAGAAATAACTAGCAGTCTGTTCATTTTAGGTCAACAAATATATATTACTTAAATTATATTCTCACAAATGTGTAGATTAATGTAGGTAACACAGATATTATTGTGATTATTTCACAAGTAGGGAAATAATTTCCCGGAGAAAATTAAAAATCAATCAAAGCAATTGACTTTCCAACGTCAATATTTTAAATTATTCCTTTGTGAATTACCCAGTTCCATAGAACTAATTGGTAAGAAACCCTAGTTTCAAATCACCTCCAACTGTAGTTCCCTGAATTTTAATTACATTGCTTCAAGGCCAGGATTCAGTTGACAGATGACAGGATTGAATAATACCAGTTCTCTCTCTACTCAAGAATAGGGATTGTGTACATTTTCAGGGTGAAGGCCTTGAGTATCAGATAATGAAGAATAGTTAAGCCTAGAAAAGTACTGTGACATACACAAAGACTGGAGAGTAGTCAACCAGAAAGGGGCAAAGCCATGACGATGCTATGTACAGTCTGGAAGGACTGGTGGTGAGGTCATCATAATAGCAGGAAAGTTTTAACACCATAAAATTTTAAAGTAATATCTCCTCCAAAAGACAAAGCATTTTCTTTTGAGCTGAATGTTTGTGCTCCTTCAAATTCATACATTGACACTCTAATCACTGAATTGAATGGAAGCTTGAATTAAACTTAAAGTTGACCTACTTCTTGGCTTGAGGAGCTTTACCTCTTGCCAGAAGACAGAAGTTTTTCTCATATCTGCGATTTCAGGTGACTGCACATTTCTCTCTTCTGTCTCACTCAGGCAGCTGTGTGTGCTCTTTCAGTCCTGGAATACTGGGAAGAAAAGCAAAAGTGTATGCTCTAAGCATGCAATACTCTGTAGAGGATAGAAATGCATCTATAGTACAGTGAAATGCAGTATTGGTCTTATATCAGAAAACATAGCTAAATGTCTGGATGCTGCTGTTTAACCAAAAGTCACTGGAACCAAAGTTCACAAGAGAATGATAAGTATGAAGTAAGATAATGAAGAACAAAACTCTGCAAGATGTCAAGTATTGTCCTTTTATTGAACAACAACAACAACAACAAAAAAGGAGCAACATAAACTAGATTTTAATTCCCTAGGAATGACTAAAATGAAAGTGGGATTTTATCCTCAAATGAGTCTTGACAGGTCACCTTATCAGCTCAATAGATCCTTGAGAGCCAACAACAGCAAGCTACATGTTTTCTGATTTAAGTTCCTTCAAGGGAGGTTTACTAAAAATTATAACATGACAAAATAGCAGCACTGCTTTGAAGGGAGCCGACAGCGTCGCTCTTGTCTCCAAATGAAAGGCTGCCATGGGCAAGTATTCCTTGTCATTTCCTTTTCTCGGGGTGCTTTTCTTTGCCTCCCAAGAGTCAAAACAATGGTAACTGAGAAGCTGGCATCAGCATGAGTGACAGTAAGTGTTCCAAGACAGCTAGTTGATTGATTGACGGACGGTGATGAATGTTATCTAAAAGAACAGAAAGCTGTGTTTCCTTTTTGAAACCATTCAAATTTGGACAACACAGGCCAAGAATCAGACATTTCTAAATTTAATGTGCACAGCATATCCAAATATGCAAACAACATCAAAACCACCGCCCACCAGAACCCACGTACATTAATAAGTGTCAAAGTAATTCAAACATCAGAAAGCTCCTTTCCACCTGCACAGATGCCACAAGTCCCAGTTGATGAAATGACACTGGAGAGAACACAGGTATGCAAATTCCAGTTAATGACAATCATAGAAAATTTTACACCTGCACAAAAATTTCTCTTACTCTATTCTATTGTAAACTCTATTGGAGGCTGGGGAATGTACCTTCAGGATCTCATAATTCAAAATTTATATTTTATTATATGTGAAGAAGACCAAATCCTTAACAGGAAAGTCCATTGGGAAGTGATTGGCAGAGACTTGGCTAACTTTGGTCCCCAACAAGTATTTTGGTGGGGCAATATATCAGTAACAGCTTCCAAAAGGTCATTGATGTCCCACTCAAAACAGGATAATTCAAAGTGGGTTTATTGGCAGAAAGAATAAGTACAAATATTTAAGCAGAGTTTATGGGAAATACAAGAGTTAGTGTGGAAACAGAATAGCAGCAGTGGCAGGGTCCCAACCCAAGATGGGAGAAATTCACCTATAAAAGGAAAAACCTGCAGAGAAGCTGCTTTCAAAAGAGCAGGTGACCATCTGTAAAGGGGCACAGCTAGGCTGAGTAAACTTTACAGAAAGTGGAAACCAGACAAATGAAGAGGCTCACTTCCCTCTCCTCCCCATTCTGACTTCTTACTGGAGCTACCTACTGACTGAAATCACCTGCAAAGTCGAAGGCATGTTTATGTGGCCCATAGTACCAGACTTCTGGAGCAAAGAGCAGATGGAGAGCTGATATGAAAGGGGGAAAGGATGATATCTGGCACAAAGGCATATTATGACTTTGCAATGTGTATAAGAGCAAGAAAGATATACACAGGAAGAGATAGCAAAAAGAAATTGATAGAGCAGAAACTCACTATCGAAGGCAGGCTAAAAACAGCTATGCAGAGGACTTATGGGAATTTCCCATTGACCACCTGCTCCTGAATGTGTATGGGGGAAATTCTAAGAGGCTTTAGGATGCAGGAGCTAGAAACAAAAACAACTTTTAAAATTGCAGCTGCAGTTTATTTTTATTTGAGCAACTTGATACACATATTTTAACCCATGAAAGGACTTGTTGGCTGGAAGACAGAGATGCAGAACTTCTAAAACACATAGTATTGTGGTGCTGTCAAGGTATAAGCTGACACCCACTGTGGAGACTTTGTATACCACAGAGATAACAGTGAATGTTAGAATAATATTGTTTTATCCAAATAAAAGTGTATGATATCTAAAGTGTTTTTATATTTATCATCTCCTAACAGTTCTATGAGACACTGAACAATTTTTTTTAATTCCCATTTTATAGAGTGGGAAGTCCCAGGCAAAAGAGGTGGTAACCTGATGGTGCACAGCTAGAGAGGGGTCTTAAACCCAAGTCTACTGATGACAGACTCTTTGCACTTCACTCCACAGTCCCTCACTTGCATGTGTCCACAGCTTCAGGAAGTATAATTTGATTTGCACAAACACAGTCTATGACATAGTCTCGTGTTAGACACAGGCAATCCTCCATATACTTATCACTCTCTCACATGATCCTGGCAGGGAACTTAGTAGTCTGAAACAATTTGCAGTTTATAGAGGTACCATTTATAAATGTAAGAGAAGGTATTTTGGTTATCCCAAAGATTAGGGAATGTTGTTAGCATTTAATAGAGCCAGGGATTCTAAACTTTTTCCAATGTGTGGGTCAACACTGCACAATGAATTGTCCTGTCCAAATAAATACCAAGAACCCTCTCAAGGAGAAATATTCAAATTGAGATTGCCTTCTACAGTTAGCCAGGACTCTATCAACATAAACACTTATTAAAGTTCAGTACTTATAAGGTTCTCCTTAAGCGTGTATAGAAAATTCAGATTACTTTCAGATTCCTTGGTCTCACCTCCGAACACAATCATTCAAGATGGGCAATGTCGCTGAAATCTACATTTTAAAATGTGTGTACTCTCACACTGCTGTATTTAACATGGATAACCAGCTGTACCTACTGTACTGCAGATGAAACTTTTCTCAATGTTATGTGGTGGTCTGGGTGGGAGGGGGGTTTGGGGGATAATGGATACATGAATATGTATGACTGAGTCCCTTCACTGTTCACCTGAAACTATCACAACACTGTTAATCTTCTACACCCCAATAAAAATAAAAAGCCCAAAAGAATAAAATATAATATGTACTCTCTTAGTTAGTCTGCAGTTAATTCTGTGTGAAATGCTGGCCCAAGCTTATCAAGAGAGAACACAACTTAAAGGTTTTGAAAAAACTGTAGATGTTTATTTCACAGTCCTCTAACCGCTTCTGTTCAGTTCAGTTCAGTTCAGTCGCTCAGTCGTGTCCGACTCTTTGCGACGCCATGAACTGCGGCACGCCAGGCCTCCCTGTCCATCACCAACTCCCGGAGTCTACCCAAACCCATGTCCATCGGGTCAGTGATGCCATCCAACCATCTCATCCTCTGTTGTCCCCTTCTCCTCCTGCCCTCAATTTTTCCCAGCATCAGGGTCTTTTCAGATGAGTCAGCTCTCCGCATCAGGTGGCCAAAATATTGAAGTTTCAGCTTCAACATCAGTCCCTCCAATGAATACCCAGGACTGGTCTCCTTTAGGATGGACTGGTTGGATCTCTTCTGTACACCCATCCAATCAATCCAAATTTCCATTTAGTTCTGACAGCAAGGACCTGTTTCTTGGTGACAAATTTTCTTGATTACCTCTCTGATATACCTGTCCTAGGGCTTCCTTTGTATCTCAGTCGGTAAAGAATCTGCCTGCAGTGCAGGAGACCCAGGTTCGATCCCTGGGTCGGGAAGACTCCCTGGAGAAAGAAATGGCAACCCACTCCAATATTCTTGCCTGGAAAATCTCATGGACACAGGAACCTGGTGGGCTGCAGTCCATGGGGTCGCAAAGAGTTGGGTATGACTTCGCAACTAACACTTGATGTTCTAACCTCACCTATTTGAGGTAATCAGAGTATTTGATGGTATGTCCCAGAGATCAGTATTTCTTTGAACTCCATGATTTCATGCACATCCTAATTAGAGAACAAGCAATTTAGATCCTTGCTACTTAAAACTCAAAATATGTGGTCCACAGACCAGTAGAATATAGTCACCTGACAATCTTGTTGAATGCAGATTTGTGTTCATTAGGCCTGGGATGTGGTAGAGTTGCACTTCTAACAAGCTTCCAAGTGATGCCAGGTGAGTCTCAGATATTCCTCCACCAGTTTCTACCTTTCACTCTGTACTTAGGCTCTGATACTATTCAACTGCAGTGTTCCTCATGGTCTTTGACTGGATTAAGCCTTCAGGTCTCAGGCTCAAGAACGTTGGCTCTAGAAATTCTCTAGTCAGACTCCAACCCTGCAGAGGACTATGCCAGGCGCTGTGAGTGTTTATCGTGAATCTGGTAAGATTGGATACCCCTACAGTTTATCAGGCAGGCACATCTCTGATCTGCCCTTAATGCTTTACAAATACAAGCTGTTAACTGCTCAGCCCACTCTCTGAACATTTGTTGGTTGTGTTTCCTACCAGTATCCATCTGATGATTGTCAAACCTCTGGCTGCCAGTGAAAGGGTCTTTATTGGAAGGAAACTGGCACTGTGATCTCTCCAGTTACTTTTCAATACTTTAGCCTCCCAACCCCAATAAACAATACCCTGAATGTCCACTTCCTTGAAAGTTCTCGTGACCTCTGTGTCTGTTCCTACTTCCAGTGCTGCTACCTTTACATGGAATACCTTTCTTCATTTCCTTCATCTTATGAACATCTACTCATTTTCCAAAGCCCTATTTAATGTGACCTTCTCTTTGTCTTTTTCCATGACTTGTCTCTTCCAGGCAGAATCAATTATTCATTGGAATCTAGGGTCTGACTCCATACTATCTCTACAGTAGTTATATTCAATAACGTGTCTATTAAAGTCTGGAGACACAAATGATATTACATTATTGGCTTTATATATTGGAGAAATCCTTGACATTATGTGTATATTTTTATATGTATTTTCCTCTGTTTCCAAACTTTATGGTTACTCTGTATTTGTTCACACAGTGTCCCTTGTGGACTGTTACCTGAGTTGACCTCTAGACTTTACCTAATTCACTTTTCTATTCTCAGAATCTAGTATAGGTCCCGGGCCATTTTTATGGTTTAGTGTAAGTTGTCAAACTGAAATGTTGAGTTGCTCGCTCTAATGATGCTTTTGTTGGTGTATTAGAAAAAATGATGGGGAGATGGTTCATAGCATAGCACAAGGAGCCTATCAAATGGGGATTTCACATTTAGAAGCAAAAGAAACCTTCCCAATATCTTAGGCAGCAAATTCCACATTCTCTTATTTTCAAAAGTAACCTTTGCATTGGGTCTTTCTTGACAGATATATAGAAGATTCTTTAGGATCATCCTAAAAGGTAAAAGTATAGTGATGGTTTAAATATAAGTCATTGTCCTGCATGGGTCTCCCATGTGGCTCTAGTGGTAAAGAACCCACCTGTCATGCAGGAGACATGAGAGATCCAGGTTCTATTCCTGGGTCAGGAAGATCCCCTGGAGGAGGGCATACCAACCCACTCCAGTATTCTTGTCTGGAGAATCCCATGGACAGAGGAGCCTGGCAGGCTATAGTCCACAGGGTTGCAAACAGTTGGACACAACTGAAGCAGCTTAGCATGCATGCACATTGTCCTGCAGCCAAAATGTGAACTTTGTAGTCAGAAGCCAGAGGCTTTCTGCCCAGAGACACCAAGAAGGGCACAAGCCTAGGTGAGGCTGCTCCAATCCTTGTAAATGGATATAAGTGAGAGGACGTGATCTTCCTCCCTGTCATTCACAACTTTTCACTTGGACTAGAAAAGCCTCTGTTAACATGTTTAAAAAAGAAAGAAAGAAAGAAAGAAAGAAAGAAAACCCTACCCAAAGGTGTTCAGTCAGAGAAAAAAATGCCTGTGGGTTACCAAACCCAGAGTTACATCCCCAGTAAAATGATTCAGTAAAATGAGTCAGTCTCTTCGCATTTCCACGCCAAGACACCCAGAGAGCAGCCACCTGCGGCTGCTCAAGTAAGCACAGCACTTGTATGGCCCCCAAAAGGTGCAAACACAAGGGATTCTCCTCCCAGGAGTGCCTCCTAGGTCATACTTACCCTCCTGAGCTGCTTCAAAATGCATCTCTAAGCAAAACAGCTGCAATTCCAAAGACTCTGAGTACTAAGTCCTTGAATCACCTGGTTATGAAACTCATAAAGTGCTGAAATAGTGTAAAGATGGGTTTTAGTATAAGTAATGCATGCTCAGTGCAGAACAATTAAACGCAAGTAAGCTAAAAAGAAGGAAATAAAACCACATGAAATAATAGCTCTATTAATATTCTTTAGTGTATCCTTCAATTGTGCATATGTGTATATATATATACACATTTCTGTTGAAGGTGAGATGATAGTGCATATAGTTTTTAAATTTGCTATTTTTCACACCAGAGTTATAAAAAATGTATATTGTTAGTTATTCCATGAGCTATTTATTTATATTCTTTACATAATACTTACAGCTGCTTAGTATTTGGTATGTAAATAAGTAGTTTAACAATTCATTATCATTAGGCTTATACATTATTTAAACTATTATAAACAAAGTTTATATTGAATATATATTGACTTTAATATAGTTACTAAATATTATAGTAGTGTATTTATATACAAAGTTATTAAAACAAAGATGTAACAAACCTCCTCTTAGCTATATCTTTGCACACATGGACAACTACTACCTTAGTATAAATTTCTAGAAGTGGTTCAGAGTCATGGAAAAGAGTATCAAAGAGCCCTACAGAAAGTGTCTACAAATTTACTTCCATCAAGAGTATTTGGGGGCTTCCCTGTTGACTCAGAAATAAAGAATCCTGCCAATGCAGGAGACATGGGTTCGATTGCTGACCCAGGAAGATCCCATATCCCACATGCTGTGGAATAACTAAACCTGACTGTCACAACTACTGAGCCTTGCTCTGGAGCCAAGGAGCTACAACCACTGAGCCCACGGCCACAACCACTGAAGCCCACTTGCCCTAGCGCCCTGCGCTCTGCAAAAACAGAAGCCACTGCAGTGAGAGGCCACACACCACAACTAGAGAGTAGCCCCTGCTCGTCGCAAACCAGAAAAAAGCCTGTGCAACAATGAAGACCCAGCCAAAACTAACTAACTAAAGTTATTTATAAAAGAGCATATTTGGAACTTCTCTGATGGCCCAGTGGCTAAGACTCCACACTCCCAATGCAGGGGCCTAGGTCTTATCACCCAGGAACTACATCTCACATGCAGCAACTGAGAGTTCTCATGACACAAGTAAAGATCCCTCATGCCTCAACTAAGACCCAGCACAGCTAAAAAAATAAATTAATAAAAAATAAAAGAAAATTTAAAGAGTATTTGAGAGTCCCTTTGTTTCCCCTATCATCTATCTTTTCCAGGAGTGTACTTTAAATATCTTTAAATTTAAAAGTGAGTATTATATCTTTATATATTATATCTTTATATCTTTAGATTTAATTGCTATTACTGATGGGACTGCTATTGTATTTTACTGACCATTTGGATTTGTTTGTGAAATTCTGTCCATGACTTTTGTCTGTTTTTTTCTAGTGTAATATCATCTTTTACTTATAGATATGCAAAATTATTTATAGATTAAAGATACTACTCTTTGAAATATTCATTGCTTCTACTTTCCTAATTTATCATTAGCTTTTTAACTCTATAAGTAATGCTTCTTAGACTACAAAAGCAATGCTTTTTTTAAAATTGTTTTTTGTGGAATGAAAGATTCTTTAAATTCTGCAGCACATTATGATTTTCAAAAGTTTCACACACATGATTTTATATAATCCCATAATAACCCCTTTGCTTTTTAAGGTAGTAAATTTATATGTATATTCACATAGTTTCTGCCTTTGGTGTCTAACCTATATAACAGGATTCCTTTTGAAGCAGAAAAATCAGCATTAGAAAAGAACTGTCACTTAAAGAGTTAAGAATTGCTTTGTTTTGAGAAAATTACTCCAGAGAAGTGATTAGTTACAGAGGTATAAGTAAAATATCCTTATTCATGGTTCATATTTCATGGACAGGCAGCTTCCACTGGGGGAAAGTCAACTGGCACCTATAGCCTAGTGACTGAAAGGGGTCAACACAGAGATGCCCAAAAGGAAAACCTCTGAGTAGGGTCTGCTTTATGAACTGCAGAGGAAGTCCTGTGATATCCTGCTAAATATTTTGCTGTTGACTTTCTGAAGAAAAGTGAAAGCAAATTTTCATATACTTAAGTTTACAATAAATATTAAGGGTATAATATTTTTGCTTGGATAACACAAAATTTATAAATAAGAACAGAATATACAATAGAACACTTCCATTGATTTTGGCCAAACTCTTGTATAGCTAATTCATGCTTGCAACTGATGAATGAATGTGATTTTGATGTGATTTTAATATGAATACTGGTTGATACTTTTGCCTTTGTTAATGTGTTAAGACAAACGTGAAAGAAAAAAGACATTTCTTACAACTTTGATTTGTCAAAAACCAGGGCAAATTTACTTGCTGAATCAGATAACAACTTTCAGATACTGGACTAAGATTTCCGCTATTTTTTTTTTATGCTATTCACAATGTGATGACTACAGACATAATAAATTTTTATTTAATCACTATTATTTGCATTTTCCATTATTTTCTTAACTATCAACAGAACAAATCAAGCCCTGATTTGTAGTATTTGCTGATTTCCATGGAGTAAATAGTCATACCATGACCGAATTCAAACTATAAATATGAAGTCACTGATTATGGAGTTGGGGAGAGATGGAAATCTCAAGAAAACAGATAATAAATTAATTAAGAATTGGTGAGTTTTTTGTGCTTGTTACCTTTGCTTTAAATATTATTTAATTGTAAAAGCATATGATTTAATTTTTAATGATATCTGTGCTTAACCACTGGTTCGTAAAATAGCTGAACACTTAACAATTGACTTTCATGGGCCAGGGGAAACCAGCTCAGCATTCCCCTGAGAGCAATAACATATTCATTTTCCAGATTTTTTGTTTCATAATTTATATCAATTGTCCTGAAGCCTTCAGAAAAGTTTAATCATCATAAAAAAAAATTGAGGGAAGTTTCCTTGACCAAGTTTGGGTTAAGTGGTAAAGTGTGAAAAACAATTGCCTAACATTTTTTATTTTGAGACATCACAAGGTGATCTGCAGAAGAGAGTGATATTCTAGAGCAAGACCCTGTAAGGGGGTAAAGATCAGATTGGGAATTCCCCAAGTAATCTGTTATTAGCTTGGTTTCTCTGCCATTCAAAGCCTGTGAGCTCAGGACTCTTCTCTTATAATGATCTGTAATATACATACATATATATTCATTAATATATATTAATAATTTTAAACAGCATTATGGAAATTCAGTTGACATACAGTAAACTATACATGCCTTAAATGTATTGTTTGTTAAGCTTTGACATATGCTATATACTCATTGGGTTTTCTAGGCTGCATTAGTGGTAAAGAACCTGCCTGCCAGTGCAGGAGATATGAGAGACAAGGGTTCCATTCTTGGGTCTGGAAAATCCCCTGGAGGATGGCATGGTAGCCCACTCCAGTATTCTTGGCTGAAGAATCCCACAGACAGAGGAGCCTGGTGGGCTGCATAGGGTTGCAGAGTTGGATACAACTGAAATAACTTAGCACACAGGCACACATTTCCCCATTACACTATATACCATACACTCATTACACCATAACTGATAAAATGACCATCTCTATTAGTCTCAAAAGTTTCTTCATGCTCCTTTGTGATACCTTCCTCATATTCTGCCTCCTACAACCTTTAGTTCCCTTTCTAGAGAACCAGTGATCTGGTCTAAGACAATATAGATAAGTTTGCACTTTAGCAACCATAGAGTATGTACTCTTTTTGTCTGGCTTCTTTCACTTTGCATAATTATTTTGAGATTCCATTTGGTTGCATTCATATATCAATAGCTTTTTTCTAAATAGTGTTCCATTGTATGGATATACTGAAATTTGTCTTAATTTCTGTTCATCTCTTGATGAACATTTTGGTTGTTTATAGTTTTGGATATTACAAAACAAAAAGCTGACATGAAGTTTCATAACAAGTGTTAAGATGAAAATATGTTTACATGCCTCAGATGAATAAGTAGCCAAATGATTGGATTATATTATAGATGTCCACTTTAATTATTTAACTTTAAAAAGTGGTTTAACTCTTTTTCAAAGATGTTTTATTTTACATTTCCACCAGTTGTGTATATAAGTTCCAGTTTTTCTGTGTGTTTTTGAACACTTAATATGGTCAATATCTTTTAATTTGAGTCATGGTGATGTAGTACATAGCTTTACTACATTTTCATTTTGGCCTGCCCTTTGCTTATGTCTAATAATATTGCGTATCCTTTCCTGTGCTTATTTGCTATCTGCATATCTTCTTTGGTGAATTATTTGCTCAATATTTTACCTATTTTTGTGCAGTTTTTACTTTTTAAAAAATTATTGAGGTATAGTTGATTTATAGTATATTATTTTCAGATATATAAAAGATGATTCATATAGTCTCCTTAAGATTATTTTCCATTATAGGTTATTACAAGGTATTCAGTATAGTTCCCTTTGCTATACAGTTGACCTTTATTGATTATCTATTTTATATGCAGTAGTGTGTGTATGTTAATACCAGGCTCCTAATTTATTCCTCCTCCCATTTCCCTTTTGGTGACCATAAGTTTGTTCTCTGCATCTGTGAGTCTATTTCTCATTTGTAAATAACTTCATTTGTTTTATTTTTTAGATCCCATGTATAAGTGATACCATGTATCTGTCTTTTTCTGACTTACTTCATTAATATGATAATCTCTAGATCTGCCCACGTTGCTACAAATGGCATTATTTCATTCTTTTTCATGGCTGGGTAGTTTTCATATATGTATGCACATCTTCTTTGTCCTTTAATCTGTAGATGGACACTTACGTTGCTTCCTTGTCTGACTATTGAAATAGTGCTGCAATGCACATTGGTGTGCACAGATCTTTTCAAAGTAGAGTTTCTTCTAATATGTGCCCAGGATTGGGGTTGCTGGGTCATATGGTAACTGTTTTTAGGTTTTCAAGGAAACTCCATACTCTTCTCCAGAGTGGCTGCACCAATTATACTCCCACCAGCAGTGTAAGAGTGTTCTGTTTTCTCCACATCTTCCCCTATATTTATTATTTGTAGATTTTTCAATGTTGTTTTTACCTTTAAAAGTGTATAGGTTTATACATGAGTTTGAAACAAACATGTGATTTGAAATTATTTTCTTGCAATCTGTTTCTTGTCTTTCTGCTCTTATTTGTGTCTTTCAGGGGACAGAGTTTTTAATTCTGATATTATTTTTTCTTTTATAGATTGTATTGTGATAACTAAAAAATATTTGCTTTAACCCAATACAAAAAATATTTCCTCCTATGTTTTCTCCCATAAATCTTATCAGGTTAAGTTTTACTTAATTTCAATTTGTTTGATCTCTATTAATATAGAGAGAATATATAGATTTATGGGCTTCCCTGGTGGCTCAGATAGTAAAGAATCTGCCTACAATGTGGGAGAATTTGTCTCAGTCTCTGGGTTGGGAAGAACCCCTGGAGGAGGCAAGACAATCCACTCCAGTATTTTTGCCTGAAGAATTCCCATGAACAGAGGAGTCTGGCAGGCTACAGTCAGTCCATGGGATCATGAAGAGTTGGACATGACTGAGCAACTAAGCATACATAGATATATATTGACATATATAAATATCACTTAGACTTTACATTCTGGTCTGTGATTCATTTAGAGTTAATTTCTGTATATGGTTCACTTTCTTAGTTCATTTTTGCAGCTGGATATTTGGTTATTTCAACAATCAATCTCATAAAGATTATCTTTTTGTCACTGCACTTACAATGTACTAAGTAAGTGTACTATGTACTAAGTGTGTACTATGTACTAATTATGTACTAAGTACCTCTGCACTTTTGTCAAAAAATAGTTATCTATCTGATTATGGATCTATTTCTGGAATCTCTGTTCTAGACAATAGATCTATGAGTTTAGCTGCAGGCCAGAATTCTATGTGTGATCCTCGGGGCTCAGGTGTAGGCGATTACAGGCTTTGCTCGATAGGTCTTATGAGGGAAGTTTCCCTCTCCACATTAGTCTGTAGTCTCTGGAGGGGATTGCAGTTAAAGATACAGTTCCTCTGGGCCACCCATGACCATATGTGTATCTGCATTTCTAGCCCTCGCACTTCTAGTTAGAGTCCTTCTCATCAAGCCTTTTGCTGAGGTTCTTCATAAGCACATCCACTGAGACTTACTAATGGAGGTGGATATGAAGATCGGTGGGCTTGGCTGGGGGACTTTTCCTTACTCTGACTTATTACTTTTCCGCTCCTAGTTCCTCCCACCTCCCAGCCCTGCACTCTAGGTGAGTGAAAAGACAGGAGCCTCTTGTGTAGAGCCCTTTAGCAGTGGGATGATTCCTCTCATTTGTGCTGCATATCATCTGACCCTTGGCCAGTGTCTTCTGTGGGAAAGAATAGATAACTGGGGAGTCAACTTTCATCTCTTGTCCCTCTTGCTTGCACTGTCATAGTAAGTGAATAAAAATTTGATTGATACTTGGCTTATTGTCCTAACTGACCACCTTAATATCTGGCTGCTTGATAATCTATTTACCTATTTTTATTACATTGCCACATCCTCTAAATTGCTATGGAACTATGATAATTCTTGAGATCAGATAATCTTTAGTCCTCCAACTTTGACCTTTGTTTTCAGTTGCTTTTGCAATTGTAAGTCCTATGCATTTCCATGTGAATTTTAGAATTCGTTTTTCAGTTTATACAAAAAACAATTACCCTAGAATATTGATTTTAATATACACATCAATTTGGGAAGAGTTGATATTTTAAAACTATTGGAGAGACTTCTCACACATGAGCATAATATAACTCTTCACATATTTAAGTGTTCTTCAATTTCTCTCAGCATTTTCAAGGTTTTATACTTTTCAATATATGTCTTGTATGACTTTTATCAAGTTTATCTTTTAGTTTTCATATATTTGACATCATAATTTTTTAAATTTCAACTTGTTTGGCCATTATTAAGGCCTTTATTTATTTGTTTTTGTATATTGATCATATATCATGTGATATTTCCATATTGACTATGCAATATTGCTAAACTCCTATACTAGTTTTAGAAGTTTTTTGTAATTTGCACCAAATGTTCTAAATAACCATAGTCTCTGTGATTAAAGACAATTTTACTTCTTCTTTTATATCTGGATGGCTTCTGTTATTTTTTCTTGCCTGGTTACACTGATAAGAATTTTCAATATAGTGTTGAATAGAAATAACAAGAGCAGATAACTTGTCTTGTTGCTTATCTTAGAAGAAAATCATGCAGTTCTTCATAATTAAGTATATTACCTGTAGGTTTTACCTAGATGCCTTTTAGCAAGTTCTCTTCTGTTCTAGAATGCCAAATGTTTTTCATCCGGAATCGGTATTAGTTCTTGTAAACCGTGTTATCTATGTCTGTTGAGACAATCTTGCTTTTTCTTTCTTTCAGTTACTTGATATGGTGAATTATAGTGATTACTGTATGAATGATAAACCAGTCTTACTTACATTTCTGGACTGTAAATCCCAGTTGGTCATGATGCATTTTCTTATATAGCATTGAACTAAATTTCAAACTACTGCTTAGAATTTTTACATCTGTTTTTGTGGGGGAATATTGGTCAGTTGGAGAAGACAATGGCACCCCACTCCAGTACTCTTGCCTGAAAAATCCCATGGACGGAGGAGCCTGGTGGGCTGCAGTCCATGGGGTCGCTGGGAGTCGGACACGACTGAGTGACTTCACTTTCACTTTTCACTTTCATGCACTGGAGAAGGAAATGGCAGCCCACTCCAGTGTTCTTGCCTGGAGAATCCCAGGGGCGGGGGAGCCTGGTGGGCTGCCGTCTATGGGGTCACACAGAGTCAGACACGACTGAATTGACTTAGCAGGAGCAGCAGCAGCATTGGTCAGTAGTTTCCTTTTTTGTAATGTCTTTGCGCTTTTTTTTTTCTTCATTTATTTTTATTAGTTGGAGGCTAATTACTTTACAATATTGTAGTGGTTTTTGCCATACATTGACATGAATCAGCCATGGATTTACATGTGTTCCCCATCCTGATCCCCCCTCCCACCTCCCTCCCCATCCCATCCCTCTGGGTCTTCCCAGTGCACCAGCCCTGAGCACTTGTCTCATGCATCCAACCTGGGCTGGTGATCTGTTTCATTCTTGATATATACTTGTTTCAGTGCTGTTCTCTCAGAACATCCCACCCTCACCTTCTCCCACAGAGTCCCAAAGTCTGTTCTGTACATCTCTTTTTCTGTTTTGCATATAGGGTTATCGTTACCATCTTTCTAAATTCCATATATATGCATTAGTATACTGTATTGGTGTTTATCTTTCTGGCTTAGTTCACTCTCTATAATGGGCTCCAGTTTCATTCATCTCATTAGAACTGACGCAAATGAATTCTTTTTAATGGCTGAGTAATATTCCATGGTGTATATGTACCACAGCTTCCTTATCCATTCGTCTGCTGATGGGCATCTAGGTTGCTTCCATGTCCTGGCTATTATAAACAGTGCTGCGATGAACATTGGGGTGCACGTGTCTCTTTCAGATCTGGTTTCCTCGGTGTGTTAGAGGAGAACATAGGCAAAACACTATCCAACATAAACCACAGCAGGATCCTCTATGACCCACCTCCCAGAATATTGGAAATAAAAGCAAAAATAAACAAATGGGGCCTAATTAAACTCAAAAGCTTTTGCACAACAAAGGAAACTATAAGTAAGGTGAAAAGACAACCCTCAGAATGGGAGAAAATAATAGCAAACGAAGCAACAGACAAAGGATTAATCTCAAAAATATACAAGCAACTCCTGCAGCTCAATTCTTTGTCTTTTTTGATATCAAGGTAATGCCACTGAGTGCTAGGAAATATTTTCCCTTTTGCAAATTTCTGAATTTGTATAGCATTCATATTATTTCTTATGTTTGATAAACTTTATCAGTGATGATATCTGGAACTAGAGTGTATTTATATGTGGGAAATTGGAGGGGATAGTTTTCATGAGAAATTCAATGTCTTTTATTGAATATTCAATGTCTTTTATTGAATATTCAATAAAGAATTAAATTTCTTTTTTGTTATGAAATATATTCAGGTTATACATTTTTCCCTTGAATAAGCTTTGGTAGTTTGTATTTGTCAAGGAATTTGTTCATTTCATCTAAGTTGTCGAATGTATTGGCATAGATGGTTCATAAAACATTCTTGTTATCCTATCTGCCAAATCTGTATTGACATTATCTCTCTCGTTTCTGATATTGGTACTTAGCGTTTCTTTTTCTTTTTTTTCCTAATAAGTCTGGCGGGAAGTTTATACATGTACTGACTTAAGAATCAATTTTTAGTTTCATTAATTTCTCTATAGTTTTTCTGATTTTTGTTTCATTGATTTCTGCTCTGATATTCATTATCTCATTTCTTATTCTTACTCTGAGTTTAATTTGCTCTTCTTTTTCTAGTTTCTTAAAGTTAATGCTAATGTCATTGATTTGACATCTTTTTTCTTTTATATTACAGTCATTTTTACTATAAGACACCACTAACAAGTTTAGTTTAGTGCACGTTTTGACATGGCATGATTTCATTTTATTCAGGTAGAAATACTTTCTAATTTTGATTTTGATTTCTTCCTTGACTCATTAGAAATGACTAGAAGTGTGTTATTTAGACATTTGGTAGTTTCCAAAAGTTTTAGAATTTTCCAGAGTTCTTTTTGTTTATGATTTATAATTTAATCCCATCTGATCAGAGAGCATACTTTATAAGAACCAAGTCCTTTACATTCATTAATCCTTGTTTTCTGGGTAGAATATGGGTTTATCTTGGTAAATGCTCTATTCACACTTGAAAAGAATGTGTTCTGTTGTTGCTGTGTGGAATATTCTAGAAATGTAATTTTAGTCAAGTTGCTTGATAGTGTACTCAATAGTCCATATTTTTATTGATTGTCTCCTTATTGTATCTATTATTCAGAAATGCAGTGGTAACGACCATTTTAATATTTTGTATGTGTGTGTATTATTTCTATCATCTGTCACTCTTAGTTTTGATTAACTGGTTTTCTCTGCTTCTCCTGTAATTTTTTATTGTAAATTTTACCTTGTGAGGTACTGAATAGTTTCATATTCTAAAAAATATGCACACTGACTTTGTCCTGATAAAGTTAAGTTACTGGGAAACAACTTCATCTTCTTCAGTAAACTTGTAAGCTGTTCAGTGGGACTTACCCAGCATTTAGTCTAGGGTTAATTTTCCTCTACTACTGAGACAAGATCCTTCTTAGCAGTCTCCTATCCTTCAGAATTGTGAGGATTTTCATTCTGCTCGCTGGGAACAGACACTATGCCTCCTTATAAGCTCTAATTACTTTCCCCTCATAATACTTTCAGATGTTTTCCACCCCTGGCTTCAAAAAATGTCCTCACTTACATATGGCAATCGGCACTCTGGTGAATGCTTGCAGGGAAACCATCTGCACCCCTCCAAAGCTCTCTTCCCCTGCAGCCCTCTTTTTTATCTGGCATTTGGCCCTGTAAACTCTAACTTCTTTGGCTTCATCAGACCCAGTTCCATCTGTTCAACTCAGGGAGACCTGTTTGGATCCCTTTTATTGCAGTGTAGCCTGGAAATTGTCAAGGCAGTAAGATAATTATAGGGCTCACTTCATCTACTTCCCCTATCTCTCAGGGGTCACTGTCCTTTATTCCATATGCCCAGTGTCTTGATTGCTACTGTTTTATGTATTTCATCTCTGCTGTTGTTGCTGTTTCAAGTAGGATGGGAAATATAGATTCTTGTTACTCTGTCTTGACCAGAGACAAGAGCCAGATATATTAATTTTAATGTCATAAAATACATCAATATTTCTTTATATTTTATACTTTTGTCTTATTTTTGTATCTTTTGCTCTTTCCTTCCACAAGTTTTAAAGTGTTACCATTAACATTTGAGTTTTTAATCAATCTAAAAAGGATTTTGTATATCATTTCAGGTAGAGAAATTAAGTCCATTTATTTATTTCTCTCATAGTCAACTTGTTTATTCATTATTATCTATCGAATGGAGTCTGATTTCCTTACTGATATGCAAAGATAGTTCTGTCACATACCAAGATCTGATATATGTAAACATCTGGTTTTCAAAACTTTATATTGCTTGCTCCATTGGTTTATTTTTCTCTTATTGATATTTTTGATATATATATTAAATATTTAAGTCTAAAATTTTAAAGGAGGATAAAATACTTATTTTGATCCCATTCCTTGGTCATTATCATAGATTTTATATTGTCAAAATTTTCTAGAATTCTTTATATCATATTTCCCAACTATGTTTATCATCTTTGTAACTGTGTTTCTGAAGGTCTTGAGTTTACTTCCTTTCTTAAGTACTGTCAAAGTACTTAAGCGAAGGTATAAAGAAAGAATCTAAGGCTCAACATGTTTCTCAATTACCAACACCATGCATACATCTCCAGATTCTGGAGTTGAGGATCTTGCTTCATTACATCACCACTCTGGTTTTCTGCCTTACTTTTCTTTTCTGTTCTTCCTTCTTTTTTCGTGAGATCATGCAGCTAGTTTATTTTACTTTCTATTTTTAACTGGTAAATATTTCATGTGTACAGAGAAGTAGGGGTATAATATAAGAAATACACATATACCTTCTGTTTAGAATTCATAAATTTTAAGATTTTATTTTCAATGTGTTACAGATCTACCTCTCTTTCTTTCTCATTCTCATTACATTTAAAAATGAAATTATATAGATTCTCTTAAAGCCAACCCTTTCTTACTTTATTCTGCAGAGGAAACTACTATAGTGAAGTCAGTGTGTGTGTGTGTGTGTGTGTGTGTGTGTATATATATATATATCTCCATTCAAACTGCACTCTCTTACTAAAAATATGTGTATCAGTCTTTTAATGTTGTACTATGTGCTTTAAAATTTACATAAATGGTATTGTATTTACAAACTTTTATATAAATAAATCATTCTGTAGCTCACTGTTTTATACTAAACCTTCAGTTTAGAAATTCATTCTTATTGATGGTTTACCTTTAGTTGTTTTAAGTATCTTAAAGTGGTTATAGGCAATGTACTTAAAATCTATATAATTTTATATATAATATATATATATATATATATATATATACTGAGATATATTTTGATAGCTCTGTGATTTTATTCAGCTCTTCCTCTAATTAAGGTGGCCGGTAACCATATATCTCACATATACTAGTCAGAATGAGGTTTTCATAGATCAGTGTCCTAGCAAGTTCCCAGGACATAGTAAGTAGTTGTGTTGTATATCACTGAACAGAAAACCTTTTATATAAGTTAAAGTTTATGTACATTTTATTTTTGAATTTTTTCTTATTTTTAAATGGAGTATAGTTGCTTTACAATGTTATGTTAGTTTCAAACTAGACATGGCTGACTCCAAGTTTCTGAAAGACAATTTGGGGAAACATTTTATTGCTTAGGCTACATGATCCTTGGAGAATGTACAAGTTTTTGTAAAAACATTCAAGAGAGTTAGATCAGTGAAGGCAGGTTCAGTTCATTATTAAAAAGAAAGCTATAAAGGACCTAAGTGATGACTACCTTTGATTTCAGTAGTAACTCAAGGGGCTGAAATGTTTTATCTATTGCATTGGTAAGCACCTCGAGCCAGCAGTAAGAATTGGTGTAACCTAAGACTTTCCAGTAAAAACCTTTGAAAATTCATATCAATATGAAAGAAAATGTCTTTTAATTTAAAATGTCATGGATATATTTTTCTGTGTGGCTTAAAAGGACAAGAGAGGTGAGTCCTAGTGTGTGAGATTCTTTTGATTTTTCTACACATAAAGGATAGGCAATTATAGTTCTGACCTAAAATATCGTTTTCCAGTGGAATGATATGCAGATAACACCACCCTTATGACAAAAAACAAAGAGAAACTAAAGAACCTCTTGATGAAAGTGAAAAAGCTAGCTTAAAACTCAACATTCAAAAATTAAGATCATGGCATCCAGTCCCATCACTTCATGGCAAATAGATGGGGAAACAAGGGAAACAGTGACAGATTTTATTTTTCTGGGCTCTAAAGTCACTGCAGATGGTGACTGTAGCCATGAAATTAAGACTCTTGCTCCTTGGAAGGAAAGCTACGACCAACCTAGACAGCATATTAAAATACAAACATTACTTTGCTGACAAAGGTCCATCTAGTCCAAGTTATGGTTTTTCCAGTGGTCATGCATGGATGTCAGAGTTGGACCATAAAGAAAGCTGAGCACCAAAAAATTGATGCTTTTGAACTGTGGTGTTGGAGAAGACTCTTGAGAGTCCCTTGGAAGCAAGGGATCAAAATAGTCAATCCTAAAAGTAATCAGTCCTGAATATTCATTGAAAGGACTGATGCTGAAGCTGAAGTTCCAAAACTTTGGCTGCCAGATGCAAAGGACTGACACATTGGGAAATACCCTGATGCTGGGGAAGATTGAAGGCAGGAGGAGAAGGGGATGACAGAGGATTAGATGATTGGATGGCATCACCTACTTAATGGACATGAGTTTGAGAAAACTTCAGGAGTTGGTGATATATAAGGAAGACTGGTCTGCTGCAATCTGTGGGGAGGCAAAGAGTCAGACATGACTGAGTGACTGAACTGAACTGGACTGAACTGTGGAAAGACAAAGGCATTTAAGAACTTAGTCACTGCTTTTTGTCATGAATCTGGGAAAGGAGATAAATTAGATTTGAAAGTTTAATCATTGCATCAGTTTTGACAATAACTAACCAGCCAGTGGTGTGACTGAATTTAACTACATTTTTGCCTTTGTCCTTCATACAGCCTTGTATATGTCAACATCATCATTTCAGTAGAAGATCTGACAGGATCAAAATATTTAAATGGGTTTAAAAAGAAACTATGAAGTCTCAACCAATCCTGAATCTCAAAACACAGTATTTATAGTAGAAAAAAAAGAAGAAATATTAATATTCACTCAATTCTAGGTGAATGTGGGATGTGTGAAAAACCTGACTACACCTACAAAGTACTCAGATAAACAGCAGTTCTTAGGAAAAGACATTTTTCTTTTCTGTTAGTGTGACTTTTTTTGAAGAGTTAAAAACACTTTAAGATTTATTCCTTATGTTGTTAGATAGGACCAAACCTCGCCTGAAAGTTAAAATTTGCCTAAGAATCTGCCAAAGGAGGTTATGATGTATTAGAAAGTCAATTTTAACCTATAAAATATGAACAAAATAATACCACATAATTTTATAGTGGAGCAATTTCAAATTACTTTTGATGTATGCTAAACATTAGCATACATCATACCCTATTGATACCAAAAGCTTTAGAATATATTTAAGCAATATGCTTAAAAACCTGCTTCTAACCCATAGCTAATATTTTTGGTAGATTTTCATGAATTAAGAATTGTGTCCTATATCAGTTGTGAGTTTTATTTTGGGGGCTGAATCCTTAAATAGGTCATTTAGCTTATTTTTGTTCTTAGCTACAGACAAAAATGTCACCCCTCCCCCACCATCCTAAAAATACTTGACCTCGGATCAAGAGCCAGGGATTATGGGAAGCTCTCTGGAAATCCATGCCATACTTGGAAAATAACTTTTATATTAATCAAATGGTGGATATAGAACACATCTATGCATAAGATAAACTGCTTAGGTGAAGTAAGATAGTCAAAGAAGAGTCAAGCTTGACCAGCATCACACAGCCAGGAAAAGAAAGAGCTAGAACTCAGTTTTCTGACCAAATGACATGTTTCCACTAAATCGTATGACTTTACTTAGAGACTTGGCATTTAATTTTGATTTACCTTCTCATTAGCATGATATAATAGAGAACAGCAAAAGAGCATAGATTCCAAAGTCAGAAAAACCTGGATGTGAATCCTGGCTCTGGCATGTGCTAGCTATTTAAATTAAGTAAATTTTCTATATTTCAGCTTCTTAGCTATACATCACTTAATTTTAAATAATAATATTTACTGTGTAGCACTGCTATAAGAATTAATTGAAATAATGCATATAGTTCATTATACAATGTATAACACACTGTAGGCCTTTGACAAATACTGGTTCCCTTTCTCTCATAAAAGAAAGAATATATATTGCTTATTAGTCAAAAAACTTGATTGCTAATTTCAGAAACTAGCAATGCAAATCAAGTAGGATTAAAAGAGACATGTACTGCCCATACAAACTATAGAAACAAGCAGCCTCGGAGATGACTGGGACCAAGGACTTGACCTCTGTCAGTCCTCTCTCCATCTTTGCTCTCTGCTTCATTCTGATTGTTGCCCTGTTCATGCAGTTCACATGCCCTTTTCACTTTGTTAGGAACATGGCTGCTAGTAAATCCCAAGCCACATCTTCCTGCTTTGCCACTATAGGGGCACTGAATCAAATTAAAACATCTGATTCCAATTGGTCACTCCAGTCCTGGACTCATCAACTGAAGGAAGGAAAGCAGGATTGTACTGTGACTTCAGCTTGGGTATTGTGCTCTTCTCCTGAAACTTCAGAAAGGAACTTGGGTCTTGATTGAAGCACCCACTGTGAAAACACAATCAATCACAAAGTTGGATGAAAGAGTAAGCTACAAACAGACCCAGAAAATGTCACACCAATTAGGCAAACTTTAAAGACACGAAAGTAATACTTTCCTGTTATTCAAAAGTATATTAAAAAGCAGAGATATTACTTTACCAACAAAGATCCATCTAGTCAAAGCTATGGTTTTTCCAGTAGTCATGTATAGATGTGAGAGTTGGACTATAAGGAACGCTGAGGGCCAAAGAATTGATGCTTTTGAACTGTGGTGTTGGAGAAAACTCTTGAGAGTTCCTTGGACTGCAAGGAGATCCAACCAGTCCATCCTAAAGGAAATCAGTCCTGAATATTCATTGGAAGGACTGATGCTGATGCTGAAACTCCGATACTTTGGCCACCTGATGCGAAGAACTGACTCATTTGAAAAGACGCTGTTGCTAGGAAAAATTGAAGGCAGGAGGAGAAGGGGAACGACAGAGGATGAGTTGGTTGGATGGCATCACCGAGTCGATGGACATGAGTTTGAGTAAGCTCCAAGAGTGGTGATGGACAGGGAAACCTGCCATGTTGCTGTCCATGAGGTCGCGAAGAGTCGGACATGACTGAGAGACTGAATTGATTATTCAAAGGCAGATATAAGTGAGAAAAGTACAAAAGTGTGTATAAGGACATACACCAAATTTAGACAGTAGTTAAGTTACCTTTGGGAAGAAAAATGAAGAGGATAAAGAAAAGAGAAATTTATTTCTAATTTTTTAAGCTTTTTATTTTGTATTGGGGTATAACCGATGAACAATGTTGTGATAGTTTTAGGGAAGGAACTCAGCCATATATAAGCATGTATCCATTCTCCCTCAAACCCCCCTCCCATCTAGGCTGCCATTAAGCATTGAGCAGAGCTCCATGTGCTATACAGGAGGTCCTTGTTGTTTGTGCATTTTAACTATAGCAGTGTGCCCATGTCCAACCTAAATTCCCTAACTATCCCTTCCCCCCATCTGTTTCCCTGGCAATAAAATTGTTCTCTAAGTCTGTGAGTCTCTTCCTGTTTTGTAAGTCGGTCCATTTGTATCATTTCTTTTTAGATTGCAATGTAAGAGATGTCATACCATATTTTTGAGGGAGAAATTTCAATGTCTCTGTAAGCTTTAGTTAGAAAGAAAGGGGGAATGAAAGAAGAGAGAAAAAAAAGGAAGAAGCAGGGAGGGGAAGGGGAAGAGTTAGGAAAAGGAGAGAGCAGTAAAAATGTTTTCTGTTAAGCCAAAGCCTTAAACTTACACTGGGGGCAGAGGAGGAAATATTGTATCTCTTAAAAGAAACTGTATCCAAAAGCATTTGCAGAAGTGTTAGGAGTATTGGTCAAACACTAGATATCTACTATACTTCAGTTCTCATTTATTTTCTACCCACTGCCATGGTGTCTCAAATTCAGCGCAGCTGCAGAACAGGATAACCTTGTTTTAACTGGCTCTAAAAGATTACAAGCTCTTATTTATATATTTGTACCTCTTGTTCAACAAAGAAGATCCTTTTTTATTACTATTATACAAAGTACTATAATAGATATTGAAATAAAGTCTGACTTGAAAAAATGCTAAAATGCTCTGTAATCTCTTGAGACAACAAAAAATTAGACGTTCAGTCACCAATTTCTAAAGAATATAGACAAATCTTTCTTTGTGAAGAGATCTGGAGCCGGATAAATATAAGAAAAGATACAGACCTCAGATTAAATTTTTCAAGAAACTATTAATGCTGTCTGCCAAAAAAGAGAGAAAACAAACATGGCCCTTGTTTTATCTTGAAAGAAAACTAAGGAAAGGAGGAAGGAGGCCTTTATGTGAGTGAAACGTCTACATCTTTTACATGGCTTAATAAAATCTAAGAGGGGTGATACACTGGAAGATAAATTTTATGCTTACAATTTGCGTGAAGAAATTTAGGCTCTTAATTTTAAGCAAACAGGGCATGAAATTAAATTATAACTAATGAAAATATATTTGTATTTTCCTTATTCTTTTAATGGGCTTCCCTGGTGGCTCAGATGATAAAGAACCCACCTACCGATGCAGAAGGCACAATGGTTGAGTGTTCAATTCCTGGGTCAGGAAGATCCCTGAAGGAGGAAATGGCAATCCACTCTAGTATTCTTGCCTGGAGAATTCCATGGACAGAAGAGCCTGGTGGACTGCCATCCATTGGGTGGCAAAGAGTCAGACATGACTGAGGGACTAACACATTATTTGTTTTATAGAGAGACCCAAAGTAAGATTATTTCCAAAAGATCTTCCTTAATGCATTGAACATTTCCTAAGAAACATTTTTTTTTGTCATTTTATTATCTGCCCAACCCCATGGACACATTCATCCTTCATGTCCTTATCTTTAAATGAAGAGACAAGATTAAGATGTATGAAATATCAGATTTGAATAGACAATTAAAGCTATTAGGGCTTACCATGGGAAGACTTTGTGATTGGAAGAACAGATCGAGTGACCACATACTAGGGACCCAGTTGGAAAAAGGGCATCACTGTGGAATTAATATGGCAGTTGTTTAAACGCCTATCAAGCTATAACAAATTTACAGGAATTTGACACACATACCCTGTGCTAAATATATTAATTTTGTCTAGTGTATCTTTAAACACAGTGAAAGGATTTAAAAAATGTGTGCAGCATACAAGTTGTTCTTTTCCATGTTGTTTACTCCATACTTTTGAGTATGTGTGGGAGAGAGGTCTGGGGTGGAGGATGTGGGTCAAAATTCTTCAGGAAAAAATCATTTTCCTGCCTCTCTCAAGGAGATGATTGCTGATCTGTGGTTACAATTTTGCATCTATATTCTCAGGAGACTCATAATAGAGCTTGCCCTGCACTACCTATCATGAATAAACTCTTCTCACCCTATGAGTTTCCATGTGACCGTCAGGATGAAAGAATTGTTGACTAATCAGAGTAGGACTCAAACATGTTTTTGCTTTTTGTTCTCTCTTTAAAGCCTAGCACAGTGCCTGACTCATGGTAGGTGTTAAGTAAAGTTTATCAAATTAATTAATTGACTGATTAATGCATGAAGCAAACAAGACACAAACATGAGCTAGCAAACCCCCTATTTAAAGAGATCTTGGCATCTAGCATGCACCAATTCAAGAAGGATTTCATTAATGGACATTACCACATGACAAGCATTTTGTAATGTGATAAGGGGACTTTTGCCTCTAAGACACCTGTTTGGATCTATCCCAAGTAGATAGGAACTGGACATCACTGCTGCCAATATGCAGGGAGCTTGCAGTGGATTAGAGTTTATATCCCAAGGAACAGGTGTCCTTGCCATAAAATTAGCCATAACTAAGAACCAGAGAGGTCAGAGACTGAAAGAGCCTCTAAACAAAGATTTGCATGTAATCTAGGCAAGTTCTATGGAGGAAGTTCATTGTTGCATTAGAGTGGCTGAATATGGTGCATGGAAGATGATGCTTAGAGGACTGAAGTTATTCAACCCAAATTCTATCCCTGATTCTCGCATGGCGTACCTTTTTTGTTATGATAAAATGTTCCAGACTCATCTTCTACATTTCATGTCTCAGACCTGGACTTACTCATTTCTCCAAAATTCCCTGGTTTCTTTTTGTCAAAAAAGGCATTTCAGCATCACAACTTGGGTACAAGTAAGTTTAAATGCTACTTCATTTCTAGGCTTCTTTGTTGAAAAAAACTAGGAAATATACCACATATTTAAAGTAAATTACCTCATGAGATCATGCTGACCCTTGCAATTCAAATTCAGGGTTACAGTGTGTTATGTATCTTTTTTTCTTTCAAAGGAGAATCCTGGTTCTCTGTGGAATAGGAGCTGATAGAATTAACATAGCCCATAGTTATTTATCTCCTTTTCATTCATTACACATATAACCACCTCAGAATAATACTAATGCTGCCACAAGCAATACGATACCTGAGGACAGGTGAACATCTTGCCTATTTTCTCCCTATGTATCATGGTTGTGCCATATCTACTCTGTCTGACATGTGTCCATTACCTACTGTATGCTCTCCCTTTTAAGCCTCATTTACAGCTAGTTCTCCTAGTAACTATTTATTTTATAATCAATCCCAGACTTTATGATGATGTCTCTTTAATCATTTTGACTTTGAAAAGCTTATTCTGTAGCAATTCCTCAGATTAGGCTCATGGGAAAAAAATATTCTCTGAGTTCTTAAATGTTAATAACTTTACTTGCCTTTTCTACTTAAAAGTCAGTTGTGCTAGATATAAAATCCTCAGCTTATGTGTCTTAAAAATATTCCCCATTTTGTTTGGGCATAAAGTGAAACTGTCAAAATGTTTGGTATAAGTCAGATTTTCTGCTATTTTCTTGTGCTTACCCAAAAATGTCATTGGTTTGCTTTCTGAGACTTCCTAGTTCTGATTCCCTCCCCACACTTATCTGCCTCTTCTCATTCTTTTGCCTCTCCTGTACCATCGTGCTCAATTTTGATTGTCATTTCCCTTCGGCATAAGGATCTGTTGGAAAGGAATCCTGGCTGGCTCATGATTTAACAAGGGGCTAGACCGCTCCATCCTTTCCTGATCCTACTTACCACAGGCTCCTTGCCCTCACTTGATGTTGGACCAGATAAACCCCTCCCAGCTTCAGTGCTGTTCTCAAATTGGCCCGCTATGATTTACAGTGAATATTCATGGTCTATTTGGGGATTTTCCTCTTTTTATGTCTGTCATGTAGTCTTTCTCTCTTTACCCACTCAGAGACTGATATTTTTGACCAGTTAGTATTCTGGCACTTGTAGAGCTTCTTTGTCATCCAATTTAATTGTAAATGTTGTTCACAGGTTTTTGTGTTTTAACTGTTTGTTTTGCTTTTGCTTTCTAGTTGCTCTAGTAACAAGATTGGAAAATCATGCTGTTATCACTATCTTCCCACTAAGCCATTAATTTTAAGTGATTTTAAGGGATTTAAAGAATTCTGAATAGATATTCCTCTCTTCTCCCTCAAATTATATTGCAGTAGGTAGTTATCCTGAGATAAAACCAGAGTAGTCATGGTCACTGAATTATTAAACCAGGCTGGAGCTACTAAGTAAACTTTGTACTTAACTAATGGGTATTGTTTCACTCCAGCCTTCACCAGCAAGGAAAGTGTTAACTGATAATGTGTGGATATCAAATGCAGAATGAGGAACAGTCTGCTGGAGAACTGACTTGGGTTTATGCCAAAGAAACAGCATTAAAAACAAGGTGGGAAGGAGAGGCTACACTAAACTGAAAGAGACGTAAGAGATGAAAACCAAAAGCATTGGCACAATGTAATGAAATAGCTTCTTTACCTCAGAGTACTGTGTAAAGGGATATTTTAATGAGCTGTTATTCCATTGTGGATGAAAGATGTCAACAGGAAGAAAAGGAGAAAGGTCCCAGTCCACAATTATTATCTTAAGGAAAGGCACTTTGATTCTCTAACAGCTATTGATAGACAGTTGCAAGTAGGGGAATTCAAAGGGCTGCAATCTGTTGGGTAATCCTAGAGTGTCTTTTGACACATCTTTCTTTATTGTTCAAAGAAACAGGAATGCATCTTAAAAAACTATGTAGTTTTTCTTTTTGTTATATTTTTAAACTTAATTTCAAACAAAAATTTTTTCAAGAGTGGTATAGAGTTTTTTCCTGGAATGACTAGAAATGATGTTGCTTACATGAGATCACTCATCCCTGAGTATTTTAGGTAGTAACTCTGACAAAGACATTCTCTTATAAATCATAATATAGTCATTCAAATCAGGAAATGAACACTGAATCATTATGACCATCTAATCTACAGACCCCATTCACCTTCTACACAATTTTTCCAACAATTTCTTTTATTCCAGTAAATATCCACTCAAAGATATTACCTTAAGTTGTCCTTTCGCTTTCATTTCTTTCACTCTGGAACCCTTCCTCTTTGGAATGGAACCAAAGAGGTCTTTGGTCTTTCTTTGACTATCGTGACATTGACATGGATTTCTTTTATTTCAACGAAGATCTACTTGAAGATGTTCAGTCTTTGACTATTGTACATTGACACATATGAAAATATATCACAGTTTCAGTTTATGTCTCTTGGATTTGCCTTAGAAGAAATGGAGTAGCCATCATAGTCAACAAAAGAGTCTGAAATTCAGTACTTGGATGCAATCTCGAAAACGACAGAATGATCTCTGTTCATTTCCAAGGCAAACCATTCAATATCACAGTAATCCAAGTCTATGCCCCAACCAGTAAGGCTAAAGAAGCTGAAGTTGAATGATTCTATGAAGACCTACAAGACCTTTTAGAACTAACACCCCAAAAAGATGTCCTTCTCATCATAGGGGTCTGGAATGCAAAAGTAGGAAGTCAAGAAACACCTGGAATAACAGGCAAATTTGACCTTGGAGTACAGAATGAAGCAGGGCAAAGGCTGATAGAGTTTTGCCAAGAGAACTCACTGGTCATAGCAAACACCCTCTTCCAACAACACAAGAGAAGACTCTACACATGGACATCACCAGATGGTTGACACCGAAATCAGATTGATTATATTCTTTGTAGCCAAAGAAGGAGAAGCTCTATACAGTCAGCAAAAACAAGACCATGAGCTGACTGTAGCTCAGATCATGAACTCCTTGTTGCCAAATTCAGACTTACATTGAAGAAAGTAGGGAAAAACACTAGACCATTCAGGTATGATCTAAATCAAATCCCTTATGATTATATAGTGTAAGTGTGAAATAGATTTAAGGGACTAGATCTGATAGAGTGCCTGATGAACTATGGATGAAGATTTGTGACACTGTACAGGAGACAAGGAACAAGACCATCCCCAAGAAAAAGAAAGGCAAAAAAGCTAAATGGCTGTCTGAGGAGGCCTTACACATAGCTTTGAAATGAAGAGTAGCAAAAGGCAAAGGAGAAAAGTTAAGATATACCCATTTGAATGCAGAGTTCCAAAGAATAGCAAGGAGAGATAAGAAAGCCTTCCTCAGTGATCAGTGCAAAGAAATAGAGAAAAACAATAGAATGGGAAAGACTAGAGATCTCCTCAAGAAAATTAGAGATACCAAGGGAACATTTCATGCAAAGATGGGTTCAATAAAGGACAGGAATGGTATGGATCTAACAGAAGCAGAAGATATTAAGAAGAGATATCAAGAATACACAGAAGAACTGTACAAAAAAGATCTTCATGACCCAGATAATCATGGTGGTGTGATCACTCACCGAGAGCCAGACATTCTGGAATGTGAAGTCAAGTGGGCCTTAAGAAGCATCACTTAGGACAAAGCTAGTGGAGGTGATGGAATTCCAGTTGAGCTATTTCAAATCCTAAAAGATGATGCTGTGAAAGTGCTACAGTCAATATGCTAGCAAATTTGAAAACCTCAGCAGTAGCCACAGGACTGGAAAAGATCAGTTTTCATTCCAATCCCAAACAAAGGCAATGCCAAAGAATGCTCAAACTACTGCACAATTGCACTCAACTCACACACTAGTAAAGTAATGCTCAAAATTCTCCAAGCCAGGCTTCAACAATATGTGAACTGTGAAATTCCAGATGTTCAAGCTGAATTTAGAAAAGGCAGAGGAACCAGAGATCAAATTGCCAACATCTGCTGGATCATTGAAAAAGCAATAGAGTTCTAGAAAAACATCTATTATTGTTTTACTGATTATGCCAAAGCCTTTGACTGTGTGAATCAGAATAACCTGTGGAAAATTGTGAAAGAGATGGGAATACCAGACCACCTGACCTGCTTCTTGAGAAATCTGTATGCAGGTCAGGAAGCAACAGTTAGAACTGGACATGGAACAACAGACTAGTTCCAAATAGTTCCAACAGGCTAGTTCCAACAGACTAGTACTCCAAAAGGAGTACGTCAAGGCTGTATATTGTCACCCTGCTTATTTAACTTATATGCAGAGTACATCATGTGGAATGCTGGGCTGGATGAAGTGCAAGTTGGAATCCAGATTGCTGGGAGAAATATCAATAACCTCAGATATGCAGATGATACCACCCTTATAGCAGAAAGTGAAGAACTAAAGAGACTCTTGATGAAAGTGAAAGAGGAGAGTGAAAAAGTTGGCTTAAAGCTTAACATTCAGGAAACTGAGATCATGGCATCTGGTTTCATCACTTCATGACAAATAGATGGGGAAACAGTGGAAACAGTAGCTGGCTTTATTTTTTTGGAGCTCCAAAATCACTGCAGATGGTGACTGCAGCCATGAAATTAAAAGATGCTTACTCCTTGGAAGGAAAGTTATGACCAACCTAGACAGCATATTAAAAAACAGAGACATTACTTTGCCTACATAGGTGCATCTAGTCAAAGCCATAATTTTTCCAGTAGTCATGTATGGATGTGAGAGTTGGACTATAAAGAAAGCTGAGCACCAAAGAATTGATGATTTTGCACTGTGGTGTTGCAGACGACCCTTGAGAGTCCCTTGGACAGCAAAGAGGTCCAACCAGTCCATCCTAAAGGAAATCAATCCTGAAAATTCATTGGAAGGACTGATGTTGAAGCTGAAACTCCAATACTTTGGCCACCTAATGTGAAGTGCTGACTCATCTGAAAAAATCTTGATGCTGGGAAAGATTGAAGGCGAGAGGAGAAGGGGACGACAGAAGATGAGTAGGTTTAGATGACATCACCAACTCAATGGACATGAGTTTGAATAAATTTTGAGAGTTGGTGATGGACAGGGAGGCCTGTTATGCTGCAGTTCATAGGGTCGCCAAGAGTCAGACATGACTGAGTGACTAAACTGAACTGGATTTGCCATTGAATGCTGTCTTGTCTTGGAAAGGTAATTTCTCCATCTAGAATGTCTTTTTCTTCATTTGTCATGGGTTGGACATGATAACCTTAAAATCTTTTCCAGTCTTAACATTTCTAGGATTTGTCATAAACTTACTCTGTTCCACTAGGCAGATTTCATGCCTAAATTATTTATTGATCTTATTGAAAGATCTTTGAAATGAATAAATGTGCATCTACCAGAAGGCACCATCAGTGGTAGATCAGCAGCTTTCTACTTAAAGGATGGCATATACAGAGTTCCTATCATTTCTCTATTAAAAGAAAACAATGTCAAAAACAAAAGGAGACAGAGTTCAGTTTCATAACAAGACTGAGTTGAAAAATTTGAGCCCAAGAGTGTAAAAGTATTATTGAGAAATCAAAACCTATTAACTGCTGCTGTATTCCAGATAAACCTTTTACAGGGTTACTGTGCTCTTTCTACCAGAATTGCTTCTAACAGGAAATCTTCACGTCCTTGGGCAAACACTAAATCTAAAAGAAATCAACTCCTCCTCCCATTTCCTCACTATTGCCTATCTCAAGGACTCTTCAGATTACATTCAACCTGGATGCCAGAAAGGAATTTGCCTCCTCCTCAGGTAGAATGCCTCTAAGGCCCCTCAACTTGCTTGGGTACCAGTTTGATATCAAACAGTGGTAGAAAGCAAACAAAGCCATTTCTCAGAGCTACTAGCTTTATTTTAACAAAGTGAACCTGAAGCACGCTATCCTGTTACAGTTCTTAAAAAAAAAAAAAAAAACAGTCTAAGTCAAATCAATCCCAACCCACACACACTCCCTCAAACCATAATACAGAGTTAACACAATCCCAAGGTGGTCGAGTGGTTTAACCACAAATATTCTGGCAGTCTTGTGATCTGACTCTTCATTTACACAGCTGAAATTAGATGGCTGAAGTCCCCGGTTAACATGGGGAAGGAAAAATCTCTGATGACTGGGTGCCCACTGTGGTCAAAGTGGTCAAGTCTGTCTTTGAGCAGATACAATAGAGGTGGTGTCCAAGCTTGAGTAAAAAGAAAAGCCAAAGGAAACAAGAGGAGAAAACCATCCATTCAGCAAATATCTAGTACATACTGGAAATATCTGTGTTGGGTGGAGGTAGTAAATGACGAGGAAATACAAAGATGAATAAGACGTGAATATTATCCTCTAGGCTAAGCATGACACAAAGTAGAAACTGCTAAATGCAACAAGAGGGAGGGGGAAATCCTATAGAAAAAGCATAAATACTTGACTTTAGTAGACTGTTGGTAAATGTGTAACAGAAAGAAAGAAAGAAAGAAAGGAGAGCAAATAAAGATTCCTAAGTCTGCCTTTGGAAGGGAGAATGTCAAGAAACTTACATTGAGAGATAAACAAAATACTATATTAGACACTGTAAACTGATGAAAAGAAAACTAACTGAGCTCAGATGCAGTTCTTTCAAAAAAAATATAGGCAGCCACTTGTTGAAATAAGGTGTCTTGACTCTATGTCACACTGAGTGTAATGCCTCACCCGGCCGCAAGAAGAAGACAGATCCATATATACGGTGCTTCTGTCATTTAAAAAACCAGGAGAACTTGATTTGTCTTGAGGAGCAGCCCTCCTTATCCCAAAGGAGAGGCTGGTTTCTAAACTGAGAATCTAACCCCAAGGTGTCAATAATACATTTGTTCATCTGGGTAGGCAATCTCACCCACCCTTCTGGGGCATGCCCTACATTGATTTGCTTTGGCACTGTTCATCCTGCATCCTACTGTGGGCACTCCATCACTATCGTCTTTGCATATTCAAATCCTGTCCATCCTCTAAAGTGTTAGTCTCAGTCATGTCTGTTTTTGCAACCCTATGGACTTTAGCCCATCAGCTTCCTGTATCCATGGAAATCTCCAGGAAGGAATACTGGAGTGAGTAGACATTCCCTTCTCCAGAGGATCTTCTTGACCCAGGGATCAAACCCAGGTCTTCTGCATTGCAGGCAGATTCTTTACCGTTAAGAGCCACCAGGGGAACCCTTGTCTGTCCTTCAAGGTTTGCTGCATGTTCCTATCTTCTTGGAAGCTTCCATGACATTCCAACAGGAAGGAATCCAATTTGCCTAGCACTTTCATCCTGCCTTAAGGCCCTGAATACATATTGCTTTTTTTCATAGTTTTTGGTACATGTCCTACTTTCTTTATAGTGACAGGATCTGTCATTCATTTTTACCCACTCGACACCAGTCCTGACTAAAGAGGAGCACATAGAAGTTTAACAAATTTGTTAACACACTTGCTGTATTACCAAATTGTGTTATGTTACCGTAACTATGCTGATGTCATAGAGTGAATAACATCGATGATTATACAACTAGAATAATCCAGGTTGTGCTGCTTTACAAATAATTCCAAATTTCAGTGATTTAAGCAGCAAAAGTTTTCTCATTCATAATGTAGATCCACTGTGGATTTATTGGTGGCCCTTCTCTACATCACTTTGACTCAGATATGCAAGCTGACAGAGGCTTTGTTGCCTAGACATCAGCAGTTACCATGACAAGCAGAAAGGATCACGAGGAGTCATCGTGTGTAAAGGTGCCAGGTGCCAGTGTGTAAAGACTTTTGCCTGGAAACCACATATATCATATGTCAATACAATCATATTCCATTAGCAAAAGCTAGCATAAAAGGCATGTCTTATTTCAAGAACATAAATAAATGCAGTTATACTATGTGCCTAGAATATTCATGAATAACTCTAGTGATTGCTAAAAAGATCACAAGGAACTAACTTTCAGTCTCCAAGTTTGAGCTTCTCATTCAATGGATATGGAAAGATGGCAGCTTCCACCAAATACAAATTCTAAAATAATTAGCCTAGACCTCTGGAACAGAAATCATGGGATCTCATCTTATCTAATTTTTAGATGACAGATTTTTTTTTTTTTCCCAATAAAGTAGATCTGAGAATCCATTAAATTTACTGCATATGCAGAAACATACTGTTGTTCTTAGGGATTAAAATCATAAAAACATCAGAAAGCACTGTATTTAATAAATTAAATAATAACACATTAGTTAATAAATGGTGCTTTTTGTGTTTTCTATTAATAGTGTAGGCCTCTAGGAAAGACAAAAATGGAGGTAAAGATTGTCAGTGGAGTTACTTAAGGCTGAATGATTTAATCTTTAACAAAGACAAGAGGTCTGTCAAATGAAATGCTCATGATAAAAGATATCATGTTGCTATTGACCTTAAAAGTAAGTTGTTGAACTACTGTCAAATCAACACCCATAAAAATTGAGAGATTTCTGAGATTTTTCTGTATCTGTTTTGCAAAATAGATATAGAAAAACATGCACTCTGCATCCAGAGATGAGGGAACAAAAATTAAGGATGGATAAAGAAGAGAAAGGAGGAAAAGGCAGAGCTAGGAGCAAGGCAGGGCTTCCCTGATGACTCAGCAGGCAGAGCCCACCTGCAACGCAGATGACACAAGAGACTGGCGTTGAATCGATCCCTGGGTCAGGAAGATCCCGGAGGAGGAAATGGCAACCCTTGCCAGTGTTCTTGCCTGGAAAATCCTGTGAAGAGAGGAGCCTGGTGGGTTATGGTCCATGGGGTCACAAGGAGTCAGACACGACTGAGCAAACTAGCACACAGATGCTAGGCACTGGGCTGGCAAAGGCAGCTGGTTTGGGATTTAAGACAACTTAAGCTGTCTGACACAGTAGACAACTCAGAACAGAGGAGAACTTTCATTATGTAGAATCTGAGAAATGGATCCTTGAGAGAACTAAACAGTACCTGAAAGTCATTTGATGGGGATGAGTGGAGAAACATTATCCTGGTGATCAAGATGCTTCGTATCATACTGATTTATTAAGTCTTGTGTAAGGTCCCCAGATCAAGCTGTCATCCAAAGACCCTTGAAAACTTCTCAAAGTCACTTCTTAAAATTAACCTTCACTCCACATATGGATGCAACTAATTCAAGAGGATAGAGACATGGAATATCTTCAGAAGTTTCCAAAGCCTTTTTATTTGCTTACAACATTTTAAGCTACATCCATAATCCAGTGTCTTCATATGTATGTTCTCTTAGAGAAACCTCAGAGGCTGATGAAGTTCTTCTCTGAAGAATCTAGTCCAATTTTAGAACCCATCACCCCCATTTTAACATTTTGATATATTGGGATTTCTCTGAAGATTTATTTTACAAAAATGATTTTTTATCCTAAAATGTATTGGTACTGCTCTTCTAAAATGTTGCCTAAGGAAAGTCAATTTCTTGACTCAGTAAGATCATAAAGAAATGTATACTTAGTTTAGACCAGGGGGTTGTCTCTACTTCTTTTATGTTAGGCTGAGTTCCAAGTATAAATCTTTGAGACCAATATAGCATCAAGATGGGACTGCAGACATTCTGAATGAACCCTGGGACTTTCTGCTCTAATGCAGTAGTTCTAAGACTTTGTGATTTCGTGATTCATAGCAAATAATGCCACTCCTCCTCCTAGGTCACCATTGTGGCACACAGTTGTCACTTTGGAGAGGACAGTTATGACCAGAGATATCCCTTGGGTATGTAGAACCTCAGTTAAATCATTTTATGGGTTCTTGTTTATATAAAGAATTGATTTTAATAAGTGTAATAAAATTCTAAACTCCATTGTGAGGTATAGTTATTTATTAATGAAGAGTAGAACACTGAATAGAGAAGAATTAATGTTCTTTCTTTATTGTTCAGTCAGTGTGTCTAGGGAGTCTTATAGAAGGTTTGATAGTTTTAAATACTAGGGTCATTATTAAAATCTTATGCTTTTTTTTTTTTTCTTGTCACCCTAACCTTGCTGGTAAGAAAAACAAAAAAACCTCCATCATCCCTATCCACCTAGCAGAAAACAAAATATTTTTCTGCAGCTTTATGATCACCACCAGACCACTTCAATTTGCCTGTATGTGATGAATTAACTTGTTTTCCATCTGATCTCCCTTATCTCTCTCTGTTCTGAGTGAGAAGAATCCAGGAATTGTAGATGGAATGCTTCTGAACAAACTTATCAAAGAGAGAAGAAATATCCTCGAACTTGAATTTTTTGCCAGGTGCCTTATGTATGTTTTGGTCATTTAACTCTCTTGATAATACATGTCCACAGATTGTAATTGATGCCTTTGAGTCTAAGAGAATATATCAGACCAAGGGAGTTCTGCTCTCTCCACTAGGCCACTGCAGTTCGTCGGGTCTTTTTCTGCTGTTTCCTAAATATGAGGGGAAGGGCTACAGTGTACTGTGAATAATTGCAAATGCATACAGGATCACCAGCAATTTCTCAACTTTCAGAGAGTACTGTCACCAAACATTTTGGGTCATTTAAATGTAATTCAGCTTTCATATAGAGCTGTATATTTCTGTATGTGTGTATGTTTCTAGATGACAGTGAAATTCCGAGAATAGATTTGATGTAACTCAAGAGTAGGTTAAGGCATAATGAGGACTAGGTTGTACTCATGATTGAGGCTGCCTTGAGGAGAAGGGGACGACAGAGGATGAGATGATTGGATGGTATCACCGACACAATGGACATGGGTTTGGGTGGACTCTAGGAGTTAGTGATCGACAGGGAGGGCTGGCATGCTGCAGTTCATGGGGTCACAAAGAGTCGGACACGACTGAACGACTGAACCGAACTGAACTGAGATAATGAATTAAAAATCCATGTCTGTTAAGGGGAACCAATAACATATTCTAAAAAGCACCTTCACAGAAGATGCTCTATTGTTTAAGATGTTAACCTTTCAATTTGTAATCCTAAATTATAGAAACTGGTAAAGAGGTCTTCATTTGAATAAATGAAGCCTATGTTATAGAAGAGGCAACATCTCTTTAGATAAAGCTACCAGATCTATTTCATCCTGGAATAGGCCATTCGTTCCTCTCTTTATCTCCAGGTAAGATCACTACAAATACTTCTAGGGCTGCAAATAACTCTGAACTATAACTATACATATACATACACAAATATACTCACAGATTTATGTACACAAACAAGTACACACAGAGATATATTTCCGTATTAGAGTTCCACATCTTAGTTTCAATCACCTTTATTCCTTTAAAGACAATTTCAGCATATGGTCATAGGATATTCAAAATATAAAATATCAAGTTTTTTATATAGAAAGTGGAGAAACGTTAAGGGATGCAGAATATTGAGAATAAGAATAGCTTTCATATGGAGAGCAGTTTACAAATAACTTTCATTATCTCATTTGACCCTTTAAACAGGCTTATCAGTAGGCAAGAAAGATGTTATTAACCCATTTTAGACATCAATAAAGTGAAATTCAGAGTCATGTTGAATATTACATACAAACTAGTACAACCAGAATTGAAATCTGGATCATCACGACTTAAATCATGTATACATTTAATTATTTCTGAAAAGTTATTGTGCTTGATATCTATATTTATATCTTCTATATCTATCTATCTATCTCTATCCATCTATCATCCAACAAGCTAGCCTTATAGTTGACTACACTTGAGGCTTTTCCAGGGTACCAGTGATACTTCTCTTTATACATTTTGGTAGAGAAATGGCTTCATATTTGGTTAGATTCACAGACCTTCGACACACAGAGCTACTCATGTCCCTCAGGACTAGAAATCTTTTCTACTTTCCTCAGGCACTGTGATGCATTCATCCCACCAGTGTTATGCAGAAAATTTAAATACAAGTCTTTAATTTAGCAGATCCACCCACAAGGTTCCAGAAGCTTAAGTCAGCATGAGTCTTTGGGAAAATATCACTCTGGAAAAAATAGTACATGTGAGAAAAATACTGTGAATTTAGAAGCATTTGTTTTACAAACTACAGATGCAGAGTGAAAGAAAATGACATCTCACTTTGATATTAAGCATTCCTCCATAACACATCCATCTGCAACATGTTTTGCAGTCACTTACCCGCTAAACCTCACAGCACACAGATTTGCACATGAGGTACAATACAGCTGACCTCATTTTACAGATGGAGAGAACAGAAACATGGGGGAGATTAAATGAATTTCTCAAAGTTTCCAATCAGTTTTCAAGTGTCTGCCATCGGACAGAAGTAAACTAAGTCACACTAGTCCATTATTAAAGCTAGAAAAGAAAAAGAATATTGGTTCCAAGGTTTCACTGTAGGAGGGGTTTGTTGACTGAGAATCTGGCTAAAAGGCAGACAGGAGGCTTGTCTTGAAGCCATTTTGTAAAACCTCAGTCTTTAATTGATTGTGTATCTATTTGGAGTAGGCTGCAGGAATGGCAGTGCCTTGGTACTACTGATGACTTCAAACTGATATGAATAACTTAAATGAAATGGCCATTCTGAAGAGAGAAGCAGTTTTATAATGCAAGAAAACTTGAAATGAGAAGTAGGGACTTCCCTGGCTTTCCAGTGTTTAAGACTTCACCCTCCAATGTAGGGGTGTGAGTTCAATCCCTGCTCAAAGAGCTAAGATTTCATATGCCTCATTGTCAACAAACCAAAACATAAAACAGAAGCAATACTGTAACAGATTCAATAAAGACTTTAAAAAATAATCCACATCAAAAAATTTTTTTTAAAAAGTGAATTTAAAGATTCACGTTTTGGTCATGGCTGTGTCTTCTTAGGTAACTTTCCTTGTTACTCTGGGCTTTAGTGATTTCATCTTTATATAGGAATGAACTAGATCAGTGGTTCTCAAAGTATGGTTCTTGGGCCAATTATATCTGCATTAAGTCAGGGCTCATCCTTTACCTACTGAATCAGAAATGTTGGGGTTAAGGTCTGATACACAGTTTTTGAAACCCTTCAAGTGATACTGATGCATTCAGAAAATTTAAGGATGATTGGATCAAAACTTGTTTAAATGTCTTCCAGCCTTAAGATTCTGAATCCATCATGTTATTGACATGATGAATTGTATCTTTTCAAGTAATTTTAAGGATAATTTGGACTCTTCAAAACACAAATTAATATGTTTTCAAGCTCTATGAAGAAAGTAGGTGCTAAGCTTTTCTATTTTAGTGGCAGAGAAATCCAGGTACAAGCCTACAGAAACCATAGAAATCAAGATGTGAGGGAGCAACAGGCAACATCTCTCTTTCTTAAAATAATATTTACTTAACCTTTCTGCAGTTCAACCTGGAGCCACAGGTGGCCAAAACAGAAGCAGCAGAACTAAGGGCTATGTTCCCATTTACTAGGACTCTTGGCAAGACAGTATCTAACTGTAAGTTGCAACCCTCAAATAAAATATGACATAATATTCGTTACTGATTTTACTTCACTAGAATGTTAGAGAGACACATGAAATAATGCAAATCATAGTTTTTCATAGTTCCTGAGAAGCAAGATACAATTTAGAAACATTTCATATGCACAGGTCTTACAGTGAAGAGCCTGAAGCCAGAGCTTTTGAAATCTCTTCCTTTGTTTAAGCATATTTCTTGACATGTACTGAACGATGGGCAAATGCTTGTGGAATCAGATTGGTCTATGTAGATTTCCATGAGAAAAATAAAGAAGAAGAGTTTTCCAAGTACAGATGGTCTGTGATTTAACCGTGGTTTGTCTTACAGTTTTTCAACTTTGCCATGCCATGAAAGCAATACACATTGAGCAGTAACCGCCCTTTGAATGTTGGATTTAAATCCTCCTAGGGTTAACTGTGAGTAGTATGATGTACTCCCCTGTTTTGGGCAAAGGCAGGGAGCCATAGCTTCTGCTCAGTGACTCAGTCAAAAAGATAAACAACCAATACACCTACAATCATTCTGTATCCCTACAACCATTTGATTTTTCATTTTCAGTAAAGTCAGTAAATGCACATGATATAGTCAACACTTTTTCATAAAATAGACTCTGTATCAGATGATTTTCCTCAGCTGTAGGCTATCCTAAGTGTTTGAAATATGATTAAGTTAGGCAAGGCTAAGTTCTAATGTTCTATAGGTTAAATGCACTTTTGACTTATATGTTCAGTTTATGATGGCTTTATCCTGATGTAACTCCATTGTAAATCAAGGGAGATCTTTATAATCAAAGAAGCATGACAAATTCAACTGTGACCAGGGTAACTACACTTGAAGATATTCCAAACATTGGCAGAAGAAGCACAATAAAAGAAATTGCAGATGTTTAATTCAAGGAATTAATGATGTTGGTGGAATGAGATGGGCATCTTCAAATAGGTAATGAACTGGAGATCTTCCAAGTAGAAAAACATTGAAAAGTGGATACAAGTAATAGGAAGGAAGACTTTGTAACTTTTCTCCAGTAATAGTGAGTTTCCTATCACAAAAGTTTGTGTAGACAAAGCAGAATCCAGAGAGAGGTACAGTAGAAGTGACTCAAAATGTTGAAAAGGTAATGCTGGCAGTTGAGTTGGAGGGGAGGAGAATCTGGGAGATTGGTATATGCTGGTTGCACTTTGTTTTCTGCTTCTATGTGTAATTCATTCTCTGTTAGTTATTTGCTTCATTTTGTGCCCTAGGAAATTGATCTCCAGAACTTATAGCCTGGGCATAGTTGTCCTTTAACTTCAGGCTGGGTTTGCAAAGTGGAAGACACAACTAAGAATTTGGAAAGTGAGAGAAAAGAACACACTCTGTATTTATTCCATTCCTACCATAACCCCCTTACTTCCATTAGGATCAGACAGGGCAGGTCCTGTTACATGAACCCTCTTTTTATATTCTATCTCTTATCCAATACCTATGGGATCATTCTTTCCCTGTGTCCCTTTTGGGTGTAGGGTGGTAACTACTTTAAATGTTGCTAATCTGAGGCTGCTTCATCCCTTGTTGGTTCTCCTAAAATTGTCCATAACTATACACACAGTTCATTCATAAAGTCTCTTTAGCTATGATGTAGGAGTATCATGATAGATGATGTTGATGGACATTAGTTTGAGCAAGCTCCAGGAGTTGGTGATGGACAGGGAAGCCTGGCGTGCTGCAGTCCATGGGGCCACAAAGAGTCGGACATGGCTAAGAGACTGAACTGAGGAGTATCATCTGATGAGCTGGTTGGTTGCCTCAGATCAGGGGTTCTGAATCTGTAACTTGTATCAGTCAGAATTATCTGGGAGATTTGTTCAACCACAGACTACTGGACCAGACCCTCAAAATTTCTGATACAAAGGGTTTTGGATGGAGCCCAAGAATTTTCATTTCTAACAAGTTCCCAGGTTTTGGTGATATTGCTGGTCTGGGGAACACATTTTAAGAATAATTTTCTGATAATGATTCTCAAATGTGGACTCACATCAGTATTGCTTCTTGAACTACATAAAATTACAGATTCTTGAAATCTCCTCTGGATCTACTGAAACAAAAAACTGCATTGGAGTTGAGAGTTCTGGAATGTGTAGTTCCTATATTTTCCCAGATGATTGTG
The DNA here is from genome assembly GCF_963930625.1 of Muntiacus reevesi. Lineage (NCBI taxonomy): Eukaryota > Metazoa > Chordata > Mammalia > Artiodactyla > Cervidae > Muntiacus > Muntiacus reevesi. The sequence goes on from NC_089256.1 coordinate 55,982,583, forward strand.
ATGAAGTTGGATTATTTCTCTAAAATGCCTCCAACTCTGAAATAGTAAAGCGAGATATGCTTATTCAGTGTCTCCTGGCTTGAGGGTAATGAGAGATTCTGACCCTGTTGGAACAAGGAACAAGAAGTTTATTCCTCCTCTTCCTCTAAGATCCAGATTAGCAGCTCTAACTTTGGAAAGGGGTACCTTCTCTAAATATCATAAGGTGTGACTACCTCATTCTTTGTTGTTTCATGTCAGTATCTGGCATGCAACTTCCTAGTGAGTGCACCCAGCACAGGGCATTTGCATCACTGGCTCTGCTATCTAACTCACAGAATTTGGTGAGCTCCTTGAGGGCAGGGATTGACTCTTATCAATTTTGAATGACCAGTGTTTAGCATTTAGCACATCTTTGTATCATCAGAACCTAGCACCTGGCCTGGAACAAACTCAGCGCTACATTGTTGGTAGAGGGGGGTGGGAAGGTTGTTGAATAAATGAGTGAAATGATGGAATGGATGAATAGATGTTGCTCTTCCTCATCTTTTCTATTACATCAATAGAAAATGATGATAAATTTGCCTTGTGCCTTCAGATGCTGATTTGAACAAGTAAATTTGCTAATGCTGTAGGGTTTGAAGTGAGTTGCATGGCCTCATAGATCTTTTCTGTCTCTTAACTTCTTGGTTCTACAAGTAATTGAGAGGAATCAATCTCCCACTGACTGACAGTTTTGACAGCTGCTGTTCTCGAGATGTCAAGTATAATCTGTTATTCTCCTTACCAACTTAAAACTGAACAGGGACATATGCACTGTCAGTCTCATTTGTCTCATCTTGCTCCTGATCCCCAGTCCCCTCACTCCTGCCCTGTTTTATCCCCCTTCCCCTGCCCCCACCTCATGTCAGTCAAGTGCCTTTCAATTCTGAGCAATTCCAAAGCTCCTCTGCCCTGAGCTAGAAGCTGGATTAGAGCTCATCTTCTCTGAGTATTATTAAGCACATTTACAGTGGAGTCTCCAGCTTTGCAAACTAATAGGGCATCATAAATGTGAAGCTGTTCAAATAATACATGAATCTTCTCTATGTTTAGCCAAGAAAAGTGGATATTAAAATGAATAAGAGTAATAATAAAAAGTCAGCTAGCAGCATGGGTATAATTAAACTGAATAGCTCACACACACACAAAAAAATAAAGCTGCGAACACTGACTTCCTCTGGGCCACTCCCCACTACACCCAGACCTCGCCTCAGAAAGGTATGCACTGCTTGTCATCCTAACATAAAGAAAACACCTACACTTACCCTCCGTCTACACTAGGGAGAAGGATTTGGCTTCCTAAGTCAAAAACTCTTCCATGCTTTGGAGATTCGGATGGGGGTGGGAGGGGACCACCTATTTTTCCTATCCTCAGTAGTCAGGAAACCAGAATGCCATTCCTTGAATTGATAGGATGCCTGGTCCTAAGGATGAGGAGCTGAGGCAAAGGTATCTGATTTGCATTCAGTGTTATAAGCGCATTTCCCACCAGCAGCATAGTAGGTACATTTAGACATTTAAAGTTGCTTTGCAGATCACAGGAGGAACTCTTCCTTCTAGAAAATTCCATGGGAAACATAAACTCTGAGTGAGTTTGGCACCATGGGTGGGGCTGCTGCCATCTGCCCTTTCTCCCCTGCAGCCATTCAAAACTCCATGAAGAACCAGTCACCCAGACTAGGTTACACCTATCATCCTTTCTCAAGAGCTCTGGGTCCAAGTCAACCCTAGTATGAAAATTAGGAGGTATTTCCTCATCACCCTTGGTAAGGTGAGCTTGTGAGAACATAGTATCCAGGTTATTTATCATTTGGGAACTTTGTGTGTTCATGTAACTCTTTTCCTCCAAAGACACTACTTACACAGAGGCCTCTCCTAAAATTCTTTCCTTTTAAAGAACAGAATATTCACCATACACTTAATATGTGTATTCACCATACACTTAATATGTGTATTATGTATATAATTTTTAACTTCAATAACTTCTCTTGTTCTTTATTTCTCTTCCCTGTACTTTTGAGACTTACTTGTCTTTTATCTGAAGAAGCTAAATGGGAAAACCCACACATTTTCATGGACTCGAGGGATTGAAATCACTTCTTTCTCATTAACTTCTTCTGTAGCCCTTTTCAACTTGGCAAAAACACCTCTGAGGTGATGTATGACTTGAAGAGATTTCCCCCTTCATTTATTCAGTAATCATTGTCAACTGGCTGGTCTTTACCAGTTTCACAGAAACGAAGGTCATTCAGACAAAGCTAGAGCCGTCAAGATCCTCACTAATGATTCATTTGAGAGTCAGCAGAGTTGACAAGCAGAGAGGAGGAGAACTTTGTCTAATGTCACTAAGAAAGCATAGTCACGTTACTTTAGCTTTTGTTAGAAGTTTCCCTTTTTCTCTTGTGTTATGCTTGATATTCACAATATTAACCATATTTATCGTAGAATTCTGAAAATATTAAGGCTAAATAAATCAGGATTGATTGCTTATAGTATTCCATAAAGTTTCCTTATGTGAGTGATCTTAAGAATTTACTTGCCTTTTCTTTTGTACATGCTCCTAGGAATAGGGATGTTGGAGCAGTGATGTTGGATGTGGCTTCAAGTTTTATTGCTCTTTTGTGTTATACTCTCAATGACCGACGATTATCAAGATGATTGCTGCCTCTGGTATATAGATAAGTAAGAGTTAAGCAAGGATGCTTATGCACACAGGGTTCACATACACATATTATGCTCATAAGATGATCCCTAAAAGCATGTTGGAATTCTTGCCTTTAACATTTAATTAGTATTATATTATGATTTATTTAATTTTGAAGGGTGAAATTGTAGAGTTGGAATTTTCAATCCTATTATTTCATCTCAGCTTTACTATTTGATTTTACTCTATGGCTCTTAGCAAGTCATTTAATTGCAATGAGCCTCAATGATTTCATCTGTGAAATGGGGGTAGATGGTAGGGTAGGGAAAGAGGAGAGATTTTATACTACATTCCTCTAAGAGTGCTTTTAGTTCTACCATACTGTGAGCTAGGAATGTGAATAACTTTCTAAACACTCATATCTCCATGTTTAGAAATATCTAGATTATTTGGGCAAATATTAAAGGATGAGAGTAAAGAGAGACAGAGACAATGGCAGCCACAGTAGAAGTTCCAGGGAGCCCCCTCCTTTGTTTGTGAAGAGCAGATGAACAGCAAGCATGGAGGCAACAAAAAGCCAAGTGTTAAGGTGAGCCTTCTCTTTTTGGGGACTTCTGGCTCACCCTTCCTGTACTCTGGATACTCTAAGTCTGGCACTAAAATTCACTGAAAAGGTAGAAGTCACTACCGAAAATGACTCCTCTTTTTTAGTGAACATCATATAGAAACAGGAACAAAAGATAAAATGTACCTAGATTTTTGGTTTCAAATACAACCCACACTTATAAGCCGAGAGCCCTTGAATACAAAGTTCGCATCAGTACAAACCAGTTTGCTGAGAAAATTGCCACCATCTCATACTCTGTGACATGTACACACCTACCTGAACCATCAAGAAGCAAGGGTAGGAGTACAGAGCCCAGTAAGGAATTTTTATCACCAGGCAATACTAAGCATAAATGGATTAAAATACCCAGGAGTCACCTTTCCAGTGCAGATGACATATGCTGTCAGGAGATGTTCTTCAGGCAGAAGGGTGTGGCAGTATCGTGTACTCCAACTCTATCTTTCCTCCTCCCTCAGCCATAAGCACATTCTTTATAACAAATCAGCCAATTCTGGTTTGGTGCAGAGCTCAAAGGGAGTCAGCACCCTATATTTCAGTACTCTACTGCTACAGACTGCCTGATCTGCTCTGGGAATAGCCTGAAAATTAGCTAGACGAGAACAGTACAGCTAACTACATATAGGAATTCTAATGAACTATGAGTCAATATGTGTGGTCAAAGGACAACCTATTTGCTGCATAATTTTGAGGAGGTTATGTCCCCTCTCAGAATCTCAAAGGGATTGAAGCAGATCAGTTAGTCCTGCATATCCTGCATGTTGGCCATACATCTAAATCCCCTGGAGACCTTTGAAAAGCATGTTGCCCAAGCCTTGCCTTCACAACACCAGGAAATCAGAATCTCTGATTGCTGGTGCAACCTGGAAGTTGGTGTTTCTGAAAGCTCCCCAAGGATTTCTGATGTGCAGCTGTACTGAGAAGCACAGGTTTCTTCTGAAAGTAAGCAGAGGAGGGCATCAGTGACAGAACAGACTTGACCTTGGAGTTCAACTTTGACTCTAAAATATAAAAGGGAAGAATATTTGGAAGGCAGTGTGCCTATTTTGGGTCTACTCATAGGGGTCATGCCCCACAGCCTTTCCTCTGTGTAGAGGACAAATTGAAACCCCCTCCAAACTAAATAAAGTTGCACAAGATCACTCAATTTGTTTGAGGAAAACTGAGATTACTGCTTCTCATGGTAATATTCCAATGCTTAGGTTTTTTCACTTTTCATCCGTGAGGTTGCTTGAGAAATAATACACCACCCAACAAAATATCACCCCAAAAGTGCTATTGCCTCATTCTGGCAACAAAAACTGTGTTTCCCCTTAGGCTTTGCTTCGTAGGCTGATGTTGCCATGGGAAGGAAGGCTTTATTGGGATGCCAGAACAAACAGGCTCTGAAACCAGCCCAGCAAAACTTATAGAGCTGCCTATAAATCAACGAGAGCCCTAGGGTCAAAGCCACTTAGACACACACACACTCTCACACATAAACATAGTCCCAGAAAAATATTACAAAGGAGAAGGTGTGTCAGGGAAATCCAACTAAAATTACTGCACATAAGTAATCATAACCAAAATTTATGTGTCCCTTTCATCCACAGTTCTCAAAAGACACAGAATGTGCTAAGATTACTTGTCTTTGAAAGTTTTCCAATATTCCAAGGGATAAAAGGGCAAGGATTCTGCATATAAAATCAGGCGGGTGGCAGTGGCTATGAAGGGTTACCCTTTCTAGTCTTCTGGTTTCAGACAGAGCTACAGTGAAACTAAGCCATGTCTCTCTCCATCGCATGGGCAAAGTCAGTGCTACACCATTTCAGAGTATCATTATCCATCCATTCTCCCTTTGCCTAGGGGACTTTTGGCCAGCAATGATTCTGCTGGGACAGGATTTTGATGCAATCTCTCCTTTCATAAGTTCAAGAGCCAGGTGGAACTTTAGCCAGGCCAACTACTGCTAGGCTGGTGCCTCTTCTCCCCATCCTCCCCATCTATTTGGTTTTCTTTTTCACCAAGGATGCCTATCTCCCACTTAAGTGAGCTCCTTTGACTCTGGGGAAGAGCATCTTATGATCCTTAGGAACCTGGACATACTCAGATAACTTTAATATTAAAAATAATATTTCTATAGCTACCTCATATTTCTGACACTAGAGGTGAAGCCCATGCATGCCCGCTCTGCCGGGTGAGATATGGAGTAGCCAAGCACTATCCCTAGCTATAGGGAGCTCAGGAAATATCAGTTTCCCCACTTCTTTCCCTCACAGAGTTCCACATTAAAAAAATAATAATAATGCTAAATTGAAATGTAAGATTCTATTTGGAAACCTAAAAGGAAGTTTTTAAAAGGATCCCACTTTCAATTTAACGAAGGATCATTTTGCAGATACCCTGCAACATGGAGGCTACCTGAATGAATGCCCTTAGACATTTACCTGTCTTGTCACCAGTTTTTGAAGCCCCCACCCCTACCTACAGTGTACAGACTTGGCCCTGCTCAGAGCTCTGGCATCAGTCCCAAACCTAGCCATGCTGTTGATTTAGTTCACCTTGAGAGTATTACCTCAAAGGAAACTCATTGCCAGCCTACCTTGAGATTGCGTCTTTGTGTTAATAATTCTCTTTCTGTCTCATCCTCGACACCCAGTCACCACCATCACTTGGGCCCCTGTCAGAGTCTTCATGTCTGATGTGCTTTTTTGGTAACTTGTTGACTGTACCAGCCTCCTGAGGACTTGGCTTTTTCTTATCTTCCCAATTCAACACCTTCTAAATGATAGAGCTAGTGACCAAAGGGGAAGGAAGCAGATGGATAGAAAGCCAACTTGGAGCCTTTCCTGAGTCCAATGCAAGACTCTTGCATATGCTTTTATTTTGTTCACATCATGCCTGGCTTTTGATTGGATATTAGTCAATGCAGAGTTTAACTAGAATGTAAGTTCTTGAACCTTGTACTTTTCTTGTTTTTAATTATTCACTTCTTTATGACATCCTTGACTAGACTGGAGTTTCCTCTCTGCTAAGGTGAATTCTGACCCAACTTCTCCAACTCAAGAGTAGAGGCAACTAAGGTGGAGTGGAAGGTATCCTGCACCATTTGCCTGAATGGCTTCGAATTTCTTCATTCATTGGCAGAGGGACCTTGGGCAAATTACTTTACCTTCCTAAGTTTCACATTTACTCATGGTGTTTTTATGTGAATCAAATGAGTTGTGAAAGCTTTAGAGCACTATAAATATCCCAGCTGTTTTTTCCTCTCTTGGTAAGGTTATGAGAAAGAGTGATAACACATACAAAAATCTTACATCCCTCCTCAGAAAACAGAGCAGTTTGGGGAGTCCTTTAATGTCAAGGTTTTTCTGCCCAGGTTTGTTTTGGTCACAGTCACTAAGCCACAGTTTTGCAATTATACATACAGTGAAAAGGCTTGGTATCTGCATTTATTTCTCCAATATACATTTTTCCCAGGTCTTTGACCTGGCACTTTAGCTAAAAGAAAACTTCAAAGAAGTCCTCAACTAGTGGGAGAACTTTAAAGGCTTCCTGAAGGGTCAATTAGCACCTATAAAATTTATCTCTGTTGTCACTAATGGCTATTAAACTAAAGTGAGGGCTAATGAAGACAGATCACCACCTCCTCCTGAGATTGTTATTTAAGTGGAAAATAACTTGGAACTCTCTACATTGAACATCCAATTCATGATTAGTTTAAGATTCATAAACTCTTGTATAGATGTGAGGTTATTGTTAAGATTCTTTCAGATAAGGAGCTCTGCTGAGTACCTGGTAACATGCACAGTTAGGTGCCCGCTTGGCCATTAAATTCAGTTGGTAAGACTCTCTAATGAAATGATAACTGACCTCCCAGATGTATGGGAGTTCGGAAGACTTTCAAAACTCAAGTGGCACTTCAACACCAGGTAGTCCAGCATACAGTCTAGACTATGAAGCAACACTGAGATTCAATCTTACCTCTGCTGTTTTGTAGTCTCTTGATCTTGGACATGTTAATTAGCCCATCTGTGCCTTTGTTTACTCACTTATTAGACAGGACTAATTGAAGTACCAACCTTCAGGAGCTGTAGTAGATGAAAACAATGAACAGAAAATACTCAGTGGGCAATGACATTTGGTGACTATGTGAACGGATTTTTTTTTTTTTTGAGAAAAGCAAATAATATCTGAAGCCAATGGTGAAATTTTTTAAAGTTTGAATTGCTATTATGTTTAAAGAATCTTTTCTTACATGAACATCTCTGTCAAATTATCATGTAATTATAAGTATACATTTCTATAGAATGTAAGTAAAATGATTCAGTATGCAGATTTTTGCTTTGTGTCTTATTTATATCTTCTGAAAAAATTAGCGCATTCTAAATCTGTTTCTGAAAAACCCACAGAAACAAAGAAACAAAAATAAAAAAGAACTTCACCTATATACAATCACCCAAAGACATCTGTTACCTTGTCACATTCTCTTTTAAACAATTTTTACCATCAGGAATACTACTGAAATAAAGATAAAAACAAATATTTTTGGATTATATAAGTATTTGGGGTATATATAAAATTTCTGATAAATATCAGAAAATTATTTGTTCTTTTGCTCATAAATATTTGACTGTCTTAATTACTATTTCAATTTTCTTTTGATTCTTCCACCCTGTTAAGGCAGGGTTCTCAATACTATCTGAACATTAGAATTATGTGGGAAGCTTTAGAACAGACTGAAGGCCAGTCTTAACCCCTGATGCCTTACAAGAGAAGCTGGGGTAGAGTTGGGCATTTGTATTTTTTGAATCCCATCAGAATTCTAACTTATGGCCTAGATTGGAAAACACTGTTTTAGAGGGTCTGAATCCTTCCCTGGGCTCACAAAGAGACCCATTTTTCCCATCTGAAATCAGAGGTGGCAACCCTTTCTTTGGAGCTGCTATCCTGCCAAAACAACCTCTCCTTGGCTTGGAAACTCCTGGAAAAGCCCTTGCAATTATGATCCTCAGTCCCTTTGCTGGCCTCCTGTATTATCCTTCCTTATTTATCCTTCCACTGTACCCTATGAAAGGTCAGAGATGATCACCCATCAGTATATTCAATGACTTAAAAAGTCATCAGTTTTTTCTTTTCCTCTCTTCACAGCAATTCTCAATTTCTCTACTCCCAAATTCTGGTTCTCCATTTATCTCTTTAAAAAGTGTTCTGAAGGAAGATGTAGGTGAGTTTGGATCTCTGCACCACCACCTACCACATGACGGGAGGGTTGAATAAGTAACACAGTACTGTCCCTTGGGGCTTTGCCCAGCAAATCGTAGGAGGAACTTGTGTTCACTCCCCATTTCCCTCTCTACCTCTCTTTTTGCTCCTTTTCTAGAGAAGGCAGATACTTTTATTCACCAAAGTAGCATGGGAATGTTTCCTGGGGTGAAATCCCTGCTCCAGATGGTTTGGGGGGGAATGAGGAATGGGAGGAGCCAACTTTACTTCCTGCTCATTCTCATTGTGAGGAGCAGTCTCATCACTCAAAGAAGGGGGACCTCGAAGAAAGGGAGCAAGAGTCAGAACGCTTCTGAAAATGTCAGTATGTAATGGGCTATGGAAATTCCTCTAGGACCTATTTAAGAGAATACTTTAAAAATATATTTTTTAGAGGACATTTCAAGTTGAGTGTTTTTATTTGTTTGTTTGGTTGGTTTGGGGCTCAGAATGTGTGGATGGGCAGAAGTAGCCCTCAGGGCAGCCAAGCTATATCCCTCTTCTCTCCCACCTAGATCTACTCCAGGTTACTATGGGCTTCCTTGGTGACTTTAGTGGTAAAGAATCTGCCTGCAATGCAGGACACATAGGCTCAATTCCTGGGTCAGGAAGATCCCCTGGAGAAGGAAATGGCAACCCACTCCAGTATTCTTGCCTGGGAAATCCCAAGGACAGAGGAGTCTGGCAGGCTGTAGTCCATGGGGTCACAAAAGTGTTGGACACGGCTTAACAACAAAACAATGACAACATTGTAGTCATCAAGAGTCTCAATGTACTAAGGTCGGACTATATACTGTTCTAGATTGGTAAATCTGAAAATAGCACTCTAAAGGAGGATCTGGTCTCTATTAAAAGAAAACCAGTTGTGTTTTCCATGTATGTGACATCATTTTCCACCCCAAAGGCCTTGCCTATGCTTCTTTCAGAAATGTCTCCCCTTCATCATCTCTCCAACACTGAAATCCCATCAAAATTTCAAATCTCAGTGGTAATGTACGTTTCTCTTCTAAATGTTTATAACTATCTGCATCTCCCTTCTGATCCAATTTCCTCTTCTACTTTCATTTGAGTTCCAACAATTAATGTCCAGTAATGTTTTATAACTTCTGTTAACTATAAACCTCGTGATATGCTTTCACAGCAAGGCTTATAGCACAGTCCCTGGCCCTTATAGGCACTCAATAAATACTTTTTGAATTAATGAATGAATTTATTCCCAGTAGTTCACAGTAGTCTTTCTCTTATTCACTCTTACTCTCTTTCTCTTTAATGAGGACTGTAGGTATATGGATGAAGTAGAGCTGTAGGTATTAACATTTCTCCTGATAATAATGCTGATTATTATTATAATTCTTATTATTTGACATCAGACAACAGTTTTTACATATGTTTCTTAAAAGTTATGAAAACAAAACATTGCTTTTGACTTTAGCTAAGTCATGTTGAAAAAGAAAAGACGTGATTAGGGAATCATGAGAAGGAAGCTCTTGATAATCCCTAACAGATTTGTCTGTTACTGTTGTAAATTAAGATTAAATATGCAAAAACACAACAATTTAGGATTTATTTGGTGAAAAGATTCCAACTTCCTCCCTTTTAGAATTTAATATTGCTAAGACATGTAACTGGAAACAAGAAATTTCATAGCTAATAACCATATTTAACAATGGTTTTTCACACTGACAGAATTCTTTATGTAAATAAACCACTTTGCACTCATGGATTAAGATCCCAGATAAGGATGAAGACATAAGAACACAGAGAGAGAGGGTGGGTTTCCTGACCTTATCCAGCAGTTGAATACTAATATTGAAATAAGAAACCAGTGTGGGTATGCTTGGTAAGATATGCACATCTGAGATTTTTTTTTTTAATAATGAAGTTTAAAAAATTACTTCATTCAAGAACTGTTCAACAATGAAAAAAGCAAGAAGAAAAACTCACCATTAAACTATTACTCTGAGATGAAAACTTTTACGATGTGGATACATTTTCTTCTATTTTATTACACACACACATTATTAGTGCAATCTCCAGTCATATTTGGTTAAAACACTAGAATTGTTACAAATATATACAGTTTTTTATTTTTCTGTTATAATTTTTAGTATATTTTTTCTTATCTATATGTATCATTTGGAAACAATTTTTTAATTTATTTTTTATTGGAGTATAGCTAATTTATAATATTGTGTTAGCTCCAGACATACAGCAAAGTGATTCTGTTATACATATAAACATATATGTATATATCTGTATCTTTTTCTATTCTTTTCCATTGTGGGTTATTGCAAGATATTGAATATATTTCCCTGAGCTGTTTATATTATACATGGTAGTTTACATCTATTAATCCTATGCTCCTAATTTATTCCTCCACCCTTTCCCCTTTGGTAAACACAAGTTTTCCCAATGTTCACAGCATAATAGCTTATTTCATTTCAACTCATACTGCTGTGAACACTGGGGTGCATGAAACTTTTTGAATCAGTTTTTCTTTTGCCCAGGAGTGGAATTTCTGGATCACATAGTAACTCTATTTTTAGTTAGTTTGTTTTTTTAAAGAAAACCTCCATACTGGTTTTCTGTTTTTTTACTGTAATAGCCAAGATATGGAAGTAACTTAAGTGTCTATCAGCTGAATGGATAAAGAGGTTATGGAAACTATATACAATTGTATATTACACAGCCATAAAAAATGATGAAGTGATGACATTTGCAGCAAATTGAGTGGCCTAAAAACTGTACTAAGTGAAGTAAATCTTGCTCTACTTTATCCAGAAGTATGAATCTCTTCTGCATTCCTCATTTTAAGACCAATTTGAGCAGGGACTTTTGAACTTTAATTTGTTTTAGAATCATCAGGAGGGGTATGTAAAACAGAAACTGCCAGGCCCTAATCCCAAGAGTGCCACTTTCAGAAAGTCGGGCTAGGGTCTAAGAGTGTGTGTTTCTAGTAATCCCTAGATATTGCTGATTCTCCTGGCTTGGCGACCACACTATTGAAAGCAACTGAACTGGAGTATCTGTTTAGAAGATGGAACCGGGATAGTGAGGATACAAGGGAGATGTCTTCACTTATGTAAAACAAAGCCCAAGATGTAAGAATCAAAGCAGAACCTTTTCCTGAAAAGGAATGGAGAGAAGGACCACCAGATTCTCTCACCATGCCCTTGGGGACCCCTGTTGATGCCTTCCCTCTTAATGCCACATCTCTGTGATGAGGAACTTGATTGTTAGTGTTCCAGGCCCATACCCCATCTCTTGGTACCCTGATAAATAGCTGAGACAAGATAGAATTGTTCAAAATCACTTTACTAATACTAAAGGCCAACTGGAAGAGAACAAAGGACAAGAAACAAAGAAACACACAAAAAGTCTAATTTACATAGTACGGGTATCTGATGATACTACTAGTTAGTGGCTTCTTAAAAACTATAGCCCCGAGTCACTTCCCCCTCCTCTCCCAGCTCAGTTGTATTGCAGCTGTAGGGTCTTGGCCTCTTCCCTAGCTATCTTGCTTTCCAGAATGCCATCTGCCTCCATGTGCCTGGAACCGTGTCCCATTTTCCCTTGCACATGCTGTCCTCTGTTGCTCTGTGACTAATGCTGGTTAAGGCCAATCCACTTGGTTTAGCTTGAGGGATATTCTTTCTCTAGCAACTAGCAGGCTAAAGCTACCCGAACCCAGACCCTTCACAGTAGATACGAATACACAAAGCAGCATCACCATTTAATTACAACACAATCCCTAGCATGTGTGAAACAAAAATTGTATACCTATGGTAATTAGGCTGTGGGGGAGGGGTAATGTCTCTCTCACTAAGTGAGTACGAAGTTGTGTGCAATTAGACTGATTAAAGGAAACTGAAATATTCAGTCAGTCTTTGTATACTCAGTGGATTTTAATTAGGGTCCTTGAATCACTACGTGTGACCACAAAGGATGAATATAGGATTCAAGCCTGAATGCCATAGGGCAAAAATTGGAGAGATAACACTTACAGAGCACTTACTGTATACTGTGATTGAATGTAGCATGCAGTTTCTGAGAGAGAGAGAGTGTTGTTTCAAATAGAGTTGACTGCCTTAAGAGATAACACAGGTTGTTACTGGATACATTCAAACCAGATTTCCCTTTCAAATTTTACTTCTTCCATCAAGCCTTCTGATCTACTGCCTTTCCCAGGTTCCTGAATTTTCTCCTGAAGCACTCATTTTATTTTCTGTGACTTGCCTTTCTGCTTTTACTCTTGCCTCTTATAATTCATCACAATTAGAGCAGTAGTTCAAAAATGTGAAATATATCATTGTGCTTGCCTGTGTGCTAAGTCACTTCAGTCACATCGGTCTCTCCGTGATCTTATGGACCGTAGCCTGCCAGGCTCCTCTCCATGGGATTCTCCAGGCAATAATACTGGAGTGGTTTGCCTTGCTCTCCTCTAGGGGATCTTCCTCACTCAAGGATCAAACCCGAGTCTCCTATGTCTCCTGCATTGGCAGGTGGGCTCTTTATCGTTGAGGAAGATACCAAGATGAAACATTTCAGTTTTTAAAGATTTTAAAACTAGTGGTTGTTAAAGATCAACAAACTGACACATAATCTAATCAAGGTTACTTCTTCTCCAGCCAAATTGCCTTATTCAACCAGTGCTTTAGAGATAGAGGAAGGAAAAGCCCATGCGGTTGACTTGCCCAAGGTCATGTGGCAGAGCTGAGACAAGTTCTTTCCACTGCATCATCCTGGAATTTCTTAAACACTCCAACCAGACTTACACCTTTTCTCTAAAGAAAGCAAGACAGAGTTCAGAGCCCTTATTTTTAAACCCACATTAAATGGAAACCTTTGGAAGAGCAGGTGGTGGTAATGCTATGAATCTGGCTCGGCAAGGGAACACTGAGGTCATGATATTTTTCACATTTAGTAACTTCAAAAATATAGGGATGATGTAAACTTCCTAAGACTTGTTTCCAACCTAGTGATACTGGTAACTCGGGACAGGAGTGTGTACCATTGGCTAGAGCAGGGACCTGTGTGGCCAATGAGCTGTCTCTAGTCAAGAAAGATGCTCTGGTAATGCTTTCAGATGGCTGTCTTGGATTCACATCCTGCTTACAGTAACACTAGCAAGCCTGCTTGAATTTCCTATTAGATACATGACAAAAATATCCTATGATGCTAAGAAGTCGCTAAGACCGAATAGAACCTACTTCATGGGGTTGAAAGATTTAATGAGTGAACACATTTCATGTGCTTTGCACGTACTCTGGCACTTAGTAAGTGCTCGCTAAATGTCACTTTAAAATAAAAACAGGTTGAAATGAGAGTGAATTTGAAGGTTTGATTGTTGAGTTAAATTGGGCTACTCTGCCTATCCTGAACTCTGTATAGAGGAACCCATCCTCAATAGAAACATTAGACAATCATGGATCAGATCTGAAAGGGACATTCAGAGTGATCACCTGGTTACAAATGAGATAATTGAGGAAACAAAGAAAAACAACGGTAACACCAGAGAGAGAGACTTAAGCCAAGGCAGTGACAGGACTGGATTTAGAAAGCAGATCTCTTTTTTCTCAAGTCCACTGCTTTCTTCTCTGTCCTAGACACCAATGTTTCTTTTTATTGTATTACACTTTGCATTTGGCCCACTTTAAAATTTTTTTCCACATTAAATACTCTTAGCTCCCTGTTGTTTGTTGTGGTTATAGCTCCCCGAGGATACAAGAAATAGCTCCACTTTTGGACTAGAGGACTTAAGTAAGTTGATATTCATTCTACCTATCCTACCAGAAGACCTCATCACCATACCACATAGAGTTCATTACATAGGCAATCACAAGTAGTAGAGCTTATTTAAAGACACTTCAAGATCTAAAATTTGGCGAATTCTATATTCATAATGACAATGCTGACCCAGTTGGAGTGGTTCCCAAATATACTGTTTAAGAAATAGGTAAAATATTTAACATCCAAAATGCTTGGTTAAATGGCCTTTGAGAAGATAAGTATCAATAATTTAGAATTATATTCATACAGTATTTTGTTCCCAAACAAAAATGATGAGCTAAAGTGTGTTTTAATAATAGTTCTGTTGCTAATATACCTTAAATTGGGGGCAATTAACATTTTCCATTTGTGGAGAATTATCCTTGTGCTAATTTTAATTGGAAACTGTTGTTCATTTTGTAAAAAACGTCCCTGTGAATTTATTATCAAAAATAGAAAAAAAACTAAAAAAGTATTTTTTACTAACTTGACTCCAGCCATGTACCCCTATAGCTTTGTGTGTGTGTGTAGTTAGTTGCTTCCGTCATGTCCAACTTTCTGACGCTATGGACTGTAGCCTGTCAGGCTCTTCTGTCCATGGGATTTTCCAGGCAAGAATACTGGATTAGGTTAGCAGACCCTTCTCCAGGGGATCTTCCTGACCTAAGGATAGAACCCGCATCTCTTTGGCAGATGGATTCTTTACCACTAGTGCCACCTGGGAAACCCCTGTAGCTTTGCATTTTTCCATAAATCAACTAATTTTTGCTTTTAATTTATACATAAACTACAGGATGTTTGGCTCTACTTGATTGATCTTCAACTGGTACTTAGCTAAGCAATTCGTTTCTGTGTTGAACGAGATGGACAAAGCTAATGTTCACCCCTCAGCTATTAGAGATGGCCTGCTTGCATTCTCAGCAGTTTATCATATCGAAGAAGTAAAAAGAATGTGAAGGGTTAAGAATAAAAACCTGAGTCTGAGTTCGGGCTCTGGTGCCGTGTATCCTCTGATTCTCAGATAGGTCACTTTTCATTTCTGAATTCAGTTTCTTGATCTGTAAAATAAGAGGAATCCACTCGATGATTCAACTCCCTCCCTCAATAAGTCAAGAACCTGTCAATAAATACCAAAGGTTTAGGAGTAGGCACAATAAAATTCTTTCTACACTCCCACGTGCCTAGGAATGACTTAGCGGCAGAAAATAGCCATGTTCCTCTCCGTGTGGATTTAGCTTCTTCCAATCCCAAGCAGCTGGACAAGTAAGCAGATGTCTAGGTTCTACTGCAAAAGGAATTACAAAGTTGCCTACATTTCTCAAATTTTCCCTGAAAAATATTTTGAGATTTTTCATTTCCATGTTCAGTGGTCACTAAACCCTGCCAATCTCCTATCTGTGTGTGGATGACATTTCTTGTGGGTCCATTTCCTGCTTGTAACACACAGTCAGTGCCAAGTTTAAATTCTAGCTTCTCTGACCTGGATCACTTCCACAGCCTTCCAATCAAAACAGCTTCATTCTCCCTCGAGCTCTTCTTCTCCCTGTCCCAGGTTGATCTCTGTAGGACAAAAATCTGACCTTGACCAAGACCTCTTTCAAAAGTAGGTGACTACTGATTGCCATCAGGATAAAATCTAAACTCACCTTTGATTGATTTGGTCCAAACCAATGTTCCTAATCTAAGGTCCCTCCCCACCCTCATCCACACATCCTATGCTCTACCTCAGTGAAACATGCCTTCCTCTGGAATAGCATCATATTACATTTATCAAATAGTCTCAGGGTACCAGGTGTTTCACATGTATTTTCTTATTTAATCAAAGAAAGCTACTATCAAAGGTATTCAAGATAGGTATTATCTCAGTTTTCAAGAGAGATTTGGCAACTTTCTCAAGGACACCTCAGGTCTCAGAAGAGTGAGTAGGACTCAGACATAGGTCTGTATCTGCATGCTCTTCTTATTTGCCCATGCTGCCTTCCTAAAGACACCTTGCACTTTCACTTCTTTATACTCTTTCTTCATTCTGGAATGTTCTTTTCATTTCTACCTGTTCCACTCATTTCTGAGGCCCATCTACAATGTCATATGCTCTGAATAATTTTTACATTTTTCTCATGAAATATTTTCTTCTCTGTGCTCCAGTATTTTGTTCATAGACCCACATAACATTAGAAATTATAGTAGAGATATTTGTGTGCATTTTTTAGACTCCTATGGAAATGTAAGGTCTGGCGGGCAAAGGCCATGTTAATTCCACATCTGGCATTCAGTACAATTCCTAGAACTTGGTAGGGAATCATGAATTATCTTTTGAAATGAATGAATACACAAATTAATAAATATTTCTATATTCTCTTTCTTATACTCATTTCTGAATTTAGATCAGACAAAAATATGGCAAAATCAAACACTAAACACTGCACAGTATTAGCTATAGGTTGGCACAGAAAGAAAACTCAGAAAAGAGCAAGGCTCCAACTTCGAAACTAACGAAACTATACTCAGGATAAAACTGATTACTCCTAAAATAAACTGCAACCATGTCCCTGTAAATGATGTTTTAAAAGGTTCTACTGATACCATGGTTAAAAATAGCCATTTTGTCTAAATTGCTCAAACATTGTTTGGCTTCTAATCTGGGAATCAAATAAACTCCCAGATTTTTCATGGGGATAGGTGGTGGTGTTTTCTCACACAAACTTACAGCTAGGCAGAGGGCTGGGTGTGTTCCAGAGTGAGCACCACATTTTGATTTTGTTACAACAACAATGACAATTACAAAGATACACGCACATGGCTGCATCTAAGGCTTTTGCGGAAACCATTTCTGCAGTCAGGCAACCAGACTTCCCAGACTTAGTCAGACATGACTATTTACTCACTGAGGGAAGAAAATGTCTCAGTAATCTAACTTGCCAAGAAGATATCATTCGTATGGAACCTGCTAGCTGTTTCAGAGAATGTAAATAAAGGCACATCCATGCCAGCAAACTGAGCTTCACATCTCTGAGATAACATTAATGAAAGAACTTTCTGCGGGTAGCATTTGTTAAACACACCAAGGATCCTCTATAGCATCACTCCTCTCCAGGCTCTTCATGCCCCCCAGTCTATGCCCTAGTAGGGAGGGATCTATTCCATCATCACTTTCCTGTCGCTTCTCCCTCACAAGAGGGCCAAAATATTCCTAAAACACAGGTTGTATCTTGTTACAAGTGTTCATATGAATCTAAAACCCCCTCACCACCTAGAATGATGGAACAAGGCTTTCAAGGACTACCTGACTTCAAGCATGAATGCCCTCTCCCATCCCATAAAACTCCTACAAGTCACCATCCTTCAAGCTACAGCTAAATTATCACTTTCCCTAAGAAGTAGCCCAGCTCCAATTCATTCAAAAACTGTCTCTGAATAGCCATCTCTATTTTCTTCTGGGGTCTGTATTGAGTTCCTCATTTTTAAGTTGTAAAAGCCAAGGGCAGAAACCATGTCTTGTTTTTTTTGTATCTTGCAAGACACTAAATGAACTAGATAACCAAGCAAAATTTTTATGTTTTCTGAATGAATGACTAATAATCAAATGACTTTCTTGTGGTTAAACCTAAGAAAGATTTAGGCATGACTGCCTTTTTCTCATAGAAAAATTCCTGATCTCAAAGTATAATCTCAATAAAGAAGATCTGAGTCAGGGTGTGGAGAAATATAAAGCCTCAAATATTAACAGGCAAGAAGTCACATCATACCCATGGACCACCTTCATGATTCCAAAAGTGATTTTGTACTATTCTGGTTCTCAGTGTCCTGTCCAAATCTAATTTTGTAAATTCCAGCAGGCCAGTCTTATAAAGATTTTTAAAAACAAACAAACAAAAAAAAAAAAAAACAGGATATTAAGGAAAGATGAATGTCATGGATAGTAAAAATCATTAAAAGTGATGGATGATAAATGTTTTTCAAAATGGTTCTTTCTCTTCATGTCTTCCAGACTCTTTTGGAAGCAGAGCATCCTCAGTGTTTCATGTTACAGTTGAAGAAACAGGTGCAGAGAGAATAGCTTACCCAAGTCCATGGGGCAATAAGTGATAGAGAAACAATATGAAAGCAGGAGTTTGGCTTTGGACTTTTATATTGGACTCATGTTATGATACCTTGACTAAACTATACTTGCAGCTGCCTCCTCTGTGAAAGGCTATTCATCTGCTTACTTTGCTCCTCACAGAATAATCTAAGAAGAAAATTTAAGACTTTGCCCCAGATTTACAGCCTGTTCAAGGACCTCTAACTCCAGAGTATATTTTTGAGATGTTGATAGATAACTTTCACACATGAAATTTGACTTTCCTGAGATATATTTTAATGTAGGCTAAGTTATTTTTAAGTTGAAATAAAAACATCCTAATTTTGCAAAAGCTCAACATATTTAATATCCATCAAATGAATTACATATTTATGGATTATTGGTACTTTGCTAAAGTCACTGATATGGAGTGGAATAAGGGAAGCCAGGGACTAGGCCTGACTAAGGATCTTTTCCAGAGACAGGTGTCAGTGGAGCTAGAAGAATCCCAGACTGAAGACCAAATTTGCTAGTTTCAAAGAGCAATGTTACAAAATCTATTTATTATTAAGTCTACTGTTTTCCTGTTTCTCAATCCATTGGTATTTGATTTAATCTCTGTTTAATCCTTTCTAATACTTTTTCAAGTTCATTTTATTAGTGTTTATCTAACTTACCATCTTTTATATTTGGTTACTTCCTTCTTTGATTTGCAAGAAAAGCAGGAAGAAATAGTCTGTCTTTGAGTGTAGTTTTGACTCTGAATCAATGAATAAATTATTACAGTTATTTTCGTGTATGAATAAATAATGATCTATCTCTATGATGTAATATTATACAACACAAATCTTTTTAAATGCCTTATAAGCTTTTCATCACAAGAAAAAATCTCTAAACCATTTTATACAGCATTTTTCCAATTTTTAACATATTTTTATGCTTCAAGGGAACTCATTGCTACTTTTCTTTAAATGATGGTTTTACAGATGAATTTTGTTTTCTTCCTGTGCCTTTATATTGTCCAAGTTTTTAAAAACATGATTAAGTTATAATCACTTAAGAAAATTTTTCTATTCAATTTTCTATCATTTTTCTTAAAAGATAATTAAGACAATAAATAGCATATATGGAAAATGCTTGCATTAAATTTAAGAACATATTAAGTATGTACTACAGCCTCAACCATGGAAAATTTAATTACACAGACAAAAGATTATAAGTAAATAGGCAAAAATATTAACTATTGTGTTCCTTTAATTGGGGAGTTATGGGTTAAATTTATTTTCTTCAGTATTTTTCCAAATTTTTGCAGTAAGATAAAATGAATTTTATAAAAAGAGACAAGTGATTGCTGTTTGTTCTAAAGGCTTATCCCTCATCTCTGCATGAACACAGGCTGCTAGTCAAAGAGAATTCCAAAGACTCTCCTTCCCCCTTTCCTTGTTCCTCCCAGTTTATTCTGGACACTGCCAATAGATTCTTTAAAATCACTTTCTTTCTTTAACTTTCTAATCACAGGGGATCCCATGATCAGAATCCTTCAAAGGTTCTCTCCCTGCCTATGAGATGGAGTTTGAAATTTTAGATATCAGAAACTCTTTTCGATTTCTATATCCAGAATGTGTGTCTATGCTTATAGTCATTTTTTCTAGACAAATTCTACATTCAGGTCAAACTGAACCCCAAATTCAGGTCTCCACTAGAAAATACTTCAGTCCTCGTGAGAATAATACCATTTGATTTAATGATATCATTCTCCAGTTATCATGTGTCAAAAAGCAATCAAAATATCCCAGATCCTTCCTGATTGTCTCAATGAGAATAAATAATTTCTTATATATTTTAATGGCCCTTACATCATACTGGCTTTAATTGTGCTTACTCCTGTTGTTGGTACATACCAAGGCATCCATTTGCATAATTTTTAACAGAATTCAGTGCCTATTTCTCGCTTAGTACTCTTTGAAGTCCTGTGTCTTACACAGATCTCCTGGCTCACTACTATCATTGCACAGTGAAAGCGTCCATCAAGTAGGTGCTCAGCAAGAGAGGACTGAGGGAACTTATTATTGATAAACAGCTCTTTTAATTTCTAAGTCATCCTGATGTGATGTACAAGAAATCTGGGTTATTAATTTTGTTTATGGATCAGAAAAAGGTTAAAAACTTGAGCATTCAAACACTGGAAGTAGATAATAACTCTCCCAGTTTGGGGGCTGTGACACATTGAGTTCATCCAACAAAGAGAATGATATAAAAGTCTCTAGTTCAGAAGTATGGGTGACCACATCGGTGAGAGTTGATTATGTGTTTGGAGAAAGCATGTATCTATACAGTGAGGCACCCTGAGCAAGAGATCATCATAAGGACAGAGTCAGGTAATAGAGACAGGGTGATGAGCAGTAAGAGAGACTCTGGCAAGCCAGAAGTCCAATCCTCGGCAGCCATCCAAGAGAACCAGCATTGCCCATGGCTGCCTTTCACATGCTCCCCAAGCGTGATGGGTAGGAGAGTCAGTAGCACTCATAGAGCCAGTAACAACATGGTCCCTTCACATTTACTTTCCCCTTTCCTGTATACTAATAATGAGAGGTTCAACTTCCCTGGTGGTGTACTGGATAAGAATCTGCCTGCCAATGCAGGGCACATGGGTCCAGAAAGACCCCACATGCCATGGAGCAGCTGAACCCATGTGCCACAAGTACTGAAGCACGCGCTCTCGGGTCCTCAAACTGCAACTGCTGAGCCTGTGTGCTGCACTTATTGAAGCCCACACGCCTAGGCTTGTGCTCAGCAATAAGAGAAGCCACAGCAGAGAGAAGCTCGCACACCACAACAAAGAGTAGCCCTACTCACCGCAACTAGAGAAAGTCCACATGCAGCAACGAAGACCCAGTACAGACAAAAATAAATAAAGAAAAGTGGTAAGGAAAATAAACAAAAAATAATGAGAGACATGGTGAATTAAAGGGGGTCTGTTCTTGGAATTAATATGTCTTTTGTGATGGGGAGGGAGTTGGGAGGGGGGTTCAGGATGGGGAACACATGTACACCCATGGCAGATTCAAGTCAATGGATGGCAAAACCAATACAATGTTGTAAAGTAAAATAAATAAATAATTGAAATTTTAAAAAATAAAATAATAAAAAAATTAAAAATAAATAAAATCTTGAAGTCTTGGCACAAGAAATAAATTACAAGGGCATTTGATTAAAAATATCAAACACAAAAATAGGAAGGGGTGGCTGAGTACACACTGCCTCGGTCATGGACATCCTAACCATCTTATAGGCACTGTCCAACTCTGCAAACAGAAACTCTAGGACAGGTTTCTCCAAAATGCTGAAACCCTGTGGTGCTTCCTCAGAGCCCATGTCAAAGAAATAGTAAGGAGGGAATTGTCCCTATTTCTGCAAAGAAACCAAAATAGATTTAGTGAAAGCAGACTCTAGACCTCTTGGGCCCCTTGAAAAGTGTAGTTTGTAGGTGCCAGAAGAGGTATAGATGGATTCCAGAGAAACCCAGTAGGTCTGCAGACACCATGAAAAAGTGGAAGTTAGCAGCTTCAAATAGAGTAACATCTTCTGTGATGCTAGAGCAAAAAAAACAAGCAGTGACAGATGTGATGTAATGAAGACAAGCCAGGTTCATAAACACAAATGAGAACTAGTCCTTGGAGGTTCCTAGAAATAATGGGGAGAACTTAGAAAGAGTTTAGGTCATATACATTAGAAGATAGTAAAAGTCAATAGGTGATACCAATAGGCAGACGTGAAAAGTGAAGGATATGGCGCCAAAGAATGTGTCTTTGAAGACCACTTTCTAGCCACTTGAACCTCTGTAAAATAAGAAAGGGGGATGCATGTTCTCTATTCTCTGTATTCACTAACTTGCCTCAATCCACACAGAGGGCAACTCTACTCTTTCTCTTACATCACAATCCTCTGTCTGACTTCATTGGAATTTCCCTAGGGAGCAGGGATTGTTCATCTCATTGGTCAGAATATAAGAGGATCGTTGGGCAGAATAGCAATGTCTTAAAATTAAATTTCATGACGCTTTTTTCCCCACTCTTGGCATCTGTGTAGAAAGCTGACCACACGTTATACTTTGTTCTAACCTTTATTCAAGATGAAGGCTGGGTGAGTAGACACTGGGTATGCTTCTCCTAAGCCTGAGGCCTCTGCTATGTTCTCCAATTCTGTTTCATAACAGCTTTCCTTTGTGGACTTTCCCAGACATTTTTAATATCAGCAGTTTCTTTCCTACTTGGCTGCTAATTCTTTGATGAATATGCTCTTTGGCTGGGAACTCTGGAGAAGAGGAGGGATGAATTACCATTTGGATTTGAGCACCAAACCAGCCACACCCTAAACCACACCCAGAATACCTCATTGTACCTTTTTCATAGGACTTGAGGAGGATTAAATAAGAAAAATTCACGTAAACTGCTAAGCACAGTCCCTGGCATATAGTACCTACTCAATAAATGTTAATTATTGTTAATAATACGCACATTGCAAATCTTTGCCATTGACTAGCTGTAACCTGGTCAGAGAGCTTCCAAGTTTTGAGAAAAGTGCTCTGGGGCTGGACACCTGAATATTTGATTGATGAAAACTGGAACAAAACAGATATTCTGTGAAGAAGCAAGAGTGTTTCTTTGAGGTACACTATTATCTCTTCTGGGAAAGTTTTGATTGCGCACATAAGTACCTATTCTTTAGTCTTTCATGAAGAGACACACATACAAATTCCTCAGCTTTGCCTTGGCAGATTTTGCTTAATGAAACATGGAAGCTGGGGGATGGGGAGTGAGAAGTTCTTCTTGAAGAGTTTTTTTCTCTCTTTATTAAAGGTTCATTTAGTCCCTTGCAGGACTAAAGACCAGAATTGGAGACAGGGGACTGATACTCAGGGAGAGGATCTGGTAGAGACCCTGGCAGTGTGGTGGAAGGCCAACCAGAAGCTGAGGACAAACACAGGAGCCATAGCCCTACCCTTAAAAATAAAAAATTATTGGAGTATAATTGCCTTAGAATGTTGTATTAGTTTCTACTGTACAGTGAAGTGAATCAGCCATATGTATACATACTTCCCCTCTTTTTTAAATTTCCTTCTCATTTAGGTCACCATAGAACATTGAATAGAGTTCTCTGTGCTCTTTAGTAGGTTCTCATTAGTTGGCTGCTTTGTACATAGTATTTTGTATATATGTCAATCCCAATTTCCCAATTCATCTCACTCCCCTTTCTTCCCCTTGGTGTCTGTACATTTGTTCTCTACATCTGTATTTCCTTCTGATGTGATGTCACAGGTAGGTTCCAGGAATCCTTGTTATCTATATCCAGTTTTCTAATTCTGGCTTTGCAATTCTCTTTTTCCATCTGCATATCTTTGCTAAATGTTTTGCACCTCACGGCCCATGCTTAGGGAACAGTAAAAGAATGTGTTCATGATCAGACAAATCAGCAAGGGGAGAGGATGAGTAGCCCAGAAAAGTGACTGGGAGATTGCACACGGTGAACCAAAGAGCTGGAGGTAGCCACAGTCTAGGTATCTGGAACATGTAAACATTTCCGAGAAGTGCTCAGAGGTACTGCTAGAGGGGGCGACACCTCCAGCAGCGTAGACTTAATTACCTTCAGATATGACCAAATAGGGTGATTTGGAAAGAGAGCGAACATGAGCATTCCAATAAAATACAGGACTGACTGACCA
This sequence comes from Muntiacus reevesi, assembly GCF_963930625.1. Taxonomy (NCBI): domain Eukaryota; kingdom Metazoa; phylum Chordata; class Mammalia; order Artiodactyla; family Cervidae; genus Muntiacus; species Muntiacus reevesi. Next base: position 56,006,668 of record NC_089256.1, read on the forward strand.
GCCCAGACGAGCATTTGGAAAAGTGGTCTTGTGCATGCATCTTGTTCTTTCTGACCTCTTCATGCTCTTATCTTCTTCAGAAAAATGAGGGTCAAGGTACATTACCTTTTAGACATCCTTCGACTCTCAACACCACTGACTGCATTATTTTGTACTCAATCAAACATTTGTGTTTACCATGTTCAGGTACCAGAAAATAAAAAGATGATTAAGACATAGTCCCTGAACTCTAGGATGTTATCTGTAAGGAAGGGAGAAAAATGCTTAAGTAGGTAACTTAAGTACAAGACAAATGTGTGCATAGGACTCTAAGAGAATGTAAGGAAGAGAGGGACAGAGTCCCAGATTGTGTCTGTCAGATACAGCTTCCTAGAGAGGATGCTCAAACTGATTCTTAAAACAACTTCATATGGTCCATTTGGGGCTTGTGTTCCTTTTCCTCAATTCAGTTTCATGGAATATGATGAGTACAGGAGAGAGATCTTCTTGCTCGTAGCCTTTTGGGCACAAGTTCATATCAAGAAAGAACAGATTGCTATGCAGTAGGAAAGATATCTGTGGATTTGAGAAACAGCACAGGACAGGCAGTGGGCTGGTTTTCAGGAGACACAAGTTCTAATTTTGACAGCTGCTTACTTTGCTGTAGAACCTTGGGCAATTCAGGAGACCGCTCTGAACCTTACTTTATTCTTCACTGAAAAGGTAATAACTTGGGATCATCCCAAAGGTCTGTTGTGAGGAGCAAATGAAATACTAGATATAAATATGATTCAAAAAATATAAGGGAGCATCCTCATGAGTGGGAAATAGACTTTGAAGCATCTGGCCCTCCCTTCAAGGCATAGGGAGAGTGCGGGGGAGGAACTCCTGCACAGAAACAAGCAGATTTTACTGGAATGGGAGTTTCTGTCAATTTCCTGAACAAGTGGCTAATTGCAGTCCTAGGACAAGTACCCAGGAGGTGGAGGTATTTTTCCCCAAGTAGTTCCATAGACCTATATGCCATCCACGTTTGTGTGGAAAACAGGGAGAGCAGGGGATGAAAAACAAGAAGGAAGGATGGTGTCAGCAAAGGTCAGGGTGTCACACATCAGTCACAGTATCAGCTGCCAGGTCTCAGAGGGTTCCAGAGCATGAGAAGGATGGCCACTGGGCTGGCTTCGGCCACATTCCCCAGGCTTTGCATCACACACCCGGGATGGGGGTCTTTGCTCATCTAAGCTCCTTCTCCTACTCAGCCTCCCCGGACGTCTGCTTTCCAGGCTGTGGTATCTGCTTTCCTCCTCCCAGAAAGGATTATTCATCTGTCCTCTCGCAGCCATGCCGTCAACACCAGGGAGAGTCCCTGCCTCCCCGCTGGACCGGAGATTCCCCACAGCCACAGGTCATGAAACACAGAAGCTCCCTGGGCCGATTCCCTGGAAAGCGGACAGGGCTTATGCGGCCTGTCCCTCACGCTCTCAGCATACCTAACACTTTCCATCTTGTTTGTATATATTTAGAGAAGCAGAAAAGTGTTCTCGAAAGGGTGTTGGACTTTGAGCCGCTCACCTCAGATCACCTTGAGAGGAGGGAGGGTGACTTATCTTGCAACAACTAGTTGTTGTGTGGTACAGTAGGTGTGCTCCCAGATTTTAAAGTTTTGCCCTCAGAGCCATGCTTTGGGGTAGATATTTTTAACACTGCATTTCAGTTCAAGAAACTGAGGCAGAAAGAGAGAAAGTAAGTTGCCCCCAGAGTTACCCAGCGATTGTGTCAGACCTAGAAGTTTAACCCAAATCGGGGCCACAGTGAAGTCCATGCCCTTGGCCACACCCTCATCTCCAAAGGAGAGTGGCAGTGATGTCTGGGGTCCCTTCAGTTTCCCAAATTCTGTAATGCTTTATAGTCATATGCCCTCACAGTACATTTTTTTTCATTTTTTTTTAACTATAAAGACTATTTATTTCTTACTATTCAATGTACTCTCACTTCCTGGCATGCATGAGGGATTTAAAAAATCTTAGTTGAATTGAACTAAAACTGAATTTTCAAATCCTCATTTTCTTCGTCTTTAAACTGATGATAATGGTCTCTGTCATCAGTTCCAAGAAGCTCAAATAAAATCCTATGTTTGGAAACACTTTTTGGAACTATATTACCAGAGTATTGTATGGAACATATTATTGCATTGGTATATATATTATGCATGCATGCAGATAAGTTTATGTGTCATAACTATACTTAATGACTACTATGAAATGAACACTCAGCATCCAGAATAAGAAGCAAAATAGTGTTAGAATTTCAGACATCTCCCTGTGCTTTCTTCTAGTTACTTTCCCCTTACCCAAGGATAGCTACCATCCTGACATTAAGGAAAAATATTCTCTGCTTTGTCCTATGAAAAATGTCATATTAAATAATGCCCTCCCATGTCTGGCTTCTTTCACTCAACTTCTTGATGTGAGATTCATCCATATTTCTGGTTGTAATTTTAGATTACTTTTTCTCATTGAAGTAGAATATTCTATTGTGGGACTATACCAGAGTGTATATATCTAGTCTACTCCTGACAGGTAGTTTCAGTTTTCAGTAACTGACAGTTATGAATAGTACACCTGTGAACATTCTACTATGTGTCTTTTATGGACATACAGATGCATTTGAATTAAGTGTATCCCTGAAGCATATGTGTATATTTAACTTTAGTAGATACTATACCTAGAAATTAAGTACCTTAGGTAGGAGATATGTAACCACAGATGAGGCTAGCATTGTGGTGGGGCAGGATGGAAAGCTTCAGGCATATTAGTTCCTTGTAGGAGATCTCCAACTAGCTAAGAACCATGTAAATCAACAAATTTGGGCCTTTTTCACAATTTGGATTCCCAGGAAGTAGAGTCAGGTATTTTTCAGAATGTCCCTCAATATGTGCTTGTCTTATGGCTTTTTTATTATTTTAATTTTACATAATTATAGGGATTTTGGATTTTGAAGAAAATTATTAATATGACCGAGGTGAAGTGTGCTTCTCATCACTTTCAGAAGGAAGGAAGTGACAGGTGGTGATGTTAACCTCCATCACTTCATTAAGTTAGAGCCCACCAAGTACTCCTCTGTAAAGTTACTATAATTTTCCTTTCTGTACTTTATTATTCAGAAATAAATTCCTAAGCCCAGCCCACATTCAAGAAGCAGGGAATTAACCTGTATTTTTTGGAAGAAGGTATATCTACATATATTATTTGAAATTCTTATATAAAGAAGATTTGTTTCATCTCTCGCATTTATTTATCTATTTAGTCATTCACACATATCAGTATGGAGTTAAGCTATTTTATACTTTAAGTTATAGTCCCATACGGCATTATTTGGGCTTCGCTGGTGGCTCAGGCAGTAAAGAATCTGCCTGCAACATAGGAGACCCAGGTTCGATCCCTGAGTCGGGAAGATCTCCTGGAGAAGGGAATGGCAATCCACTCCAGTGTTCTTTCCTGGAGAATTTCATGGACAGAAGAGCCTGGCTGGCTACAATGCATGGGATTGCAGAGTCGGACAACTGAGCAACTAACACACACATAACTGCATTATTTGTTTTGTTCCTCAAATTATTCCAGGTTTGTCCATCAGAAGTACATTCAGGTTGGCTTCTCTGTTCCTTTGACATGCCTCTTCCTTTTTGTTTTTCTGAGCATTTCCTTACTTCCTGGCACTGCCAGATGCTCCAGGTTTATTTTATGTTTTCCTGTGGTCAAAGAACATTCCAGCCAATGAGGAGACACAGAGGACTCCAGTTTGATCTCTGGATCAAGAAGATCCCCTAGATGGGGCATGGCAACCCACTCCAGTATTATTGTCTGAAGAATTCCATGGACAGAGAAGCCTGGCTAGTTACAGTCCATGGGGTTGCAAAAAATCATGATAGAGCACGCACACATCTGTTTGTCCTAGAATTAGCGATTTGCCTTGGAACTTTGGTTCATGTCTCTATGTAGAATGGTTCTGACCTGTATCATTTTCTCTTTATCTAAAGAATTTTTTTTAACACCGCTTGCAGACATTTTAACATTGTGCTGGCAATGAATTGCTTCGATTTTTGTTTGTCTGAAAGATCATTACTTCTCCCTCAAATTTGAAGCATAATTTCTCTAGATATAGAATTCTAGGATAGTTGTTTTGTTTTGTTTTTCCTTTCAAAGCTAAAAATGTCATGCTTGCCACTTTCTTCTCGATTGCTTGGTTTCTGACGACAAGTCTGTTATAATTTTACCCTTTTTCCTCTATAGATGAAGTTTTACCTTTTTTTTTTTTCCTTTTGTTTTTTCTCTGACTTCTTCCAAGAGTTTATTTTTTCCTCTGGTTTTATGAATTTCAACATGATATTTTAAAGGCGTACTTGAACATATGTTCATCGTTTGTTTATCATTTATCTTGTTCTGCGTTCTCTGAAGTTCTTGCATATGTGGTTTGGAGTGCCTGTCATTCATTTTGGTAAATTCTCAGGAGGAGAAGTGGGCCACAGAGGATGAGACGGTTGGATGGCATCAACTCCATGGACATGAGTTTGAGCAAACTCCGGGAGATGGTGAAGGACAGGGGAGCCTGGCATGCTGTAGTCCACGGGGTCACAAAGAGTCGAGCACGACTGCACTACTAAAGACCAACAACAGTCATTAATTCACCTTTTTTTTCCCCTTTTTCTCTTTTTTTCCTCCTGGTTTCAAGACAGTGTCCCACTCTTTTGGTGGTTCTGCTGTTTTCATTCTTCCTAGCTTGTTTTTCTTTCCTCCTTCTTTCCTGCCTTCCCTCCCTCACTCTTTCTTCTTGCTGTCCTTTGAATTCCTCTTTACCTTTGAATTTAATTTTGGGAGGTTTCGGTTTGCCTGTCTTGAAACTAACTTATTCCTGAGCAGTTTCAAGTTTATTGATGAGCCATCAAAAGGCATTCTTCATTCTGGTACAGTGTTTTTTATTTCTAGAAATTCCTTTGGTCCTTAGTGTGTTCATCTCTCTGCTTACGTTACCCATCTGTCCATGAAATTTTGTTCGCTTTTTCCTTAGAACTCCTAACATATCAATCGTGGTTATTTTCTTTTTCTTATGTACTAATTCCAGTATCTACATTCTGAGGATGGCTCTGAAGATGATTGTCTCTTCAGCGTGTGTTTATTCTTACTTTTGGCATGCTCTAAAAGCTGGATATGTTTATTGGGTAATAGATACTGAGATAAATAGGCCTTTAGTATAAGGATTTATGTTAATCTGGCTAGGAGTTGCATTATGTTTAATGTTTGCTGTAACAGTAAGTGCCAGAAGATTCAAATTCTTTTAGTGTCCTTGCTTTTGTCTCCTCTCTTGACTTTGGGTTTCCTCAAGTATTCCTCTTAAGAGGGAGCCTGTGTCTTCTAGCTTTTTAAGTTGTAATCCACTGCTATTATACTGAAGCCCTATCGGTGTGGTGATAAAATGTGTGAGCAGGGGACTGTTCCTTAATCCTCTGATTAAAATCTCAGCCTTTTAGTAAGCCTGTGTCTTAGGACTGTGACCTTCACAAATGTTTCTCCAGGAGAATAGCTTGTTCCCCTTTGTCCCCTACTTCCTTTCCTGGCTACAGCATTTCCAGTCTATTCTCTGAAAGCCATTGCTCCTGTTGAAGATGTTTTTATTGCTTTTTCTCTTAGGTGAAGCAGAAGGCTCAAAGACCCTGAGATGGAAGGAATTCCCTTTCCTCAGTTTTGATAAGACTCTAGAAAAGTCCTTTCTCTTGAATAGCAGACCTTTCTCTTGAATGTTCTGGGTATATTTCATAATGATTACTGTTACAAGTTGAATTTTGTTCTCCCTAAAAAGATATATTGAATTCTTAACCTCCAGTATCTGTAAATATGTTCTTATTTGAAAAAAGGGTCTTTGCAGATTTAATCAAGTTAAGATAAAATTATTAGGGTGGATCTTAGTTTACTATGATTGGTATCCTCATATGTGATGACAGAGGCAGAGACTGGAGCAATGCAGTCTCAAGCCAAGGAATACCAAGGATCTAGGGTTGGCACCATAAGCTAGGACAAAGCAAGAAAGGATTCTCCCCTATAGGTTTCAGAGGGAGCGTGACTCTGCTGACACCTTTGTTTCAGACTTCTAGGTACCAGACCTAGATAAGAATAAAGTTTTGTTACACCATACCTATTTGTAATACTTTGTTAAGGCAGTTCAGTGAGCAGCACAAACCATCTGACTTCACCGACCAGGTCAGCAAGAGTATATAAGATAACATTGAGTTGTTATCACTCCAACAGTCATGAGACTTCTTAAGTTACTTTCCCCAATCATACATCCAGGTCATTTGGGAGAGAAACCAGAGTGGGAATAGCAGACTAGAAATCTGAAGAACTCAGCATGGTCTTCAGTTCTTCAGGAAAAGACTAAGTGATTAAGTCTGTCTAAAATTATATGACTGGAATTAAAATAATATTTATTTCAAAAAATAGTTAAATATAAATAAATATAGTAAAAGTACTGTCATCAGTGATATGGCAATGTTATAAGAATTTGGTAACAGTGAAAAAACAGATGCTATAGAAACACTGGAAAAATATATATCCATCCTAACCAGTACACTTGGAAAAATTTCATTAAGTGGATAGTGCCTAAAATGGGCCTTAACAATTTGAGAATGATTTCAAATATAGAAAAAGAGAGTGAGGCATTTCAAGTAAGTAAAACAACCATACATAAAGTCAGAAAATATTAAAATGTTTCAGGGCTAGCAAATAATCCCATATGTTGAAAGCTCAAGGTCTTGGAAAAAGCATTTGTTAAAATATATCAGAATTAGATAGAATACTCTTTAGTGACATATTAAGAATTTTAAACTTTTTCATTAATAATATAAAAATGACTGTTCTTAACACTGATTAGAATAACCCCATCAGTTAGATAGTATCCTTATTTGGGGCTTCCCAGGTAGCACAGTGGTAAAGAATCCACTTGCCAATGCAGGAGACCAGGAGACGGGAGTTCGATCCCTGGATCAGGGAGTTTCCCTAGAGGAGGAAATGGCAACCCACTCCAGTACTCATGTAGAGGCAATGGACAGAGGAGCCTGGTGGGCTACAGTGCATGGGGTCACAAGGAGTTCCACAAGACTGAGCATGCACACATGCATCCTTATTTAAATAGTGAGTAAATTGAGATAAGAAATCAAGCTTAAAAAAAAAAAAAAGAAATCAAGCTTATTTCTCCTTATATAGGAATTCAAGGCAGGGGGTTCTTCTGTGTAGTCATTCAGAAACCTATGCTTCCATCTTGTACATCTCCCAGTCTCTGTGGCCTCAAAGTCCTCTCACTTCAGCCAAACTAGAGGAAAAAAGAGGGAATGTGGAATTTTTGACACATCTTCAGGACTAGTCATCTTAGAGAGTTATTTGCATGATTCTCTCTCACCATGCAGTATCCACAGTGGTTGAGAATAAACAGACTTTTATGTGGCTTCCAACTCCATCATTTACTAATTAAATAACCTTGTAAAAATTACTTTCTTCTCATCTCAATTTTCTCACTTCTCTGTTAATTCCTGAGATTTAGGTTTGCTGTTGCAGTACCTTACCTAGAAGGAATAATTCAACCAAATTCAAACAGTGTGTCAGAGTCAAAATAGTGTGTAACCATACTTTAGCCACCTGATACAAAGAGCTGACTCATTAGGAAAGACCCTGATGCTGGGAAAGATGGAGGGCAGAAGAAGGGAACAACAAAGGGCAAGGTGGTTCAGTGGCATCACCGACTCAATGAACATGATGAGTTTGAACAAGCTCCAGGAAATGGTGGACAGGGAAGCCTGGTAGGCTGCAGTCCGTGGGGTCCCAAAGAGTCAGACACGACGGAGCGACCAAACAACTACAAAAATAAGTATATCAAGTGCAATAGAGGAAAGCCTAAGCTCAGAAACCAAAAAACAATATCACTGAAGAGAAAGAATCTTTCTTATCTTTAGCTGCTGCTGCTGCTGCTAAGTCACATCAGTCACGTCCAACTCTATGTGACCCCATAGACGGCAGCCCACCAGGCTCCTCCGTCCCTGGGATTCTCTAGGCAAGAACACTGGAGAGGGTTGCCATTTCCTTCTCCAATGAATGAAAGTGAAAAGTGAAAGTGAAGTCACTCAGTCACATCCAACTCTTAGCAACCCCATGAACTGCAGCCCACCAGGCTCCTCCGTCCACTGTATTTTCCAGGCCAGAGTACTAGAGTGGGTCGCCAGTACCTTCTCCATCTTTAGCTTAATCATTGGCAAAATGAGGGAAATATCTCCTATTTTACAGGGTTATTGAAAAGACTAGTTGATATAATTTTATGGGATCCTTAAGCAATTTTAGAAAGATTGGCTACTGACAGCACACAGTCTGGGGATGGTTAGGAGGTGGTGCCCAGAAAATCCTCTGCAGAGCTGATTGGCCTATTTAAACGAACTTGAAGTGACTTGCTCAAGGATTCATTCTTCTTAAATTTTAATTTTTTTTAAAGAAAAAGAAAGTATTCTGGCAGAGAGCTTTTGATTCTCTGGCTTTTCCTTGAAAAAATATAAGGGATAATTAAAAATGATCTTACACGATACGGCTGTTCCAGGAAATGCTGAAGGTGGCAAAAACCAAGGCATGGTTTGGCATATGCATGCTTAGGTATAGACACTACAGTCTTAGATGGATACACACAGGCACTGATTTCCTGGTAACTATAGCAAAGCCAATTCTGTTTGCTAAATATTGGCAATGGCCAGGTAAACAGTCACCAAATCCAGAGTACTATCTCTTCTTTTTGGTGATACCAAGCTGTAAACAATGTACTATGGCCCTCAGAACATGAATAGTGGCTGTGATACTATGATTTATAGTAAGAAATATATACCTGGTCTTCATCCCAGTTTCTGGCACAAAGTCCCTAAAACCCTTAGGAGCAATCAAGTTGTCTTTTGCTATGTTAATAAGGTGAATTTTAGAAAGCATCTAAGGATGGGGCCTGGTTGCCAGGACAACCAAATGTGTGATTAAAAAGTTGAAACTTTCCTTGTTACCTTTGACCTTCAAGGAGGGGACAGGGGCTGAAGATTGAGCTTAATTAATCACCAGTGGTGTCACCTGCTGGTGTCTGAGAACTGCTTGGTGTTGTGTGGAAACACCCTCATGCAAACACACACAGGCACACATTGGAATTTGGTCCAGGGACCAAAAAAAAACAGTGCCCAAGAGAGACATTTTAAGAAGGAATTTTGCTTAGAATGAAATGAAAGTGATAGAATAGTACATAATTTCCAATTTTATAAAATAGCAAAAAGGAGGTGTATTAGTCAAGGTTTTTCAGAGCAAGAGGACTAGAACCAAGAAGATGTATGTATGTATGTGTATGTGTATGTATATGAATATATACAGGCATATCTTGGAGCTGTTATGGACTCAGTTCCAGACCGCTTCAATAAAGTGGATCTCACAAATTTTTTGGTGTTCCAATGGATATGAGTTATGGCTATACTATATTTCAGTCTATTAAATGTGTGGTTGCATTATGGCTAAAGATATAAACATATCTTAATTAAAAATACTTTATTGCTAAAAATTGCAAGACATCCTCTGAGCCTTTAGTGAGCCATAGTAGTAAGATCACTGATCACCATAAAAAATATGATGAAAATGTTTGAAATCTTGTGAGGATACTAAAACGTGACTCAGAGACACAAAGTGAGCAAACACTGTTGAAAAAAATTGGCATCCATAGATTTGCTTGATGCAGAGTTGCCACAAACCTTCAAGTTTTAAAAAATGCAGTATCTGTGAAGTTCAATAAAACAAAGCATGATAGAGAGAGTGCTAGTTCAAGTCTGAAGGTCTGAGAACAAGGAGAGACAATGTGTTAAGTCCTAGTCTGAAAGTAGGAGAAAAGCCATGTCTCAGCTCAATCAGTTAAGCAGAAAAGAGGATACATTCTCCCTTTTTCTACCTTTTGTTCTATTCAGGCTCTCAAAGGATTGGATGATGCCATCTCACACTGAGAAGGCAATCTGCTTTACTGATTTTACAGATTCATATGCTAACATCATCGTAAATACCCTCCCAGAAATACCCAGATGTAATGTTTCGCCAAACATCTGGGCACCTTAGGAGCCAGTCAGGTTGACACATACAATGGATTTAATACTTCTGATGATAAAGACCTTCACTGTAGCACTAGCTTACTACACATGATCATGGCTGGCAAACCCCATGGCATTATGATTCTCTTTGTAGATACTTTATTCTGAATTCACTTCTTTACATTGAGCTGTGTTATATTCTAGTACAATGCAAACTCAATATTCCTGAAAGTGAATTCATCATTTCCTCTATCAATTAGGTTACACAACAACGACAACAACCAAAATCAGCACAAACTGGCTTGAGATTAGAAGGGAAATAATAGATTTATGTAACTGGGAAGTCTAATTACAACATTAGAAGCAACTTAATTGAAGGCTAGTATAATGAGACCTGTTCTTTCTCTATTTCTTGGTCCTATATTGGCTACATTCTTAAGCAGATTATATCCTTGTAGAATAAATGATAGGCAGAAGCTCCACATCTACAGACCATGTCTCAGTAACGTCAACCACAGAGTAACACTTTTAAAAGTCAAGTAATTAATATAATACACAAAGCAATAAAATTTTAAATCAATTTCAGAAACATCAAACTCCTCAATCCATTAGTAAACTAAAAAACATGCTTCAGAATAAATTATAAATCAAATAGTAACTTCACAATATTGAAAGTGAGTGATATATTTATGCTTCTGGCCAAGATGGATATAGAAATTCAAAACTTCTTAACAAGAAGAACAAGCAATAAAAGGTGCAAAATCAGTTTTTGAAGCCTAATAGAAATTTTAAGGTATAAAAACACTATTAATAAAATAAAGCCTTTTCTAGGATAAAAGAGAGTCACCCTTGTCTCCATGCTTGGTAGAGCGGCTGGAAGTAGAGGATTTTTCCATAAATGAGAGCAAGCACACTTTGTGTTCTTTAAGATATATATATATATATATATATATATATATATATATATATATATATCCTGTAAAGCTACAATATTTTATTATTATTTTTGTGTTAAACACTTAATAGCCCTCTAAATTAAAGATAAATGCTTATATAATAGAAAATAATAGAGATCTTTCATATTTTTTAAGATATTTACCTTTCTGATACTTTCCATTCTTTTCTGAAGATCTGGACTTCCATATGGTTTAATTTCCTTTTCTCTCGTAGAATTCATCTTTAACATTTCTTATAGTGCCAAAATAATGATAATGTATTTATATTACATAATTTATTCACCCTAAGGAAAGCAAGGAAATATTAAGAGAAAATCAACAGATTACCAAGATAGTAGTCTTAAACACAATTATATCAGTCATTATACTAATGTAAAAGGACTAAACACTTCAATTAAAAGACAGAGATTGTCAAAGTGAATTTAAAATGTAGGATCTGCCACTTGCTGTTTACAACATTATAAAGTTTTAAATTCATCTTCATCCCCAATTTAAAAAATGCAATTCTAATAAAAATCTCATAAGAATCTTAAAAATTAAATATGACAAGTTAATTCTAAAAGGCATGTAAAGAATAGAGATCCTTGAAAGTTAAGACAATTTGAGACAAGAAAAAAAATATGAGGGATATAGTCTTATCTCTTTTTAGCATATTGAAAGCCATAAAAACAATATGGTAATGTTGGCTAATTCACACAGTTCTGTGCAAAAACTACAAAAGAAGTATGTTGGAGAGAGGATTAGGGATCTTTTCTTTGCTGATAAATGGGAGCAGTTTCAAGAGGAGAGTATAAGAGCCATCTCTTTGCCTCCCCCTTTTAGTATTAAACATTGGAGTGATGTCATGGCAATCATCTTGCAACCACAGTATCATAAGCATGAATAAGAAAAGTCAACATACTTAGGATAATGCAACAGAAAGATGGCTGGGCCTAATCTTCTTGATTACATTAATGATCTGCAAAAGCAATGCTAGCAACTTCTTATGTGAGAAAAATAAACCTCAATTATGTAATCACTGTTATCATGAATTCTTTTGATTGCCATCATACCTATTTCCAGCTATTCTGATTTCCAAAAAGAGAATTGCAAATTAAACAGTAACTTTCAATTCCCCTACCATCATAGTGACAAAATTAACAAGTTCCATAATGCCAAAGGGGCTTCCCAAGTGGCGCTACTGGTAAAGAACCTGCCTGCCAATGGAGACGCAGGTTCGATCCCTGGGTGGGAAAGATCCCCTGGAGGAGGGCATGGGAACCCACTCCAGTATTCTTGCCTAGAGAATTCCACGGCAGAGGAGCCTGGTGGGCTACAGTCCATAGGGTTGCAGAATCAGACATGACTGAAGTGAGTTAGCATGCATGCATAATGCCAAAGAGTAAAGCAGAAAGTGTAAAGGAATTCTCCTGTTGTTTAAGTGGGTTTGCAAATTGACACAATTACTTTGGAGAAGAATTTAATAGCATTAAAGTTTACAGTCATGTATATGATACAACATAGAAGATAATCTTCACTTCTCTAGAGAAATATTCTCATATTTATTCAAGGAAATATGAAAAAATACATTTATTGCAGAATATTGCAATACTAAAGAATACTGAAGTGGGTTGGAATCTTCCCAACCCAGGAATCAAACCTGCGTCTCTTACATCTTCTGGATTGGCAGACAGATTATTTACCACTGTGCCACCTTATTTGTATACCTGTTTTAATCTAAAGATTTCAAAGTAATTTATTGTTGTTGTTCAGTTGCTAAGTCGTGTCCAACTCTTTGTGACCCCATGAACTGCAGCATGCCAGGCTTATAATTAACAGTAATTATGTACGTATTAGCATTTACAATTTGAAATCATGTTGACATCCATTAATTTTGATGATATTAACAATAACCCTGTTAACTAGACAGGGCAAGAATGATAAATATGATAGGGAAATTGAGACCTAGAATGATAAAGCATTCAGCTCGAGGCCACAGAGCAAGTTAATGTTTCCAAGGTGATGTCAAAGGATTTGTCATATTAATTTTCACTTGAAAACTCCTTCATTTGAAATTTCCCAATACTTTTAGTATTTAGTATTCCCAATACTTTAAGTAATTTTCCCTTACTTTTAGAATCCAGAAGAGGGTTGCATGCCACTCCAAACCAATTATTGGCAAAAGTGTTGTCTTAAACTAGTGACAGATCACCCTTTGAACATTATTGAAGATTGGGAGTCACCTTTCCTGAGCAAATTGCTCCTGCGAAGCCCAACAGAAGCAAATTCTGTTAACAGAAAATAAATAGAAAAAAATTGCCAGATGGGGAATCTAACAGTCTTCCACAGCAACCATACTGTACTTCTTTTTCATTTAAGCCATTTCTTTGTTCTAGAGGATGTTAGGTAGAAAAAAAAGAGTCCACGAGGCAGATGCTGTTCTCCGGGTAACTGATAAGATGTCCACCATTCCCTCAACTGGTTAAATTTTGGTCAACATTTTATTTTTAGCTCCTTTAAACACACATATCATAAACTACAAACAAGTATAGCTAGAATTTTGCATGAAATGAGAGACAATACACTCATTTAGCTCAGTTAAATGCCATCATCTGATTGTGAATTCTTTTAGGGCAGGAATTTTCTTCACCATTTTAATCCTAGAGTCTCAGCCAGTCCCTTCGACAAAATATGGGCTTGACTTGTATCCTAAATTGTTAAATCTTGCTTTTCATACTGTTCCTCAGCATCTTCTTGTCTCCACTGAAACTCTTGCTTCTAGACACTTTGTTCTTCCATAAAATGTCAAAAGCAATAACCAATACTTACCTAGTACTGATTTCATGCCAAGCACTCTTCTATTTTATTTGTGTGATGTGTAGTCCCCCTAGTTAAATTAATCAGAGTAATCACCTGGAAAGCCCAAGCCATATCCAAGCTGAAGGTCATGAAGTCATATATTTTATACATCCTTAATCTTAGACCTACCAGTCACAGAGAGAGGAAAATAAAACACCCTACCAAAAAATCCTACCTATAAATTATTTTCATAGTGAGCAGATAGAACAGAAGACAGATAAATGTTGTGGAGAAAGATATCATTTACACCTCAATTCATAAGCCCTGGAACCCACCCCTTCACTAAGTGGGCCAGGCAGTTACCTCACACCAGACATAGGACACCCGTGGCTGCGGAAAGTCCCCTGAAGTCACCGGAACATACACAGGACTGTGTGACTATGGATATAAATATAAAGTGCTTCACTCACCTCGGCCCCCAAATCTGACCTTATTTGTCAGTACTACCTTGGCTGGATCTAGAGGGCAAGGACAGAAGAACATCTTGACCAGCTGATGCTTTGACAGATGCGGGAGAGGCACGCGGAGGAAGCTGGCATGGTGTGCCTGCATCTTCACTGTTGCTGCCCTCAGAGTCCTCTTGGCAGAAGAAGCCATCCTGACCCAAGTGCCTTCATTCTTCAGGAAATTCTAAACACTTTCTGCTCTCATCTTTTTCTCTAGCATAACCGCTCCTTGTAAAAATAACTTGATGTCAAGTTTTAAAATGAAAATTAGAGAAGAAAAACAAATTCATAATCTCTATTACCTAGCACAATCATTTTAACACTTAAGAAAAATAGTTATAGTCTTTTCCCTGTACTTTTAAAAATGGAATTGTGTTTTGTCTCTAGTCTTTGACCTGTATTTAAAGCAGCAATATGGAGAAATTCCTCTGCCATATCTAGGGTAATCATAAAATATGTTCAATCCAGGGTAATTTTGAGAATAAAAGGGGAAATTAAAATTAATTATAAACACTTTCAAAATCTTTTATCAGTCCATAAAATATTATGTGACAGTGATGCACCTACTACACAAAACCCATATTCAAAAAGAAAGCTGAAATTTTTTTTCAGTAAAAATTTTAAATAACGTATATCCATATACATTTAAGCTGGAAAAAAGTTTTCATATTAATTATCTGAAATTAACAATCCAACTGAATGACCATTGTTTATATTATGTTCACAAACTTTGCTAATTCTCTTAGTTACGTCTGTTTCTAAAAGCCTTGACATCGATGCTTTTTGAAGAATGCATTCCTCAATATGATATTTTAATTTGTTCAGATGTTTGACAAGTACTTCTTGAAAATTGCATTTTAAGATTAATAAATTTGAAATTGTCATTTTCAGCTGAATCCTTTCTATAGGCATAGTTTTAATTGATAAAATATTCTCTTCATAGCAGTTGAAATATTTGATAAACAGTGCAAATTTGTAAAATGGAAGATATTTTCTAATACATTTTATATAAAAACTGTATAAATATTTAAACCCAAATATCTTCTATGCTATGTTTTACCTCTATTTAGAATATCTTTCTTTGACAAATATTTTTACAAGTCAAGGCTCATTAAATAAGTTCTCTCTTTTTTCATACATTTGAAAGTTTCACTAAACTTATATACTACAAAAAAAGACCTTCTCTATTTCATTCCATTCTAAAACAGAGTATAAATTTACCTAAATAAACAAGAGCAATATTAAAATTCTTGCTACAAGTTTACATATTTTAAAACACAACTACATAATTTCAGAATTATATTTTTTACACTGTTTGAACTTTCATCATTTAATTTGTTTTGTTTCATTCTTGCTTGTATAGGGATAAATCTCAACACCTTCCTGTTTATCAACTTGATTTTCAATAATTATATCTATCCAAAAGCACTTAAATCAAAAACTTCCAACTGATTTTGAATGAAGTGCAAACAAAATGCATAGTCTTCATTTACAAAAAGTTTAACATCATTGTAAAACAGATTTATCTGCAAAATAGATCTTAAATATTACCATGTTTTCAAAAATCAATGGATGACAAGCAGTGTGAGGAGAAAAGGCTCAGATTCTCATGCTATAGCTGTATGTTTTGGTTTTTTGACTGCAAGGCATGTGGGATCTTGGAGAAGGAAATGGCAACCCACTCCAGTGTTCTTGCCTGGAGAATCCCAGGGACAGAGGAGCCTGGTGGGCTGCCGTCTATGGGGTCGCACAGAGTCGGACACAACTGAAGTATCTTAGCAACAGCATCTTAGCTCACTGACCAGGGATGGGGCATGCACCCACTGCATTGGAAAGGAAGTTCTTAACCTCTGGATCACCAGGGAAGTTCCTACACTGGCTATTTAATAATGTGATACTTTCTTTGATTTGCTTAGCTCTTTCAGGCTTCCAAAGTCATTGCTATTTTACACACATGATTTTAATTTTTCCTCAATGCTATGAAGTATTATCAATTCCATACTATAGCCAAACCGAGACCCAAAGATCTTAAGTGCTTTGCACATAGTAGATGGGATGAGCAGAGAAGTATAATAGAAGGTCTGTCTGAATTGGGATTCTGATTTTCTCATGGGTTCTGTTACGTTAGAGGATGTTTTAACATCCTTATCTGTCAATCAAGATTAACAAAGTTAACTTCAGGATTATAACAAATGATACATATCTCCATGTTCATAAGAGATGTTCAGATAGCCAAAGTATTGGAGCTTCAACTTCAGCATCAGTCCTTCCAATGAATATTCAGGACTGATTTCTTTTCCGATTGACTGGTTTGATCTCCTTGCAGTCCAATGGACTCTCAAGAGTTTTCTCCAATACCACAGTTCAAAAGCATCAATTCTTCAGTGCTCAGCTTTCTTTATAGTCCAACTCGTACATTCATACATGACTACTGGGAAAACCATAGCTTTGACTAGACAGACCTTTGTTGGCAAAGTAATGTCTCTGCTTTTTAATATGTTGTCTAAGTAGGTCATAGCTTTTCTTCCAAGGAGCAAGTGTCTCAGACTGTAAACTCCACTGTATACTGGACTGGACTGTATTCTCCACTCTTTTTTTTTTTTAAACTTTTTACTGTTTAGCCCACCATGTGGTATGTGGGATCTTAGTTCCTTGACCAGGGATCAAAACTGTGCCACTTGCATTGGAAGCACAGGGTCTTAACCACTGGACTACCATGGAAGTCTCTACTCCTCTCCTTTTTTAAACAAATAAATCTTTTTACATTTAGAACAATGTCTGACTAATTTATATCTTGTTTTGTCGAGGATCACTAGAGATAAAGAAAAAAAATTGGATTTTTTGGGGGGGTTTTTGTAAAACACAAAGGGATTTTACATATGAATTTATCTAACAAAATAACAGAATCACACAAAGAAAGAACTAAAATAATAACATGTATTAACCTCTCTAACCACCTTCAGAAACATAGGAGTAGAAGGGGATAGGAGTGGTATGGAGTGCCATGGAGAGTAAATTTCATTGCAATATATGTAAACATGAAACAGCCATAAGTATACATATGGCCCCTCCTTCTTAAACCTCCCTCCCACATCCCAACCCATCCCACTCTTCTAGGTTGTCACAGAGCCCTGGTTTGAGCTCCTTGAGTCATGCAGCAAATTCCCACTGGTATCTACTTTACATATGGTAGTGTATATATTTCCATGTTACTCTCTTCATCTATCCCATCCTCTCCTTTCCCCCATCCCTTAAGTCTGTTCTCTATGTCTGCATTTGTGTCAGTTCTAATGAGATGGATGACCCTAGAGACTATTATGCAGAGTGAAATAAGTCAGAAAGAGAAAAACAAATATTGTATATTAATGCATATATATGGAATCTATAAAGATGGTACTGATGAACCTATTTGCAGGGCATCAGTGGAGAGCAATAGGTTTTTAACAATGAAAAATGAAGAGGCCGGCCAAAATTCCACCCAACCCTGTACACTTACTGGGCACTTATGGAGCTTCAGGGCCTGGGCCACGGGCTCTGGGGGACACAGTTGAGTGACGCCTGGTCCCTGCTCTCTCCTCTGGTGGCAGAAGCAGACACACACACAAGTAACTTGATTCCAAGGCAGGCTTTGGTAAGTGTTATCTTAGATCAGTGGAGCAGACAGGTCACACGACTGGAATAGCATGAAGTCAGGCCGGAGGCTGAGGCCATGCTGTTATTTAGGAAGCCTATCGTGTTCATCTCACAGCTTGGCAGTGATCCAAAAACCCCATAGCTTCTTGTCCTGGGTGTGGTGGGTCAGAGGACACTTCCTGGAGTCTACTGTTGAGGCTCCTGGAGTCTAAGATTGGTTTGTTCCACTTTTTTCAAATAAATGACCCTAGAATGCCTGGCACTGTGTTTCCATGTCTGCCTAAAGTTGAGCTTTTCCTCCCCTAGCATGTCACAGGAGGTGCCAAACATCAGAGCCTCCAGGTTTTTATCCATTCAGGAAGTGAACAAAACCAAAAATATCGCTAGTTTCTTCTCTGGCAGTTCGCTCTTCCAGCTCTGCCTCAGCTGCTTGCTAACATCTGTCTCCCCAACAGGGAAGTGAAGTGCTGGAGTACAGAGACCCCTGGATCTCCTCATCTCCCACAACACCCAGAAAAGGTGTTATTATATGACATCCTCAGTCCAGATCATGGAATGAAATTCAGTTTTCCTAATGTTCCTTCAACTCTTTTCCATTTTCCAACTTGCTGGCAACTTTTGCAAAAGGCCTTCAAGCTTAGAATTGAACATGAAAGAGGAAAAATGACACTTTTATCTGCTAAATATGATGTTGTGTTAAATAGATTGCAAAATAGCAAGGGTGGAGGGAGTAGCTCACTTGGCCGAAAAAAGGAAAGAGGACCTGATTGAAAGGCCAGAGATTTGGCCACTGCCCTGGCTCTGTCAGCAAGCTGGTCTCCTCTCGGTCATCTCAGCTAACAAATGGGGGCCCAGCAGACTTATTGCTAAGAATTTATTTTTTCTGAGTGATTTATCATTTTAATATGATTTTTTTTATACTACCTGCAACAACAATAACCTATAATTTGCAAAGCACTTATAAACGCTTTATTCATATGTATACGAATGAAACTGTGCTTTCAACTTTGCAATTCTATAACTGGGACTTGACCATATTGAAGAGAGAGCAAGGTGAACTGAGGAGTCTTCCACTCCGTCTCTGAAGCAGAGTTGACCTCTAGCCTCTGGAGTTTACTCTGGCCGAGAGCAGATTCTTGTGGTCACATTCTGATCCAAACCAACTGTTGGGGCTTTGGGATGAACTGATCATTGGTGCGAATGTGTCCAAGAAACCCACAAATCTGTGCTAGTTTGTGTGCTGGTCAGACCCACCCACCAAAGTTCAAGGGAGGTTTCAGGGAGAAGCCATTTCTCCTCTTTCTTCTTTACTCAGTTTTCACTGCCTGCCTCTCTCACACACTTATGACTTAAACACTGCCTAACCATGATGGTAACCAACTCAGGTGTTCTAATCTGAACTGGAATTTCATCTCCCAACCTACTTTGCTAAGTAACTACCCAACATCTGCAGCACATCCTTGAAGCACAAGACATCCACTATGGTGTTACTTCGTTCCCTCATAGCAGCACCTCTTCTTGAACTCCCTGGCTCTTCCAGCATTCGCCTTGTTAACTTGGCAGAAATTTACCATTAAGCTCTGATTTCTTTTCTTGGACTTCTGTTGCTAACCACTGGCTGAGTCCAGCAAATTTTCCCGGTGCAATATCTACCCCTGTAATATTTAGGTGTCATCATTTCTTACTTAGAGAAATACTTAATTCTCTTAAGTACTCTGAGTTATTCCACCATGCACATTTTTTGTTTCTTTTGTTTTGTTTATTTGTTTCTAATCTCAGCACATTTCTAACTGGAAACATTCAGTCTCTTTATTGCCTGCCACATAGGCCATATTTTTAACACTGGTATCTGAGGTCTTCCATAATCCAGCATCATCAGCTATTCCACTAAGTCAGTGGTATACCATTCTCCATGCATGCCTCCCCCGTGTAAATACCTTTGTATCATTGTTAAGTTGTTCAGCATGCCTACCTTATTTCTCCACACTATTCTTATTAAAACACAATTCCATCCACAAAGGTGCAGTTTGAATGGCCCCTCTTCCACTACATCAATACCTTATTCAGGTTGAACGTGTGTTCTTCATCTTCTGAATGCCACAGAGTTTTGTCTTTCTCTACAAAGAAAGGACACTGATTTTATTCTGCCTTATTACTTGGTTGTTTGTGAACTTATATGTCATTGAAATTGCTCCTCTGCTAGACTATCAATAATCAAAAAGCAAGGTCTATACTTTACTCACCAGCATACTCTTGGTGAGCAAGAGTGAGTTGGGCTGGTCTAGAAGGAGACCCACATGGACAGCATATAGTCAAACAGAAAGAAACTGGATAGAAAGTAAAGGGAGGGAGAGCTTTGTCAAGCCAACTTCTGATTTTCTGGTTTACTGGTGGGAGCACACTTCCAGAATCATTTTTATTACTTCAGGCTGCGTGTTAGTGAACATCACTGGAGAATATGACATAGGAAAGAACTCATTACAGCTCAGATTTGAATTGGGTTACAGTGAGGAATCAAAAAGATAAGGTTCAAGAAAGAGAAGAAAGAAATCAAGGGCCATAATGGTCTTTTACCTATGATTTATTCTGTGATTTCAGCTGGGAGGACTCAGGTGTAACATGGCTACACTTCACTGACTTCCACAGATATGCTGTTTTTAGAACCATAAGAAAATATGAGAACTAAATGGAGTTGGAGAAAAAACAGAAATTCAGTGCAAGGCAGTAGCTCACTCTAAACCACAAATTTCAATCAGTTGCTAAACCAGTATTAGGACCACTTCTCCAGGGATCTATAGTATCCTATATCTACTATTATTCTTTTTACCAGCCTTACTACACAAGAAGGCAGAAGACCAAATGGGTATATTAAGTTGTATTGATCTCAGAGAAACAGGTGACCAGCTGGATTCCTAAAACTTGTGGCAGGGTCTCTCTCCACCATTGACAAATCATATGAGCTGTGGTGCTGGAGAAGATTTTGGAGAGTCTCTTGGATGACAAGGAGATCAAACCAGTCAATCCTAAAGGAAATCAACCCTGAATACCCATTGGAAGGACTGATGCTAAAACTGAAGTGACAATATTTTGGCCACCTGATGCAAATAGCTGACTCCTTGGAAAAGACCCCAATGCTGGGAAAGATTGAAGGCAAAAGAGAAGAGTGTGGCAGAGGATGATATGGTTGGGTAGCAACACCAAATCAATGGACATGAACTTGGGCAAACTCCAAGAGAATGAGGGAAAGGGAGGCCTAGTGTGCTGCAGTCCACGGGGTCACAAAGAGTCAGACATGACTTAGCGCCTCACTAACAGCAACAACAATGAACTGTTTATATGTCTGTCTCCCAGGAAGAAACTGGAAAGTCCTGCAGGACAGAGTCCCTGTTTGTCTCATGATACGTAGAAGGCACTTCGCCATATTAAATACCCAATCCATGGTCAATGGAATTGATGTAACCTTCTTCTATTCCATAGCTCTTCCACAGGTCCCAGCTTTCCTTATAGTCACTACAGAGTTTCTGACTCATATTTGTCAGGTAAAATTCCTTTTGCAAAATAATTAATTTGTTCCTTGCATGCCTAATAGTCATTCAACCCCACAGAGTAGGAATCTGGCTCCTCAAACATAAAAGTCAGGCTTTGGCACAGGAAGTGAACGCACTGTGCACAGCCAGGCCTCAGTGCAGGACAGCAGGTGCCCCCGGGCGGGGCCTGGCCCTCTACCCAGCAGCTGCTCCCCAAGCCCCAGGACCAGAAGCATGGCCACCTGGTGCTGATCCTCTCCTTCCACCTGACAGGAAGATGGTTTAAACTTTCTCTTGCACAATGCACTGGAGGCGGAGGAGGCAGGCAGACAAAAAGAATGGGTCAGGTTGATTTCATCAGCCATTGCAGCAGCTCCTCAATATTTCTTTGAGAGATGTTTGGCAGCTTAAGCACAGCATGCTGAGGCAGATTCCATTAACCAGGACACATGAGCGCTCTTCAGCTTCCTCCTCCCCTCTCTGGCCTCTCCTCTTTCTCCTGGCCCTAGGCAAGAGATTTTTCTCTAGGGGGTGGTGGGGGTAAACTGGATATTAACAGAGAGTCTATGGAATTTTGATTAAGGTATAATTTTCTTCAATACTGAGTTGTCAACATTAGACCTTCAGAAATAAGTATGCAATGTACTCTTCTCCCTTCTAAGATTTTTTTTTTCCTGGACACAAAGTAATGTGCAAGTTGTAGAAATTTTGGAAATTTTATTATATAAGCACGCATATGTACCCATGGTTTCCCTGGTGGCCCAGTGGTAAAGAATCTGTCTGCCAAGCAGGAGACCTGGGTTTGATGCTGGGTTGGGAAGATTCCCTAGAGAAGGAAATTGCAACCCACTCCAGTATTCTTGCCTGGGAAATCCCATGGACAGAGGAGCCTGGAGGGCTACAGTCCATGGGGTTGCAAAGAGTCAGACATGACTTACAACTAAACAACAGTATGTGATCATAAATATACATATATATGTATGCATATATACAGACACGTCTGTTTTTGTATATATATATGTACATATATACACATGTGTATATATATACATATGTCTGTATACAAAACATTTAATGGATCATTTGATAAACAATTTATCAATTTTTAATTAAACATATGTTAAAATATTTTTTAATGCTAGTAAATTTTCTTACACAGCATAATTACTTATCGCACATAGTACTACATTGTAAATCTACAATAAAATTTGTAGTTATGCTATGTTGTACATTAGGGTCTATTTCTTGGTTAGCACATACAACATCAAGATAAATACCAGTACACAATCTTTTCTTCTGTTGTGTGTATTCATGTTAATTTTCTTAGAGTGAATTCTCTTTTCACTTTGTGAGATGTGGCACTGAATCTGTTTTCTCAGATTTAGCCAACATATCCAAGAGAGGTTTGGAAAGCTCAGGAAGAGTGAAAAAGGAAAGAACTGCAACTGCAACTGCCAGTTCTCTGGGCTCATTAGAGCCCAGAGACTACTGTTGCCAAAATTCCTGCTTATTAAACAAACTACCCTGAGACTCTCAGACTAATTGATCCTCAGTTTCACTCACTCCTTTAATTACAGTTCCAAAGCACACAGAGACCCATGTGGATCAGAACATAAGATTTGTCAAGTTCAACTAGCAGAGTTCAACAGGTGAAAACAATTAAAGGCATTTCATTTTTTGCTTTTATCCATATATGGAGTTTAGACAAACCCCAAATAAGAGCAACACTCAACACAATTTTAGCCACTTTCCTTAATCTTGCAACTAGTATAATACCATTTTCTTAGGCTGTTTATTATGTAGATCAACTTAATCTCCTTCTTGGTAAAAGAATCTTTCCTCATTAGAAGAGAATATAACTGAAAGGGGAGTAGAGGATTCTATTCGGTGGGCTAGGCCAAAGAACTGAATCTTGGTAATTTAAAAAGAACTAGTTGAGGAGGCTAGCAACTAGTGAACTGACAAGAGGATTGCCTTTATGCTCAGTTGTATCCAACTCTTTGCAACCCCATGGACTCTAGCCCCCCAGGTTCCTCTTTTCACAGAATTTCCCGGGAAAGAATACTGGAGTGGGTTGCCATTTCCTCCTCCAGAAGATCTTTCCAACCCAGGGATTAAACCCCCGTCTCTTATGTCTCCTCTCCTGCACTGGCATACAGATTCTTTACCACTGTGCCACTTGGGAATACAAGAAGATTAGTCCTCCACTGCAGAAAGACAAGGGTTATTGGGTTTTGGTGCATTTTCTCTATTGATTTAAATTGAGAAGGGGAAAAGCCTCAGATCTTTAGTGTCACAAACTTCATTTCATTTAATAAACCTGGGCAAGGAAAGCCCTATGGAGGGTGCAAACACAATTGACTAACCTCCAGAGATTTATAATCTAGTTAAGTAAATGAGATGTACACATAAAATGATGAATAAGCAGTTATTAAAAGAATTATATAAGCAGGAAATGTCAGCATCTTCAAAATAAAAAGATAAAATTTCTAGTGGGGTTGGTCAGGGAGGGTTTCAGGAAGGGAAGTGGGAGAAAACTAGACTTTGAAATTTTTTTCCTTCTTTGCATTTGGTTCAAGCAGAGTTGCTAAGGAATATATAACTGAAGTTGCAAGGATGATTTTGAGGTTGTTATTCAGTCGCTAAGTCATGTCTGACTCTTTGCAACCCCATGAACTGCAGCATGCTAGGCTTCCCTGTCCTTCACTATCTGCATCAAGTCAGTGATGCTATATAACCATCTCACCCTCTGTTGTCCCCTTTTCCTCCTGCCTTCAATCTTTCCAAGCATCAGGATCTTTTCCAATGAGTCAGTTCTTTGCATCAGGTGGCCAAAGTATTGGAGTTTCAGGTTCAGCATCAGTCCTTCCTTTGAATATTCAGGACTGGTTTTCTTTAGGATAAACTGCTTTGATCTCCTTTCAACCCAAGGGACTCTCAGGAATCTTCTCCAGCGCCACAATTCAAAAGTATCAGTTCTTCAGCACTCAGCTTTCTTTATAGTCCAACTCTCACAACCATACATCACTACTGGAAAAACCATAGCTTTGACTATACAGACCTTTGCCAGAGAAGTGATGTCTCTGCTTTTTAATACACTGTCTAGGTTTGTCATAAGTTTTCTTTCAAGGAGAAAGTATTTTTTTAATTTCATGGCTGCAGTCATCATCCACTGTGATTTTGGAGCCTAAGAAAATAAAATCTGTCATTGTTTCCACCTTTTCCCCATCTATTTGCCATGAAGTAATGGGATCAGATGCCATGATCTTAGTTTCTTTTATACTGGATTTTAAGCTGGTATTTTTACTCTTCTCTCTCACACTTATCAAGAGGCCCTTTAGTTTCTCTTCTCTTTCTGCCAGTAGAGTGGTATCATTTGCATATCTGAGGTTGTTGATATTATTCACGGCAATCTTGATTCCAGTTTGTGATCCATCCAGTCGAATCTTGAGATAACATTACTCAATACAATGAACTTAGACTCCATTTGGTGTTCTTATTTCATGCATGTTTGGTGAGTGTTTTACAATGAATGAGAAAACAGGTCAAATTCTAATGATATGACGATTCATGGATGTAAAGTCATTCAAGTTATAGTGAGGGAAAGACAATTGTTTTTGTATTCTATTTTACAGATTACAAGCCTTATTCACACATATCATTTCAAGCTCAATAAAAACTTTGTATGGTTGGTATAACTATCACTATCTTACCCATAAAACAAAACATACCATATCCAAAACAAAAAGCAAAAAATCAAGATAAAAAAAAACCCAAAGAAACAAAAAAATCAAGTCAGGGTTTGTCACTTATTTTAGATGACACAGGGCTCCAAATAATTTCATTTATCCTACACTATAGCTACTGCTGCAGAAAGTTTTGTACAAATGAAATAAAGTTTGGTCTTTGATAATCCATGATTAGTTATTCAGCTTAATTGCACTGATCATTTTTATAGTTTACTTCTTAGATATTTGTCTTTTCCTTATTTTAGAAATTCATTATTCCAAAAATTAGGTAACAGATCCTAGCATCTGGGAATAAATTGTCTGCTTTCTATGACATTTACTAAAAGCCAAGGAGTTGGCTTAGCTCATTAGTCATCTTTGCATAATTTTCCATTTATTTTCATTAAATTTTGTACTGAAACATTCATTTCAACTTATTTTTTCAAAGTTTTATAACTTTAAATAAGTTTTAATCTCCTATAATTTTGATATCAAAATGTTAATATATATTTAATATATAATATTATATATTATAGTCATTAATCAACTAATAATACAATACATAAAGAGATTATTATAACATCTTATAGTTTGTTGTAAGTGTTACAGGAAGGGGGACCCCTTCCAGGGCCCAAAACTGGGCTCTTGTCTAACACTCGGAAATGAATTGTCCAAGGAGGCACAAGTGCTGACAAAGCAAGAGATTTTATTGGGAAGGGCACCCGGGTGGAGAGCAGGACCCAAGAGAACTGTTCTGCCAGTCTGGCAGACTGGCTCGCAGTCTTGGGTCTTATGGTGATGGGATTAGTTTCCGGGTTGTCTTTAGCCAATCATTCTGACTCAGAGTCCTTCCTGGTGGTACACGCCTTATTCAGCCAAGATGGATGCCAGAGAGAAGGATTCTGGGAGGTGGTCGGACATGTGGGGTCTCTTTTTGACCTTTCCTGCACTCTTCTGGTTGGCGGTGGCTTATTAGCCCTGTGTTCCTTACCAGGACCTCCTGTCCTAAAACAACTCATACAAATGGTTACTATGGTGCCTGGCCAGAGCGGCTGGTTTCAGTCAGAGTGCTTCCCCTTACACAAGGGGCTTCCCTGCTGGCTCAGATAATAAAGAATCCACCTGCAATGCAATCCCTGGGTTTGATCCCTGGATTGGGAAGATCCTCTGGAGGTGGGCATGGCAATCCACTCCAGTAGTCTTGCCTGGAGAATCCCGATGGACAGAGGAGCCTCGTGGGCTCCAGTCCATGGGGTCACAAAGAGTTGGACATGACTGAGTAACTAAGCACATAATATGACTAATTTTCTTTTAGAAATACATCTTTATTAATGTCTGATACAAATCAACTGACGACTATAAATATATTTTTTATATTTATATTAAGAAATGAACAAGATCTATGATATCCAAATATCTGGCAATTGCTTCAAAATTTAGGGACAGACAGCCATACAACTTTTAGGAAATATTTTTGGAGAAATAGTTGTACATCATGTATCATACTGCATGCTTTTGTATACCTTGTTGCACTTAGTTCTCAGAACTGGCCTCTAAATTTGAAGTACTGGTACCATCCCCTATTTTACAAATGAGCATATGCTCTCAGAAATATTTGTAAAATTGGCTAAAGTCACATATCTGGCAAGCAGGGAAACTGAGATGTGTCCTGTAACTTTTATCCCAGATTGGGAAGGAGGAAGGGGAGATATTCAGAACATTGTTTCTTTATACTGCATAAGTTCGTCGCATTGAGTAGTCTAACACTAGGAAAGACATGTTAGCAGACCGCATTGTCCTCTTTGCTTATTTGCTAATAGAGCTGCCTTGTGGAACTGCATTATGGAAGCAATAAGTCCATTGCTACTGTAACAAACTTCACTTTTCTTTCTTAAGGATTTGCTTTAAATTTTCAATTGATTTCAGTTTTTCTTATGCAAATATGCAGCTTCATCATCTAGGCTATCAGTAATCCTTTCCTTTCACCTTCACAATTTCCACCCCCACAAGGTACTTATTTTCAATAAAAACAATTGAGTCAACAGGAGGTACTTGGGAGAATTTCATCACAAATAATACTGCTGCTTGAAAAAAAAATGACAGGTAATTTTTTAACTAGTGATAAGTAATAACTTATAATAAAAAAGAATCTGAAAAAGAATATATATATATAACTGAATCACGTCCCTGTAATCCTGAAACTAATACAACATTGTAAATCAACTACACTCCAATAAAATTTTTTAAAATTAAATAATGACAATTTTCTTCTGATGAGCCTAAGGGATTCTTGCAAACATTATTGATAAAATATTCACACAATATTTATGGCATAACTGGAGGATATGATATCTACCATTTATTAAGCATATGCTGTGCATTTCTTTTTTAATCATTGTAGTTAGCTATCACCATACAGACAAGGAAAGAAAACTATCTGATCTGAAAATTGCTTCAAAGTCAGATAACTAGTTAGTGGTAGAACTACATGCAATGCCTGATCCTAAAGAACCTAGAGAACCATTTATTTGTTTTTTTAATTATCTAATTATTATTTAATTAATTCATTTGTTTTAATTGGAGGTTAATTACTTTACAATATTGTAGTGATTTTTGCCATACATTGTCATGAATCAGCCATGGGTGTACATGTGTCCCCCATCCTGAACCCCCCTCCCGCCTCCCTCCCCATCCCATCCCTCAGGGTCATCCCAGTGCACCAGCCCTGAGCACCCTGTCTCATGCATCAAACCAAACCTGGACTGGCAATCTAGATTTCCCTCCCCATCCCATCTCTCAGGGTCATCCCAGTGCACCAGCCCTGAGCACCCTGTCTCATGCATCAAACCAAACCTGGACTGGCAATCTATTTCACATATGACAATACACATGTATCAATGCTATTCCAGAACCATTTATTTTTAAGTGCATTTAAGTTTGATCCCTGGAAAATCCCCTGGAGGAAAGCACAGCAGTCCACTCCAGTATTATTCTTGGAGAATCCCAAGAACAGAGGAGCCTGGCAGTCTGCAGTCCATAGAGTCACACAGAGTCAAACACAACTGAGGTGACTTAGCAAAACGTAACACTATAGCTTAATTTTCCCAAACTTCAAATTCCTCTTCCTTAAAGGAAGTTTGTTAATAGCTCTGCTGCCTACTCCACAGACCGTGTGTGTGTGTGTGTGTGCGCGTGTGTGTGTGTGTGTACATCAAAAGAGTCAATGATGGAAGTGAGAATGCGTTCCACAAAATACAGAGTAGTACTTTTAAAATCTTGAGTTTCAAGCCAGTCTGTCTAACACAATTTTCCTTTTTTTAAAAAATTGAATAGATATTTATTAAGCACCTATTTACAGTAGGAATGTTCTAGACTTCGGGACTATGCATAAAGACGGACCAAATTCTTTGTATAATTTTTTAAAAAGTTTGAAATTTTCAAAGATAAACATGGAGAAAAGTGAAGTCTAATGCAGTTACGGAGGTTTGGTTTAGAATATCTATTCTGATTTTGTTGTCATGTGTTGTATCTTTCCTGTGGAGAGCAGAAAGCTAAAACAAAATATTTCCAATTCATTTGCAGCTGGTGATCCAAGTTTGATCCAGGTTCCATATCATACATAGTCACGGGAGACTTGAAATTCGAGCCGAAATAAATGGGATATTGGGCATATATTTGATCAATGTGGATTACAGCAAATGGGGCATGGCTCTGGTGCCAAACTCTCTCTCAGTGTTGCTGACTTAGCAGAAAATGACTTCTTGATAGTAGAAAAGGTGGCATAATGGAGGACCCTGAAGTTACAATGGTGGCTTCCAATTTTGCACATGAGGTTTCTTGATCAGAGCATGATGACGCTATTCTAGAATCAGTAACTCTAGCTAATTTAGCAGCTCAGATTGAGGCAGTCCTATGTCTACAATATGTAGTGAGTGCTGCCTGATTTGGCAAACAGCTTCCTGATGAGGGCAGGAGAAGCAGCTTCTTTAGCAGTCTGGCTCTGCAGTATAGACTTAAGAACAGATACTGAAATCTCATCCTACAGATTTTTATCCAACTATTTTAAAAGTTTTGCAAACTATCTGACATGGAAAAGATAGAGTGTAGTTTCAGTTGTAACATCTGCAAGAAAATGTTCTTTTGAAATGCAATGTCATATTTCTAATTTGCATTGTTCAATTCCTCAATATGCTCCAATGATTTTCATTCAAATCAAACTTATTTTCCATTTTATCGTCAAGTGTGCATTCTCTTACATTTTTCTTTTACTTGAATCTTTCCCGCTAGTGGATCTCTCTTATAGTCGAGGAGGAGCTTTGCTGAGAAGAGATTTTATTTTTCCTGGATGTAGTCATGTACTATGTACCTGTTTCAAAGCAACCTTGGGGCTGCTGCTTCCTTGCAAACTCAGTGTATAATCAGAAATGTCCCTTCCCACTCACTGCAGCTAATCTTAAATGAAGTGGTAATTTTGTTCCAGTCTAAGGGCATCCAGTGTTTCTCACACCTTAGTTTAATTGTGTACAGTTAACCTCATCCTCATAGGAGATGGTGTTTTAAAAGAAAGCACTTCTCATAATTTGAAAATAGCAAAGTGCCCAGGACTGTTAGAGAGTGTGCTACAATAGTCAAAAGTTATACTGTGTATGTGATTTTGCAACTAATTATTTGTCTAAGCTAGACCTGTCATCTTTTTGAGTCACATGTATTTCATCTATAAAATAAGATTGAACTGGATAATTTCTGTGTTATGTTATTTAATTATCATTTATTGGAACCTGCCAAATGCCAAGTCACATGCTGAGAGTTGATCTTATAGAGACAGGTGACATGATCCCAGCTTCAGGGATTGTGACATCTGGTAGGGGAGACAGACACAAACAAACAAATAATAATAACTCAATACGATGATCTCTGGAGCTTCCCTGGTGGCTTAGATGGTAAAGGGTCTGCCTGCAATGCGGGAGACCTGGGTTCGATCCCTGGGTTGGGAAGATCTCCTGGAGAAGGTAATGGCAACCCACTCCAGTATTCTTGCCTGGAGAATTCCACAGATGGAGGAGCCTGGGAGGCTACAGTCCATGGGGTCACAAAAAGTCGGACATGACTGAGTGACTTCACTTTGCTTTTACTTTAATGACTCTTCTAGTTAAGAGTCAAGTGAAAGTTTCCCTTTTCCTCATAATGTGTGTGTGTCTGTGAGAGAGAGAGAGAGCCCTTGCACATCCTCATATAGGAGCAAATTAATGCAGAAAAGTTCAAATACAGATAGACTTTACATGGATAATCATCAATTAAAGACGAGCTATCTTAGAAGATGCAAGAATAATACAGTTTACTCACTGGATTTCATTTAGAGTTAGTCTTCCATATGGAAAGAGGCAGTCTGGGGGAGGTTCCCAGAAGCCTTGGTGAAACTGAGTAACCAGAGTGAAGAAATGTTTCCACTGAATTTCATAATTGTTGTCATTCCTGAAATCACCTGGATTCTCAATCTCTGGAATGTCTCACACCATCACAGTCACCCAGGATATGACTTTCTTGGGGACTGTTTTCCTGATATGCAGGAAGGAAATTTGAGGATTCTCTGAGAACAATCACATAGGAGAGTATCAAGTCCCGGGATTCAAACTCAGGACCTCTGACGACTGTGTCAGCTACTTACCAAGTATATGTTTGGTCTGAAATATGACCATAGGCAATTCACTTGATCCCTCTGAGCACTCTTTTTCTTCATTGAACTGTAGAGACCACTTATGTCTACCTCATTGTAGGGTTGGAACCTTCAAAATGCTTGCACATTTTTACAGTTTCACAAATGCCAGATGAAGCTATATATATTGTGATTTAAAATGATAGGGTGGTGAGTGTTGGAAATGAGAAGCTTCAATGAATAAAGATAGCCATATCGGTTCTGATCTGTTGGAACCTTGGAAATTACTTATTCCACATTTTCATTTTACAGATGAGGAACAAGGTCCCTTGGAGACTTGTACCATATCCTTTGCACATATTTCAGCCAAGTACTAAGAATTAGAAGTAACAATTAATCATGAAAATATTTTTTGAGTTCAGGAATGTTTAGGTCAATAACTGTTTCAATCGTCTGTGTCCTGTGTTTTGCTATTTCCACAGAGAGCATTTACATATTCTACTAATTCACTGGGCTATTCCTTTCTAGATTTAGCTTTCTCCTCAAAAGATGTAATCCCTCAGGACAAGATATCTTTTGGGACAATGAGGCATTAACATTTCTTTTTAAACTTTAAATCTGTAAATATGCATTTTGGAAATATCTAGGCTTCTGAATTCTGATGACTCCAGATTCCTCTAAACATCCTTTAAGCAAGAAAGAGTGACATCTTTGTTTTGTTGAGAGAAAGAGCCTCTCTCTACACTGAATCAGGTGTTTCCAACCTGCCCTTGCAATCCCATGAACTGCAGCATGCCAGGCTTCCCTGTCCTTCACCACCTCCATACTTGGATTAGCAGAGCCCATATTGTAGCGATGTCAGTTTTCTGCAACGGATCTGGTGTTTCAATAGAATACAAACAACATCACAAAAACACTTTCTATAATTTACACAGAAGTAAAATAGATAAGAATATACAGGTGCTCTTGAATAAAAGAGAATAAAGTGGAAGAACTTGTGGTACCAGATATTGAGACTCATCATAAAGTTACAAGAATTAACACAATGTTATATTGATACTTGGTTACTCAAATAGACTAATGGAACTAATGTTTTTAAAAGTTTTCACAAAGGAAATTCTCACTGTAGAAATAGCAAAACACAAGACACAAATGATTGAAACAGTTATTGACCTAAACATTCCTGAACTCAAGAAATATCTTCATAATTAATTGTTACTTCTAATTCTCAGTACTTGGCTGAAATATGTGCAAGTAGAATATGGTACAAGTCTCCAAGGGCCTGCCCTCATTCCACCCATAGACAATTTCAAGATAGAAAAGTTGCAGTAGTTGTTAGGAGACAACTATCTATTTCTCCCTCATTTCTGTACTTCCTTGAAGCAGAAGCATGAACTACTCTTTATTCCAGAATACATTTTCAAGGATGTTCACGTGGTGAAGAGCTTTGGAAGCCAGTGAGGGAAGACTTATAGGTCATTATGAAATATTCAAGTTCCCTAAACTCAGCATCCCTCTCCTATAACGTGCCTAAGTGTGCGCAGGTGTCACCTGGCGCTGCTTTTGCTGCCCTTTGGGAGGCAGGCCTCAGGAAGCCTATGCAAATGGCTGATACACAGAATGTGAGGCTGCAACTGTCCTTCACTGATCTAATAGGTGACCTCACTGACCTAATGTCAGCTCCAGAACCCATAAACTGTGGCAAGTTAACTTAATAGCAAGTAAGCAAAATCTCAGCCCCTCCCCATTTTTCCATAGTAGTTATGGTGACATTCTACTATGGTGACATAGAAAGACCAACATGCTTTCTATCAAAAAGAACTAATTAATCCCATTGCTATTTGGTAAAAATGAGTACACAAATAGGCATGTGATGCTGAGCTAGCCAAGTCATTGTGTGGGACAGTATAAGAGAAGTCTTCCTGGATGGTTATAAATCAAAAAGGAGAGAGAAAGTCAAGCATGATCCTTGTAAACATTTCAGCCATCTTACTTCAACCCTGGGAATAACAGAAACTACACATGCAAGAATGAAGGAACAAAATTGCAGAGATAAGAAATGACTCCTGCCTTAAGGAGCTGAAGTTAAGTTACCCAACTGCTACTGTGTTAGAAAATGTTTTTTTTTTTTTCTTTGCTTCAGGTTTGTCTCTTTACTCTTATCCAGATGTACTCTGCTGGCCTGGCTGCCTATGAGCTGTGTCTTCTACTGACTCACAGCACATTTCCTCCTTACCCACTAAAATGAGACCTCTGTCCCTACCACTATGCTGGCATACATCTCCAATTACTTTTTTCTGTTTTAGTTTTTGTTATGTTATACACACAGAAGAGTGAATGCAAAAGGAGAAGGGGCAGCAGACGATGAGATGGTAAGATAGCATCACCAGCTCTATGGATGTGAATGTGAGCAAACTCTGGGAGGACAGAGGAGCCTGCATGCTGCAGTCCATGGGGTTGCAGAGAGTCAGACCTGACTTAGTAACTGAACAACAATAACATTACATTCAGAATAGAAGGTAAAACTTATAAGCATGATTTAAAAATTAAAAATAAAGCAAACCCAAATCACCACCTACTTTGGTAATAAAGCATTGACAGCATACAACACAGGGACCTCTTCACAAGCACAATCTCTCCCTGCCAACTCCCACCCCCCAGAGATGACTACTCTTTAAAATTTTCTCATAAACATTTTCCTGCTTTTCTTTATCGTTTTGCTCCCTACACATGCATCCCTAATCAATGATCTGAACTTTATATAAGTGAAGTCGTACTCTATGCATATTTTACCTAGCTTCTTTGTCCATTTCTATGTGACACAATTTGTTATGTAAAGCTTCCATTTTTTTTTTGCTTGCATCATTGCTTAGCACTCTATTTCATAAATATGCCACTATATATGTATGTATGTCCATCCACACATAGAAATGGACAAAGGAGTTGGGCAAAAAATAATGCATAGAGTACAATTCTACTTTTATAAAGTTCAGAAACAGGTAAAGCTAAACTAGTTGACTTTTGAGTTGTTTTAATTTGGTACAGAGACTAAAAATTTGGACATCTACATTCTTATAAAGGTATCTTAGCACCTATCTCCAAAATATTTTCTACGTTATATACAGAGAGGGGAATTTCTAGATCATAAAACATGTTTATTTTCAATTTTACTATGGCAAACATCTTTTTTTAGTGCCGTACCGATTAATCCTTCCACTAAAAGTATCTGAGATTGTCCATTACAATACATTCTTGAAACATTTGGTGTTGTTAAACTTTTCCTAAACAATTGAGAAGACAGTCTCATGTTTTTTAATTTCCATATTTCTGTTTACTAATAAAATTAAAGATCTCTGTATGTCTTTATAGACTATCTGGATGAATTCTATTGTGATCTGCATGTTCAAATATTTTGCCTGTTTCTCTATTGAGTTGTCTGCTTTTTACAGTTTATTTGTAGGCGCTCTTTACATATTCTGCATACTTGTTTTGGACACTGGTACCAATATTTTCTTCTAATATCTGTGGCTTTCATTTCTTAATAGTGTTTGAATGATATAAGTTCAAATATTTAATACAAATTCGTCACATTTTCCTTTACGATACTACTTTCTGAGTACTGGTTTAATAAATCTTAAATCTTAATGAGGTCAAGAAGACATTCTATTTTAGAAAAGCTTTAAAACTTTGACTTCTTTGCTTAAGGTTTTAATTCACATGAAATTCATTCTGTGCATGTTGTATAATAAAAGATCAGCCTTTGTCTCAACATCATTAATCTCTTCTTACCTGTGATGCCATCTCCATTATAAATCAAGTGTCCACTTATGTGGAGATTTGTTTCTAAATTCCTTACACTCTTCATCCAAGAGATGATGAGATCATAGTTCAACATAAAAGACAAAGCTGTGCTGTTTATTTACTAGAGTAAGGGAGAGGTTTGTTCTCAGAGAACAATCTCTGAAAGAATAGACTTATCTTACTTGTGGTTTTTGAAAAATGTGGACTTTCGGAAATTTAAGAGAATTGACATAATCTGGAAATGTGTGCTTAACTCAGGTAAAACTGTTATTGACTGATTGGTACTCAGAGGTTATTAGAGTACATACATCACAAACTGGGGGACTTTCAGATGATAAGGATGATACCAAATATGTTGGCCTACAAAAGTGTACTCACTAAGGCAAATTTTTATTGTTTATTTGGACAAGCTTAGAATTGGTTGTTTTCATGGTTACAGAATAATTTATATTTGCCTTTGTGAAAACTTTTAAAACATCAGTTTCATTGGTCTATTTGAATAACCAAGTGTCAATATAACATTGTGTTAATTATTGTAACTTTATGATGAGTCTCAATATCTGGTACCACAAGTTCTTCCACTTTATTCTCTTTTATTCAAGAGCACCTGTATATTCTTATCTATTTTACTTCTGTGTAAATTATAGAAAGTGTTTTTGTGATGTTGTTTGTATTCTATTGAAACACCAGATCTGTTGCAGAAAACTGACTTTGCTACAATATGGGCTCTCCTAATCCAGTTTTGGAGATGGTGAAGGACAGGGAAGCCTGGCATGCTGCAGTTCACAGGATTGCAGAGTCATACACGACTGAGCGACTGAACAACAACAAATTCAAGTATATGATGTTTTTTTTTTCCCCATTTGCTAGTATCTTACATATAATTAAAGGATGCTTACTCCTTGGAAGGAAAGTTATGACCAACCTAGATAGCATATTAAAAAGCAGAGACATTACTTTGCCAACAAAGGTCCTTCTAGTCAAGGCCATGGTTTTTCCAGTGGTCATGTATGGATGTGAGAGTTGGACTGTGAAGAAAGTTGAGTGCCAAAAAATTAATGCTTTTGAACGGTGGTGTTGACTCTTAAGAGTCCCTT
This sequence comes from Muntiacus reevesi, assembly GCF_963930625.1. Classification (NCBI taxonomy): domain Eukaryota; kingdom Metazoa; phylum Chordata; class Mammalia; order Artiodactyla; family Cervidae; genus Muntiacus; species Muntiacus reevesi. The sequence continues at coordinate 56,042,452 of NC_089256.1, forward strand.
GGACTGCAAGGAGATCCAACCAGTCCATCCTAAAGGAGAGCAGTCCTGGGTGTTCATTGGAAGGACTGATGCTGAAGCTGAAACTCCAATACTTTGGCCAGTTGATGCAAAGAGTTCTTATTGGAAAAGACCCTGATGCTGGGAGGGATTGGGGGCAGGAGGAGAAGGGGACGACAGAAGATGAAATGTCTGGATGGCATCACCGACTCGATGAACAGGAGTTTGAGTAAACTCTGGGAGTTGGTGATGGACAGGGAGGCCCGGTGTGCTGCGATTCATGGGGTCAAAAAGAGTTGGACACGACTGAGTAATTGAACTGAACTGAACTGAGCTGAATATCTTTCTTCATGTCATTCAAAAAGTTTTAGGTGTTCATCTTGTGCATCTTTTGCTAGCTTTATTCTTAGGTACATCCTATTGTTTTATAATATAGTGAATGACATATTTATTTCCTAACTACTTGTTTCCCATTCTTTTTGCTTTTATATCTTTATCTTGCCTTTTACTTCACCAGTTGAGACCTCTAGCACCATGTTGAATAGAAGTGGTGAGAGCCGGAATTGCCCTGGACACATTTTAGACTACATTTCCTAGGGGGTTTTTTTGTAATATCATATGACTGGACAAATGAATGAATCTTTATCAACAGAACTTAGGGGGAAATTGTAGCATTCTACTTCCAGGATTTATTCATCAAATAATTACATGTACTCTTTCAATTTCTGCCTCTCTTTTTGTCTTTGCCAGAGGGAAAGCACTCTGAGAACCTACAGGAGGGCAAGCAACAAGATGAAAGGAGCCTACGTACCTGATGCCATAATGATTGCCATATAATCAGGAGTGCTCACACTGCACTGTCACAGACTGAGCACTGAACTTTATTGTTACTTAGTTTTTGGATCTTACCTGTTATATGACCTCAAAAGTGTTGCCTTAATTACATGCATGTGTGCATGCTAAGTTGCTTCAGTTATGTCCGACTCTTTGAGAACCCTGTCATGCTCCTCTGACCATGGGACTCTCCAGGCAAGAATACTGGAAGGGGTTGCCATGCCCTCTTCAGGGGATCTTCCCAACCCAGGAATCAAACCCATGTCTCAACTCTCCTGCATTGTCAGGGGAGTTCTTTGCCACTAGGACCACCTGGGAAGCTCTCTTAATTACATACATTTATTTTATTAATTTCAGTGTTTCTTTTTTTCTATTGTATCCATTTAGAGAGAGATCAGACTGATATCCTTCAGGAAGTAGTGAACACCTAGATAAATGGCTATTACATGGTTTCTAGTAGGTAGAATACAGGAATATAGAAACCAAAGTAATAAGAGTATCCTCATCACCCATGACACATCTAAGGAAGTCATGCTTTATGTCTCTGCAACATGAATCTAAGTCTAAAGATCCTCTTAGTATCAGGTAAGGAGCTATATGAAAAGAATGGTAGACCAAGAAGATATCATCTTTCACAGTTTACAGAGATTGGGAGAGAGAGGAAAAATAAAATGTTAATAATATAATAGTACAGGCTGTTATAAAAACACAGAGAAGAAGATTCTAAGTCAAATTTAAATACACACACAGCACACACACATTCATGAGCTTCCCAGGTGGCTCAGTGGTAAAGAATCTGCCTGCCAAGCTAGAAACACAAGTTTGACCCCTGGGTGGGGAATGTCCCCTTGAGGAGGGCATGGAAACCCACTCCAGTACTCTTGCCTGGGAAATCCCACGGATAGAGGAGCCTGGCAGGCTACAGTCCATGGGGTCACAAAAGAGATGGACATGATTTAGCCAGTAAACAAAAGCAACACACACACACACACACACACACACACACACACACACACACACATACATATATACATATATGTTTGTTTTTTTGTGTGGGCAAGGGTGAGGTAGGAATTGAAAGAGACTTAGAAGAATTAGAAGAGGCAAAATAAATTTCCAGGGAGAGGTAATGACTGAATTTGTAGAAAGAAAAACAGTTAATCATGCGGACTGAAGATGAGAGTCATACTGGCAAATAACAGATAAACTTATGTGAGGACAAGGAGATGTACAGATTTTCATTTCCAGTAAGTGGAACAGAGTTTTAAAAGGAAAAGGAATGTGCCAGAAGGTTAGGCTGCAAAGGAAGACAGAAGACAAAGCAGAAGCCTTTAATGCCAAAGATGCCTGGGGGTAACAGGAAGTCATCAAAGGGTTTTAATCAGAAGAAGGTGGTTCCCTGAGTACTGAGCAAATTGAACTGAGAATACCCATTCACGCACACCTTGTCTTCATCCACAGAAAAGAAAAACCCTCCCTTTGACAAGGAACCCATATCTTCAAAAGATTTATAAGCTTCTGGAGACAATCCAGTGTAATACTCCAAGTTCAGAAACACTGTTCTTGTAAGAGAGGAGAGGAAGAAAGAAGAGAGAAAACTGCACTTTTGAGGGAGTTGCTGTGTTTCTTATTTTTTGGAGGGGAAAGAGAGAACAGATTTGGGGCCCTGATTACAGAGACAGAGGGTATAATTGCTTCAGTAATGAGTTGTTTTAGGAACTAGGGTTTCTATTAAGAAAAGGACAAGAAAAACTATAGGAAACTCCTCCTGAGCTGGAATACTGGGTTTTCAGTTTTGCCAAGAATCAAAAATTAGCAACATCAAGGACAACATTTTGTTAAGGGATTATTCTCATTAAATTAATTAATTAATTAATCGAATCACTAACATGTACTTGCTAATTAACTCTCAGTTAAAAGTTACACCATTTGGGGAGCCACTAAGGAACACTTCACTCATGGAAAAAGAACACTTTCTCATTATCTTTGGGGTTTCAGAATTAAAAGCCTGGATTAGAAAAAGCATTAGAAACCGCCTTCCATTGAATGTATGCTCCTTTGGACTTTTTACTTTTATCACTGACTATTCCATTCCTGGTATTCATGTAGCACTTTTCCACAAGAAACCTTTGTGACTGCCTGAACAGGCAGGATTGTGAACACACTAGTTAATAAAACGTGGATTGCAGGAAGCGTGAGATTTTAGTCCAAGGTACTTTGAATTCCGATCCTGCCACTTACTTGTGGCCCAGGGCAATGAAACTTCTCTGGGGCTCAGTTTGCTTACCTGTGAATTGGCAATATAAGGCTCCTGATAGAATTTTCTTACTGAGTTTCTTTGACAAATGATTCTCAGCCCAAGCCAAATATTAGCATCATTTGATAAGTTTTTCATAAAGACCTTTGACAGGGTCCCATCTTCTGAAATTCTGATTGAATGGATCAGCTCATGAATATTTTTCAAAAACTTCTCAAGTGATTCAAATGTACAGAAAACTGGGCAAACACTGCCTTCAACCAGACAATTCCAGCCTCACAGAGGAAACTGCATGCAGAATAAAATGGACGTCAGGCCCCATTGCACAGTGCTGTTTACACTGACCCAGTAAACAGAGCGGAGGGGTAGGTTGGAGGCTTTTTTTTAATCTGTCTGTTGGCGACATTCAAGTGGCACAGCAGCAGGCAAGGAAGAGGGGTCTCCATTTCAGACTAGCAAAGCTTTATTCACTTGAGAAGAGAATATGAGGAAGAGAGTAAGGGTGGATGGAGCCTGACCCCCTTACCCCACATGTCATGGTGGAACCTGGGAAGAGCAAGCAAAAGGTCTATTACAGCTACCTTTGCATCCCATCCTCTCCTTTCTGCAATATAAGCCCTGGCAGAAAGTTCCTTCTCTTACCTGAAGGCCTGGAAAAGCCTCCCCTATTAAGAACGAAAACAAGTATTCTGTGACTGCTTGTTCAGAGTTGGGAATTCTGATAAGCCTGTGCATGGCATTTAAGTCTCAAGCATCAGTCCATAAAGAGGACCCGCCGACTTTCAGTGAGAGTGCGAAGACTTGAAGGTAAAGCCTGAGACATAAAACAGACTTCTTCCAGTCTGCCACACAATAATCTCCCAGGTACTAGACTCCTCAGGCCAACTTGAGGCCAAGTAGTTCTTAAGCTTTATGTATGTTCGTCTCTTCAGTTGTGTCTGACTCTTTGCAACCCTATGGATTGTAGCCCACCAGGCTTCTCTGACCATAGAATTCTCCAGGCAAGAATACTGGAGTGGGTTGCCATTCCCTTCTTTGGGAGATATTTCTGATCCAGAGATTGAACCCAGGTCACTTGCTTTGCAGGAAGACTCTTTACCATCTGAGCCACAAGAAACATACTTCAGTTCAGTCACTTCAGTTCAGTCACTCAGTCGTGTCCAACTCTTTGTGACTCCATGGATGGCAGCATGCCAGGCCTCCCTGTCCTTCACCAACTCCCAGAGTTTACCCCAGCTCAGGTTCATTGAGTTGGTGATGCCATCCAGCCATCTCATCCTCTGTCATCCCCATCTCCCCCTGCCCCCAATCCCTCCCAGCATCAGGGTCTTTTCAAATGAGTCAGCTCTTCACATGAGGTGGACCACGTACTGGAATTTCAGCTTCAGTGTCAGTCGTTCCAGTGAACACCCAGGACTGATCTCCTTTAGGATGGACTGGTTGGATCTCTTTGCAGTCCAAGGGACTCTCAAGAGTCTTCTCCAGCACACAGTTCAAAAGCATACTTACCCATATACAAATCCACAAAGATAAGCTTATTCTGTTTTAAAAATCAAAAAGACAATGTTCAACAATAAAATATAAAATATAAGCATGTAGAAATGTAAAAATGCAAATAAGACACAGACTCCTGAGTCTCAAAATTTCTGATACAGTAGGTCTGCAGAAAGACTCTCTTATTTGCATCTCTAACATGTTTTCAAATGAGGCTGATGCTGCTAGTCCAGGGACCATTCTTTGAGATCTACTCTTCTAGGTCACTAGTCCAGTGAATCCTTCCAATTGGGTTATCAAGGATCAGATATGTTTGCTTCCAGATCTCTTTATGAGTCTCTTCTTTTTAATATGATTTAATTAAATATTAGGTAACTAATGAGATACAAGTGTAAATCAAATCTCTGTTTTTCTCTGAATGACAAGTAGCATATTTTGAAAAACTCCATAAAGTATGTTGCTTTAAAAAAATGTCAGGTTAGTTGCTTGTCAGGTAAGAGACTGAGGTGGGGAGAGAGAATTATAAAACCTTTTAATTAACTGCATTCAGAGTGCTTCACAAGCGTCTTATAACGTCTTTGTTCCACTGTAAAGACACTGAAAAACAAAAAGCCTTAGTGGGCACTACAAAAAAATAAGGTCTATTTAATGTGTATAAATGTACATACATTAAAATTGAGAGAGTGTTTCTGAAAAACCTTCTGAAAAGATCTACATATTTTTGTTCTCTTTACTTCATACACTTCCTTTATTATTATTTAATTCAGAAGTCAACTAACCTGTAAAAACTAAACTCAGATCATACTAAACTTTTGCCTGCATAAGAACCATGGAGATTTCTCTTCATTTTAAGACAAACAGAAGCATAAGTTAACTTGGAAGGCACGGATGTATTCTGTAGCAAAAGAGAAAATGTAGCCATGTTCTGAGGACCTAGAAGACTTTCACACACATACACACACACACACACACACACACACACACACACACATAAACATGCAGTATATCTCTGTATTTCTGTCTAAATCGCAAGTATTGTTACATAGGCTTTTTAAAAAATAAATTGCTTCATAAAGCAACTGTACTCCAGCAAAAATTAATAAATTAGTAAATTGCTTTTTCCTTTACCCAATATTTAATTAGATGAAAGATTTTAATAACCTTTAAATGCTATTATTTTATATTTGCTTATCTTAGTACAGTTTCTCCTTTAAAATATTATTGTTAATAAAAAGTTATTAATAATACTACTAATAATAGTTAGCTATTATTATAAATGATACTTGAAGACTTCAGAAAGCACTTTTTTCTTATACTCAAAGTTGGACGTTTATCTAAAAATCCATTCCATCCATCAGTAGCCATGTTGCACTACTCAGTTATGTCCCTCTCTCGGCAATCCCATGGAATATTGCCCACCAGGTTCTTCTGTCCATGGGATTTCCCAGGCAAGAATACTGGAGGGGGTTGCCATCCCCCTCCAGGGGATCTTCCCAACCCAGGGATCGAACCCATGTCTCCTGCAGCTCCTGCATTGCTGGTGGATTCTTTACCACTGTGCTACCTAATAAGCTCCATATCTAATAATGCTACCTAATTAATTATATTGTGATTATTTCTGATATCTTACTGTATTACAAACTTATAATGCTAAAATCTTTCATTATGACCATATCCTATTCTTCCTGAAAAATTCCTGGTAATTCTTAAAGCAACAAGTGACACATTCCCTCTGCCTTAAGGACTTAGAACTCTACTAGAACTTAGTTCTAGTTTAGTACTAAATAATGTTATTTGGTAAATACTTTTATATTTTGTACATTTATTTATAGTTTATGGTAAATCAAACCCTATATTTTATCTCGGAAAACTTTTCCCTAATGTTTATTCAAAAGGGAAAAAAAATCAAGATTTTTAAAAATTATGAATAATTAGATTCATATGAGAGGGAAAACCCCTACTCATTTTTAGAATATATAATAAAGTCATAACGTGATATTAGCATAAGAATATATATTTCAGTGAAACAGAATAAGTTATTCAGATGTGGACCGCATTATAGACAAAGATAGCTTACAGAAAAAAAAGAGAAGCATTGAAAATCAAAAGTAGAAAATGTACTAATCAGTGCATAGAGTTGGGAAACACATTTGCCATTTGGATAAAAATAATTTAGAATCCTACTCATACTGTGAATTCTTAACTTCTAGAGTTAAACCTTTAAAAATATTTATAAAGACAGAATAAAATCATGGTTAAATATAAGCACAAATGTATTTTATGAACTTGCATAGAGAAATAGATAATAGTTTTTATATTTTCATACAGTTAAAGTACAAAAATAATAGCAGCAAATAAGACTAAAATAACCTTGGGAAACCTATTTCTGAAAATTTGACAGAAGCAAATACTTGTTGATAAAGATCTACCAAAATTAATACAAAAAGGAAACTAAACTAAATGGAGGGAAAATAAACATAACAAAAAGGGAAACAAAGTTAGCTCACACACAGGGCAATATGTTCCTCTCATTTGTAATCAGAAAAGGCAATCTAAAATGAGATACAATTTTGAACCACCAAGTTAAAAATATTTTTATGACAATTCATAAAATTATCCAGTGTACAGTGAAATAGGCACATCTATCAGTTACCATTTGAACTCTTTGGAAAGTAAATTTCAATAATGTATAAAAGTATTCATTCATAGTTCTTTATATTTTGGGAAAATCATTCTAAATAATTTAATAATAAATGTGGATTTATAAAGGAAAACCTATTCCTGTACCCTAATTCATGCTCCATTTCCACAGGGTGGGGCTTTTTCTGGAAAGTGAATTCCTTGCCCATTTGCATTTAGATGGAGCCATCTGGCTAAATTCCAATGATCGAAATGAGTGTAGAATTAATCTAAGCTACTCCAAGTACTCCAGATTCTCTACGTTCCAAGCTTAGATTTCCTAGTACATCACCTTAAACAAGTTATCTAACACTTTGTACCTCAGTCCCCTCATCTGTAAAGTGAATTGTGTCATAGTGGGTACCTCATAAGTTTAAGCATTAAAAATAAATGAATACATACTAAATTCTTAGACCAGGAGTCAGGAGTCAGCAGTTTAGAGAAGTATAAACATTACCAAATGCATGAAGAATGCCAATATAAGATTTCAGCCCAGAGCAGATGTTGTGTGTCTTAGTTTATAAGGGACAAGACATGAGTCTCAAGCTAAAGGAGATTCAGACTTCCCAGGGTACACCCTCCCTGCTCCTGAAAGTCCGAATAGCAATGTTGAGATTATTAGGCAGTGTTCCCAGTGTTATGGAACCTGTATTTTCATCCAGCAGACCCTCTCAAGGCCATCCGATCTATCGTAGACCCGGGAAGACCAGCCACTCTGACCCCTTCAGGAACTCTAACAAAGGTCATCTAACTGCAGCTTTTCAAGGAGTTTGGGTCAAGTGGGCCTTAGGAAGCATCACTATGAACAAAGCTAGCGGAAGTGATGACATTCCAGTTGAGCTATTTCAAATCCTAAAAGATGATGCTGTGAAAGTGCCGCACTCAATATGCCAGCAAATTTGGAAAATTCAGCAGTAGCCACAGGGCTGGAAAAGTTCAGTTTCATTCCAAGCCCTAAGAAAGGCAATCCCAAAGAATGCTCAAACTACTTCACAATGCACTCATCTCACATGCTAGCAAAGTAATGCTCAAAATTCTCCAAGCCAGGCTTCAACAGTACGTAAACCGTGAACTTCCAGATGTTCAAGCTGGTCTTAGAAAAGGCAGAGGAACCAGAGATCAAATTGCCAACATCGTTGGATCACCAAAAAAGAAGAGAGTTCCAGAAAAACATCTAATTCTGCTTTATTTACTATGCCAAATCTTTTGCTGTGTGGATCACAACAAACTGTGGAAAATTCTGAAAGAGATGGGAATACCAGACCACCTGACCTGCCTCCTGAGAAATCTGTTCGCAGGTTAAGAAGCAGAAATTAGAACTGGACATGAAACAACAGACAGGTTCCAAATCGGGAAAGGAGTACATCAAGGCTGTGTATTGTCACCTTGCTTATTTAACTTATATGCAGAGTACATCATGAGAAATGCTGAGCTGGATGAAGCACAAGCTGGAATCAAGATTGCTGGGAGAAATATCAATAACAGATGACACCACCCTTATGGTAGAAAGCAAAGAAGAACTAAAGAGCCTCTTGATGAAAGCAAAAGATGAGAGTGAAAAACTTGGCTGAAAACTCAACATTCAGAAAACTAAGATCATGGCATCAGGTCCCATCACTTCATGGCACATAGATGGGGAAATGGTGGAAACAGTGACAGACTATATTTTTGGGTTCCAAAATCACTACAGATGATGACTATAGCCATGAAATTAAATGACACTTGCTCCTTGGAAGAAAAGTTATGTCCAACCTAGACAGCATATTAAAAAGCAGAGACATCACTTGACCAACAAAGGTCTATCTAGTCAAAGCTATGGTTTTTCCTGTAGTCATATATGGATGTGAGAGTTGGACTATAGCGATAGCTGAGCACCAAAGAATTGATGCTTTTGAACTGTGGTGCTGGAGAAGACTCTTGAGAGTCCCTTGGACTGCAAGGAGATCCAACCAGTCCATCCTAAAGGAAATCGGTCCTGAATATTCATCGGAAAGACTGACGCTGTGAAGCTGAAACTCCAATACTTTGGCCACCTGATGAGAAGAACTGACTCATTTGAAAAGACCCTGATGGTGGGAAAGATTGAAGGTGGGAGAAGAAGGGGACAGTAGAGGATGAGATGGTTGGATAACATCATCGACTCGATGGACATGAGTTTGGGTAAACTCCGGGAGCTGGTGATGGACAGGGAGGCTTGGCGTGCTGCAGTCCATGGGGTTGCAAAGAATAGGACACAACCTAGCAACTGAACTGAACTGAAGGAGTTTGGGTAGAAATTCATGTAAGGTCCCTGAAGGTCAGATGTTATTTATGTAATGTATGTAAAGGCCTGTGGCTAGAAATTGAGATAGGAAGACAGCTAAAAGGAAATAATAAAAAACACCCCTGTTGTCCATAACATAACATTTGTCTTGAAGTAATAAATATATTTTAAAAATTATTTATTTAACTACCATTTATATAGCACTTAGCACACAAAAGGTTTTAATCTAAGAATTCTACTTACATTAACCCATTTAATCTTCATAGCAAAGCACTGGGGGGATATTCTGTTATTACCCATATTTTACCAATGAGCTTAAATAACTTGCCTAAGGTCACACAGATGGTAAATAATAAAACTGCTATTCCAACCCAGATAATATAACTCCTCAGTCTGTTGTCTGAGCTGCTAAGCTCTCCTGACTCTCTCATTATGCCAAAGGAGAGATGGCCATTAAGGCTATTTTTAACACTACTTTATATTACTGTAGCATAGTTTTAAATTTGCGTACAGCAGTCACCACGATTAGCCACAGATCCTCACCATCATCCAAGGAAGTAGATAAGGCTGTTATTAATTATTATTTTCCATAAGAAAAAAATTGAGATTCAGAAAATCAAAGTAACATTCAGAGGAACACAAATCTGAAATTCAGATCCCAGTTATTTGACTATTCTTTTATTCATCCCATACTACTTTTCTCAGTTCTCTTTTTTACTTTAGGGAAGATTTAAAATCAGAATTTTTTTTCCCCATTCCCTCAAATGTTGACAGAATGATTAAGTCAAAGAGATGAATTTTTATTTTTTTTAAACCCAGAAAGTTAAGCAATTCTCAAAATTACTAGGAATGTTTGATTTCAATCTTTCCAGGTAACCCATTTACTTATTAAGTCAGTAGGGCTTTTGAAGGTTGATGCAACTGTGCAGGATGACTGGGTAGAACATGGCAGTCCCTTTTCCCTTCATCTTCAGCCAGCACATTGAATACTTTCTTTGCCAGCTAGTAAGGAAAGCATGTTGGAGCAGTGTAAAGGCAGGGACTGAGAAACTGGGGGAGGAGACCCTGGGACTGTAAGGGGAGGCCTGGGTTCAAGTCCCATATGAACTCCCCGTGTACTAGGGGAGCCTCAGCAAACCACTCACCCCTTTAGACCTCAGCTCCCTCATCTGTTGAGTCTGGGTTTTGGACCAGGTAATTGAAGACAGATTCCCTCTCAACTTCCCAACTCCTTTGGTGGCTTTAACTCTTCTTTTCTTTCCATGTGACTTTGGACATGTTGGGCCTCAATTGCCTGTTTTTGTAAACTTAGAGTCACGATATTTATCATGACCATCTCTCTGGATTGATGAATGCATCCAAAAGAATGCTAAGTACAAATGCCATTAAAAACAAAATATGTTTTATAGCAAGCAAACACTTACTACCATTAACTAAGCAGAAAAAAAAAAAGCTAATAATTCAGCCAGTGGAAGCATTGCTACTGATCTACATAAAGCCATTCATGGGTTAAATGCTTGGACATCTGGTGAAATACTAGCCTCAGCTGTTTAAGTGACATCTTTCTTGGGTCAAATTTCTCTCCTCTCTCCAGTCCATCTGCTCACAGCTTGTCATGATAAACACTTCTGAGTTACAAAGCAAAGAATACACAGCAACAAGAGAGGGATAGCATCTTGGATCTTAACTAGACAATAATATCAGAACAAAAACAGCACCCAGTCATCTATTTTTCGTTGCCCCAGCCCTCCCCCACACTCCCCACCTCTGCCCCCACCCCTCTTCGCTTCTTGTGTCACAGCCACATGTCAGGCTGGAGACAAGTTGAAGGTAAGAAATCAAAGCCACGTGGGAGCAACTGAGGAAGAGAGACAGACCTAATGGGTAAGGATAATGCTAGGTGGAAAACCTAGGTGACACTTGCTCTGGGTTCAATGAAAGTAGAAGGTGTTAAGTGATTGATACTCCCTAGAATAGAATTATCTCAGTGTAGTGTCCTGGAGATCAGGACACTTGACTTCTCCAGGCACTGTGGTGATTTATTCTGAGATGTCAACAAAAAGTGCTGAATGTCCGGCCTCAATTTCCTCATTTGTAAAAGCAAATGGTTTTCGGTGGTAGCAATAAACAACTGCATCACTGTTCATATTAAACATGAGTAAAAAGACCCTGACAGAGCTTGGCATGTAGTAGGGAGTAAACATATTGTATTAACTGAATCTGGCATACTGGAAAGAGCATTATACTAAGTTTTTGCATGCCCAACTAGAGACTCTGAGCTTTCTTTGGAACTTTAGGAACAATCTGAAGTTTCAGAGGAAAGAAGTGTAACCATTATTATTAAGGTCAATATTCTTGACTCTAATGGAAATTGAAGGAATGATTTAAATATTCTGTAATTTTCTCCCTGTTCTGAAAGTCCATGCTACTGCTTTGAATGTCTGATTACTTTTAAAACCAAAGAGTCGTGTCATTCCACATGCATTTCATGTGAATAAGCACATTCCCCCAAGCTACTTCCTTTAGCCTTGAAATCACTAACATCAAAATGACCTTAGAATAATTAAATAGATCATGGTGCATCCACAAAATGTTGACAGTGGTTATTTCATGATGTTGCAATTTCAGGTGATAATGTACAAAAACTATCTTTAACTATAGTTTCTTATTAAATTCTCATGAACATTCATTCTTTAAGTACTAAAAATGATAAAAGAAAAACTGTTGTTCAAGCCAGAAGAATGGAAGGAACGATGTTAGCAGAAATCAGAGTACAAGCTGTAAAGTAACTCAGCACTTACCATATCCAAAAAAAAAAAATGAAATTTTGCTGAAAAATACCTGCTTTATCAATAAGGTCATCTGTCACTTTCCATTGGGAGAAAAAAGAGTATGTGTTCTATAACAAAGCCTAGAAGGATCCTTTTTCTGAGGTTTCGCTTAAGCATTATCTCACCTCATTAATTCATTTGACCAACAACCATTACATTGGACCCACCATGGCCCAAGTGTTGTGCTAGAATATCAGGGCATATAAATGAAAAAGATGGTTTCTACTTTCAAGGATATGAAGTAATTGAAATTGTCACACACACACACACACACACACACACGCACACACAAACTGCTGGTGGGAGAATTTTGGCACTCTCACTTTAGAAAGAAGACTTCCCTGGTGGCTCAGATGGTAAAGAAACCGTCTGCAGTGCAGGAGACTCAGGTTCAATCCCTGGGTTGGGAAGATCCCCTGTAGAAGGAAATGGCAACCCACTCCAGTGCTCTTGCCTAGAGAAGTCCATGGACAGAGGAGCCCTACAGGCTACAGTCCATGGGGTCGCAAAGAATCAGACACCACTGAGCGACTAACACTTTCACTTTCATCTTAAAAAAGCAGTTTGCTTAGCTGTTACACTTCAAGATGTGATTTTATATTTTAGGACCTAGCATTTCTATACCTAAATGTTCTTGAACAAATGTAAATATTGCACATGTGCACCTACTAGTCACATGAAAGCATGTACATAGCAGCATTGCTTACAACAGAAAGGAATAAACCAGATAAGACTCACATATACCCACATGAATGAACTACAGTTCAGGGGATCAATAGTAATGAATTTCAAAAGCATAATGTCAAATAAAAAATATATCACAAGAGACTATGTATAATATGGCTTCATTTATATAAGGATCAAAAAAACTAAACAATATATAATTAGGGACACATGTAGCTGTGCTGAAACTCAGAAGAGAAGCAAAAGAATAAAGAATAATTAACATTCAGGATAGTGGAAACCTCTGGAAGAGGGGGAACAAGATTCTTAATAGATGAAGAGCACTTGGGGAATTTCAAATTTGGAACAGAATAGATTTATGAGCAAAAGCTGTGCTAGCATTCTTTCAGTCACTCAGTTGTGTCCAACTCTTTGTGACCCTGTGGACTGCAGTACCCCAGGCCTCCCTGTCCATCACCAACTCCCGAAATTTACTCAAACTCATGTCCATTGATTTGGTGATGCCATCCAACCATCTCATCCTCTGTCGTCCCCTTCTCCTCTCACCTTCAATTTTTCCCAGCATCAGGGTCTTTTCAAATGAGTCAATTCTTCGCATCAGGTGGACAAAGTATTGGAGTTTCAGCTTCAGCATCAGTCCTTCCAATGAATAATCAGGACTGACTTCCTTTCGGATAGACTGGTTGGATCTCCTTGCAGTCCATGAGGCTCTCAAGAGTCTTCTCCAACACCACAGTTCAAAAGCATCAATTCTTTGATGCTCAGCTTTCTCTATAGCCCAACTCTCACATCCATATATGACTACAGGAAAAACCATAGCCTTGACTAGATGAACCTTTGTAGGCAAAGTAATGTCTCTGCTTTTTAATATGATGTCTAAGTTGGACATAACTTTTCTTCCAAGGAGCAAGTGTCATTTAATTTCATGGCTATAGTCACCATCTGTAGTGATTTTGGAACCCAAAAATATAGTCTGTCACTGTTTCCACCATTTCCCCATCTATTTGCCATGAAGTGATGGGACCTGATGCCATGATCTTAGTTTTCTGAATGTTGAGTTTTCAGCCAAGTTTTTCACTCTCATCTTTTGCTTTCATCAAGAGGCTCTTTAGTTCTTCTTTGCTTTCTGCCATAAGTGTGGTGTCATTTGCATATCTGAGGTTATTGATATTTCTCCTGGCAATCTTGATTCCAGCTTGTGCTTCATCCAGTTCAGCATTCTTTAAGCCATATAAATACAATATATATAGTCTTTGTATACATAATATTTTGATTTTAAAATAAAACCATTTAAGGTCTACTATCTTAGTAACTTTTAAGTCTATAATTCAATATTATAAACTATAATTTTCATGCTATACAGAGATTCCCATAGCTTACACATCTTACGATTGAAAATTTATACACCTTGGGGCTTCCCAGGTGCTACTAGTGGTAAAGAACCTGTCTGCCAATGCAGGAGACATAAAATATACAGGTTCAATTCCTGTATTGGGAAGATCCCCTGGAAGAGGGCATGATGATCCACTCCAGTATTCTTGCCTGGAGAATCCCATTGTCAGAGATGCCTGATGGGCTACAATCCATAGGGTTGTAAAGAGTCAGACAGGACCAACTTACTTAGCAAGCACACATACCTTCACCAACATCTCCCCAATTCCTTCCTCTCTCCCCTACCCTCCAGCCCTTGGTACTGATCACTCTTTCTCTATTTATATGTCTAGGCTTTTAAATTTTTTAAATTGAAATATAGTTGAGTACAATACTATGTTGGTTTCCTAGTGATTCAGTAGCCAAATATTTATATTACAAAATGATTGCCACATAAATCTAGTAACCATCTGTCTCAACATAGAATTATTACAATATGATTGACTATAGTCTCTATGCAATACATTACATTTCTGTGACTTGTTTATTTTATAACTAGAAGTTTGTACCTTTTAATCTAGTTCACTGATTTCACCCAAAGCCTCACCCTCCTCCCCTCTGGAAACCACAAATTCTATTTCTGCAAGTCTGTTTTTGTTTTGTTTGTTTTGCTTTTATGTGAGATCACACAGTGTTTGTATTAAATGAAGGAATACTGACTTTTTCAGAGTTGAACCTTCTGAACTTGAAGAGGCTGTTGGTTATGTTGCTTCTCAACTTTTTATGACCAGGGAGTTGTTCAAGGCCACCACACTTAGGGGTGATGTGGCAATGGATAGCATACTCTAAGACACGTAAAAGAATGTCTATGAAGCTGATGCATGACATGTTTGATAGCAATTTAAAAATTAAAAAAACAGAACCTACTTTTACCTTGAAATGAAGTCATTATTTGTCAACACTTTTCTTAAAATATAAAATTGAAATTTTTTAGACTCACTATTACAGACTGCTAAAAAAAACTTTTAAAGTTGACTTCCAGTTTGTTAAAAATATTTCAAAATATGTTCAAAAGGTATTTATTAATATTTTTCTGAACAAAATTTTTTAAGGAGACTAAATAATAAAAATTGGCTTTACATTATTTTGGATCTTTGTATATTAAAATGCCTACTTTGATTAGCACTTTTATTCCCAAAATGTTTTAAGATATATTGTTTTGTTTAAATACCTGTAAAGACACAAGAGACTTGAGTTTGACGCCTGGATCAGGAAGATCCCTGGGAGAAATGGCAACCTACTCCAGTATTCTTGCCTGAGAAACCCCATGGACAGAGGAGCCTTGTGGGTTATAGTCCATGGGGCTGCAAAGAGTCAGACACAACTAAACAACTGAGGACACCACAAACACATTCCGAGAGTGAATTTTATAAATCCCACCGGACACAAGACAAACCTGATGACAAAGACAGTAGACCGTAAGTGACAGAACCAGTTTCAAACCTAAGTTTATTGACTCTGGATCTCAGGTATTCTCCGTACTGTTACATTTGTCACCCATTTACTTTCAACATTTTCCTTTGACAGATCACTTCTCCTCTTTGATACTCATGCAATTTCTTCAAATGTAAAAGCTATGCCTAGGCCATGGTAAGCATGCATTGTGTACTTATTGAATAAATTCATTTTTTATTCAACATCTTCAAAGTCCTACTAGACATATGACATTGCATTAGGCATTAGGCAGAATCACAGGCTATCCCTACCTCCACAAATAGAGCACTATTTTCATCTTTCGTGTGTATCTACTCTAAACAAGAAACTGTTTAGAGAGCTAAAATCTTAAAGATAAGACATGTTTTACTTCTTTACCTAGAAAGTGGACCCTTTGACATTCCATTCTACAGAGGCAAAGCTAGCAGCTTAGCAAATAAAAAGACGAATGGATAAGGAAGCTGTGGTACATATACACTATGGAATATTACTCAGCCATTAAAAAGAATTCATTTGAATCAGTTCTAATGAGATGGATGAAACTGGAGTCCATTATACAGAGTGAAGTAAGTCAGAAAGATAAAGACAAATACAGTATACTAATGCATATATATAGAATTTAAAAAGATGGTAATGATAACCCTATATACAAAACAGAAAAAGAGACACAGATGTACAGAACAGAGTTTTAGACTCTGTGGGAGAAGGCAAGGGTGGGATGTTCAGAGAGAACAGCATTGAAACAAGTATACTATCAAGGGTGAAACAGATCACCAGCCCAGATTGGATGCATGAGACAAGTGCTCAGGGCTGGTGCACTGGGAAGACCCAGAGGGATGGGATGGAGAGGGAGGTGAGAGGGGAAATCGGGATGGGGAACACATGTAAATCCATGGCTGATTCACGTCAATATATGGCAAAAACCTCTACAATATTGTAAAGTAATTAGCCTCCAACTAATAATAATAAATGGAAAAAAATAAATAAATAAAAATTAAAAAAAATAAAATTAAATCCCCCCCAAAAAATGCAAAATTATAAATGACATTCATGTCTTTCTTAAAATCTGACTTCCATAAATATAAATTAAAACACCTTATGCATCTTTATATCCTCCATGTATCTACTGCCATATCTGACACATAGTAGATGCTTCATAAATATTTATTAAAGATGTTTGCCTGTATGATAAGTCACTTCAGTCATGTCCTACTTTTTATTACCCTATGGACTGTAAACCACCAGGCTCCTCTGTCCATGGGATTTTCTAGGCAAGAATACTGGAGTGGGTCGCCATGCCCTCCTCCAGGGGATCTTCCCAATCCATGGATCCAAACCCACGTTTCTTACGTCTCCTGCCTTGGCAGGTGTGTTCTTTACCACTAGTGTCACCTCGGAAGCCGGTTTAAGTCTTGACAATTCTGATAAAATAGCCTAAGCCAAGAAAAGAAACAGAGGGAATAGAGTTCTGTGTGTGAGTAGTAAACTTTATTTTGAAGTAATTTTAGATTTAAAGAGAAGCTGAAAATATAGTAGAGAGTTCTCATATACCTCTCACTCAGTTTATTCCAATGTTAACATTTTACATATTGGTCCACACCAAGAAACCTATATTAACATATTGCTATCACTTAGCTTTAGACTTTATTTGGATTTCACTAGTTTTCACACTAATATCTTTGTTCTGTTCCAAGACTGAATCCAGGGTATCACATTGCATTTAAGAATTTCTTATCTACAGGAATAATTTTTATGATGTGGAAAAGAGTTTCCCATCAGGTGAAGCTTGTTGATCCACTGAGGAATTGTTCATCAACCCAAATAACCAGTTGAAATTTAATTAAACCCTTCATATTTATCTATGAACAGAACAAAGTAGCAACAAGGCTTGTAGAAAATGCCATCAAAAAGGACAGAAGATGGACAAAGAAAAACTGACCTCAAAGACACAAGAATAACACAGGAAATAGAAATAATGTTTTTATTTATGATCATATTGTTAGAGAGATTTGCTGAAGAAGGCAATGGCACCCTACTCCAGTACTCTTGCCTGGAAAATCCCATGGACGGGGGAGCCTGGTAGGCTGCAGTCCACGGGGTCGCTAAGAGTCAGATGCGACTGAGCGCCTTCACTTTCACTTTTCACTTTCATGCACTGGAGAAGGAAATGGCAACCCACCCCAGTGTTCTTGCCTGGAGAATCCAGGGATAGAGGAGGCTGGTGGGCTGCCGTCTATGGGGTCGCACAGAGTCGGACACGACAGAAGCGACTTAGCAGCAGCAGCAGAGATTTGAGAAGACAGTTCACGCATTAAATAAGAATGAAGGCAAAAAATATATATCAGTGATAACAAAATCAGAAAGACTTATTGGAGATTAAAAATTCATAGGAATAAAAGCTTACAAAAGTATTTAAAGAATAGTTAGAAGGAAGAAACTCTTAGAATGCAGAGATAAAGAAACATAGAAAATATAAAAGAAAATACGCGTGACTGGGCAAACCAATCAAGAAGCATAAAGTGAAGTGAAGTCGCCCAGTTGTGTCCAACTCTCTGCGACCCCATGGACTGTAGCCTAACAGGATCCTCCGTTCATGGGATTTTCCAGGCAAGATTACTGGAGTGGGTTGCCATTTCCTTCTCCAGGAGATCTTCCTGACCCAGGGATGGAACCCAGGTCTCCCGCATTGTAGGCAGCCGCTTTACTGTCTGAGCCAGCAGGGAAGTCAAGAAGCATAGTAACCACTAAAGAACTTTCAGAAAGAGAAAATAGAAAAATGGTGGGAACATATTATCAAAGAAATAACAGAATGATATTTTACAGAATTAAAAGTGGACAACAATCTTCATATTTTGAAGGCTCAAAGTGCAGACAGTGTAGGGATAGATTACATAATATACCTAATACCCATACCTTCAGAATTTGAGAATATCAAGGATAGGAGAAAAGTCTTAAAATCCCCAAAGTGCATAGAGGAAAAAAGAAAGAAAAGTATGGAAGATGAGGAGGAAACTGGTCCCAGACTTCTCATCATCTAGCTTTATAAACTAGAAAACAGTGGAAAAATAGGTTCCAAAGCTGTGAGGGACAGTATTTTAGTAGAGAATTCTCTATTCTGACAAGTTGTTAGTCCAATGTTGCCACAAGATAGATTTTCAGATATGCAGTAACACCGAAATTAGTTTCCTACACATCTTATATAAGCAAGTCGACTGATAAAATAATCCAAGAAAATAGGAATGTATTGAAGAAAAAAGAAAATACAGAATCTAACAAAGAGAGGTTTTGATCCAAGAACAAAATGAAGTTCCAGGACAATACCTTTGCAAGTAGGCATAGAGAACAAGCAGTCCTGATTGTAGTGGGACCTCAGAGAGTCTGGGAGAGAGGATTTCAAGGGGATAAAAAGGAAGATAACTAGAATTCCATGTAATTGACTGTGTGATCAACGAAAAATGCGGGGATAAAGTGAAACCATGCTATTGATTTTTAAGAATAAAGAGATGGTACTATTTTTAAAAAGCTATATAGAATCATGATGTGAACATAAAGTAAATTAAATAGACCACGATTTTGAGCAATTGATAGGATATAAAAAAGTGAATCTGGTTAACACAGATTCTAAGAAAATTATATACCAAGTAACACAAAGGGATCATTGTTTTACATTTTTAGACAAGAAAATCTATCCTAAAACACTTTGGCATATTTAGCTTTGAGATGATCAAAATTTATAGAATGGTAATGATGCTATTTGCTTACTGTAGCCAACTTTTAGAGTCAGTGTATATGCAAAGTACAAAAGTCATTATCTTTAACTTCACAATTATTTAATATAATACAAATGTTAACCTTGAAAGGTACAGCCAGCAGGAATTGAGAGCTAGAGAGGAATGTGTAAAAATAAAGACAAGAACACTAATTTCCTCACTTTCCATAGTGAGCAGCTAAGCAGCATTGTCTGAAATTGGTGAAACAAGAAACAGAAGTGTAAATATTATATTATAAAATCTTAAGTAGTTTACATTTAAAGCTACAAATATAATCAATAGGGGAACTAAAAATAATACAAAAAACAGTTTAAACACTGAGAAGAAATGAAAATAGTGTAATAATGTTAAATTCTCATCTTGCAAAACTAGAGAATCAAAAGATGTCATATAATATTTTCAAGTAAAAATAATTGAGGTATAAGCACATTATTTAAGGTTTTAGAAGTAACCGGCAGGTGAACTTAACCCATAATAGAGGAAATGTCCTGGACAGTGTTAAAGGCTACGACAGTGATTGTCACTGGAAGCCTTTGTGTATTTTGTTTTTCATGATGTGCATATAATTTTTAAATATTATAAATATATGTCAATTGCAGAACTTTTAAAAATTTAAAAGCATTTTTAAATGTCTATAACATTTACAAAAGGATGTTAGTTGCAGGATGTTCATAAAGTTTCAAATTGGACTTAAAACCTATAGATTGGTAAAAGAATATGGCATGTCCTTATATGGAATTCAATTCAGTGTTAATAATTATATGAGGACAACTGTACTGTCAGCATTGCTGGTGAGGGGAAGAAAATAACAGAATATGTTCAGTGTGATAGCATGTATAAGAAGCGCACAGCTCCACACAGATACAAATACATAAAGGACTTCAGGGAATAGGTCTGGACTTGACATCAGTGTGGTATGGTTTAGAAGGGGATCTTGCACTGTACACAGTTTTTTGCTTTTTTTTTCTCTATAACTTTCTTTCTTTTTTAAAACTTAGTACATTTTCTACTTTTATTGTGGGAAAGTAACACAACTAGTACAAGGAATCTCCATGTGTAATTCTTTCAACTTTAATAATTATCAGCTTAAAGCCAATCTTATTATATTTCTACTCCTACCCATTTTCACTGTTTATAGATAATTTCAAAGAAAATCTGAGCCATAATAGTATCTGTAAATATTTCATATGTTTGTAACATTTCTTGTTTTGTAATATTTTACTATGTTACAAAATAATTATCCAGATTTTTTAAATTAATCATTTCATGTCATCAGATGTCCAATGTTCAATATTCCAAAAGATTTATAAATGCACTTTTTTACAATTTGTCAAAGTCATTATCCAATGTGCTTGATTTGTTAATGTTTTAATTTGTGCCACAAAATATTTAAAATATACAAAATTATAGAAAATAATTAACAGACATACACATAAATACCAAACATATTTATATGTTGTTATATTTTGCCATATTGGCTTCAGAATTTTAAAGAAACAAAAACAAATTTTGGAAAAAAATACAGTCATTCTTTGGGAAATACAAAATTTTTTTTCAAAGATGTGAAACTGCTGAGGAATCAAAAGTTCATGATAGAAATTCATCCTACACTTTAAAATTCTAGTCTCCCATTATTTCTCTCCAGAGATCATATTTGTTCTATTGTTAATGTTTGTCCTTTCCATCTTATGCATTATAAGTTTAATACATACATAAGCACATGCAAATCTTTTATTAATTAAAATGTAAATGCTAGCATATTGTATGTATCCCACTTTCTTTTTACCATCAATATTGTGTTTCTAATATTTATCTATCTTGATACAAGAAGAGAAAGCTCATATTTTTTAGATTGCTGCCTAGAATTCCGCTGTGTTTATATGTCTATCCTTTCATTGATGGATGTTTAAGTTATCCCAATGTCAGTCTTTCAAATTCTATCACAGTGATTATTCTTAAACACATTTCTTCACGTGGCTATGTGAGCATTTCTCTAAGTAATATGCCTAGAAATGAATTTCTAAGTCATAGAATATAGTACATTCAAATCTGTTTGTTAGTGCCAATTTGTGCTGATAGTGATTTTTCCAATTTGCTCTCCCCGAGCAGTATATGAGCTTCCTTCTACCACATTCACATTAATCTTTGATATTTTCGAAGTTTTTAATTTGCTAGTCTGATGGTTGTGAAATTGTGATTTTAATGAACATTTCTCTGGTTGCTAGAAGAGTTTTAGATACTTATTGGCATCTGTTTTCTCTTTCTTCAAAATTCCTATATTTAATATCTGATCATATTTCTATTTGGCTATTTGATCTTTTTTCATTAACTTTAGAAGCTCTCTATAAATTCTGGACAGAGTTTTCATCATGCCTTACCATTTATTTGAGTTGCAAGAGTTTTCTTTCCATCTTTGACTTGCTCTTATTCTCAGCATCCTGTCATAGGGAACTCAGACCTGAGCTCTGCAATAAACTAGAGGGGTGGGATGGGGAGGGAGGTTGGAGTGAGGTTCAAAAGGGAGGAGACATACATATACTTATGGCTGATTCACGTTGATGTTTAGCAGAAACCAACACAATACTATAAAGCAGTTATCCTTCAATTAAAAATAAATAAATATGAAAAATTTTTTTAAAGTTTTAAATTTTAATGTAGTCAAAACTATCGATTATTTTCTTTTATGCTTTGTGCCTTCTGGGACTTGTTTATATAGTCCTTCCTAATTCCAATATCACTAACATTCTATATTTTCTACTAAATATTTTAATGTTTCAAGTTTCATATTTTATTTTTATAATAAAAATATATTATCTATTATGTCTATAATAATAAATAAAAAGATTTTTTAAAAAAGCATGACACTGCGCTCGGTTGTGTTTGACGCTTGGTAATCCCTTGGATTGTAACCCACCAGGCTCCTTTGTCCATAGAATTCTCCAGGCAAGAATACTGGAGTGGGTTGCCATGATCCAGGGGATTTCCCTGATCCAGAGATCAAGCCAGTGTCTCTAGAGTCTCCTGCAATGCGGGTGGGTTCTTTACCAGAGTGCCACCTGGAAAGCCCAGAAAAATAAAAGTTATCCATAATATAAGCCCAAAGAAGTCAAATGCTATTAACATTTACTCTACATACTTCTAATTTCATTTCTGGACTCATGTCCTATATTATATAAGTAGGATGACCTATATTTCTGTGTGCTTTTTTCATTGAACAGCATTTACTAATATTTTTAAAAGTATAATAATTCAAAGAAAGAGCAGTAGATGCTGAAGTACTCAGAGATGGAAGGTTTAGAGACTGAATCTGAATGAAAAATTTTCTTTTCGGTTTAGAGACTGAATCTGAATGAAAAATTTTCTTTTCGGTGTGTGCAAGCAACCCAAACCATGTATATTACTAATTAGTTAATTTGTTTTTACATAGCCTTTGTGTGTCCCTCCACAGTAGAAACTTACATAGTCTTCTAGTAATTGTTACTCTATGCTGCCTCCTTCATTAAATCATACAGGCCTTTAGGTGAGAGACAGGTCTCACTCATCTTCACATAACTAATTGTACCCAACAAATGGTACTCAAGAAATATGGAAAGGAAGGTGGTAAAGTGAACATTGAATTAGGAATTGGGAGATATAGCTTCTAGTCCAGTAAGTAAGCCACCAAATAGTGTCTTTGAACAAATTTCCTGTAAGATCTGGTCTCTTCATCTATAAATGGAGGGGAGGGGCTTAGATCACCTTTGTTTCCTATACCCTCTGAATTCCAGACTCAGTTTCTTTAAATAGAAAAGTATTTACAGGGTCCATAAATATTCATAAAAAATATACATTTCATGATAATATTAATTAGGCCAGGTTTCAACAACCTAGGACATCTAACTGTAACAGGTGTTTACTTAAACACAGATGGAAATTGTGGTCCTTTAAGACTGCCAATTTTTCAATAGCGAGGACCTGATAGGTTTGGATGGATGAGCTGTTTTCTGGTAAGTAGCCATCAGAATACCAGAGTGAGCTTAACATTAGATACCCATTAGAGCTCTGTTACCACCGAGATTTCTGGCAGGATATGGGACCAAGTAATTTCCTGGCTTGTTTGCCTTTCCATCTGTCCCATGGACTCCAACCTGCTAAAGGCAGTTTGTGATTACATCTCCCTCTAGTGACTAAAACCTTTGCATCCTGCAGTCTCCTGTGGCACATGAGAAGGAACATTTGGCTAGAAAAATGCAAATGAAAAGAGCAAATATTGGTCCTTTGATAATTCAAGAAAGATTTTCTCTGTGTTAGTCTCTGAGAGGAGCAAAGTTCATCCTGTGTTTCTCTTTGCATTGAGAGAACTAATAGTGAGCAGGCTTGTTTTTTTTCTTTTTGCCTGTCTGAGAACTAGATAGCCAGGAGTCTACCTCATTGATATAATGAACCAGACCAACCATCAGCCAGTCTCATAAACATTTAATATGATAATCTCCAGTGAGAAGACACATAAAAATATTAATCTCCCTTCTATTTATTCTATGTAAATTGTTTGCAAAACTGATTTTTATCAAAACACCCATAGAATAATAATGTTTTATACTAAGGAACTAAAAATATCAGGAATAAAACTTTTCAATTTAGTAATATACATTCATAAGAGAAATTAGTAATAATAGTTAGCCAAGATTAACTCAAAATCAATAGCTGGAGAAATGAGGAAGACCAGATAAAGGCAGTTCATCTTTTGGCACTTGATTTCTCATAAGAAAGCTGTTAAAAATGACCCCTTGTGTATTTCTACCATCCCTTCAATGTGATTCAAGGGAAAATAGTAGGCAAACAAACAGCTTTTTTGTTCTCTCCATATTTTGTTTGTGATAAGTATTGTGATTGTCCAGTGCCTATCAGACCAAATAAGGAGAAAATCTCCCATGTCTTGGCAATGAACTTGCCTGTGGTCTCATAAGCAAGGGGCCAAACCAGTGATATCACCTCGAGACTCTAACCTCAGGACATCTCACCTTTCATATCAAATACCCTAATCCATCTATTCAGTACAACTTCAGGTCAAGGGATTATGATGTTCTGGATCTTTAAGAATTTGCCTTCTCAAACAGATTGATTTCAGGAGCTTTCTCTTCATTAAAACTGTTATATCTGAAATGGAAGCTAGGAACTGGGCTGTGGGGAAGAAGGGATTTTCACCAGCTCCCTGGGAAGTCCCTCTGGTTTCTACATTCCATCTCTCACTTCATTTTATGAAGCTCTTAATACAGCTGGTCCTGTAACTTTAGACCAACAAGATTGGTTTTTTTCACCATTGACCTTGCAGATGGAAATCAAAGAAGTCAAGTCTGTGATCTCTATGCAGTTGTGGTTATTGAATTGGCCCAGATGCCAGAAACTAATCTGTCAAACTTCTTAATTTTACAACACTGAAAACTAAGGTCTAGAGTGGATAAGAGTTGAAATCATACAGAAAGAATAGGACTAGAAGCCAGATCTCAGAATTTCAAGGACTGAGTCTTCTGCATCTTGCTATACTGTCTTTTTTTTTTTCCAAAACAGACCAGAAATCACATTTCCAAATAAACATAGATTTATTTTTGTTCATTCAAAATAGCCTTTTAAGAAGTTTTAGATATTTTAATAATTCTACTATTATTCAAAACACATTTAGGATTCCTCTTTGGGCATCATATCTAATTCTATGGTACATTATTAATGATTTATTTAGCTACCAGGCTATGAACTCATTTAGAGCCCAGTCTTCAATTTTGCCTGTATCTTCTGCACTTAGCATATAATTGGTACACAGTAGTTCATCACAAATACTTTTTTTAATAAAACAGTTCACCACTGTTTATCATTTGATAAGGTATTTAATTGCTAGAAACATATAATATCACAAGAAAAGATCATAAAATTAGTGGTTGGATTGGATACTCTGCATCATATGACTCAGAGTCCCGGTCTCTCCCAGACAGAGCTAGAGGAATTTGAGGGAAGCAGCCATGTTTTAGGTACCTCAGCATCTCACAGCCCCGCTGCCAATTCTTGCACAGAAAAACAACTCATATAGATAATCAATATGTGTTTGATGAATAATGGAGCAATTAGGTGGAAATTGGATGAAGCTGGTGACCCCTTGTTTCCAGGTTGCTGGAATAAGAACATAATGGTAACATTTCTTGGTTGGAACATAAAAGTTAACTTGAGCTGCTGCCAAAGTTCTAGCCCTCAACTGGCCCCTTTGAATTATGACCTTGGATGAAAAGGTATGCCATGGACAATAGATTGTACCATGAGCTGATGTCTAAAAGTCTTTAGTTGCCAATATCCTCATCCCAGAGAGTTTCAAAAGACAGATCTTTCTCTTTTGCAAAGATCTCATCTTCTTCTTTCAATGCAATATGTACACATCACCAGCAGTACATTAAAGGAGTACGTAGAACTATTTTAATTTATTTGTTCCTTAGTGTTGATTGTCCTCAGTGTTTGGAATTACATATGTTTATGCTTGCCTGGGATGTCATATTATTAACAAATGCCATTTGGGAATAGTGAATCATGTGATATTCTCTGAAAACACACATACACACACACAATGTTTTATCATTGAATCAGTTAGTGGAAGAGACCAAGAGCTGGTTGCATTTGGTCCTGCCCATATACAAATAAGAATGTTTGGTTGAGGAGCAAAGGAACTTGTCTTGCACTTCATTCGGTCCTTCTACTTCTCCTAATCTAAGTCTCCATCTACAGTGGAAGAGTTTGTAATATTTCATTATAAATGTCCTAGCACATTAAAATGAGAGTCCATATGTGGAGCAAGTGAGATGTGGATAAACAAAGTATCAGGCAGGGTAACACTTCTGTTGGACAACTTGCTGATTGCTGTTATGTTCACTGGATGCCAAAAAGAAAGACAGGTCACAACATCCCTCAACCCAGGCAGTGCCCATTTCTCATTCTAGTGAAAACTGAGTGAGTGGTCATGGCTCTGATTCTATTCCCATGTGGCTCCTAAGCCCCAGCAAGCAAAGGTTCTTTCTTAGGTGCATGGATGGGATTCAGAGGTCTTTAGCTTCTAAAGCTGCTACCCTCTGTGCCCCTCAAGGTCAGTTTGGACCTACTCCATTCCCCACTCACCACATCTTTTGTCCCACAGCCCAGGGCATTGGTTGAAGTTCCCAGAAGGGGAAACATCTCTTTTCTCCCTCACACTCCATCTTGCTCATAATCTCATTTGAAGCATGCAGATTCTGCCCATCACTGTGAAGTTTAAGACTCTCAAAACTCAAAAACCAAGAACTAACTCTAGTTTTCCCTTTTATTTCTGCTATGTCATCTCTTCTTTGAGGCAATACAAAGAATGCCTACCTGGATGAATGGAAGAGGAGTCAAAAAGGAAACATTAGGAGTAAAAAGCACATCATGATGCTTTAAAAATATGATTTCACAATAACTTGTACATACATGGAGAGAGAGAAAAAGGAATACAAGCCCAGAGAAGTGCCTTCATAATTTGTTATTTTAAGACTATGGAGACAAATAGAGATCACCTGGTTTAATCCTTCCATTTATGGTGATTATAACCAAGATCCAGAGGAAGGAAATGCTTTGTTCAATGTGACAGTGTAAGTTATTAGGGAAAAATGGGATTTTTAAGCTCATTTTCTTACCAGTTTAGCTTACGGAAAAGAATACATACTTTAATATTAGTCAGATCCATATTTTAATTCATGTCTTAAAAGCTTTCTTACTTAGTATATGAAATAAACAAATTCTGTAATTTATTAGCAGTTTGATCTTCGACAACCATTATGCCTCTCTAAGGATTATCTGTAAGTGGGGGAAATATTAGACTCTATAGACTTCTTATAATTCATCTACAGGTGAAGTATCCAAATTTTTGGCATATAGTACATGCTCAACAACTCATAGCTATGGTTCGAAGTATGATTATATATTGTAACTTTCATACTTATAGTTTTAGATTATCTTATGAACTTGTAGATGAAAGTTGCTACTTAGATGTCTAAATAAATAAACATTTATGCTTTTTTAGCAAAACAACATGCTATTGTGAAGGCTATTATATCCCTTAACAGGCAAGGCTAAACCAAAGTACTTCTGAACCTTTATTATTCACTTCCAAAAGTATGCATTCAATTAGAAGCTTTGAAATATTTGCAAATAGGATTTTCTGACATTTTAGTTCAGACAGTTCAGCCAATCTGAATAGTGCTCAGTTGAAAGATGCAGAATAAGAAAGACAGATTAAAGGACCAGTTTCCACACAAGAAACTGAGTCTTACAGAGGGGAAATTACTTTTACAAGGTGGCAGAGCTAGTTCTCATAGAGCCAAGCTTAGAATCCACTTAACTAGGTCACATTAACCCCTCTATCCCATTTGTAATTTAAGAGTTAAGAAACATAAACCTCTAACTTAGAAATAATCCAGACTTTTTCTCTGCTTTCATACTACACCTTACATCAACTATCAGATGTACTGTAAACTGCCTTACATAACTCTTAAGACAACTCCCACCAATTAAAGTGCAGGTTATAAGAGACAGACCATACAGCCCTGAATTTTTTGTCAATGGATTCCTTATTTTCATAAACTATTTTCCTTACTTCCAATGCTTTCCAAAACTACCTGTTACTGATAGGTTACTTTAAAACTTTTTAAAAACCATTTTTGCTTTATTAAATTCCCACAATTCTATTTCTTTGGTATTTTTTCATTTTTATTTATCCATATGCTCAACTGAGAGAGAGAGAAAATTGGTTGCTTTAACAAGTTTCAATCTATTCCTAAAATAAAGGAGATAGACTAACTTTTTCATTACCTCCTTTACTTAAACCACTTGGAAAGATAAAAATAAACAAATGCAGGAGTGATTCAAGAATAACAAAGGAATTTTATCTAAACAAGCCCAATCACAAAGACACAAAAGTATTAGTTAAACATACAAACCAAATGAAGGACAGTGAGAACTACCTTTGTCATAGACACACCTGAAATATGTTCTCAAACTAGTCATGATCAACTTAATGGCTAATGTAAGCTGATGCTACATTATTTTAAGAAAACTTTTTTGAAATTAAACCTCACCCATTATAATCCATTTAAACAGACTCAAAAATAAAACTCTTAGGATGAGTATTTGGTAAAAATGTAGTAAAATAACAAGTAAAAATGCCAGCAGGGTAACTCAGAAACAGATTTAAACACCGTGGACTCAGTTTCTGAGACCAAGCGTTGTATCCCATGGTTAAGAAAAAGAGATGCTTTTATAAATAAGAAAATGCCTTCATCAGCATTTTCAAACATAAAGCATAGTCAAACATCATTATAACAAATGTTACTGATGTGACCCTAAAGAACAGGATTTGCAGAGCAGGAGGGATCTGTGTGGATGATTATTTTTCTGCTTACATCTTCTAATTTGTCAGAATACATTTATGCTCTGCTACTTTAATCTTATAACATTAACTTCCATGAGTCTCTCCAGTCTCAAACTAACATTAAATCAACAATCTAACTCACCTGTAATTTGTTATAAATGGTGAAGGAAAAGCTAACAGAATATCTTGATGGATTGAATGCGATGGTGAGAGAAAGAGAGGTATCAAGAACAACTTTGAAGTAATTAGTCAGAGGGTCTGGAAGGATGGTGTTGCCATCATTTGAGCTGACAGAGCCTCTGGAGGGAGCATCTGCAATACACTCTCCTTCAATAGATAGTGCCCCAGCTCACTGATGACAATTAACAGCCGAAGTCAAAGAATTTGAGGGAATCAGAGTTCTGTCCAATGCATTATCTAGCCCAAGTCCTAGCACACATGTGCTATACTTTTTTGGTTTCTATGGCATCAGATTTCTACAAATGGCTGTTCAGATATTTCAATATGAAAAAAGCCTGTTTCTAAAAAGGTCATGTCAAAATAAGGTAATCTGCAGAAAGATGGGTCCCAGTTTTCTAAATTGTATACCCTCTTTCATGAGATACTTGCATAGCCTAATTATATTATCATTTAATACCATTTAATACATTATATATTAGTGGGGAAATGATTTTATATATATTAAATATCATATATAAAGTAAAAATAGGCTTTTAGATACAATGGAAGATAAAGTTCCAGCTGAAATGGAGGATATAGTGATTAAAGGACTACAGTCAAAGGCAGTTTTAACATGATATTTTTCTATTAATAATTTTAAGAATGCACAGCTCCCTGGTGTCTGACAAATCTTCTCTTTTAGTAACTGTAGGGGTGCTAAATTATTCATCTTTCCTTTGGGAAGTCAATGGATATCTAAAATGTATAAACAAATAGAAACTACAGTCTGTCATTTAGAATTAAAAAGGTATCTAGCAAGGCAATAGAAAATTAAGATCTATAAACTTGTGAGTCAATGGTGAGAGGAAGTATCATTTTCATAGGAGGGAGTCATTAGATACCGTGTGAGTTGGAGTTTGAGTAAAAAGCAGATGACACACTATTATTGAAGAAAGCTTAGTGAACAACAATTTAGAAAACTATGGACCATGTTTAGGGAAAGAAAACGTCAGGGATAATAAAGTACACACATTACATCAAGGGGCAGGTGGAAGAAGCAATTGCCAGTACCTGGCATGATGCATAGTTGCAGGAGAGGGTCCCTTAAGGAGTTGGGCTGAGAGGGGTTACAGCCACAGTTGCTAAGTCGTGTCTGACTCTCACCGCCCCACAGACTGTAGTCCTCCAGGATCCTTTCCATGTTATTTCTAAGGCAAGAATACTGGAGCAGTTTGCCATTTCCTCCTCCAAGGGATCTTCCAGACCCAGGGATCGAACCCTTGTCTCCTGCATTGGCAGGCTGATTCTTTACCACTGAGCCACCGAGGAAGCCAAATATAATATTACTTAAATACAGTGGAGGTTAAGTCTAAGATATTTAAAGTATAAGGGAAGTAGAATTCAAGGATTTACTGATACTTTTTTTTTAACCACAGATTTTATTAGCATAGATGACTTAGCACATTTTGCCTTGTTTTAAATTTCTACTTTATGTGACTTTAAAAGTTTCCATTTACCATTTATTTATATTTTATGGATTCATAGATGTTTATTTTATTCTATGCCTATAATCCAATCTTATTATTTATTTGGGTGCTTAAATTGACCCAGATTTGGCCAGTGAGGGGCTTGTCAAGCTAGCGTCTCTGTGCTTTTGACATGTACCTATCATTCTCAGAGTATCTCTTTACTTTTCACCATTGCAAAATGCTCCAGGCCCATCGTGTGCTTTTCCTGTCCAAGTGCTGGAAATAACCATTCCTTCAAAGATGCCTGGTTTCTTTTAGTGGAGAATTATGTATCAAAACCATGAATTAAGTGATAATTATGTTCATTCATATAAGGATACCACTGCTCCCAGGCTTCCCAGTTGGTTCAGTGGTAAAGAATCTGCCTGCCACTGCAGAAGAAGTGGGTTTGAACCTTGAGTCAGGCAGATCCCTTGGAGTAGGAAATGGCAAGTATTCTTGTCTGGGAAATCCCATGGACAGTGGAGCCTGAAACATGTTCATGGAGTCACAAAAGAATTGTACATGCTTCATTGAGTAAACAGCAACAAGTAAACAACACTGCTCCCAAGTCCTCTTGGTGTATAGTGCAAAGGAATGCACACACACACACACACACACACACACACACACACACACACACTCATTTTATGCCTATGTTTATTTATATATCTACTAATTAATCTATCTGTGTACCTATTTATTTATCTATACTGAAAATGGTGAGTTCACATTTTTATCTTCAATTTTAACCTAACACCATACTTCTATTTATTTTTTCCCTTTCGTGTTAGTGACTCACTTCTCTAACACTTAATACACTTGGCTCCCATGATACTTAATAGTTCTGCTTACTTGATTAACCCCTCGTATGTTAAAAAATCTTCCTCACTGCTGACATATTCACCCACCTTCCCCTGCCAGGATTCCAGTGTTCCATGTTAATTATACTTCAAAATGTAGACTTCTAGAACTAAATCAGGAGAAGCCGAAGCACAAATTAAATAGAACCCCTAGTTTCTTAAAGTGAATTTCATCCACCCTCCTTTTGGGGTTTCCCTGATGGCTCAGCAGATAAAGAAACTGCCTGCAATACAGGAGACATGAATTCCATCCCTGGGTGGGGAAGATCCCCTGAAGAAGGAAATGGCAACCCACTCCAGTATTCTTGTCTGGAAAATCACATGGATAGAAGGAGCCTGGTGGGTTACAGTCCATGGAGTCAGAGTCAGATACCACTTAGAGACCCAGTATACACAAAAGAAGAGCAACTCTGAATTTTCTAAGCTTTGGCCTTTACTGAATGACAGAATGACCACCACCAACTTTATTTGGCAAGTCTAATTCCACCCAGAAGCTGAGATGTCAGTTTTCCTTGTCCTAAGGATTCAGATATATAATTCCTTTCTAAACATTGTGCATGATTCACTCTGTTTGACTAATCACCTGACAGTAGGTAAAAGAAAAGAAGAGAAATTGCCATAGAACAACAGATAACATGAGGCCACGCAAATATATTGAATGCGAACATCTGCTATTCCACACATAATGAGTTATTTTAGAAGTTTCAAGTTGAATAAGCACCAAAAGCCCCTGCGGAAACAGAAAAATCTCCACCCATAATGACCTCTCTTCTTACCACCCTCTGGGACCTTTCTCTGTGCTGCTGAAAATGAGTTCAGCAGAGCTACGACTGTGCACTGTTGGTGTTATCTGTGCCTGGTTCCCGATACCATGAACAAAATCATTCCCCTCCACTTGTCCTTTGTCCATCTCTACATTTGTTCATACACTGATCTCATCCACCGTTTCAATCCAAACTCCAGAAATTCAGCCTCAAACCATGTATCTGACCTCAGATCAGTTCGCCAGGAAACCCCATGGCCTTCACCCCCTCTTTACTTCTGAGGAATCCAGCACAGATTGGTATTTTTTTGGTGAAGCCCAAAACTGAGAATCAAGTGACCTGAATTATCATCTCACCTCACTTCACGTTTCCATTCCTTAAAGCAGAAACGGTTATGACTCAGCCACTACATCACAGTAAAAACCAAATTGAATGATGTTGCAAAATGGCCTTTATAAGCTTAAATGCTGCACACCTGTGAGGGGTTGAAACTGTCATATTGTCTTTCTCAGTTTATACATTTTGTTTAAACAATGGACTTGAGTGCTTTTGTATTTTGTATTGGGAGGATATAATAGGATACTTCCTAAATAGAGTGGTTATGAGAATAAAATGAGTAAACACATAGAGCATAGGGCAGAAGTTTTAGAAACATTGCACACTGCATAAAAGGCAGTACTCTTGGTAGTAGTATTGCTTTTATCACTACTATTCCTATTGCTCTAGTCCAAAGAAAACAGTACTTGATCCTAGCCTATTTACAGGGCACAGACGCAGTGCTTGGGGGGGACTCTGCTGATAGATGAGGCAGAAGGCATGGTACTATCCCTCATGGTGTGTGGGTTGGGATAGTGAGTGACCAGGCTCTTGACTTTGGAATTTCTTTGGGCATGCCATCTGGGATCTTAGTTCCCTGACCTAAGGAAATAAGGTTGATCAAACCCATGCCCGCTTCATTGGGAGTACAGA
The DNA here is from genome assembly GCF_963930625.1 of Muntiacus reevesi. Taxonomy (NCBI): domain Eukaryota; kingdom Metazoa; phylum Chordata; class Mammalia; order Artiodactyla; family Cervidae; genus Muntiacus; species Muntiacus reevesi. The sequence goes on from NC_089256.1 coordinate 56,075,786, forward strand.
ATCAAATACTGGATCACCAGACAAGTCCCTTGAATTGCTTGTTTAAGTGGCAGATGTAAACTAGACCATGGCCCTTGCTTGGTTCTAGAACAGGATTACCACTACACAGAGGCTGTGAAACTAAACTTTCTCAGAATATAGTATCATAGAATAAGGTCCAAGAGTGTGCATTTTGAACCAGCACTGATAGTGAACTTGAGCTCCTGGCCCTTCCCCTGTGGATGGAGTTGCTACAGCAAATAATCATTATCTTCTCAGGTAGGGAAAATACTTAGGCTGCTCTTTATTTCAGATCCTAGAATTTGAGAATTAGACAAGATCTTAGAGCTCATTGGGCTTAACCCACTTACTTCCCAGAGGAGGAGATTAGGCCCTAAGATAAGGGACTGTAGCCTGAAGGTTGTACAGGTTATCAGTAGAGAAACTAGAGCAAGTCTCCTGATTCTCGGCTAGGGCTTACTTCCTCTTTACTTCTGTACTCAGTTAGTTTGGCCTCTGTTGGCCCCGAGCACCTTGTTGGTTTTCTGAGGCTGAGCACCTGGGTGGTTTCCCATCCAAGTCTTGGACAGCAGTCAAGCATGTGGATGGGCAGAGGTGGCTGACTCAGACTGCAGAACGCTTGGTGCCTACGGGGCTGAGATGCAGTCTAAAGGAAGGGTGTGTCAGCGTGACTGGGTGAATGAGGGGGGAAGAGAGTGGTTTCATCCTGCCGGGCTCCTGCTGCTGGGTGCTGGGACAGGGAGCAGCCTCAGTTACTCACTCAGCTTAAGATGTGCTTGGCCTGGTGAGCTGAGCTGGGAATTAGAGGGGCATCTCTCGGCGTACAAAAAGGGAAAAGAGAGATTTACTTTTGCAGGAACACATTCTTATCATTTTTCATGCATTCATTCATTCGTGCAAGAGATAGTCATGTCTTACCTACCATGCCGGGAGTTGTGTAAATGTTCAGGGACACAGGCAAACTGTGTGACCCACGTTCTCAAAAAGTGAGAGACGGCAGTTCAAGAGCCAGATTCGACACAGTGAGATATATGCTGTAATGGTAGTGAGCACAGACGTGTGGAAGCTCCAGGAGGACTGTCTTGTGTGTGTTTGTGTTGCACATGTATGTGGGGCTCAAAAAGGTTCCCCTGGAAATAATGCTCGAGCTGAATCTTTAAGGATACAGAGGGAGCATAATGTCAGAGGTCTGAGACAGAGTGGCTGTTCTAAGTAATTAATAATTCCATGTGGCCAGAGTACAAAACAAAAATTAAAAAAAGAATTTTTAGAAGATACTTTATTTTTTGTTTTATTCAAGTGTAATTGACTTACAATATCATGTTAATTCTGCTGCACAGCAAAGTGAGACATACATAGCTGCTTCTAGGAAGAATAGCTCTGAAAAACTAGAAAGCATATTAAAAAGCAGAGACATCACTTTGCTGATAAAGGTTTGTATAGTCAAAACTATAGTTTTTCCATTAGTCATGTACAGATGTGAGAGTTGGACCATAAAGAAAACGGAACACTGAAGAATCGATGTTTTCAAACCGTGGTACTAGAGAAGACCCTTGAAAGACCTATGGACAGCAAGGAGATCAAACCAGTCCATCCTAAAGGAAATCGATGCTAAATATTCATTAGAAAGATTGAAGCTGAAACTCCAATACTTTGGCCACCAAATATGAAGAGCCGACACTTTGAAAAAGACCCTGATTCTGGAAAAGATTGAAGACAGGAGGAGAAGGGGGCTACAGAAGATGAGATGGTTGGATGGCATCACTGACTCAATGGACCTGAGTTTGAGCAAACTCTGGGAGACAGTGAAGAACAGGGAAGCCTAGTGTGCTGCAGTCCATGGGGTTGCAAAGAGTCGGACACGACTTAGCAACTGAACAACAATATCAAAAAAATATAGATTTTCATATTCTTTTCCATTGTGGTTTACCACAGGCTATTGAATATAGCTCCCTGTGCTATACAACAGAATTGCATTTTTTATTCATTCTATATGTACTGGTTTGCAATTGCTGATCCCAAACTCCCAATCCATCCCTCCCCCCTCCCTTTGGAGCCACAAGCTTGTGCTCTGTGTCTGTGAAGATGCTTGGTGCATCACTATCAACTCACTGTAGAAATTGTCCCTCTGCCTTTGTTGTTGAGCAAATGGAAGCTCAAGAGACCAACAACCGATTCTCCCAAGATTCGGGTGATATCAAGCACCAAACCACAATTGGAGTGGACCTTCATTTCTCATATACCTGTTAACCTCAACTTGGAAGGGCATAAAAAATTATCTTCAAGTGTTCCTTAATATAGAGGCTAAGTAGCAGTTTGGAACTGAGATCTGAATTTCTCTTGTAAACCATGGTATGTATGTTGATTCAGTTCAGTTCAGTTGCTCAGTCGTGTCCAACTCTTTGTGACCCCATGAACTGCAGCACACCAGGCCTCCCTGTCCATCACCAACTCCCAGAGTTTACTCAAACTCATGTCCATTGAGTCAGTGATGCCATCCAACTGTCTCATACTCTGTCATCCCCTTCTCCTCCCACCTTCTATCTTTCCCAGCACCAGGGTCTTTTCAAATAAGTCAACTCTTTGCAGCAGGAGGCCAAAGTATTGGAGTTTCAGCTTCAACATCAGTCCTTCCAACGAATATTCAGGCTTGATTTCCTTTAGGATGGACTGGTTGGATCTCCTTGCAGTCCAAGGGACTCTCAAGAGTCTTCTCCAACACCACAGTTCAAAAGCATCAATTCTTTGGCACTCAGCTTTCTTTATGGTACAATTCTCACATCCATACATGACTACTGAAAAAGCATGTTGGTTAGGGAAGCAGGTTTATCTCACAAAATCTGCTTCATCTATAATGCACCAATGTGAGTTGGTGCTCAATCACTCAGTTCTGTCCAACTCTTTGCGACGCCACGAACTATAGCCTGCTAGGCTTCTCTGTCCTTGGAATTTTCAGGCAAGAACACTGGTGGTGGTTTAGTCACTCAGTCGTGTCTGACTCTTTGTGATCCCATGGACTGTAGCCCACCAGGCCCCTCTGTCCATGGGATTCTCCAGACAAGAGTCCTGGAGGGGGTGTCATTTCCTACTCCAGGGTATCCTCCCTACCCAAGGACTGAACCTGCATCTCCTGCATTAGCAGGCAGATTTTTTTCACTGTACCACCTGGGAAGCCCATAATGCACCTATAACGCTGTGTGAAATACAACCAACTTTGTGTGAGAAGATGGATTTTAATTTGGATTGCTTGAAAAGTCTCACTCCCATCTTCCCGAAGGAGAAGATGAAGACTCCGAGGGTCCAGGAGGGCAGGGAGTGAGAACGCAAAGGGATAAAATGACCATAGGACACTAGGAACCTGCAAAATGTGGAACAGAACATCTTTTCCAGAACAAATTCCTGGGATATATCTCAGTCCTGCAGTATCCATGACATCCTGTCCTTCTTCAGGAAACCCTTCCTTCCATGGTAGCACATGATGTGAAAGGCCATGTTTTTCTCCTCTCTGATATCCCTTAGATCCTTTTCTTTCCTCTTGAAATAAGCTTCTGAAAATTTGGAAGTGTCCTAAATGGCACTTTTTTTTTTTTTGCTAGAAACCATAGGAAATTTAGGAATTTAAAAAACCTCGTATGCCCTTTAGAGTTTCTTTTTTTTCAAGTATACCCTTTGAAGAAAGTCAAATGTATATGATCAGACCCACCTTTATCATAAAGAGATGAGGAATTCTTTGGCTAAAGATCTTGGGCCAGTCTTTTAGGGCTCATAACACAAATCCTTGGGAGAGTTTATTTCATCTTTACTTTGAACTTCCTAAAAACAAAAAACAGAGGAAGGGAGAATCAGCCTGTGGGTACCTCTCTGTGTCTGTAATCCCAGGCATCCTATCACCATAGTCCCAGATACCCAGGAAGAGAGAAAGGTGCAGGTTGGAGAAAACAGAATAAAACACATTGGCAGACCCTGATATTGTCTTTTCACCAATTTTATCTTCCTACTCAAACAGTGACAAAAACAAATATTTACATTAAGGCTTTAGCATTTCCCCAAAATGTTTAAACCCTTGAAAAATTAAAATATACTTCCTTCAGTGTGAATTATGGACTGAGTTAATAGAAATACTAAAAGGAATTCAGAAATGATTCAGTCCAACTTATTCTATGAATGAGAAAACCAAGGCACACAGAGAGAACTCAATTTGTTCAGGTTCACAAAGGGGACCAGAGGCACATGCAGTTAACAGAACACTTTCAAATTGCTATCTGTTATTCATGAAACTCGGGGTTTGCCCCAGATCAGTTTGGTTAAAGCGATTTGCCTAAAGCCACACAGTTAATGTGACAGCTGTAAACAGACCCCAGATTTCTTAGATTCCAGTTCTAGTGCTTATATGACTCTATACAGATGGCCTTGTGGGATTCCCCAAGAAACATTTGACCCATGCAATAGGTTAAGAACTTAAAAATAAATGGTCCCTTTTGGGTAATCCCAGATAACAGAATAAAAAAGCCCCAAAGTTAAAACTATAAACAGAACTCTTCTCAGAATGAGTATTAAATAAGACATCTCCTTTTTGTTGTTTTTTTTTTTTTAAAGAAAATATTTTACTTGGCCCATCACGTAGTATTTCAGAACACTTATAATTTCTATGGGCTTCCCCGATGGCACTAGTGGTTAAGAACTGACTAACACAAGAGACATAAGACACATTGGTTCAGTCCCTGAGTTGGGAAGATCCCCTGGAGGAGGACTTGGCAACCCACTCTAGTATTCTTGCCTGGAGAATCCCATAGACAGAGAATAAATTTTTCACTTAAAGAGAATTCTCATAAAACTTAACTCTCATTTAGTTTCACCTTTCCTTGGAACAAATTGCTCTCATTGTTACTATTACTATCACTGTCTCCTCTTTGGAGACAAGAAACTGAAGCCCACAGTCTCAAAGATAATAAATGAAAATGTAAGCCTAAATGTTCTGATCCTAAATTCAATAGGTTAAATATTACTTCTGGCACATTTCAAGCCATTTCTTGAGGAACAGAACCCACTTGTCAGTACAGGAGACTTAGAGATGAGAGTTTGATCCCTGGGTCAGGAAGATCCCCTGGAGGAGTACATGGCAAACCACTCTAGTATTCTTGCCTAGAGAATCCCATGGACAGAGGAGCCTGGGGAGCTACAGTCCATGGGATAGCAGAGTTGGACACGACTGAATCAACTTAGCATGCACACATGTAATAATTAAAAGTTCACAATCAGAACAGTTTTATCTCCCTGGATCAAATGGTGAGTCTGAGAGCAATTCATTTTTATGTAGCTTGAAAAATAGATTGCCAGTGCTGTATTTTGTAGTTTATTTCAACCATTGTGCCTGAGAGCTAGGCTAAGTTGTTTGTGAAGGTTAACATTTAATTCTATTCTGGAATTGCTCTTAAAATCATGGAAGCCAGAATAAAACTGATTTTAACCATAATCAGACAGCAACAAAAAACAAAGCAAATAATATTTACAAATAAAATTTAACTTTTATATAAAACAATATCAGCGTATAAGTTTAAAAACTTATCTCCTAAAGGGAAAATTGGATTTCTATCAGTAACTTAAAAAAAAATTCTTTTCCTTCTTAGGATGTTTTTATTTGCAATAACAGAGAGCCAGTCAAAAGTAATTTAACCAATAAGGAGTTTTCTATCTCATATAAGAAGCTGTGAGATCAGTAATTCCAGTAAAACCTAGTAATTCTATGGAATAAAACCATGATAATCTCACATCATTAACAACACTGCCGTTAAACAGACCCAGAAGTGAAGTTAATAGAAAATGGTCAATAATATGATATATTGCAGTTAATTTAATATTTTAAATTGTGAAACATATATATGATAAGAAGACATTAGTTTATTTATACCTTTATTAATGTACATGTTATGAAATGCCAATAGCTCATTAGCCTTCTGAAATAAAAAATTAGACTTCCAAACATTTTAAGTTTAATATCAAGTATCTTAATATTGGTAAAAAAGAATATGATGGGTACAGTTCAGAACTTTACCTTTTTTAATAAAAACAGTATTAATTAGTGATATTTATTTACATAAGGATTATTTTAAATTCTTAATCTACATACACAGGCTGTTGGACCTGTGCTGAAGTTTCTAAGTGTAACTTTTTCTTAAACCAGGAAAATGATTCAGTTCAGCTCAGTCAGTCAGTTCCAACTCTTCGCCACCCCATGGACTGCAGCACACCAGGCTGCCCTGTCCATCACCAACTCCCGGAGCTCACTCAAACTGATGTCCATAGAGTCAGTTATACCATCCAATCATCTCATCCTCTGTTGTCCCCTTCTACTCCCATCCTCAATCTTTCCCAGCAACAGAGTCTTTTCCAATGAGTCATTTCTTTGCACCAGGTAGCCAAAGTGTTAGACTTTTAGCTTCAGCATCAGTCCTTCCAATGAATATTCAGGACTGATTTCCTTTAGGACTGACTGGTTGGACCTCTTTGCAGTCCAAGGGAGTCTCAAGAGTCTTCTCCAACACCACAATTCAAGAGAATCAATTCTTTGGAACTCAGCTTTCTTTATAGTCCAACTCTCACATCCGTACATGGCTACAGGAAAAATCATAACTTTGACTAGATGAACCATTGTTGGCAAAGTAATGTCTTTGTTTTATAGCATGCTGTCTAGGTTGGTCATAGCTTTTCTTCTAAGGAGCAAGTGTCTTTTAATTTCATGGTTGCAGTCACCATCTGCAGCAATTTTGGAGCCCCCCAAATTAAAGTCTCTCACTGGTTCCATTGTTCCCCCATCTATTTGCCATGAAGTGATGGGACTGGATGCCATGATCTTAGCTTTCTGAATGTTGAGTTTTCAGCCAAAAACTTACTCACTCTCCTCTTTCACTTTCATCAAGAGACTTTTCAGTTCCTCTTCACTCTCTGCCATAAGGGTGGTGTCATCTGCATATCTGAGGTTATTGATATTTCTCCTGGCAATCTTGATTCCAGCTTGTGCTTCATCCAGCCCGGCATTTTGCATGATGTACTCTGCATACAAATTAAATAAGCAGGGTGACAATATACAGCCTTGATGTACTCCTTTCCCGATTTGGAACCAGTCTGTTGTTCCATGTCCAGTTCTGACTGTTGCTTCTTGACTTGCATACAGTTTCTCAGAAGATAGGTAAGGTGGTCTGGTATTCCCATCTCTTTGAGAATTTTCCACTGTTTGTTGTGATCCACACAGTCAAAGGCTTTGGCATAGTCAATAAAGCAGAAGTAGATGCTTTCCTAGAACTTTCTTGCTCTTTCAATGATCCAGTGGATGCTGGTAATTTGATCTCTGGTTCCTCTGCCTTTTCTAAACCCAGCTTGAACATCTGGAAGTTCATGGTTCATGTACTGCTGAAGCCTGGCTTGGAGAATTTTGAGCATTACTTTACTAGCTTGTGAGATGAGGGCAATTGTGCAGTAGTTTGAGCATTCTTTGGCACTGCCTTTCTTTGACACTGGAATGAAAACTGACATTATCCAGTCCTGTGGCCACTGCTGAGTTGTCCAAATTTACTGGCATATTGAGTGCAGCACTTTCACAGCATCATCTTTTAGGATTTGAAATAGCTCAATTGGAATTCCATCACCTCCACTAGCTTTGTTCATAGTGATTCTTCGTAAGGCCTACTTGACTTCACATGCCAGGATGTCTGGCTCTAGGTAAGTGATCACACCATGATGGCCATCTGGGTCATGATCTTTTTTGTATAGTTTTTGTGTATTCTTGCCACCTCTTCTTAATATCTTCTGTTTCTGTTAGGTCCATACCATTTCTGTCCTTTATTGTGACCATCTTTGCATGAAATGTTCCCTTGGTGTCTCTAATTTTCTTGAAGAGATCTCTAGTCTTTCCCATTCTCTTGTTTTCCTCTATTTTTTGCATTGATCACTGAGGAAGTCTTTCTTGTCTCTTTTTTCTGTTCTTTGGAACTCTGCATTCAGATAGGTGCATCTTTCCTTTTCTCCTTTGCCTTTTGCTTCTCTTCTTTTCTCAGCTGTTTGTAAGGCTTCCTCAGACAACCATTTTGCCTTTTGCATTTCTTTTTCTTGGGGATGGTCTTGATCCCTGACTCCTATACAATGCCATGAACCTCTATCCATTGGTCTTCAGGCACTCTGTCTCTCAGATCTAATCCCTTGAATCTATTTCTCACTTCCACTGTATAATCATAAGGGACTTGATAAGGACTGATGTTGAAGCTGAAACTCCATAATTTGGCCACCTCATGTGAAGAGTTGATTCATTGGAAAAGGCCCTGATGTTGGGAGGGATTGGGGGCAGGAGGAGAAGGGGACGACAGAAGATGAGATGGCTGGATGGCATCACCAACTCAATGGACATGAGTTTGGGTAAACTCCAGGAATTGCTGATGGACAGGGAGGCCTGGTGTGCTGCGATTCATGGGGTTGCAAAGAGTCGGACATGACTGAGCGACTGAACTGAACTGAACTGATACTGAATGGTCTAGTGGTTTTCCCTACTTTCTTCAATTTAAGTCTGAATTTGGCAATAAGGAGTTCTTGCTCTGAGCCACCATCAGCTCTCAGTCTTGTTTTTGCTGACTGTATATAGCTTCTCCATCTTTGGCTGCAAAGAATATAATCAATCTGATTTCAGTATTGACCATCTGGTGATGTCCATGTGTAGAGTCTTCTCTTGTGTTGTTGGAAGAGGATGTTTGCTATGAGCAGTGTATTTTCTTGGCAAAACCTCTGTTAGCCTTTGCCCTGCTTCATCTTGTACTCCAAGGCCAAATTTGCCTGTTACTCTCTTGACTTCCTACTTTTGCATTCCAGTCCCCTATAATGAAAAGGACATTTTTGGGGTGTTAGTTCTAAAAAGTCTTATAGGTCTTCGTAGAATAGTTCAACTTCAGCTTCTTCAGCATTACTGGTTGGGAAAGAGACATGGATTACTCTGATATTGAATAGTTTGCCCTGGAAATGAACAGAGATCATTCTGTCACTTTTGAGATTGCACCCAAGTACTGCCTTTCGGGATCTTTTGTTGACCATGATGGCTATTCCGTTTCTACTAAGGGATTCTTGCCCCCAGTAGTAGATATCTGAGTTATGGTCATCTGAGTTAAATTCACCCGTTCCAGTCCATTTTAGTTCGCTGATTCCTAAAATGTCCATGTTCACTCTTGCCATCTCCTGTTTGACGACTTCCAATTTACCTTAATTCATGGACTTAGCATCCATGTTCCTATGGAATATTGTTCTTTACAGCATCAGACTTTACTTTCAACACCAGTCACATCCACAACTGGGTGTTGATTTTGCTTTGGCTCCATCCTTTCATTCTTTCTTGAGTTATTTCTCCACTGTTCTCCAGTAGCATATTGGACACCTACTGACCTGGGGAGTGCCTCTTTCCGTGTCCTATCTTTTTGCCTGTTCATACTGTTCAGGGGGTTCTCAAGGCAAGAATACTGAAGTGGTTTGCAATTTCCTTCTCTAGTGGATCACGTTTTGTCAGAATTCTCCACTATGACTGTCGGTCTTGGGTGGCCCTACACGGTATGCAGATGACACCACCCTTATGGCAGAAAGTGAAGAGGAACTAAAAAGCCTCTTGATGAAAGTGAAAGAAGAGAGTGAAAAAGTTCGCTTAAAGCTCAACATTCAGGAAACTAAGATCATGGCATCTGGTCCCATCATTTCATGGCAAATAGATGGGGAAGCAGTGGAAACAGTGTCAGACTTTATTTTGGGCTCCAAAATCACCGCAGATGATGATTGCAGCCCTGAAATTAAAAGACACTTACTCCTTGGAAGGAAAGTTATGACCAATCTAGATAGCATATTTAAAAGCAGAGACATTACTTTGCCAACAAAGGTCCTTCTAGTCAAGGCTATGATTTTTCCAGTGGTCATGTATGGATGTGAGAGTTGGACTGTGAAGAAAGTTGAGCACTGAAAAATTGATGCTTTTGAACTGTGGTGTTGGAGAAGACTCTTGAGAGTCCCTTGGACTGCAAGGAGATCCAACCAGTCCATCCTAAAGATCAGTCCTGGGTGTTCATTGGAAGGACTGATGTTGAAGCTGAAACTCCAATACTTTGGCCACCTCATGCAAAGAGTTGACTTATTGGAAAAGACCCTGATGCTGGGAGGGATTGGGGGCAGGAGGAGAAAGGGATGACAGAAGATGAGATGGCTGGATGGCATCACCGACTCGATCGACCTGAGTTTGAGTAAACCCTGGGTGTTGGTGATAGACAGGGAGGCCTGGTGTGCTGCGATTCATGGGGTTGCAAAGAGTTGGACATGACTGAGCAACTGAACTGAACTGAACTGGACATGGTATGGCTCATAGATTCATTGAGTTAGACAAGGTTGTGTTCCATGTGATCAGTTTGATTAGTTTTCTGCAACTGTGGTTTTCATTCTGTCTGCCCTCTGATGGATAAGGACAAGAGGCTTATGGAAGCTTCCTGATGGGAGAGACTGATTGAGGGTGAAACTGGGTCTTGTTCTGATGGGTGTGGCCATGCTCAGTAAATCTTTAATCCAATTTTCTGTTGATGGGCTGTGCTGTGTGTGACTTCCTTCAAAAGGAGGTCACACTCAGTTCCCTCATCCCTGCAGCAGGCCTTGGCCGACCCATTCCTCCACTGGAGACTCCTGGACACTCACAGATATGTCTGGGTCAGTCTCTTGTGAGGTCACTGCTCCTTTCTCCTGGGTCCTGGTGTGCACTAGGTTTTGCTGGTACCCTCCAAGAGTCTGTTTTCCCAGTCCTCTGTAAGTTCTGGCAGCTCTATGGTGGGGTTAATGTCAACCTCCTACAGGAGGGCTTATACCATACCAAGGTCTGCTGCACCCGGAGCCCCTGCCCGATTATCAGGCCACTGCTGAGCTGTGCCTCCACGGGAGACACTCAGACACTCAAAGGCAGGTCTGGCTCAGTCTCTGTGGGATAAGATGGTGGAGGAGAAGGAGGTGAGCTCATCTTCTCCTGTGAGAACTCCGAAATTACAGCTCACTGCTCAACAGCTGTTGACAGGAGAATGCTGGGCCCCACCAAGGAAGGATACCCCATGTCCAAGGGCAAAGAAGAAGCCCCCAGAAAGATGGTAGGAGGGGTGAGATTGCATTTAGAATCATACCACATACCTGCCAGAGACACTCAGAAGGCTCAAGCAAGACCTTGTGTGCACCAGGAGACCCCACAGAGGAAAATGATTATGTTCCCAAATTAAAAAGACACTGAGTGAGGTGAATCAAATCTGAACATATATCTACCTCCCCCTAAATTTTACATTTCTAGAAATCACTACATGTATGTATGTATGTATATGCAAAATTATAAATAATAATTATGTATCAAGTACTTGACATTATGCATTAAGTATCTATTATTAGCATATATGAATTCTGAATCAACATTAATGAGTGACAGTGCTGAAAACAAGGAAGAGTCGCATCCATTTAACTAAAATTATACTAGATCTTTGTCATATGTATATATATATATGACACATACACACACACATATGTAGAGGATTTGATTCTTGAGAAAAATCACAGATTAGTACACTTAAAAGGGAGCTCTGCTATAATAGGTAAAACTGGCTCTGGATGTGTGTTTGCCAAGTTTGAAGGTAATAGATCTTTAAGAAAGAAAGTCTTTTGGGGAAAACTTTAGGATAATATGCAAAGAGATCTCCTCTTAACATCTCTCACTCCCCAGGAAATAAACAATAGAGAAAAATGTGGTTTTGCTTAGTAAAATCAGTAACTATGAATATTTAAACCTGAGACACAATGTAGGACGGCAGGTGGTTGGTTATATTTAAAAAGAAGAGGAAATTTTCATATTTTCAAGGACAGTTATTGGTATAACTTTACAAACAGCACTTCTTTTTCACTCTTTTACAATGTTGACGACAGACTGCAAATTATAGTCTCAAAAGATTAAACATTCTTAGACTTCCCTGGTGGTACAGCAGATAGGAATCCACTTGCCAGTGTAGGAGACACAGGTTTGATCCCTGGTCTGAGAGGATTCCACATGCCATGGAGCAACTTGGCCCACGCATCACAGCTCCTGAGCTTGTACACCACAATTGCTGGAACCCATGCACCTAGAGTCTCTGCTCCACGCGAGAGAAGCCGCCACAATGAGAAGCTGGCACACCACAAGGAAGGACAGCCCCCACTGGCCACAACTAGAGAAAGCCCATGCAGCAAGGAAGACCCGGCTCAACCAAAAGTAAATAAAGAAGTAATTTTTAAAGGATTAAACATTCTCAGATACAAAGAGGGAGAAACAAATTAGAATCGTTGATATTTGAGGAAACCCAATAATAGGAGGGATAAAGATGGTCACCAACTTCAATAAACATGAGAAGTGACACTTAAGGAAACAGAGTTTCCAATTGAAAAAGATACCCTGATAATTATAATTAATATCTTCAGAGTAATGCGATTTTACCATATTACCAATGTGAAATGTGATTACCAAAATTAAGACCACAGTAAATTCTTTTTTCACAGTAAATTAATTGAATAGTAAAATAGCTATAGGTGGGGATAAATCTGATAAATTCTTCCAAAAACAGGGGAAATGTAAGTGATAAAGTATACAAAAAAGTTAAGAGAAAAAGAGAATATGTAAACTTTAATAATCATCTCAAAGAAACTTAGAGACAATGGAAGTAATAATTTGATAAAAATACTGTCAAGGCTATTGTTATATGGCTTTTTTATTTTTTATATATGGCTAATATAAATTCCCAGAACTGAAGACATAATCCTTTATATTGAAGAGTCTACCAATCATTAAGAAGGGTGAAGAAACAATTCCACAATTTAGACACATCAAAATGAAGAATAGGGGAAAAAAAAAACTTAAAATCTTGGAGAGAGAAGAAATATATTTTAGAAACAAAATCAAATTATCAATCCTAGACACTAGAATTGAATAAAATCTTTATAATCTGAGAAAAAGTTATTTTGATCTTCTAATTTGATAACCAACTATTATTTAAGTGTAAGGACAAAATCAGTTCACTTCCAGCATGTAAGAACTTGGAGAGTTTACCATCAAAAAACTTCTCTAAAAAGAATTATTGGTTGATGTGCTCCACAAAATAAAAGCTGAAAACATGAGGAAGATGTGAGATGCAAAGAATATATACACACACACACACACACACACACACACACACACACAGAGAAATCAATAAACTTATAATCTCTATATTGAATAATTATCTATTATAAAAAATTAACATATATATGAAAGTAACATCTGAAATGTTTTTACTATATGTGTCAGAAAATCATGGGCAGGGAGTGGATGGAAATTAAGGTTTTTGAGTAGGTCCAGGGAAGATACTGGTTAGGTTTACTTCTTAATAAAAATCATCTTATTGTTTCTGTAAAACTAATGAAGTTTAAATCTATTTATCACTCAGGAAAGCAGAATTATAAGATAATTACCTGAGATCCTATGAGCACAGATAGCACTAGATGAAACCATTTCAAATATTTTTTTGTTTATAGCTATTGACCAAAGGAAAGAGACAGAGAAATAGATTTTTTTATTAAAAGTATGCTATTTTAAATGATAATATAATAGTATAGCAACATTTAGTAGTATATTAGTATATTATTTAATGTAATAATTAGCGGGCCTCACTGGTGGCTCAGTGATTAAAACAAACAAACAACTACAACAAAAATCTGCTTGCCAATGCAGGAGACACAGGTTCAATACCTGGATGAGAAAGAGTCCCTGGAGAAGGAAATATAACCCACTCCATTATTCTTGCCTGGAAAATCCCATGGACAGAAGGAGCCTGGTGGGCTACAATCCATGGAGTTGCAAAAGAGTCAGACACAACTTAGCAACTAAACAACAGCACAACATAGTGATTAGTAGTATATATTAGTATAATAATTAATAGTATAATCAGTTCAGTTCAGTTCAGTCGCTCAGCCGTGTCCAACTCTGCAACCCCATGAATTGCAGCATGCCAGGCCTCCCTGTCCATCACCAACTCCCGGAGTTTACTCAAGCCCATGTCCATCGAGTTGGTGATGCCATCCAACCATCTCATCCTCTGTCATCCCCTTCTCCTCCTGAGAGTTTAATATAATATTATATAGTGATATAAGTGCTAACAATAATTATAAGTGCTTTACTTAAATTTAGCAGAAGCAATAGAAAGTGAAATTAATCTGAAGTTGATGATTTTTTCTTTGCTATAAGAAATATTATTTTGTCAAAAGCTTCTAGATTTAAAAAAATTCGTTATGTAAAAATAGATGAAGTTATTATGCTTTCTTTACCTATGTACTTTGAATTTAGACAGGATTTTGAATCCTTTGGCTACAACACTAAGCATTTGAGAGCTCTGACAATTACTGCATCAAACCCCTCCTTTCAGCTTGTGGTTTCTATTAGTTTTACACCATTAATGTTCATAAAATATACTTTCTCTTCTAATTAGCAAGTTGTTTGGCATTTTGTCTGTTTTTAAGTGGAATCACTGCTTATTAGTCATCTTTATTATTTTTTAAAATCATGCCTTTTTCATTTCTGTATTCTTTTAGCCATCCTTTAATTGGCTAGATATTATTGTAAAGAAATGTTTTCCAAAAGGACTCAGACATACTTACACTTCCTGGATTTTTTCATGTGAGAGGATGTCGACCTATCAGTTCAGTCACTCAATCGTGTCCTACTCTTTGCGACCCCATGAACCGCAGCACACCAGGCCTCCCTGTCCATCACCACCTGGAGTCCACCCAAACCCATGTCCATTGAGTCAGTGATGCCACTGTCTTTATTTTACTACAATGAATGAATCTCAACTAGTAGAATATCTTTCACAGTTTCTTTCCTTAGATACCTGAAGACACTGCTCTGTTGTAATCCAAAATTGAGTGTTTCTGGACCAATGTCTGATTTGGGTCTGGATTTTTATATCTTTTAGATTGGCTTTCTCTATTAGATGCTGGAACAATTCCTTTATGATTTTCCTTCAGATGTTGTGTATTTTCTTTCTTTTTCAGAGAGATACAATTTAGCTACTTAAAATTTCCTTCCTGATTTGAACACCACCCCTTATCTCCATGGAACTTCTACTTTGACTTTTTATCAAATCTCTGTAGACTGCTCTGCTTTTACTTTCCAAATCCCATATTATGTTTTTGAGATGTATTCATATTGATATACATGACTTTTGTTTATAAATATTAACTCCACATTTTTTAAAATGAATATTGTGTTGTTTCTAATTCCTTATTAATGTAGTACTTCAGTGAATATCCCAATACATGTCTCTCAGGGCATGAACATAAGAGCATCTCTTGGGAAGAAATTGAGGAGTCAAAGAATATGTTTATCTTCAGCCTTATTAGGTATCTCTTAAATTATTGTATAATCTTATGTTTCCACTAGCAGTGTAGAAGGAGTCCTTTCTTACCACTAACTCTTAAAATAGTACATAACACACTGTATTTCCAAACCACCTTGGGTTCCCTGGTCTGTGTGCAGTAAAACCAATCTACTCCCACTAGGCTGTGGTGAAGGAAAGTGTAGTGTTTATCACACGGTGTCAAGCAAGGAGTCAGGCGTGCCTGCATGCAAGCTAAGTCACTTCAGATGTGTTTGACTCTTTGTGACCCTATGGGCTGTAGTCTGCCAGGCTCCTCTGTCCATGGGATATCCCAGGCAAGAATACTGGAGTGGATTGCTGTGTCCTCCTCCACGAGATCTTCCTGTTTCAGGAATCAAACCTGGGTCTCCTGCATTGCAGGCAGCTTCTTTATCACTGAGCCGTCTGGGAAGCCCAAGTTGTTCAGGCACCTAGTGCTTAAAAAGCATTCCTATAGGGTTATCGTTTTGCATATGCAAAACAGAAAATGAGACACAGAAGTACAGAACAGACTTTTGAACTCTGTCGGAGAAGGTGAGAGTGGGATGGTTCAAAATAACAGCATGTATATTATCTATGGTGAAACAGATCACCAGCCCAGGTGGGATGCAGGAGTCAAGTGCTCGGGCCTGGTGGGCTGGGAAGACCCAGAGGAATCGAGTGGAGAGGGAGGTGGGAGGGGGGATCGGGATGGGGAATACGTGTAACTCTATGGCTGATTCATATCAATGTATGACAAAACCCACTGAAAAATAAAAAAAAATAAAAAAAATTTTTTTTAAATCTGTAAAAAAATAAAATAAAAATAAAAATAAATAAAAAATAAAAAAAGCATTCCTAGATGGATTTCAGGGAAAGGTTTTTAAAGGCAGGATGAGGGAGAGATTTGGGGGGTGGGGGGGGTGATCAACTCATGGACATTCTTCTGATTGGTTATCGGTGAGGTAATTGAGAGTGAAGATCATCAACCGTCTGGTTTCAACTGGTCTGGGGTCTGTGAGTTAGTGGGCAGCATATAGTTAACTTCTTTCACCAGGTGGGAGTTTTAGTGCCTGTCAAACAGCTCAAAGGGTGTGGCTCATGATATTATCTATAGCCATTGAGGAGGAATGAAAGGTCCTTGACTTTACTGGCTAAACTATTATTCTTTTGTCTTGCTTGATTGTTTTCTGTTGTTTCTGCATTTTCTCACTTCTCTGTTAAAATTCATTCTTTGAAACTTAGAGAAGGCCTAAGAGGCTAAAGTTTATCTACAAACAAGAAGCAGGCAGAAGACATGGGGGAGTCTGTTCTGGGAAGGCACCATAGGGTCCTGCTCAGTTATAATGGTAAAATATCATGTAAGTTTTACTATTACAGTCAGTCTTCTAAATACAAATCTTCGAGTTGCAAACTTTCAAAGATGTGCCCGTGAGTTCACATGTCCAGTCACATAAGTTGATTCCTGTGTCTAGAATCACATGCGTGCAGCCTCTACAAGCGGTTGCGCTTTTGTATATGTTACTGTACTGTACTGTATAGAGTACAGTAGTATAGTATCTTTACTTCAAGCCCAGAAGGTCTGGAAGCAAGCATGAAAGCCACAATGGTATAGCTGCTACCACTGTACTTTTTAAGATACTGTACTGTAAGATTAAAAATGCTTTCTTTATTTTTTGTTTAATTTTTATGAATTATTTGTGCAAAAGTATTTTAAACTATTACAGTATAGTACTATATAGCCAATTGTGTAATTGGGCTCCTAGGCTAACTTGTTGAACTTACAAACTGGACTTATGAATACACTCTTGGATCAGAACTTGTTGGTATGTAGGGGACTTACTTTAATGAGACTGAGGTAATATCTACTTCATAACATGAGTTGAGTTGCTTTTGCTGTATAGTCTCTATTTTATATATGTATTTATGCATATATATTTATGTCTATAATTTATAAATTATATATATATAAATATACATGTAACATATTCTTTAAAGGTTTGGTAAAAATCAATGTTAAAAACATGAGCTCTGTATATTCTGAAGGAAATATTGATAATATTTGATTATCAACCTGTCAACTAAAAAAGATGTACAACTTGAGAGTTGTGAGTTGTTTTATTTGGGGCAAAATGAAGACTGCCCAGGCGGCAGCATCTCAGATAGCTCCGAGAGACTGCTCCAAAAGGGCAGTCAGGGAAAGTCAATATATAAGGTTTTGGTGAAGGAGGAGTTCAATACCAGGAAGCACTCAATTTACAAAAGGTTTTTGTTAGTCATGAGGGTCTGATGTCACCATGAAGGGGTTTAGTGCTTCTCTAGATATGAGGAGGTGCAAGGATTGAAATCACAAAATCTGTTCCTAAAAACATCCAGTTATCTAAAGACCTGTCCCACCGGATTCCCTGGAGCACAGAGTGTCTCACTTTACCCTGAACTCCCTCAGGGGTTGTTGAAGGTCAACAGCTATAGCAGCACGGGGTTCAATCTCAGTAGAGACAGATGGCAAATGCCTTGTTCAGTCATTGGCAACGCTCTTGGTAAGTGCCGATTTGTAGTTGACAAAACCAATTTTTATAATTGCCTTTCAGTTAATGCATTTATTACTTTTGCTGATTCAAATTTATAACTAACATTTCTCTACAAAACATTCTTCTATTCTTTTTATTCCCTAGATTTATTGACAATTTAAAATTACTTATTGAATTTAATACTAATTAGTGAATAGGTAGTACATTTATCCCATCCCTTGCCTTTTTTCTCTTTTTCTTGATTAGTTTATATAGAGATTTATGCAGCTAAAATTAATTAATTATTGTTTCTTAAAGAATTAGCCTTTGATTTGTTGTTTACTTTTTGTTTTAAATCATTTTTGGCTCTTCACATTTACATTTCCTTCCTCCAAATTTATTTAGTTTTACATAGTTCCTCTTTTGCAATTTCTTGAGTTGAATATATTTTGCTTATACACTTATGACTTATTTTAGAATGTGTTTCTTTATTTGCAAACATGTATTACTGTTGTGGGCATTTTTTTTTTGTAGATGATTCTAATTTAGATCCACTTCAGTTCAAGAACATGACATTCACTCCTTGAAACTTGGTGAAACTCCCTTTATGACCAACTGCTTGGATATTTAGATCAACTAGTTAATTTTGTCTTCAAATCTTCCATATTCAGTGCTAAACTTTTTTCAATTAATAGACCAGTTTCTGAAACATGTGTGTTGAAAATTGCCTGCAATGATTATGATTTTATCCAATTCATTTTGTGAACTTTGTATTTTGAGATGATATTGTTTGGCAACTGCAAGTTTATGATTGTCCTTCTTTTCTTATTGGGTTGTAGCATTTATCATTATCATTATGTTGTTTTGTCATTGTGCCTTTCTTAATTCCACTTAACTAAAACAATTAATTTGCATTTGGTATTTTACATACTATCTTCTGATTTATATAACATATTTTAGTTTGCAGACTCGTCAGTGTTAGAAGTACTTTTACTTCATGAACTCCCAAAGGTGCTAAGAAAGGATTTGATGTTGCTCAGCAATGCAAAATAATGTTAATAATTAACTGAGGGAATCCATAAGAGACTGCACTGGATTAGTGAAATGATAGCAGTTGTACTGGTGGTGTGTTTATATGTGAATGTGTGTATAAATACAACTTACAGCATTTATGACTAGATAAATAAAACCTGGTGGACTAGAAAGCTTTTGAAGTATGGTGATATATCATGCTAAAAAATCTTCAAAATTTTAGAAAAATTTTGTTGTGACAGTCGTAGGGGGAAATCATAGCATAATTGTTTTCACACTCAAGAACTAATTGGCATTAGTTAAAAAAAACACTCTTGAAAAGCCTCTTTTTAATCCATTGTATTCCTACATGCGGTATTAATTTACTTAAATTCTTACATCTAGAAATTTCAACAAACCAGTGATATCTTTGTTGGATTCTTATGATTTCTGATGATTTTACTTTTTCTGCTATCAATATGCACTGTGCCATCTAACTAATTAATTTGATGACTATACATACAGCAGGCTTCCCTCATAGCTCAGTTAGTAAAGAATCTACCTGCAATGCAGGAGACCCTAGTTGATCCCTGGGTTGGGAAGATCCCTTGGAGAAGGAAATGACAACCCACTCCAATATTCTTGCCTAGAGAATCCCATGGACAGAGGAGCCTGACACGCCACATTCCATGCGATTGCAAGAGTTGGAGACGACTTAGCAACTAAACCATAAACACAGTGCTCATTTGGAACAGAACACTGTTTAAGCCTCTGGAGAGAAAAAGTCAAAGGGTAATATTTTGGGGACTCATACTTTAGTAATGAGGATAAATATATAAGAATGAAATAACATGAAAAATATTATGGGAGTACAAAAGAGGTTGTAGTGAATCCTGCTAAGGGTTGCTACTAAAGGGCATGGTGTGAGGAGACTTCACAAATGCAATGTTACCATATTCAAATCTAAACATTGAGAACATTTCATCAAGAGGTGAAGTGAGGGAGGTTCATTTTATCAAAGTGAATGATTCCAGCATAAAGAGATGGGAAAGTGATGGGAACATGTCTGTCTTGACTGGGTAGAACAGGTAGTCCAGTGGGGTATGAGGGTCAGGGTAAGAATTATAAATAAATTAATTAAAATTGTATTTATTATATATAACACTTTTATGATGCCACTCTCTGTCAAGCACCATTCTAAGTTCTTTGTATATGATATTTCAGTTAACTCTCAAAACAACTCTATGAAATAGCTCCTATTAATATTCCATATTACAAATGAAGAACTAAGTACAGAAAAATTATGTTTGCCAAGGCCCCAGAGCAAGAAAGTAGTAGGGGTATAATTAAAATCCAATTGGCTTCCCTGGTGGCTCAGATGGTAAAGAATCTGCCTGCAACGCAAGAGATCCAGGTTTGATCCTTGGGTCAGGAAGATCCCCTGGAGGTGGAAATGGCAACCCCCTCCAGTATTCTTGCCTGGAAAATCCCATGGACAGAGGAGCCTGGTGGGGTACAGTGGTGGGCTACAGTCCATGAAGTCACAAAGAGTTGGACAGGATTGAGCAACTAACACTTTCACTTTCATTGGTCTCCAGAGCCAGAGTTCACATTATTTTATACATGATTTTAAGTAACTACGCATGGAGTGAATTTTTGCAAGATCAGCTGCTATCATAAGAAAGCATGCAGATTTCATTTATTTTTCTATTTCCATGGCATAAATGATTCCCCTGGGACAATAGTTATTTGTTAAGTACCATCCAGATATAATAGAAGCAGAGGTGATACAGATGGAGACTGACAAAAGCCCCAGAGCCTGAAAAACCTGGTGTCATTTTTTAGAATTGATTATTAGCTTTCATTACCAAAAGTTAAATCTTATATGCTGAGAAAATAAGACTGTTTTAAAATAAGCCCTCAGGAGGAAAATCAGAGTAGACATGGTCAGCTGCTCCTGTCACTGTGAAAATGCAAACTTGTGAATTATTTCAGGTCCTTACAGCCCTCAAGTTCTTATGGGCAAATGAGTTTATTTTTAAATGATTTAAACCACTTTAAGCTAATATACCATTGTATATCTGTGTTTTGGCTTGAAGCCAGCATCTTCCCAGTCCTAATTTGGTATCTAGTTGAATTCAAATTTTAAACTTAATATTCCCAGTGAAGCTAAACCCAATTGCATTTACCTCCTTAAGGACTCAGATAAAACTCCTCCCTATCACTTCCCCTTGCTTAGCTATACTACTGAAACGTGCGGACAATGTATTTTTCCAAACAGGGATCAGGTTAACTTTGCCAAAATTTGTTTATTAGAGACTCTGAGTCCACCAAGCTCATACCATTGTTCGTTTCCTTTACTGATAACTCAATAACTCCCTTTTCCATGGCAAGCTCCAAAACCCCGGTCTACTTTCCAACCTGGCCATGACTCTGAGTACATCAGTGTGGCAGAAATTTCTACCACCACCACTACCCCACCTGCCAATAATTTTCTACATTCTCTTTCTTTAAAACTTTACTGATGCTTTTTTCCACTCTGAAATATCTTTCCCAATTCTTCCCACCCCACGTGTCACAAAATTCCACTCAAACTGCAAAGACTCAGGTCAAGCACTGTTCTGCCAGACTTGTACTCCTATAAAACTTTATATACAAAACATTAATTTAAGGCTTCTAAGAAAGCTCTCAACAAAGCCTACTTGGAATTGTGTTGTGTGCTAAATCACTTCAGTTGTAATTGTCTCTTTGTGACCCCATGAACTGTAGCCTGCCAGGTTTCTCTGTCCATGGGATTTTCCAGGCAAGGATACTGGAATGGGTTGTCATTTCCTTCTCCAGTGTATCTTCCTGACTCAGGGATCAAACCTGTGTCTCCTGCATCGGCAGGCAAATTCTTTACCACTATTGCCACATGGGCTAGGAATTGAATTATCCAATATAATTAAAAAATATGGGTGTTGTCCTGTCATCTCTTTCCTTAATTAATAAGTTTAGATGTACCTAGTTCAACTGAGTAACATCATGGCATTAAAGGGAGCACCAGGGTTAAGAAAGAAAAGTGTCAGTTAATAAACTCAATTTTTTTTCTTGCCACACAATGTAGTATTTTTAAAGACAGACTTGTAGAGAATCTCAATAAATGAGAGGTAGTAATACTAATGCAAATGAATTTTTCTGTAACTGTTTATCATTTCTCATTACTTGAAGCCTGGCTCTATAGATCAAGCCTCTACACAAATATATCTCATTTTCTGAATGTAGTCATCAAAATCTACCTGAAAAGTTTTGAACACCTATCTCTTTATCGTAAACATGAACAACTACAAACACTGGAAACAGCAAAGCTATAGAATGATATAAAAATCTGTCAATTTGAATCATAGATTGTAGTGTGTTTTATTCACACTTTAAATAGATGGTTTCCATTAAAAACCAGGAAATAATTCTTGTTATTATTATTCTGATTCTGATTTTCTGATTTGTTTTTTGAGGTTTTGTTTTGCTTTGGATGTATCAGCTTTTTACCTCGAGCAATCTCCACAGCTGAATCTCCAGATGCCTCGAACTGAGAATTTATCAAGGTAACTTTTGCCCTGCCAGGCTAAGAGATCCAGCTGGAAATAAGAGCAGCTGCTCCTGGTGCCCTAGTTTGGGACACTTCAAACGCAGCTTTAGCTTTATCCCATTTTAAGTACAGACATTTCAAGATCCCATGGAATGGGACACGACCCATCTCCTTTATATTTGGATGCACTTTTACTGAAGATAGTTTGCAGGGATGGGGGAGGGGAAGGAAGGGATGGAGTGAGAGTCTATTGATGCCAGGTCAATGATATCTGTATTTTTAGAGTACCTTTCACTTCCAAGAATGTGTCCACTACAGCTTGGTACTTTCAGTCATATCAGGCCCTCAAAATTTAGGTGGTTTACAAAAAGAGGTCAGATAGTGGTATTTCACTTGAGTTGAAAAAAAGGTGAATCTGGTTGCGAGTTGGACCTGGTCAGCTTTGTGGTTATTCACCTAACAGAGACCCTTCCTTCCTAGGGTGGAAGGGAGTCGCCCTTCCCCTGCTCTGCTAACAGCCTATTTTTACATTCAGGAAGTAGAGTTATTGCAGAATCATGAGAATTGGATATGGAAAGAATTCACGAAGCAATTTATTCCAACTGCAGGCCACTTAAGAAGAATTTTTAGTCTGTTCTCCAGAGGTGGTGCAGGCCACCACATTCATCTCTCCGTGTGCTGAACTGATTTTACATACCTAAGGCTAAAACTTCTGTCAGTTTCATAAACAAAAGCATTGAGGTGTTAATGGTCTATTTATAGGTAGTTTTAAGTGGACTGGCTGCCCATGAAAGTGACATTTCTGAAGCCATTTTCTTTCATATTACAGTTGCTTTAGGATAAACAAAATTCCAAAATCCTCATACATTGATGAATGTATACACACACACACACACACACACACACACACACACGTCATATATGTCTGTTAAATAAAACTAGAATTCTATATAAAATAAAGTTACTTAAATATATTAAAAATGAGATACCAAAATTTTTGAGACATGAAACACTCACCCTTTAAAATAAAGGGACTCATCTAGTAATTATCATCCTGAATATCTACACAATAGCCAAATTTGAGTTATAGAATCAGAATGTAAGGAAAAAATGTGATCGTTAAGCTAGTCTCATGATCAAAGAAAAATGAAGACCTAGACAAATCAAAGGACTTGCTTAAGTTTAGGCTTCCCAAAAATTTTTGGTAAGATTCTTTAGTTCTTAACAAACCAGAGGTCTTTGCACTATAGCGTACTACTGTCAATTAATTTCTTAGAAACTCTGCAAATATCTGATTGAAGTTTTTAGGGATCAGTTCCCAAACAGCTTCAGCAGAATTTGGTACTAGAAGTCTCTAAAAACCTATGATTAAATTAAGTTGTGGTGAAATAATTAGGCCTGGAAAAATTACATGCTTGAAAATACCATTGACCTTAACTCAGTTACAGGAAAACAGCCCCTGAGGATGGAAATCAGCAGGGCAATACTTTAATGCCATTTCTACCTCTGAACTGTTGGGTGAAGGTGTTAGTCACCCAGTCATGTCTGACTCTTTGTGACCCCATGGACTGTAGCCCACCAGGCTCCTCTGTCCATTGAATTCTCCACGCACGAATATTGGAGTGGGTTGTCATTTCTTCCTCCAGGGGATCTTCCCAAGGCAGGGTTCAAACACAGTTCTCCCACATTGCAGGCAGACTCTTTACCCACTGAGCCAGCAGGGAAGCCCTTGAATTGTTGGATGAGTTCTGGTATTTACTGAACTTCTCTAAAATAGAGGTATTTAATTAAATCATTCCTAAGGCTCCTCTGAGAGCTCCACTAGTTCAACCAGCATAGCTGTTCCTGCTCAATAAGTATTTATTAAAAGAATTTTGCACATATGTTCAGTGAAAGATTCTTTCATCATGTTAAGTTCAAAGCATGTCTTTCATTGAAAGAAATTAATGAGGAAATATTAACTAAGCATCTTGATTTATATTGCAAACTATACAGTATGTAATCTTTGTGAGGTTATGCCCTAGTGCTCTGTAGTAATAAATATACACATTTAGTTCTAAAAGGAGACAAAGACTTGAAAAATAATATAAAAAATAAGTAAGCCCCCTTTTGAAATGACTTCTATTCACAAAGGAATTTTTAGCCTGAGGATTCACCAACATGGAAAATATAAATGAAAGATAATGAAGTGAAGGTGGGAGAAAGACTAAAATGTCTGGGAAATTCTTAAATTAAAAAGTTTCTTGGCTAAATTACATTGTTGTATGGCAGAAACCAACACAGTGTTGTAAAGCAATTTTCCTCCAATTAAAGAATAACATTTAAAAAAAGTTTCTGTGATGTCATGAAAGTCCTATGGAAAGGTGACCTGATTGCCATAGACCAATAGCTTAACATTGCACAGAATGCCCAGAACTGGTCATTTATTTACTCTTTCTTCAGCAAAATATTTTCAAAATTACACTTTGACATGTTTATCATCATGGAAATATGTTTGGTTTATAATTAATGGGAAATAATAAATTGTCTTTGTTTTACAGAAATAGGCATCGAACTCAATATTTCTAGAAGATATTTATTCTACATAAATTCTTATTAGTATGTACCCTGCATATCAGATTGCTTGATGTTTAGGAATAGAGTCATAATAAAATGCAGTCTAAATGTTTGTCAGGCAGGAACCTTTATAACCTGGAGATTAAGACTAAGCTATATGACTTTCTTTCCTGAAGCTTTCAACTCATTCACCTCCTCGACATAAGGTTTTCATCACAGTATCTGGAACTCATGGTTGCGCCTGCTTCTTCACGCACTTGACCTTCCCCACTGAACTGTATTTGAGGACAGAAAACATACCTATCTTCATAAGCTCAGATTAGTCCTTTTTCTAAGATATATTAAATGTTTTTAAACTAATTAATGAAAATTAAGGTCTGTGTTTTGGTGACATTACTACACTTACTATCCATATGAACAAGGTTAATGATCCTCTCTGACCCCAGGCCCTAATGTGAAAAAGGAGAGTAACAGTGATTATCTGGACATCTCACAGAGGGATTGTATCAATCAAATGGGGAAAAAAGGATGTGATTGTAATTGGCTTTAAAAATGAATTATTATTTAATTCAATTTTTCATCTTTTTTGGTGGTCACCACTTAGAAAGACAAAAAGTATTAAGTACTAAATACAAGAAAATAAATTTACACAGGGTTGCACTTTGGACATTAAAATGTTTTTTTCCTTTAAATTATATGACACTAAGAACTTCCCAGAAAGATTACCTACTAATGTAAGAAACCAGTGCAATTGAATTAAAAATATTATCAAGCAGTATTCACTATTCATTTCATCCATTAGGTCATTTCCTCACTGTTGTCTCATGACTCTGTGCTTTTCATCCTTCAGGCTGGTTTACTGCAAAACATGGATATAAAGGATCAAAGAGAGCACAGACTCATAGAATCTGGTCACTTTCTTTCTGTATCACATTGATTTTTCTTTCATATCTATTACTTTTCTTATATCTGTTCCAGTTCAGTGTCTTTTCAACCACTGGTGAAATAAATATATGTCAACTTGCCTCTCTCAAATCTCCTTTAGACATATTACTTGCCAAATAAATCCTCATTGGTTGATTTATTATATTGCTATCATTGTCCTAGTCTCTTGCTTCAAAATCCACATCTTTCTCGCTTTTTAGTTCCCCAATGAAAGATTGGAAACTCTCTAGAACCCGACCTGGGATCACCATGTACATAGTATGTGGAACAACCGTATAGAAATCCAACATTCACAGGAGTCTTCACATTTTTATTACTTACACTTACCGAGGGTGGGAATTTGAAAATTATCAAGTCCAATATTTTCAATTTAAGAATGAGAAGGAGAGAGGAGGGAGGGCTCATGGTCCATGCTCACTCAGCTTATTAGAAGCAGAGTTAGAACTTTAGTTTCTGGACTCCTAATTTAGAGCTCTTTCCACTGAACAATTCCATCCCCTTTTCTAACACTAAAGTCTTAAATACTCAGAATTGTTCAGTACCTTTAAATGGCCTAGTGTAAATTCCAAGGACTATTAGGCTTCATTCCTCCTGGGGGTCACCCTGAGACACAGCCCTAAGCCAGCCATTTTCAGATCGACCCAGGGACCAAGGAAGGTATCTGTGTTATTGAGGGTGGTTACATTAGTGACTACAAGTATCTACAGTTTTAAGGACGCTTTACGGATCGCATTTCCCTGCAAGCTGCACTGCAATGACCCAGACACAACACTGACAGCTGTGGAGTAAATAAATAAAAACAGAGTATTTTGATCCGAGTGGGGGGAGGGGCCAGTGAGAGGTTGGGGGCGAGAGGAGAAAGAGGCAGACAGAATGAAGCGGCCACAGCTGTGAAAAAGAACAGATGCTGGCCAGGAGGGAGGGAGAGAGCGAGAAGGGAGGAGAGGGAAGATCACGGTTCTGCTAATGTCAGAAATATTGAGGCTCTTGGAAAAGGATACAAATACTTGGGACAGGTGGGAAGTGTTTACATTAAAACCAGAATATCAAATGCCTTCCTAGATGCTAGCCAGATCGTTAAAGACCCAAGTTGACCCAAAGGAAAAACTGAAGTCCTTACCCAGGGAACCCATTACGGAGAAAGCCTCCAGAATTCTTTATATTCCATTCAAGTTACTGGACATCAGCTGTGTGTGGCTGGACATCAGCTGTGTGTATCAACATATTTTGCTGTAGCCTAGTGGATCTCAGTGTGGTCCCCAGATGAATACTATTAGCATCACTAAAGACATGGATAGAAATGCAGGGTTTTTTTGAGATCTGTTCGGACCTACTGAATCAGAAAGTTGAGGGTAGGGCCCCAAATCTGTGTTTTACCCAACCTTCTAGGTGCTCAAGATTGACCACCTTTGCTCTACTTGCATGATACTGCTCACCTTCCTCAGGGTTCTCCATAAGTCTGTCACACCAGGCTCAGGCCTCCCAGTGACCCACACCTTGTCTGCAGGACTCATGCCCTGACATTACCCAGCAAAAGTCTCTCCAGAGGGGCAACAGAGGCAAGAGACTCATAACATGTACTCCCAACAGCTAGGACAATAAACCAAATGAAGCCACAGGACAAAACTGAAATCCATGCATTGAGAATCCATTTAGTAAGTGATACCTGAGCAGAGACTGACCCCGTGCAAGAGCAGCAAGCTCAGTCTCTGGGCCATTTTAAACACCCTCTGCAGTGCCTTTCATTTAAGGAATACAAAGCACTATCCATTAGGTTGCTGAACTTGAGTGTCTAGAGGAGATTTGGAAAGTTTGATGGCATGAAGTTCAGTTTCACATGGAGAAAAATGTATTCTTTATCCCTTGGAATTATTCTGGGGCATTGATTATGTAGTGGCTGAGAGTTAAGAGATCTAACTTCCAGTGCTAGCTCTTCTACTGATCTCTGACTCTAAACAGTCACTGTACTCTCTCACCCCTCTTCCTCCCCACTGCACCCCAGAAATGACAAGCTTGATTAGAGAGGATGCTTAAAGTCTTTTTTTCAGCTCTCAGAGATAACATCTCTGTAGTGAAGCTGGCTGGTTAGCAAAGCCAATTAGAGCAACTAATTAGGTGAGGCTTCCAAGTTTAGTTCTCTGTGTGGTCTGCAGAGCTTGGCTCAGTACAGTTCATCCTGCTTTAATAAACATTGGTTTCCAAGGACTCTGGTGGATCACTCTGTATATAATGGCACCAAGAGACTGATCACCACTTGGAGAGACTAATTCAAAGTATACACTGCTTTGTACCCAATAGTGTCATGACTCAACCATAAGGACATCACAAAATTTTTGTTAAAGAAGCAAAAGAGTTTCGAAGACCAGGAAAACACCTCCTAATTTCCTGGGACCTTTTCCACTAGGTCCTGCCCTTATGTTAAATACTCAACATATCTAAGGCAAAGGGGTCTTGCTTTGCCAAAAGACACACTTCTAAAATTACTGAATATCCAAATTGGAGATTTTTTTAAAAAAGAAAATGTGAGAAAGTGACTACTTATATAGTACTAACCCTGTACCAGAAATTATTTTAGATGCTTTATCATGATTATTTTATCACATTGAGGAACTCTAATCTTACCTTCCCTTTTCACCAGTGAAAACCTGAAATTCTCAGGTGAGACACCTGAGATGATAGCTCACACCTTTACTTAAAGCAATCTGCTGATCTCTGCAATCTCTTGTTCCCTTTCCTCATATTCTCCCACAAACACCACCACCCCAAGTTTCATTATCCTCCCAGAAAAACTTAGAGGTTAATACAAAAGTAAGAAAATATGGGAAAGAAAATATCCTTTTTATTTTTTTTTTTTTTCATTCCTACTGCCCACTATAATAAAGAAAGTCCCAAGGATAATTAAGGAGTAGCTCAAAAGAACACCTGGGCAATTGTTTCTGTGTACCCAGGCTTCTCTGTCCATGGAATTCTCCAGGAAAGAAACACTGGAGTGGGTAGCCATTCCCTTCTCCAGAGGATCTTCTTGACCCAGGGATTGAACCTGGGTCTCCTGTGTTGCAAGAGGATTCTTTACCATCTGAGTCACCAGAAAATCAGCATTTGAAGAAACTTTGTTTAGTTGTAGATCCCAGGCGTCTGACCCTTATTCTACGTCCCCTTGGGAACAGATGGCATTTATTAACACCTATGTTGTCCTTCATGGCTTATAACCCTTAATACCCTCCATTTTATTTAATCCTCATAAACTGTGGGAAGGTGTCATGGTAGAAACTATTGTATTAAACCTCATGAAAGGGATGAAAACATTAAGACCATGTAAAGTTAAGGAACTGGTCTCAGATTTTACAGGTGGAAAGGGCAGAAACAGAATTTCTGGATCTAAGCACATTACATCTCCCTTAATAATACAATGATAGACCCTTGCAAACCAAGCAGGAGATCCATCATGGAGATGTATGGCCAAGCTTCAAGTCCAAGCCATTACATCTTGGCTGAAAAGTCAATCTCACTTGACCCTGGAGAAGATGGGAGAAGTGCAGGAAGAGCCCAGAGATCTTGGCAGTGATGTAATATGCAGTCACCACTTTCTCCTCTCACCCCTGAGTCTCAGGTTATTCCTCTAAATATGAGAGGAGAATAAGAGTGGCCATCATGGAAGATGGCTGTTCTTGATGACCTGCAAGTAGCTCATTTGGCTTCTTCCTTTTCTGTCTATATCAGGGGATCTCTAAGCTCTGACTTCTGCTAATCCCCTGGCCCTGGGCAGTCAGCTTAGAGTATGAGTTAGGACTCCTCCGCTCTCCCCTCTGCTCCAGGGTCATGGCTGCCATTCCTGTGGTTCTCCACCTCCAAGTTCCATACCCTCCTTGTGGTTATCTCCGCTGAGTGCAGCCTCATCACACTTCTTGGCAAAGTGTGCCTTGTGGTCTGAGGAGTCCACATTGCCTATTTAAGTACATTCAAAAACAGAATATAAATAATCATATTCAGTTTAATGCTTAACCGACATTGATTTTTATATCAAAGGAAAAAATCCCCTTTTTACAAGCACGTTTTACAGTTGCTGGCCTTCTCATCCCTAAAAGCAAACAAGACATTAAAAAAGGAGAGAAAAGAAGGGTCTATGTGAGACAGTTATTGAATTATTCAAATGCTGGTTTCATTAGAAAGTTTTCAATGATTTTTAATCAAAAATAAAATTATTTTGCAATCACTCCATTGCTGCTTCAAAATATGTAGAGTCTTGCCTTCCCCCATATGTCCGTATTTATTGGCCATCAAAACTCTGTTATATATTTGAAAGATCATACAAATTTGACATATATACTATTGTAAAATGCTAAGTTATAAATGTATAGGGTTTCCCAGGTGGCTCAGCAGTAAAGAATCTGTCTGCAATGCAGGAGATGCAGGTTTGATCCCTTGGTTGGGAAGATACCCTGGAGAAGGAAAATGGCAACCCACTCCAGTGTTCTTACCTGGGAAATCCCATGGACAGAGGAGCCTGGCAGGCTTTAGTCTATAAGGCCACAAAGAGTCAGACACGACTTAACGACTAACCAACAACATAAATTCATAAGCCCTAATGAAAATCTCCAAGCGCAAAAGCTGATTATTAATCTTTTCTGTTTTCTTTGATCTTTGGCAAGACTTTTAATATCTTTGGTCCTCAGTTTCCATATCTATAAAGTGGAAATAATAATCTTCACCTTGCCTCCTTCACTGTATCACAGAATTTTTGTAAAGATTAAAAGAAAACATTCACAGTAAACAACCTAGAAAACTGTATGGCATCATACATGTGAGGCATTTTTACTGTGATTATATTTATTTCACTTTTTAACTTTCTCCTCAAGCTTTACATCATGTAATGTGAATCTGCCATCATATTACAGATGTTCCCCTCTTTAGCTGTTTCTATGTCCTAGTAATACATGACCATTCTGCTTGAGAACTGCACAAATGTTTTCATCATTGTTATTTATTTTCTCAGTTATCTGTATTTGTTACCATTATGTCATTGTTTTAAAATTTAGGCATGCCAGATGTCAAATTTTATCCTGAAGATGCAGGTTTGTATTATATTTATTTGCTAGTGACTAAAACAGCAATTTATCTCTTTATTAATTTTTCATTATTTTATGATGTCTTGGGGTTTTTATTGGAAAATCACATTCAATGCTTCAATCAGAATATTTATTCAAGCTATTCCATACTTTAACACCTAGAGCATAATAAAGTTGTTGCTACATCAGAAAAAAATGTTTTTCTTTTTGTTAAGAGTAAAAGAATCAGAAATGACTGCTGATATTTTACATGTCTGCTGGTCACAGCCACCTTAAACCTACTGAATTAGCAAGTATACATACATGTACCCACACAAAAGGCAATGAAATTTAAATTGTTTTACTTATACTGTGGTGGCAACTGTAAGACTTTAGAAAAGTCTTTCCTCTGAGCCTCAGTTTCTCATCATTAAAACGAGATTAGTAACACTCCCTTTATATGACTTATAGGTGATTATGGGGGAACAATTATAACAATAGATATGAATGCAATTGATAAACTGTAGAAAGTGACCAGACCAGGGAGAGAATGTATTTCCCAAATTTGTTGGCCCTGATGGTGTTTGCAGGTAGAGCAAAGCCAGGGACCAGGGCCGACATTCACAGTCCATGAATCATCACTTGAATCCTCAGCCTTAAAGTGAAAGGCAAGTCTGAACCGTTCTTTGATTTGTTGTGGTTTTGTGCCTTTGAAAGCCACGCCTACCTATATAAGAATGCAGAACTTATAAGAAATTCATTTGAAGTGCTTGTTCTATTGGGTACAGCAACCTGGGACCCAACCCTTTCATAATGAACCCAGGTTGCTTTTGTTAACGGCTTGCATCTGGTTTCCAAACTTGCCCTTATGTAACCCCGAAGTCTTAATTCAGCCTCAAACTTTAATGAAGACAGAAACCTCGCACATCAGGGCTTTTTAAAGAACCCTTGTTCTTACAAACCTCCAGTCAGCACAGCTTAGGTGTCCAAGGCTACACAAAAGATGCTAGTGTTTCATGGATTTAACAACTAGGCAGAGGCATCCAGATCTCACCCTGAGCTCATTACCATAACCCAGACTAAGAGCACTGTGCTGGGTGCTGTGCTTAGTCACTCAGTCGTGTCTGATTCTTTGTGACCCCGCGGACTGTAGCCGTCAGGCTCCTCTGTCCATGGGGATTCTCCAGGCAAGAGTACTGGAGTGGGTTGCCATGCCCTCCTCCAGGGAATCTTCCCAACCCAGGGACTGAACCCAGGTCTCCTGGATTGCAGGCGGATTCTTTACCATCGGAGCCACCAAGGAAGCCCAAGAATACTGGAGTGGGTATCCTCTCCGGAGGATCTTCCCAACCCAGAAATCGAACCGGGGTCTCCTGCATTGCAGGTGGATTCTTGAGCTGATTCTTGAGCTGAGCTACCAGGGAAGCCCCCTCCTCTACCTCCTACCGAGCTATTCCCATTCCAGGACAGACACAGAGACCACGCAATTGCTGTGTGCGCCGAAGCGGGTGATGCGGTAATCCTCAGCTCCTGGATCATTGTACGGCCAGGGAAATGTTAAAAAGCACAGACCTCGGGTAGCCTCCAGGGAACTACTGGAATGTTGTTTATCTTCAGACCGCAACAACTGGTCCATTATTTCACAACAGGAAGGTCTATCCTGGGGCTCAGACTTAGGGAAGACTTAGGGAAGCAAGGCCTGAAGTAACCCCCCCTTCTTTTCTACCTTCTGTCTCCCCACACTTCTGGACCTGTCTCCCCCACAACAGTTCAGATGTGAGGGGGGAAAAAAAAAAGGTGGGGGGGAGGGGTGCCGACACAGCCAAGGCGGTGACCTTGAAATAGATACAGCTTTCTGAGCAGCTTGCAGTTAATTTAATACTTTGGCTGGGAATGGACACAGCCTGATCCAACAGGATTTTAGGTGACAGGGAAACTAGAAACTATGCCTTTTTTTTTTTTTTTTTTTTAACTGTCTTAACCCCTTGGTTAAGACACCCTTTCTTCTACAGCATCTGCATTTTCAAAAGTTCAGATATATTCTCTTAGATCTCCTATATGATGGAAAGGAGAAGTCAATCATGATTCAAATTCCAAAATGATAGTCAATGCCTGGTAACTCTGTCTTAGCTCCATGTGATCCAGGAAATTCATTTTAAAAAGTCATAGTAAATAGCTCTGTGATCTTGGATGAATCAATCAGCCTCTCTGAGACAGTATGTGACACTCAGGAAACTGACAAGAGCTTATGGTCAGGCCCATGAAATGGAGAGGGTGCATGGGCTTTGCAAGTTCAGGCTTCGGAGAGCTCCTAATCTCCTGGGCAGAGAGCGTAGAACTCAGAAAAATCTCAGCGTTTTTTTTCTTTCTTGTCACATATGGGATCTTAGTTCCCCAGCCAGGGATCTAACTTTCACCCCCTGCAATGGAAGCACAAAATCTTAACCAGTAGACCATCAGGGAATTCCCTCGGTGCTTTTATTATTTTAAAAAGTGGAAGTAGACTGTTGTTGAGAAAAGAATCTTTATACCCTAGACCATAAGGATATTCCTGAGATTTTAGTGAGTTACAGTAGGAACTTATTGGTCTTTAATATGCGTTAGTGAGTCTCATCACTGCTCTTGCACAAACTGCTTCAACTTGGCTATTCTCTCCTGTGATGGAGAAAAGGAAAAAAGCTGGATTCAAGACAAATCTTCTGGACAAGCCAGTATGGAGAAGCAGTTGACCTCAAGACAGATGAATAAATGACATTTGTTTAAGTAAAATATAACTACTTCATCTCCAACTCTTTCTTGATCAAATTTTTAGCCCTTAGTATTCTGGCAGGTCAACACTTACCTACATCTGGTATACCTACCATGCCCAATTTTAGGCATAAAAAATGAACAAAACACATTTTGCATTAAGGAAAGGCACAGAGAGAATAAATAGGTTTAAAAAATCAAATCTGACACCAGGCAAAGTGAAGAACAGGTACAAGTAGCAGGTGATGCAATGGGGTACTAGGAAAATACAGTTAACTCTGGCTGAGGATGTCAAAGAAGCCCATTATGAAACTGGTGCCACATGACCTGAATCTCAAAGAATATGGGGGTTAGCTCATTTCAAGCTGAAGTGAAAGCAGCAACAAAAGCAAAACAGTGTGAAAATATGAGTGATAGATGTGGAAAGCAGTGAGCAATTAGTGAGGCCATGATAGTTTGTTGGCCATTCCCTCCCATTCTTCCAGAAGAACTCCCACTTTCAAACCACCCTTTATGGCAGCTATGAAGTGGAAAAATTCTTTTCCAGAGCATCATAGTGAGGAAGTTAAAAACACAGGTGTGGGGGTCCAACTAGTTCTGTCACTTACCATTGTGCAGTTTTAATATAGTTGGCTAAGTTCTCTGGACATTAGGTTATACGTCTGTAAAATGGGAATGATCATATTATCTGTTGTCAGATTTAAGTAATAAAAGTAATATAAAATTCTTGGTACAGTGCCTGGAACATAGTAAGGATTCAGCATTAACTGTTTTCGTTGTTAGTTTCCTATTTTAGTTCTTTTATTAGATAGATATTCCTAAAAGTCAAAGAATGATCCGTTCCTACTCTTGGCCCAGAATTTAGAATAATGTTTGGCACAAAAAAGAGGACTTCCATTATCACTTAAATATGAACGAATGATTGAATTCATATATAATAAGTGGAAGAACAAATTTCAAATCTGGACTTTTCTATAACCAGGGTTTGACTTTGGCTCATGTAACAGAGCTATACAACTGTCTTAAAACTTTACTATTTTATAGATGCTAACAGATACGCTGCTGTGGTGATGTGGGCTCAGGTGGACAGCTGGAGAGTGCAGATGCCAAGACATGGGTCGGAAATTCCTTGGATCCAGTGCTCTGTGATTGACTGATCTTTCTCACTAAAGGATATTTACTTGGATTGTGACTGAATTCCTTCAACTGTAAAGCAAAAATAATTACAATGTCCACTTAAATAGGGTAAACTCATTGAAAAGGTATTTGAAACTCTTCAAAAAAGCATTTGGCTAAAACCTAGATGGATAATGGGATATCCCAGGATACCACAGAGAATTTCAAAAACAATAACATTTTAAACAAGCCACTTCAACAAACTCCTTATGTCCTTTCTTACATTCTGAATAAATTCAGAATTAAGGATGAAAAATAAAAACCAAAGTTAGCAGCTATGAGGTAATCAAACTTTCAGATATTATAAAAGAATATATATATACACAGAATACATAGATATCTAGTTTTTTTGGATGAGGAACTGCATGCATTAAAAAAAAATGCATACCTTCCTAAATTACCTTCAAATCAGCTAAAAAAGTTCAGCACCAAGGAGGAGTAAAAGGTAAGGATACAAAAACATCAGCAACAGAAACCCCTCCGGAATGGATGGATGTTCTAGAAGAATAAATGTAGAGAATTCTAAAAAGTCCTTCATACCAATGACCTTGTAGACTTATGTGGCTATTTCTGTACAATAGGTACTAATAGATACTAAAGACCTGCTAAATTTAAAAAAAAAAAAAAAAAAAAGGATGGACATTCTAACACTAACAGGTAGTGTCAAATTCTCCTGTCAAACTATTGTAGCCAATTATCTTACCCTTTGTTCCCAGGTACCCTGTCTCTGACATCCTGGCCAAAAGAGTCTACTGAAAAAAAAGAATAAGTTGAAAATTGGAAACAGTTTACAACAGTTAATGGATTGACAAATTTCAGTACAACCACATAGTGGACAATTGCCCTACAAAAGGAAAAAAAAAGTCACCGATGGACACAGCATCAAAATAAATCTCAAAAGAATATACTGAATGAAAGAAGTCATACAGAAAACAATCATAAGATTCTATTTGCATGAAGTCCCAGAAAAAAAATTTATTCATAGTGACAGAAACCTGAGGCTGGGAGTGAGAGTGGATTGTCTACAAAGTGGCAGAAGGTAACATTTTAAGTGGATGGAATTATTCTATATCTTGATTGGGGCTGTGGTTACATGGGTGAATATATTTGTCAAGGTACTAATTATATCTCAATAAATTCCATTAAAACTTAAAAGAATAGGACGAAAAGAGGAAGAGAATAAACCCCAGGATTCAAATGTGGTTTGGATTCTATACGACCCTGTATTTTAGTGTTTTTACCCTGCCACAACGACTTGTTTTAGAACATTTTCTTTTCACTTTATATTTTTCTAGAAGTTGAAATCTCAATCAACAGGGCACACTTAGATTCTTCCAGGGCTGCCAGGTGAGTAAATTGACTTGGTCTGTAGTCTTTTACATCCAATGGAAATTTAAAGGAGCCATGCTCTGTATGTATACAAGTGCTTGCTCCCAGAGACATCCAGACCAGAGCTGGGCTACTGCAAGGTTTTAGGCTTCCTTCTTATCTACAGTGAGCTTAGCTTGGCTTTGACTCTCACTGAACACTTTCCCACCCCAGAAATCTTTTCACTTATCTCTTCTTGCAGTCTTTGAAGTATATTTTCTTATGGTCCAAGGATCTTCCTCTCAAAATTGAAGCAACAGAAAATTGTGAACAAATTTCTAAATATACATGTTCCTACAAAACATTTTCACATTTATTTTCTCATTGGATCTTCATCAATTCTATAAAATAGGAATGGTTTCCATCACTTTCAGGATATAATTTCCACTCTTCAGCTCAGCTCACAAAGTCCTTCTATCTATCTGGTTCCATCTTACCTGGCTTGCCTCATCTCTAATCCCAGTTACCTACATCCACCCAACCTTTCCTCCAGCCAGCCTGAGACACTAAGTTCTCCTATTCTTCCATGCCCCCCAGACTTCAATACATATTACTCTTTCTGCCAGACCCAATCTCCCATCTTTGCCTTCTTGCCTAAAACTTAATTACCTCTAAAAGTTGGCCTGTGGGAACCCTTTGAAGTCCACCACTAACTGCTCCCAGGACTCTAAAGAAAGCAGAGCACTCTTATTCTTGGTTTCTCAGATTCCCCCCTGTGAACTCCTGGAGGCCAAAGACATTGCCCATGTTACCATGTAGCCCCGAGGTGACTAATATAATGACAGATACATAGGAAGTACTAAAAAGGCTTTTGCTGAATAATTGATTTGACTTGAAATTTCTGGGTGAAAGGATGACTGTCTAATGTCTAAAGTCTGAATTCCAGGCTCAGAGAAGGAGCCAAGATCCTGATTCTGAGTTCTGCGCTGAGTTCTATACATGGCTTTATGGCATGACTGTAGTCTTTTTGTTTGTCAAAAAATGTCTGAGGCCAACTTAAGGACACGAGACTGTAATTTCACTGTGTCGATCTCAGCTGAAACTAAGGTGTGCTGGCATGAGACAGTAATCACTTAACTGCCTTGTGCCTAAGAACACTAATATTTTGGCCCTTCCAGACAGGCTCAGCAATGTGATTAGGAGCCATTTGAAAAATGACACCCCACAGTAAAATGGAGCTTTGTGGCCTCTTCCTCAATCCCAGCTTCTGATCCTTTAAAGCCTTCTTTAGAAACATCTTTTTTTTTCTTTTCTTGTGTGTTTATAAAAAAGTGAGAATAAGAACTCTCTTCAGAAACTACTCTCAGCTGCCAAATTATCCAGTATTTATTTAGGCAATATTCAAGTCTCTGTATTTAGAATAAACCTAAAATCGTTTTATCCAATCGGCTGATGAAAGTCTATGCTAGATTATGTGACTAGACATTATACTTTGCTAAATTCTTACAAGCAGTAAATGACTTCGTGAATTTGGTCCTCATTTTTGGTCGTCCCCGTTTTTTGCTGAGACTGTAGAGATCATATTCGTCTCTGTCGATGTTTTTACAGTGCCATCATTAGCTAATAGAATCTCAGGTTTGGACAGGAATATGTTGTTGGATCATTTCTATACAGTTCTCTGCCAAATGGCTCCGGAATTTCTGTTTGCAAACTCCCTCTACAAAGAACTCACTAACTCCTAGGATCATTTCATCCCATCTTTGAACAACACTGGCTATTTCACCTTGTGAAATCATTTTTCCTGGAGCTTCCATAACATTAGTCTTAATCTGAACCTTAGAGCACAAGTATAATGCCTCCTCCATGCCATCTCTTCAGATGTATGAAGATGAGAAAGGTAATTCCATCAAATTTTCTGCAAGTGATTCCCTCATAGGAAGTGGTTTGAGTAATGTTACTGGAGGATTCCTCTGGTTGTTGATGTCACTTAAAAGTCTGTCTGCTAGATTTAGTAGCTGCCGTCCAGATATTCTCTGATGAAATATCTACCTGCCTCATCAGTTTACATGAGCCCTACAGCTCTTTCCTTGATCTTATATTTTCTATTCTGCTTTCAAAGCTGCCTTTCAGTTTATTCTTTCATGAAGCTTGGACACTCATTATATTGTCTTTCCATAATGCTATTAAAAAGTGTAGCACATTTGGTATTTCCAATATAGAAAACAGAGTACACAAAGAAAATTGTAATACATTTGCATATAACATTTCTTGTAGCCCCACTTCTGCCTGGTGGCAAAAATTGTAGCTTGTTATTTGACTTTGCTTTTTCCTAATCATGAGATTCCTCCAAGTCCACAGGCTGCCATCTCTGATCCTCCAAAAGGATGCATGGACCATTCCCCATACCTTCCATGCCACTTGAGGCTGCAGGCACTTCAGATGTACATCTTTCATCTTTTTTGCCCAGATCCAATGCAGCACCAATCCTTGCTCAGGGCTGCTCCTCTATGCTAGACGAAGTACCCAAGAACCTGCCAGAATCCATTTAGGAAACAGGTTCCTGATCAGCTGTTAATTTTAGATCTCGTCACCTGGGGAAAATGTAATACTTAACTAACACTCACCTTCCAACTCTCTCAAGTTAATCCCTGAGTAGGGGGAGTCAATTTCTGAGAAACTTTCCTCAGCTTCTCACTAGTTTGTTCATCTCTCTTCCCCATTTCCAGATTTTTATCTAGCCACAGTCAATATGAAAACCATTGTAAACTTCTTGCTGCTAGGCCAAAACCAGTTCCATGTCAGAACCTTTTTTACAAATTTCTGGAAGACCCAGTTTCTTAAAAGTCCCATAGCATTTTCTCTGAAGGTTTTCCTCACTGTCCTGGGCTTTGAAAAGCCTATTTTGAAACTAAAAAATTGAGCCTTTCCTCATATCTTGTTTCTGAACTTCTGCTATAAAAATTTACCCTGAGAGTGTGAGGCTAAAGAGAATAGTTCCTGGAGCCAAGAAATTGGAAGGAGGTAAACACACCAATTGGGCTTTCCTGGTGGCTCAGTGATGAAGAATTCACCTGCCAATGGAGGAGACACAGGTTTGATCCCTGGGTTGGGAAGGTCCCCTGAAGAAGCGAATGGTACCCCCTCCAGTATTCTTGCCTGGAAAAACCACTGGACCAGCGAAGCCTGGTGGACTACAGTCCTTAGGGTCCCAAAGAATCAGACACGACTTAGTGACTAAAACAATAGCAATAACAACAACATCAATACATCGATTAATACTTTAAAATCTTTTTCAATTTTCTGGAAAATAAAATGGTTGAATTCCTTGGCAGGAAGGAGGGGTTAAGAAGTATTTATAATCTAGAATTTCCATCCCAACCTTTCAATAATCCAGGTGCTCCTGCTGCAGGGTCTTAAGAGACAGGCCCTGCAAGACACCTTATTCCTCCTACTTTATTATTCTCCTATCCAAGTGAAATCACAGAACATATTTCTATCTGACTTATCTCCTATTCAGTTAAAATAAGTGCAAGTCACAAAAATTCCTTTTTGTCCTTAGAATCTCAGGTAGTTATTAGAGTCCCAGTCCAGAAGCATGTCACCAAATGGACCGGTCATCCTAGGGGTGCACACACACTAGGAGAGGATAGCGGCAGGCCTAGGATGGTGAGGAAGGGGGTGGCCGTGCCTATTCAGATGGCATCCATATGTTGATCTGCTAACCTACAAAGTGGGCTTCCTGGTGGCTCAGCTGGTAAAGAATCTGCCTGCAATGCAGGAGATCCAGGTTTGATCCCTGGGTCCATAAGATCCCCTGGAGAAGGAAATGGCAACCCACTCCAATATTCTTGCCTAGAGAATTCCATGGATAGAGAAGACTGGTAGGCTATAGTCCATGGGGTCAGAGAGTCAGGCACAACTGAGTGCAACTCACACATATAACCTGGAAAGTGTTCACCACTTTTTCACCCACTTTTCCTGGATGAAAAATAAGGATGCTATGAAAAAGTGATGACCAGAAAGGAAGGATATTCCACCTCTACTCACTTGTAAGCCTGGGGAGATCTCCACCATAAGAGTGCTTTTTGAATTTGATACATCCTTATTAATTAGTTCCTTATGGATCAATCAACTATTCAAATTATGCAGTGTTTTCTAGGTCTTAGTCTCAAAACCAGGTGAGTGAAGGAGTGTGTTGCTCCACAGGAAACATCGGGAAAGTCCTAGGACTGGGGTCAGGCTAAGGGGAATGGTCAAAATGAGAAAGACTGATTATGGCTCCAGTGAGAGAGAGAGAGAGCAATGAAGAAACTGGTGAAAAAGAAAAATCTCATTGGCTGGGAGCATCAAGAGGCTTTGAAAAGGAAGATTTAACCTGGGGTGTCATTTTGTTGCATTTCTAGCACCTTTCCTCTGCATCCCAGTTTTACCATAATCCACTATGAGCTCAGGTAATGCAAACTCATTTTCACATCAGCAAAAGGGATTAAGAAGGTAAATCTTCAGAGGGAGAAAATATCCATGATGTATTTTAAAACTGAATGCTGTATAAATGATTTTCTATCCACTCTTTTGTATTATTCATGCCTCAGTTCACTGTCATGCCCATGAATAAATGAAATTCAGCAAATGTTGTTTGGTCCACAGTGACCCAGAATCACCCTAGAAGCTGAAGATCATCTGTGGCCCATTCCAGGGGCCTTTAAAGCATAAATGTGAAGACCTTGACAATAAACAAAATCAAAAGACTTCCACAGTCTTTTCAAACTTGTTTTGATAAACAAAATATCACGCACCCACATTTAATTGCATTTGAAATTCAAAGTAATTTAAATATTGTGACAAAAAAGCAAATCAGATCAATGGAACAAAGTATGCTACTGTGTATTCATGACACAAGGCTCCCTTGAACTTTTACAGACCCTTCTTAGAAAACTAAGATATAGATCAGTGATTGGTAAACTGTGACCTGCAGCCTGTTTTTGTATGGTTCATAAGCTAAGAATGACTTTTACATTTTTAAACAGTGGTGAAAAATACCAAAAGAAAAATAATACTTCGTGACATGTAAAAATTATATGAAATTCAAATATTGGTCTCCAAATATGAAGTTTCATGGGAGTCCAGCCACTCTCACCCTATTGGCCATGGCTTGCTTTGCTAACACCAGCAGAGCAACGGGTGTGCAAAAAAGATCAAGTCCTGAAACATCTACTATCTGATCCTTTACTAAAAAAAAAAAAAAAAAAAAAAAGTCTATCTCTTATTTGCTCTCTTTTAAAGAAGAGAAAATTAAAATCCAAGGAGACAAAAGATCTCAGGGTCATTCAGCTGGTATTTGGCAGAGACAGCTCTAAAACTCAGCCATGTAAACCCCGTGTAGGGTCTTCTCTCATTATACTACATGGCCTGGTGGGAGGACAGCCCCAAACATTATAGAGAGCAAGCCCGTGACTGAAGAGGATGTAGGAACCAGAGCCATGGTTTCAAGATTTTAAGAGCATGTGTAAACAGTGTGCTTCCTAAGGAAAGGGGAAAACAAAACACAACAACACTGAAACAATCATGAAAGTGTGTGGTAAAATTGTTTTACACATGCAGCACACGCCCTGCTGTGAGAAGTGACCATCTAACCTGGTCTGGACTGAATACTGCGTGTCTTCTGGTCCCAGTACCCACTGATGCTCTAACTGATTCCTACCTTGCTACTTAAGAGCCCTCAGAAACAGCAATGTCAAATGCTTCATGTAA
The DNA here is from genome assembly GCF_963930625.1 of Muntiacus reevesi. Lineage (NCBI taxonomy): Eukaryota > Metazoa > Chordata > Mammalia > Artiodactyla > Cervidae > Muntiacus > Muntiacus reevesi. Next base: position 56,117,835 of record NC_089256.1, read on the forward strand.
GGAGAGCAAAAAAGAGAATCTGGGCCCAACCCTGGAGGTCAAGTGTTTAAGACTTTGCCCTCCCATTGCAGGGCGCACAGGTTTGATCCCGGTTGAGGAACTAAGATACCACAGGGTGTGGTCAAAAATAAGAGTCTGGGAGTTGGGGAGAAAGTAGAACTTGGTTTTCTGCTAGAGGCTACAGCTTTATTATTTTTTCCGACTGGCACGTGTCTTCTTTGTTTTGAATAATGGAGATAATTATACATTCAAGGGATCACACTCTTAAACCCCCCAAATGATTAAGAAATCTTATTGTAGGCAATCATGAGAAAATGTAGCAGAGGATTACCCAGAGAGACAAGGTAAATCATACATCTTCAGGTCCCTCGCTTAGCTAAGAGACCTAAATCACCATTCTCCTCTCTTTCCCATGGCCCAATTGTTGATAATGCAGGCCTCTCTTGAGGCATGACAATATTCTCTCCTAAACCCTGTTCATGTGAAGTCAAAGGTTCTGATGAGTCCGTCTTGGGAAACTACTACATTGGTGATTTTGATGCTGACCTGTAAGCTCCCATTTACCGGCATCTGGGAGTAGAACAAAAGCTTGCTTTGTGTTTAGGCTGTAAGGTTCTTAGGGAGAAAGGAACCCAGTGTATCATTTGCTCAATTCAACAAGTATTTATTGGACAGCTACTGCAAAGTAGATATTAGTCTAAAAGCTGGGATCTGCTGAGCTACCAGGGAAGTCTCAAAAGCTAGGATAAAACAGTAAAAGAGTATATTCCCTGACCTTGTAGGTAGGTCTGTATCTAATGAAACCAGAGAGATAGACAAGGAAATAGGAAAGTCAAGAGTGTATCACGAAGGATACGAAAAAAGTAAGTACAGATTGTTAGTGAGCTGCCTGGGTGAAGCAAATCAATTCAAAGAATATGTGGAATTAACCAGGAAAAGAGTTTAGAGGGGGCATTTTTCAGGTCAAGGGGACAAGTGTAAAACCCTGCAGGTGAGGTAGGTCATGGACTGCTGAGAAAACTAAGGTGGGACTGATCAAACCTTTCGAGGGGAGCAGTAGGCATGTGAACAAGGAGGGAGGATGACCAAGGGTGAGGATAGGAATGTCCACCAGGGCCAACGAGAACGGGTCTTGTGAGCCTTATCCTGACGACAAGGAAAGCAGGCATAATTGAAAGGTGATGCAGAGGCTCAGAAGTTTCTTAATGACAATAGGTGATATGATCAGACTTCCCACTTTCTTGTTACCATAAAACAATACCTCACTGCCCAGGGATTGTATATTTGACTTACTATGACCTCAGTTTCATGGTGTAACAATAATAATAAGAGTAGTTTGTACATATTGTGTTAATATGTACATGGGATTGTGTTAAGCAGTTTACCCAAATTATATCATTTACTCCTTGCAACAATCCATTGAAATAGACATTACTATTATTTGTAACTGACAGTTGAGGAAACTGAGACATTGAGATTGAGTAGCATGACCAAGAGTGTACACTTCTTAAGGAGAGGAGCTGGAATTTAAATTCAACAGTCTGCCTCCAAAGCTCAGGCTAAACATGGGCCTGGGAATTAAAAAAAAAATTAGATACAACTTCCAACTCTGATTCTCAGTGATTGTGTGATTGTGGGCTTTCATCCTTTGTTTTTCTTGTCATTTGGTAAGAATGAGCTGCATAATCCTCAATCCTCTTTTTCTAGTTTAATATCAAGCTATTGTATTTCTTTGAGGTGTCAGTTAAAAAAAAATAACACAATAGTTTCAGGGTAATCATCTGACTCTTTTTCTTCCTAAGGCAAAAATTAGTTATAAGAAATCAACCCCTATAGAAGATATATGATCTCTCTCAAAGGTAATTCAAATCTTTCTTCCTCTCCCCTCACTCTCTCAATCTTCTTTCCCAAGGTTTGTGATGGAAATCCAGTAACAGTGATTTCCATAAACATGTGTTGATTGTCAATGGATTAGAAAATACCGTATCACTAAGACTCCCCCCAACACACACACGTCACCATCATCAGGTTTTGTCTTCTTCATGGTCTATCAACAGTGACAATAATCCAGGCTATGTTTTCTGTCAATTACACTTTAAGCTGGTCAGGGTGAGACTTCTCATTAAAGAAAAATCAACAGCTCTGAAAAGGCAGGTGTTAAAAGCTAACAAAAAGACTCAGTATTCATAATGACTAAATTTTGTTTGTTGGATTTGGAGGGGCCAACAGGTACCTTTTCCTGAATTTATACTACCATCTATAACAAAGAATGAAAGTCATGATTGGAAAAAAAAAAAAAAAAAAAAAAAAAAAAACGGCTTGAGAAGTGTACAGGACTGTGCCATTTTAGTGTCTGCAAGATGCCAGGGGAATATCCATGCTCAACTGGCTTTTGATGCTGGAAACATAACTCAGTGGTTTCAGCTTCAGAATTCTTAGACTTTGTGGAACCACAGGTTTGAAATCTTGGCAAGCCTGAGTCATGGTTTCAGTCTCTGTTTCCTTAGAAAAGAATCTGAAGAGCAAGTGATTTATAGTATGTCCTTCTTCTAGAAGAGTTCTCCAACCCCTGGCCACTGAATGGACTTTGAAATATGCCCAAAGGGATCCTTTATCCACGGACAATCTCTGAGTGCTTATTATTCACTTTACTAGTGTAGAAGCTCTTTAATCATTGTCTCTGCATTTGCTTTAATCTAAAAACTGTCAATTTATTAGCTCATAGTGTGCCTGAAGCTTTTTGTATCTTCCTGGGGAAAGACTTGTATAGATTCAGGAGATGATTCTAAAAATGTCAGATTGATGTGGATTAGGATATGAAGAGACAAAATAATATAGTAATAAGAGGATAGAATAAAATCTCTATAAAATTTATTTCTGAAAAGAAGCATTCTACATTTTGTTTCAAGTAGAGTAAAACCATTCTTAACTCCACCTAGTAATAACAACTGATATGTAGGTAAAAGAGCTATTTATTATAAACATGAAGTTAATTATTCCAAAGGATTTTCAGCACCAAAGTTTTAAGAAGCTACCCAGAGTGTTCACTAGAGGGATACTCCTAAAAATGAAAGTGGTTTAAAAACCAAACCAAAGCCCCTGAGCTACAATACATATATATAATTTTTTTTTTCTTCCTGGGGTTGAAAAATCTCAAAGTTGTGTGTGTGTGTATATATATAGAGAGAGAGAGAGAGAAAACTATCTTATTTCTTAGTTCTAAATGGTTATTTATTTAGTTTATATAAAGTTTATATATATATATATAACTATATAAACTAAATTACAAACTATATATAAAGTTTATATATACATATATAAGAGTCAGACACAACTAAGTGACTGATCTGTCCTCTGTCACTTAGTTGTGTCCAACCCTTCGTGACCCCATGGACTGTAACCCGAGGAGCCAGGCTCGTCTCTCCATGGGATTTTACAGGTGAGGATATTGCAGTGGGTTGCCATTTCCTTCTCTACCACATCTTCTCGACCTAGGAATCGAACCCCGAACCCACATCTCTTGCATCTCCTGTACTGGCAGGTGGATTCTTTAAACCTGTGCTACTTGGGAAACCTATATTACAGATGTGTATATATATATACACACTATATATAACTGTATGTATATAGTTATATATATGGAAACTATACATATAGATAGATAGATAGATAGATGGATAGATGTATATATATATAGTTTCCACTGGAGTTGTCAAGTCTCACATGTGTATTGCTATAGATTTTTTTCATGGAGAATAATCAGCGTGTCAAGAAATATAATGTTCAGGATACAGGGATAAGAAGCCCAGGATAACACAAGAGCAGAGCAGTATATAATACACATGCTATAGAGAAGATGGCATAAAAGAATCCAGAGATAAGGAACTGAAAGAATGAGTCCACTTTGAAATAAAACTGTGGAATTCTTGGCTTCTGACTTACCTAAAGACTGCTGTTGGTCATAACTAGTCTAATCTCTATAATTGCTAGGAACCCTACCTCTGACATTCCTGATCTGTTGCTAGTTTTTTGCACCTTTCTCCCAGAGTTGTTTTATGATCAAGTAAAATCTTTGATTCATTTTTTTCTCCTATGGAAGACACTATTAAGATCACCTTGTCCAACTCATTCACTTTACAAATGAGGAAACCAGGGACTCAAGAGGTTAAAGTGAATTGTTCAAAGTCACCTAGATGGAGAGTATTCAGTTCAGTTCAATTCAGTCGCTCAGTCATGTCTGACTCTTTGTGACCCCATGAATCACAGCACGCCAGGCCTCCCTCTCCATCACCAACTCCCAGAGTTTACTCAAACTCATGCCCATCGAGTAGGTGATGTCATCCAGCCATCTCATCCTCTGTCATCCCTTTCTCCCCCTGCCCCCAATCCCTCCCTCCTGGCATCAGGGTCTTTTCCAATGAGTCAATTCTTTGCATGAGGTGGCCAAAGTATTGGAGTTTCAGCTTCAGCATCAGTCCTTCCAATGAACTCTAAGGACTAATCTCCTTTAGGATGGACTGTTTAGATATCCCTGCAGTCTGAGGGACTCTCAAGAGTCTTCTCCAACACCACCATTCAAAAGCATCAATTTTTCGGTGCTCAGCTTTCTTCACAGTCCAACTCTCACATCCATACATGACCACTGGAAAAACCATAGCCTTGACCAGACAGACTTTTGTTGGCAAAATAATGTCTCTGCTTTTTAATATGCTATCTAGGTTGATCATAACTTTCCTTCCAAGGAGTAAGCGTCTTTTAATTTCATGGGTGCAGTCACCATCCACAGTGATTTTGGAACCCCCAAAAACAAAGTCCGACACTATTTCCACTGTTTCCCCACCTATTTCCCATGAGGTGATGGGACCAGATGCCATGATCTTAGTTTTCTGAATGTTGAGCTTTAAGCCAACTTTTTCACTCTCCTCTTTCACTTTCATCAAGAGGCTTTTTAGTTCCTCTTCACTTTCTGCCATAAGGATGGTGTCATCTGCATATCTGAGGTTATTGCTATTTCTCCCGGCAGTCTTAATTCCAGCTTGTGCTTCTTCCAGCCCAACATTTCTCATGATGTACTCTGTATATAAGTTAAATAAGCAGGGTGACAATATACAGCCTTGACGTACTCCTTTTCCTATTTGGAACCAGTCTGTTGTTCCATATCCAGTTCTAACACTTGCTTCCTGACCTACATACAGGTTTCTCAAGAGGCAGGTCAGGTGGAGAGTATTATAGGCAGGACTAAAATCCTGAATTTTCTAATCCCAAACCATGCTTCATTCCAAGAGCCCGTTCTTAGTTTCAAATAATCAGCACTTTTCTCTTCATCATAGTGGTCATTTCTACAAAGGCAGAGAAGTACTAGAGGTGATTCTCAAATGTTAGCTATATACCTGTATAGAATTACTGGAAATTGAAAGGAAGACGAAATCATCACCTTTTGTTTTAAAAGAGTCCCAGTGCTATATTTTAGCACATTTAAAATTGGTTCTTCCTGCCCTATCAAATAACCACCTTGTTTTATTTCCTTACCAGAAGTAGAATTGAAGGATCCAAAGGATCGTAGAGATCACCTAGACCTACTTTCCTATCCTATAAATAAGGAAGTTCAGGTTTAAAGAGGATGCCTTCAGTTCAGTTCAGTCGCTCAGTTGTGTCCATCTCTTTGCGACCTCATGAATCGCAGCATGCCAGGCCTCCCTGTCCATCACCAACTCCCAGAGTTTACTCAAACTCATGTCCATCAAGTCGGTGATGCCATCCAGCCATCTCATCCTCTGTTATCCCCTTCTCCTCCTGCCCCCAACCCTTTCCAGCATCAGGGTCTTTTCCAATGAGTCAACTCTTCACATGAGGTGGCCAAAGTATTGGAGTTTCAGTTTCAGCATCAGTCCTTCCAATGAACACCCAGGACTGATCTCCTATGGACTGGTTGGATCAAGCGGATGCCTTACCAAAACACAAAATACTAGAATTTGAGGAAGCAACAATATTTTAGTCAAATGTTTTAAATTTAGAGAAAAAGAATTACAAAAAGTAGTTAACTATTACAACACCTGTATTTCCCACTATTCATAACTGATAATTCTTCATATTTGCTACATTTCCTTCAAATATTTTATACGAGAAATAAAATTATGCAAATACAATTGAAATACTATTTACCCAACCCCAGTCTTACTTCCCTCCTTATTAACCCAAGGGCAGTAGATATCAGGAATTTGTGAATCCTTGCAATCTATTTTGTATAATTTCACAGAGACATCATAGAGACATCAATGGATGATATATAGTCCCAGTTCATGCCAGAGGTATAGGGATATTAAATAAAATCGATGCTGATTTTGTTTGATTATATATTATTTTTCCTAGAAATATTTAGTAGAAAACTCCTATAAGGCAAGAAAATTGTAAACTATTTCAATTTGACAGACTTGCTTAATAGGCAGGTCACAGAGGTTAAGTGACCTGCCCTAAGTGATACAATGTCACCATCCAGAAGAACTCAGATGTTTCCACATTTATCTTTTCACTGGAAAACCCCATTTAATTATCCCTTTCCTCTTAGTTTAAGTCCTCTGGGTGTTTTTTCTTCATCATATTTAGAAAGCCACATTTCTCTCCCACACCTCCATTCAGAAAAGAAACAATTCTGAAGTTGAGAAATCTCATACCAGAAACAATATTCTCTTTAACTTTGCACTTTGTTCTGAACAGTAGGGCAGCGAGTCAGACACCAGGCTCACACACCATTATGAATCTGTCAGCAATTAGAATTCTAAGCCCTATTCGGGTTTTACTTGCTTCAATCAACTTGTCACTGCAGTGAGGATTATCTACTTTCTCAACATAAACATCAACAGAAGTGAGTGCAATGGCTTGAGTCCTTGGCGAAGGCACCGCCAGAGAGAATGTTAAATAGCACATTCTGCAGACAGGAGGGATCCGGGGCCTTAATGGCCCATAATTAGAGGGGGCAGAGCCTCCACTAGCCTTTGTGTGAGGCTTCAGAATTCCTCTCCTTAGGACAGGGAGACGTCTTGGGAGATGCAAGGAGACTGCTGTTGTCTGCTTCTCCCTTCTCTGTCTCCGGAGCTAAAGAAAGGACCTTGGGAATCATGGCACCCAGCCCCCTTGTTTAAAGGATTAGGAAGCTGAGATCCACAGAGGGAAGGCTGTGGCCAAGGTCGAACCTGGGACAGAGCCCAGCATCCTCCCAGCCCTGAGCATATCTCACTCACCATGCTGCCCACTTCAGGGAGAGTAGAAAAGAACCTGAGTCATAAGCCACATTCTCCCCTCAAATTTTCTCACTTAGTGGTGCAAAATACCAAGCAATACAGTGCCATGAATATGAGGACGGGCCCAGCCCAGGGAGCCATGGACATCTAGAGAAGAGATATATTTATTCCACCTCAAATCCACTGAGAAGATAGAGTATGTAAGTACACAGTAGAAATTAATTTGATTCTTTTTAACAATTTTTCTTTTACAATTATTATTGAAGGAACTTAAGTGGGTAAAGACAAAGATGGTTTGTTGTCGTCTACTACTAATAAGAGCTAATATTATGTATATTAATATATTTACTCTTCATAACAACTTTATGAAGTTAGCACTATTATTTTAACTTTTATTTTACAGATGAATAAACTGAAGCACAAAAGGTTGTATACCTTGTTCAAGGTTATGCACATGGTACTGGCAAAACTAAGATCTGAACCTAGATTGTCTGGCTCCAGAACCCCCGCTTTCAATCACAAGAGTAAGGTGATCAATCTTCCTGATTTGCCTGGGACTGTCCCAGTTTTAGCAATCGAAGCCCCATATCCCAGGAAACACTTCAATCTTGGACAAACCCTGACAGTTAATCACCCTGCACATAATCATACTTTTTTTCGGTCACAGTTAAACCCAAGCCTCAGTAATTGATCCAGCTAGCCTGATGGTCATACCCATCTTTGTGCCTTATGAGGCTGAACTCACAGGGTAAAATTTAAATATTAATATGTTCCAGGTACTATTCTGAGCAATTTCCAGGTTTTATGTTATTTAAATTCTCACAAGCACCCTAGGCAAGGTACATGGATAAGAAAACAGGCTCCAAGAGAACTGGATCAATTGTCTAAAATCTCAGTGTTAGCAAGTAAAAACCCAGAATTTGAACATAGGAAAGCAGGAAGCTCTTGAGACTTCTTTATAGGAAAATAGCTAAAGCAAGGGATTTTCAACATTTGAAAGTCCTACCTATTTAATGTTTATTCCCAGATATGGGAATTCATACCAGAAAGTTAGACATGGCTCCTTGAGAATTCCCTTTCTGAGTAGACCCTTGTGCTTCCTCCTCCTTCTGACTCAGCCATGGGATGTAGATCCCCTGGTCACAAGTTAACACCAACAAGCTCAGTGGCCTCCCCACCTCCATTCAGTGTCCACACTGTTTCCCCATCTTTGATGATCGCTCCTCTGCCATAGCGTGCGTGTGAAATCCTTACCTATCCTTTAAGACCAGCTCCTGTGCTACATTCCCGAAAGCCTTACTCGGACCTCATTTAAATTAATCCTTCTCTCTTCTTCTTTCTCTTAGCCATACTAACTCTTTTAAAAATAGGTATCCCAATCTGTCTTGCCTACAGCCACAGAATTCAAGGATGAGAGAGGGCCATGGTAGCTCTCTTTCTCTGTTGGAAAATCCACCTTGGCATTATTTTATTTCCCTTTTTACTACTCCATAGGACCAGAGATAACACCTGCACACAGCCCATAATTTGATGGTCTCTTGAATGAATATATGTCTGTACCATTTGTACATGGAGATTTGGATAATGAAAATGATATCCAGGATGTGTGTGTATATCAGGGGATAATCTCTTTGAATCTTCTAGGCTAGATTTTACTCCAAAACTGAATAAAGCAAGCTATTAAGGCAATTGACTTGATGATTATAGTACATAGCTACCTCCATAAAACTTACCTAAAATATCCTCACAAAATTATTTGGTTTTAAGAACAGCAATTCAGTTTTTAAATGATCTAATAAAGAAGTCCCCAATGTTTTTGGCACCAGGGACTGGTTTTGTGGAAGACAATTTTTCCATGGCCCAGAGAGTGGGCAATGTGGGGATGGTTTCAGAATCATTAAATTGCATTACATTTCTTGTGAAATTTATTTCTGTTATTATTACATTAGCTTCACCTCAGATCATCAGGCATTAGATTCTGGAGGTTGGGGATCCCTGGTCTAATAGAAATAAATTCACGACAAGGAGTCAGTTCCCACTTTCTTGGTAATGATCCAAAATCACTGTATAAACTTTGGTGTTTTTCTTTGCCCAAACTGTAGGATGATGGTAGTAGAATTACATGATTTCTAGGATCCCCTCCAGCTCTACATGCCTATCATCCAATAATTCTAATAATTAGAGCAAGTCTTCCCTCCCAGGGACATTCTGTTTCCTAGAGTAGCCTTGGCATTCAGAAAATTCTGGATGAGTAGCAGTATCAATAACCAAGTCAAGGACCAGTCGAAGCCACCTGAGGAAGAAAAGAATGTTCTGTTTGAAGGAAGGAAGCCAGAGATTCTGGAGGGACATGATGTGTGAAATGCAGGCTGGGGGTTTAATGAGTTTGAGGCGTGAAAACCCAAGCTTCAGGGCCGCATTCCCTGGCAGTGTTGAGCACGGCATATTTCCATGCCCTCTGTGGCCGAGTTCTATTTTAGATGTACTCGAGCTTGAATCTTCCTAACACAGCTGTGACTGTCTGTTAACTTTTAGGCATGGTTTTCCATTCAAGCAAATGGCTCTTCGTTTTATACTGACAGACCTAGGGAAAAGCAGCTTGAGGAGAACAGACTTGGAAACTGTCAGAGAATTGATTGGTGGTGAAATAGGTGTATTTATTGAGACTGAGATATAACCAGCTTAGCCCAATAGAGCAGGACAGAGAGAAGGTTGGTCTATGAAGGTCAGAAGCAAATGGTATGGAGAAATCTCATTGTTCAGCCTCCCTCATCTCAGTAAGAAATGTTTAATTCAGTATTTGAGAGTCCCTTAAGACTTTTTAGCCATTAACGTTCCTTTCTAGCTAGGACACACCTCTTGAGGCCTTAACCCATGGAAAAAATGAGAGCACAGATGAGGCATTTTACCATGCCCCCACCCTTCTCCCTTTTGGAATCTCTTCCAGGGCCCAAAGTGCCGAGTTGTCAAGTTCTGCCCTGAATGCTTTGGTTAAGTGGATGCCCAGCCCAACTGAGGAAGCTGTGTCAGGACTGGGTTAAGCCCTCCAGCTGCTGGGAAGAGCAGACGTGGTCACCATGGAAACAAGCACCTCATCAATCTTGTAGTGAGTCACAGGATCACTGGGATACACAGGAGACTAGAGTCCCTGGAAAGACTACACCTTTTCCCCTGAGAAGAGATAACTGCATTCTTGAAAACCAAGCTGCCTCTAAAATAGAGGAGATAGCCCAGGTTGCTTCTACCTTTAATTTAGACCTAGATCCTATGTGACCTGAGACTGTGAAGGCAAGAAGGTTCCCGTTTATGTGGATTTTGCTATTGTAGCCTGATCTATTGGATGCAACTCAATGTCAGAGGGAGAAGAGAATTTGGGTGTTATCTATTTAAAACTCTAATTTTGTAAAGGAATGTCTGAGGAGCCAGGGATGAATTATTTGTCCAAGGCCTATATAATGAATCAGTGGGAAAACCAGGACTAGAATCAAGATTTTGCACTCCAAATTTATTACTCATTCCACAATCCTCAGGTCAGAATGAATTTGATATGAAGCTAATAAAGGTTAAATTTCAAAGTACCTCCCTCAATGGGTCCTTTCTGAGGCTCTGAGAGGGGCCCTAGCAATGTATTCCCATGTCAATTTTTCTTGCTTTTTTTTCCCCTTAACTTTCAAAAATAAATTTTATTTAACTGAAATTGGTTAGGAGTACTGTTCCTTTCCATTCTGCCTCCCCCTTCATCACTCTTCCCCTCAAGTTGGGGGTCATGTTTGTGAGATATGGTGAAATGGACCTTGAGGTAGGTTAGCATTCAGGTGGGGTTAAGTAGGTAGGAGGGATTCCCTCGTGGCTCAAACAGTGAAGAATCTGCTTGCAATGCAGGAGACCCGGGTTTGACCCCCGGGTCAGGAAGATACCCTGGAGAAGGGAATGGCAACCCACTCCAGTATTCTTGCCTGGAGAATTCCATGGACAGAGGAGCCTATCAGGCTATAGTCCATGGTGCCGCAAAAAGTCAGACATGACTGAGCAACTAACACAAAAATAGGTAGGATAAAATTACATGGTTCGCAGTCAATTTATGAAGAGTTCAGTTGCTCTTTATCTTGACTTAGGACTGGCCTTCACTTGCATAACCAACTAACACCAAGGTTCAAAGGAAAGGCAAAATCAAAGTTCAACTTCTATACTGAGCCAAAGTTCAGTATCTATGAAGATACAAATGGGCCCTCAAGTGTTTGGCATAGGAAACAAGAGGGCAGTGGAGAAGAATGGTGGTTAAAATACAGAAGCCAGGGGGTACTCTATAAAAATTCTCCCAAATCTATCTCACATGGGAAATAAACCTGATAGACATTTTCCATCATCAATAATGAATTATAAAATTGAATGAAACTTTTCAAAACTATTAATATAATTTTATAAAAATACACTTCAATAAATTGAAGGAAAACTGAGGTAGCTCTTCTCTTTATAGAAAATAGTTTTTAAAATGTATTATCATAGGAAGAGGTAGTCAAATAATATGTAATCTTAATGAGTATGAATGAAGTATTGTATAGGCATGTTAGCTAACAAAGGTTTTGTGCTATTTTCAGAATTTTTAATTTTTTGGAAATTTCAGGTTTATAATATCTATATTTTTAATTGAGATGCATATATGTCATTCAAAAATACATTCATTTTTGTACCTAATTTTGCATTTATAATATTATAGTCTATTTCTGAAAGGGACCTCTTTTGTCAGGTAAGCTGCATAAAACCTGCCTGTGTCTCCTGCCTGAGACACCTCTTTAACGAGTTTGCATTAATCAAAGGATTGCCAAAAATAATAGGAAATATCCTAGGTGGGTTTTGTGGACCAGGAACCCATAATTATTGTACAATCATGCCAGCATAATGTTCATTGGAATTAACCAGTATAGAATAGTGTTCAGAGTCATCTGCATTTAGTACATGAGCAGTTCCCAACTCCAATTCACTGGGTCGGTTTCATTGCCGGTAACAAGTACAAGCCTTATACTGCTTCACTATTACTCATGAGCGTTATGTTTGTCTACACCTATCTCCCTAGTAACCAAACCACTTAATCTCATTTCCTCTTACAAGATTCAATTCGTCTTCCAAATATGCACATTTGCAAAATATATTTGTTCAGTTCAGTCACTCAGTCATGTCAGACTCTTTGCAAGCCCATGGACTGCAGCCCACCAAGCCTCCCTGTCTATCACCAACTCCCAAAGTTTACCCAAACTCCTGTCCATTGAGTCAGTGATGCCATCGAACCATCTCATCCTCTGTCATCCCCTTCTACTGCCTTCAATCTTTCCCAGCATCAGGGTCTTTTCAAATGAGTCAGCTCTTTGTATCAGGTTGCTGAAGTATTGGAGTTTCAGCTTCAGCATCAGTCGTTCCAATGAACACTCAGGACTGATCTCCTTTAGAATGGACTGGTTGGATCTCCATGCAGTCCAAGGGACTCTCAAGCATCTTCTCCAACACCACAGTACAAAAGCAACAATTCTTCTGCGCTCAGCATTCTTTATAGTCCACCTCGACTACTGGAAAAACCATAGCCTTGACTAGATGAAACTTTGTTGGCTAAGTAATGTCTCTGTTTTTTAATATGCTGTCTAGATTGGTCATAACTTTCCTGCTAAGGAGTGTCTTTTAATTTCATGGCTGCAATCACCATCTGCAGTGATTTTGGAGCCCCCCAAAAATAAAGTCAACCACTGTTTCCACTGTTTCCCCATCTCTTTTCCATGAAGTGATGGGACTGGATGCTATGATCTTAGTTTTCTGAATGTTGAGCTTTAAGCCAATTTCTTCACTCTCCTCTTTCACTTTCATCAAGAGGCTCTTTAGTTCTTCACTTTCTGCCGTAAGGGCGGTGTCATCTGCATATCTGAGGTTATTGACATTTCTCCCAGCAATCTTGATTCCAGCTTGTGCTTCATCCAACCCAGTGTTTCTCATGATGTACTCTGCATGTAAGTTAAATAAGCAGAGTGACAATACACAGTCTTGACGTACTCCTTTTCCTATTTGGAACCAGTCTGTTGTTCCATGTCCAGTTCTAACTGTTGCTTCCTGACCTGCATACAGGTTTCTCAAGAGGTAGGTCAGGTGGTCTGGTATTCCCACCTCTTTATGAATTTTCAACAGTTTATTGTGATCCACACAGTCAAAGGCTTTGGCATAGTCAATAAAGCAGAAATAGATGTTTCCTGGAACTCTCTTGCTTTTTCAATGATCCAGAGGATGTTGGCAATTTGATCTCTGGTTCCTCTGCCTCTTCTAAAATGAGCTTGAACAGCTGGAAGTTCACGTATTGCCGAAGCCTGGCTTGGAGAATTTTGAGCATTACTTAACTAGCATGTGAGATGAGTGTAATTGTGCGGTAGATTTTTAGCATTCTTTGGCATTGCCTTTCTTTGAGATTGGAACGAAAACTAACATTCCAGTCCTGGGGCCACTGCTGAGTTTTCCAAATTTGCTGACATATTACATGCAGCACTTTCACAGCATCATCTTTTAGGATTTGAAATAACTCAACTGGAATTCCATCACCTCCACTAGCTTTGTTCATAGTGATGCTTCCTAAGGCCCACTTGACTTAACATTCCAGGATGTCTGGCTCTAGATGAGTGATCACACCACTGTGATTATCTGGGTCATGAAAATCATTTTTGTACAGTTCTGTGTATTCTTGCCACCTCTTCTAAATATCTTCTGCTTCTATTAGGTCCATACCACTTCTGTCCTTTATTGAGACCATCTTTGCATGAAATGTATCTCTAATTTTCTTGAAGAGATCTCTTGTCTTTCCCATTCTATTGTTTTCCTGTACTTCTTTGCACTGATCACTGAGGAAGGTTTTCTTATCTCTCCTTGCTATTCTTTGGAACCCTGCATTCAAGGTACATATTTCCTTTTCTTTTTTGCTTTTGCTTCCTTTCTTTTCACATTTGTAGGACCTCCTCAGACAGCCATTTTGCATTTTTGCATTTCTTTTTCTTGGGGATGGTCTTGATCCCCATCTCCTGTACAATGTCACAAACCTCTGTCCATAGTTCATGAGGCTCTCTGCCTATCACATCTAGTCCCTTAAATCTATTTCTCACTTCCACTGTATAATCATAAAGGCTCAAATTTAGGTCATACCTGAATGGTCTAGTGGTTTTCCTACTTTCTTCAATTTATGTCTGAATTTGGCAATAAGAAGTTCATGATCAGCCATAGTCAGCTCCCAGTCTTGTTTTTGCTGACTGTATAGAGCTTCTCCATCTTTGGCTACAAAGAATATAATCAATCTGATTTTGGTGTTGGCCATCTGGTGATGTCCATGTGTAGAGTCCTCTCTTGTGTTGTTGGAAGAGGGTGTTTGCTATGACTAGTGTGTTCTCTTGGCAAAACTCTATTAGCCTTTGCCCTGCTTAATTCTGTACTCCAAGGCCAAATTTTCCTGTTACTCCAGGTGTTTCTTGACTTCCTACTTCTGCATTCCAGTCCTCTGTAATGAAAAGGACATCTTTTTTGGATGTTAGTTCTAAAAGGTCTTGTAGGTCTTCATAGAATCGTTCAACTTCAGCTTCTTTAGCATTACTGGTTGGGGCATAGGCTTGGATTACCGTGATATTGAATGGTTTGCCTTAGAAATGAATAGATATCATTCTGTCGTTTTTGCGATTGCATCCAAGTACTGCATTTCAGACTCTTTTGCTGACTATGATGGCTACTCCATTTCTTCTAAGGGATTCTTGCCCTCAGTAGTAGATATAATGGTCATCTGAGTTAAAATCACCCATTCCAGCCCATTTTAGTTCACTGATTCCTAAAATGTCAACATTCACTCTTGCCATCTCCTGTTTGATCACTTCCAATTTGCCTAGATTCATGGACCTAACATTCTAGGTTCCTATGTAATATTGCTCTTTACAGAATCAGACCTTGCTTCCATCACCAGTCATATCCGCAACCGGGTGTTGTTTTTGCTTTGGCTCCATCCCTTCATTCTTTCTGGAGTTATTTCTCCACTGATCTCCATATTGGGCATATTGGGCACCTACCCACCTGGGGAGTTCATCTTTCAGTGTCCTATCTTTTTGCCTTTTCATACTGCTCACAGGTTTCTCAAGGCAAGAATACTAAAGTGGTTTGCCATCCCTTTCTCCAGTGGACCACATTTTGTCAGAACTCTCCACCATGACCTGTCTATCTTCGGTGGCCCTACACAGCATGGATTAGTTTCATTGAGTTATACAATTTGTGGTCCATGTGATTAGATTAGTTTTCTGTGATTGTGGTGTCAGTCTGTCTGCCCTCTGATGCCTTCTCTCAGTGTCTACTCTCTTATTTGGGTTTCTCTTACCTTGGATGTCAGGTATCTCTTCGTGGCTGCTCCAGCAAAGCGCAGCCTCTACTCCTTACCGGAGATGTGGGGTATCTCCTCACAGCCACTGCTACTGACAGCTGGATATATCTGGGGGACAGATATATATTCTACCCTAGTTTATAGAAGGAGAGGACTCAGTGATGGGATGAGTTATTACATTCAAATTGCATAATTCCATCTCTGATATGTCCACTACTTAGAGTTGCTGTGAAGAGTAAATAAAATGATGCAATAATACCTACAAAATATCCTCAGCCATACACTAACACATAAGTGCTTGATAAATGTTAATGCTAGTTGAGTCTTTACCTATGGATAAGCATTTACCAACTTGGATTCATGAAGGAAATACATGCCTAGAGCTGTTTCTACAATTCCTTGAAAGAAAATGTGATCATACACAGTGCATACGCTTCAAATTTCTCTGCTCCAAAATCAACCACAGATTTTGAACCTAAAGCAAGAAACTTAACCCATCGCTCCTTTGCCAACTTCCGTGGTTAGGGAATTTTACTGAGAAAGATTTGCAAGGCAATATGTCATCAGAAAACCTAACTTGACTGTCACATTCCCTCTTTTCCAGTTGCATGACCTTGGTAAAATCATTCTATGTATTTCTATTTTGGTTTCTTTATCTGCAAAACAAAAATATTAATAACTTACAAGACTGTGAGAAATCAGAAGACAATATATGGTAAATTTGGAGACATAAAGGCAATGAGTTCTGATTTTTGCATCAGTAAAGTAAAATGGAGAACTGAAGCAAAGCAGCAGATGATTTGGTTCACATTCTTCCTTGCTCAAGCCCTGCCACTTCTTTCCTCAGAATCACTAAGTGCAGACAAGTGTAACACAATATAATTCCAGGACAGAAATGTTTATAACCTGGATAAGAAGGAAGTAAATGCATATTTGACAAAAGGTGAAAAATAGGAGTTGCTATAGAAATCTAGTGAAAACTTATTATATAAGTAATATATGTTATCAATAGAAAAGTGAAGCAAACAAGTAGGGAGGAAAGAGAAGTGTGAAGGATAATATATGTGAGCTATGTTGAGTCTTTTCCTAGAAGGAAGTCAATAGATAATATCAGATATTGACAAATAAATATAGAGAAATAGAAACATATTTTTCAAAGTTGTGATGATTACCATCAGCAGAACCAAAAAGAAAGACTCTTAAAAGAACTTACCACTAACTTTCAACCACTAATTTGAAAGAGAAGAGTTGGAAGCTTTTGGTTTCCAACACATCTTTTTTGTATTGTTTGATTTCATTTACTATTCATTTGATAAAATATGGGAGGAAACTTATTCAAAAGAGCATGTATTCTTTTTTATCTTTGGTGACATCATTATAAGTTAAAATATCTAATATTGTTATTACTAAGTTTTTCATTTTCAGCATTATTTGTCTTTATTCCTATACCTGCATTATTCAATAGGATAGCCACCAGACACATGGGGCTGTATGAAATTAAATTCATTAAAATAAAATAAAAATCCATTTCCTGAGTCCCATGTGCTATATTCCATGACAAAAGCCTGCCTTGTTGGACAGAATAGAGTTATGGGATTTTCCATTATTGCAGCAAGTTCTATATCCTCATACTCTAAGCAATTTCATCCACACGAGGTTTCAACTACTACTCATACTGGGAGGACAGCCTGATCTTTATCTCTAACCAAAGATCTTATCTCCTGAGCAGTGTGCTTTCACAAGTAACTGTTGACTGGACAGAAAATTGTCCATGTCCCATGACTCTCCATGCTCAATTTATCCAAATTTGAACGTGCTGTATTTCTCAAGGAAGTCATTTTTACTTCGTACATTCCCCATTTCTCCTGGGAAAGTCTGAAAAATCACTAGAATCAGTTGGCTGGTCTCTACTGTTTGCAACTCACTCTCCCTGAAGCTGATGGCAGCTTGCGAGAGGTTCAGTTCATCTCTTCTTCCTGACACACTTCTTTTGGCCAGAGTATCTACCAGGTCATCGTGTTCTGCTGATTCTAGGTGTGGCCTACACTTCTGCTAAACAAGCTCCATTCTAAAACTCAGACTCCTGACTGGTGCTCTGTGCTCTGGGTATCACTCAGTCTTCCTTATGACTTTCTCTTTTTTTAAATCCCAGTAAAATGCTATTCCTCAATTTCTGTAACTATGATACATTCTGAATGTTGCTATGTAGTTTTGATGTAACCACAACAAAGTCTGGGGAATAAAAAGACTTCTGGTAAAATCAAAATACTTTCTCTTTCTAAAGTCAGGGAGAAGGCCTAAGTTGGTCTGGTGCTCTGTAAAACCAGTCTTCAAAAAGGCAGTGGTTCCCTGTAAGCTTAACAAGTGCTACTGACATGGATTGAAACCAAAATGCCTATGGGATCAGCATCACAAAACATATTTACCAGTTACTTAATATAGGTAAAAGTATAAGGTAGAGAAGAAATGTGGATAGTTTCAAGGAGTTTACAGTCGGGGTTGTGGGAGGGGGGATATTTCAGCAGTTATCTTAAATCTAAGTCAGGTTGAGGATTTGGTAAAATGACAATCTCAACATCTGATCCAATGTTCTAGTAGGCATCTTCTGTTTTTTACTGCAGAAGTTAGAAAACTGAACATTACAACTCTTAGATCCCTGAAATTCTGGATAAGATTAAGTTCTAATTTAATCCAGGTCTCCTACTGATAAGAACAGAATCTTGGCCAAGTTTCTTAGCCTCTTTGCATTTTACTTTCCTCATTTCAAACTAGAGGTTGTGACCTTAATATTATATTGAGATATTTATTTAAGGATTCATTGATACAATGAATGTAAATATGTTAGCATACTGACTGGTTCCATAAAGTGAAAGTGAAGTGAAGTCGCTCAGTCGTGTCTGATTCTTTGCGACCCCGTGGACTGTAGCCCACCAGGCTTCTCCGTCCATCGGATTCTCCAGGCAAGAATACTGGAGTGGGTTGCCAGTTCCTTCTCCAGGGGATCTTCCTGACCCAGGGATGGAACCCAGGTCTCCCGCATTGCAGGCAGACGTTTTAACCTCTGAGCCACTAGGGAAGAAATTCTTACAATTAATGTTAAGTGGAAGACATGGACTGTCCCTTCCCAGGTCCTGCTTCAGAGTAAGTGAGGAGGAAAGGAGACAAAAAGTGTCACATTCAGTTTGCTGATGCAGATCTAGCATATGCAATGAGGCTCTGAAGCCAGCAGTTCCAGCAAAATCTTGTGATCATCGAATTGTTGCTAAGATGGTGTGATTCTGGTACCTACTGTTGTGAGATCCACTATCTGATGGCCTAGTTTCTTGTGTATGGCAGAGATAATTCATCCTCAGGTGGGTCAATTTTGCAGTGTTGTTCTGAAAATAACTTCCACAGTCCCAGCCTGGGGGTTGTGCCTCCAGCCTTTGTAGCAACATCAACATCATAAATTCTTAATTCCTTATATTAAAATGCTTTGTGTTTAAAATGGTAAAATGGTTTATATTACGTGAAAATGAACCCAACCTGATATATGCAAAATGGAAGAAGGCATCATCCCTTCCACTACACTAGGAAGCCGTAGTGGCTTTGTGAGGTATGAGTGACAGGAATGGACCACATCCACACTCCAGATCTGTTTTCTCAGTTATAAAATGGAAAGTTGTCTTGAAGCAGAACATGGAAATGGAAGTCCACCTATTCTGCTCACCAGGAGGAAATTTCTTCACCGTCGTCTTTTAAGACCACCAAGGAGTAGAGGCCACAACTGTCCCCTTCCAGATGATGCAGCAAATCATGCAGAGCCATCTTAAATCAGACTCATTTTTTTCTTCCCTCTTGATCGTGGGGAATTCTCCTTGAAGCCATAGGTGTGGGTTGAGAGAGAGAAGAAAATGTGGTAGAAACAGGTACCGTAGTTCTCTGAGCCACTTACTTGCACAAATGCTTGCCCCTCTAAACCCACTTGAGCCTTGTCAGGCATATAACACCTTCAATTGATAACACAGTGCTGTTGTACTTGCCTGAATTTAAGACTTGGGTCAGACCACACCCAGCTCATTACCTGTAGCATAGGCTGCGTTGCAACTTGGCGGTGTATGGTCAAGTGCTCAGTGTCTATTAGGGCCCAGTGGCAATCTGAAAGGAAAACTGCTATCTAAAAGAATGAGTCATCTTCGCTTAACACTCTAAAGTCTATCCAGTGATCCATCTGGAGGGGCTGACCAAAGATTTCGTGCAGCATCTCTAACTGCCACAGATATTTTAAGAACCATTGGCTCTACTGGGGATGGAGCCCAAGAGACAAAGTAGCTTTCACAGCAGGCTGGACCAATTGCAGATTTCTTTTCTGTCCCCTACTCAAAAATGGCAACTTTCTTGATTACTTGGTCAAAACGTTCAAATCCCAGACTCAAATGAGGTGTATGTTGCCTGCAAAATCTGAAGAAAGATTTGAAGAAAGCAGGGAAAATCACTATGGCATTCAGGTAAGACCTAAATCAAACCCATTACAATTATAGTGGAAGTGGCAAATAGATTCAAGGGATTAGAGCTAAAGACAACATTCCTGAAAAACTACGGACAGAGGCTCATAACATTGTACAGGAGCTGGTGATCAAAACCATCCCCAAGAAAAAGAAATGCAAAAAGGCAAAATGGTTGTCTGAGGGGGTCTTACAAATAGCTGAGAAAAGAAGAGAAGTGAAAGGCAAAGGAGAAAAGGAAAGATATACCCATCTGAATGCAGAGTTCCAAAGAATAGCAAGGGAAGTTAAGAAAGCTTTCCTAAGTGAACAATGCAAACAAATAGAAGAAAACAATAGAATGGGAAAGACTAAAGATCTCTTCAGGAAAATTAGAAATACCAAGGGAACATTTCATGCAAAGATGGGCACGACAAAGAATAGAAACAGTATGGACCTAACAGAAGCAGAAGATATTAAGAAGAGGTGGCAAGAATACACAGAACCATACAAGAAAGATCTTAACGACCCAGATAATCATGATGGTATGATCACTCATCTAGAGTCAGACATCCTGGAATGTGAAATCAAATGGGCTTTAGGAAGCATCACTCCAAACAAAGTTAGTGGAGGTGATGGATTTCCAGCTGAGCTATTTCAAATCCTAAAAGATGAGGCTGTTAAAGTGCTGCACTCAGTATGCCAGCAAATTTGAAAAACTCAGCAATGGCCACAGGACTGGAAAAGATCAATTTTCATTCCAGCTCCAAAGAAGGGCAGTGCTGAAGAATGTTCAAACTGCTACGCAATTGCACTCATTTCAAATGCTAGCAAAGCAATACTCAAAATTCTCCAAGCTAGGCTTTAAGAATGTGAACTGAGAGATCCCAGATGTTCAAGTTGGATTTAGAAAAGGCAGAGGAACAAGAGATCAAGTTGCCAGCATCCGTTGGATCATAGAAAAAGCAAGAGAATTCCAGAGAAACATCTACTTCTGCCTCATTGATTATATCAAAGCCTTTGATTGTGTGGATCACAATAAAATATAGGAAATTCTTAAAGAGATGTGAAAACTAGACCACTCTACCTGCCTCCTGCAAAACCTGTATGCACTCAGAAGTAACAGTTAGAACTGTACATGGAACAACAGACTGCTTCAAAATTGGGGAAAGAGTACATCAAGGCTGTCACCCTGCTGATTTAATTTGCATGCAGAGTACATCATGTGAAATGCTGGGTTGGACAAAGCACAAACGGGAATCAAGATTGCCAGGAGAAATATCAATAACCTCAGACATGCAGATGATACCACCCTTATGGAAGAAAACAAAAAGGAACTAAAGAGCCTCTTGATGATGGTGAGAGGAAAGTGAAAAACTTGGCTTAAAACTCAACATTCAAAAAACTAAGATTTTGGCATCTGGTCCCATCACTTCATGGAAAATAGATGGGGAAACAGTGGAAACAGTGAGAGACTTTATTTTCTTGGGCTCCAAAATCACTGGAGATGGTGACTGCAGCCATGAAATTAAAAGATTCTTGCTCCTTGGAAGAAAAGCTATGACAAACCTAGACAATGTATTAAAAAGCAGAGACATTACTTTGCCAACAAAGGTCCATCTAGTCAAGGCTATGGTTTTTCCAGTAGTCATGTATGGATGTGAGAGTTGGACTATAAAGAAAACTGAGTGCTGAAGAATTGATGCTTTTGAACTGTGGTGTTGGATGCTTTTGAACTGTGGTGTTGGAGAAGACTCTTGAGAGTCCCTTGGACTGCAAGGAGATCAAAGCAGTCAATCCTAAAGGAAATCAATCCTGAATATTCATTGGAAAGACTGATGCTGAAAATGAAGCTCCAATACTTTGGCCACCTGACACGAAGAGCCGACTCAACTGGCAAAGACCCTGATGCTGGGAAAGATTGAAGGCAGGAGGAGAAGGGGATAACAGAGGATAAGATGGTTGGATGGCATCACCAACTCAATGGACTTGAGCTTGGGCAATCTCTGGGAGATGGTGAAGGACAGGGAAGCCTAGCATGCTTCATTTCATGGGGTTGCAAAGAGTTGGACATGACTAAGTCAATTTTATTGATTAATAAGAGTGCAGAAATTTGCCTTTTGCTTTTAGGAGGTGTATCTTGACCTGTTTGAGACCACTGATACCACAGAAAGATCACCAGTATGACTTTTGGTGATATATGACTTAGAATTTGGAGAGATATTTCCATATATGTGTCACATAAGTCTTGGGATAGTTGCTACTTCCTATTCACCTGGTTGTATCAACACATGATATCATCAGGAAAACATACCAATGTAATATCTCATAGAACAGAGAGGTGATCAAGTTTCCTGGTTACTAGAATATGACAAAGGTTTAGAAGTTTGATGTGCATTGCTGAGTCTATTGCTTGTCCTAAGACCTGAAAGTAAACTGCGCCTGATGAATTTTCATATCAAGTGAAAAAAAAAAAATTCCAAATCCACAACTGCATACCATGTTCCAGGACATTTATTGTTTCATTCAAGCAAAAAAACAGCCACAGCAAAAACAATAAAAATCACATGGATCAACAATTGTAGTCAGAGTCAGCACCTGATTAAATGTACAATAATCCATTCTCATTCTGCATTATTTGTAGACTTATAACCAAATTCGGTTTCCAGCAAATAAGTTAAAAAGTGTTATTCATGAGAAGATGCAATATGCCCTAATTTTGTCAATTTATACCAGCAGAAAGCTGGAGAACATGTATGAGGCCTGATTTGAAACCTATTAGATCTAGGTGGCAGCAATATAATTGAGAGTAAACTAAATGTGTTTATTAGAATGCTCCAAAATAAGATTCTGAATGTTTTTGAGTCACTAAAAATGGTTCCAATAGGGGAAAACCCAGAGAGCAAAACAGACACGCTACCTGAATTAGAATGACCTGTGGTGTAAAGGTGCGGCCAAGGATGAACAGGCAATTTCCTGCTACCTGCTCAGGGAGGCCCTCACTTGAGGCTGCACCCAGCAGGACCAGCAGAGACACTGGTGCCTACTGGAGCGTGGGAACCCAGACCAGTACTGCCCCTTGTACAATAAGAGCCTCGGCTGGGTACTCAAGTCCCAGCTGCACTTGGAGAAGAGTGCAGATTCATCTGGGTGTATCACTGCTCCCATGCAAGGGGGCTCTTACTGACTTGGTTTAAAGAAGCTGATTCTTCCAAGCTGCAGTTCAACACCACCAGCTGAAGACACCATAATGGAGAAACTGTCCTTCAAGATGCTTCTGGGAAAGGAAAGATGCTGTGTTGTTTTAGCAGATGGATTTTACAAGTGGCAGCAATGTCAGGGAACACCCAGAGGCAGCCCTACTTCTTCTTATTCCCCCAAATCAAAACAGAAAAGTCAGAGAGAGTGAGTGCTGTAGACAGCTCTGAGGACTAGGAGGAAGTCTGGGGCAATTGGAGGATGCGAACAATGGCCAGGATCTTCGACTGCTGGGCGTCCCCAGAGGGAAGAGACAGCCTGTGATTCCAACACCACTATCACAGGAGATTCCTTCAAAGGTTTAAATGGCATCCCTTAACACGATGCCTGCCACGTTAGATGGACAGGAAGCAGTCTCGAAGTGACTGGACTTTGGTAAGAATTTGGGTTCTTTGGTAAGCTCATGAGCTTTGGTAAGCTCATGGAAGTTCTGAAGTTAACTCACTCTCCAGAGAACACTGCCATCCGCCGTGGTGAATAACTCCTGAAAGTACACTCCTGAGTGTCTGCTTCCTGTCGACTTACTGCTCAAAAAGGAGCTCAAGGCAAGTGACAGACGCCAGAAGATGCTACAGTGGCTGGCCACAAAGTCACCCAAGAAGGAAGACCCTGAAACACCCCAAAAGGCAGAGTCAGATGCGCCCCAGGTGTCCAGGCACTTCCTGCAAATGAGTCTACTCCCCTCCAAGGGAGGCTTCTGAAGTGATGGCTGAAGTGGGAGGAGGAGGAGGCTTTCGGCAAGCAGCCTCAGACCCGCTAGCACAGCACTTCCAGAGACCAAGGCCACAGTGTGGAGTGCAGAATACCATCATGATAACAGGTTCCAGCCTTGTGTGTGTGAGTCGGGGCTGGGGGATATTGCTTGGGAAACAAAGTGTTAGTTTACACTTCTGGCTTCTCCAGGGAAGGGCTGTGCTGATTGGGACCAAGAATCCCTAGTGGGGTGGGTGGGCAGCCAGGAAGAGGAAGGGCACCACCATCAATCATGGTGGGAGGAGAGGGGGCTCTTGTGCCCACAGCCCTCTCCTGGTAGGACTGGTGGACCTTCCCTCAGAGCCTGACCCCACTGACCTCAGCCTGACTTGACCTGACCTGGTGCTGCTAGCAGAGGCTGTTTTCTGCTCAGCCTTTGGACTCTTTTAGTCTTTTGGAATTAAGTTCTTAAAACATATTTTTTCCCTTGAATAAACTATACTTGATAAACTTTCTACATTTCAGAAAATGCTGCTGGTGGAAGGAATTCCAGATCTCACAGTTTTTTTCTGGCATCAGACCTAGGGAGCGATTGGGTCATTAATGTGGGGCACTGAAGTTTTCTGTGGAAAAAACTGCATTTTTGGAAACAATAAAAAGGCTTGGTTGGAGGGAGGGAAATGGCTCCAATTTGCTTGGGTAATTGACTAAAAGATGGATCTAAAGGACACATATATTGAATGAATTTGAAATTCAAGAGGAAGGCACCCCAACGCTTAGAAAGACTGTGATGGTCATGTGAATTTATGTAAGAGTTTCTCAGCTATACTCTGACTACATTCTCTCAGAAGCTTCAAAGACATGTCCTTCACCAAGGCCAAGAGAAACACATTTGTGAGGGAAAACCCAATATTCTCTTTTTTTTTAACTTTTCTATTTTTTTTTTTTAATGTGGACTATTTTTAAAGGATTGAATTGGTTGCAATATTGCTTCTATTTTATGTTTTGGTTTTGGCTCCAAGGCATTTGGGATCTTAGCGCCCCAAACAGTGATTGAATCCACATCTCCTACATTAGAAGGTAAAAGTGAAGTCTTACCGACTGGGCTTCCAGGAAGTCCCAGAAACCCAACATTCTTAAACAGCTTCATTAAGGCTATTCTCTATAGGCTAAAAATAACAGTGGGACCAATTGCCATTAAGTTGGGCAATCTGCGTTCAGTGAGAATAATAGTATCATGATGAAATAGACCAGAGCCTTATGGCCTACTCCCCCTTGTCCTCTAGCTGCCTTTTGTCTTTAGAAAAGTTTTAGCCAAAAAGATTAAGTTTAATCAAAGAAGTGAGAAAAAGCAGAAGCAAAGGGGAAAAAGTCAAACAGGACAAAATAATAATAGTTTAGTCATTAAGCAAAGTCAAGGACTTTTAGTTCCTCCTGAAGGGCGATAGATAATTCTGAACCATACATATCCTGTGAGCCGTTTTGTAGATACGGAAACCCCAAACAAGTGGAAGAAGTTCACTATATCATGACCATACTGTAGCCATGACATAAGCTGCCACAATTCTGAGAAATGGCCTCAAAGAAATAGGAACAAACCAACCCTGGAACTGAAAACTAATTATACTTTCAACAGTCAACATGATGCTAATCAGACCACCTCATGACCAATTTTGAGATGACTGTCAGAGCTAGTTGTACTAGCCTCCCTCTGCCTATACATCCTTGTATCTCTCCTTTAAAGGTCTTGCCCACTGATTGACAGTGGGGGGAGTTGGTATTTGGACATGAGTCCACCCACCACAGCCCTTTGCCATTGCTAGCCTCCAAACTAAAGCAAACTTTGCTTTTCAAAAACCTTGCCTCTTTATTGACTTTAGAGTGGTGAACAGCTGGACCCACTTCTGGTAACAATGTGTTGGTAAATGCTGATTCAGGTCAGAATTCTGTTTACTCTTGCTTGTAGAGACCAAATAAAATATGACTGGACTGCCTATCTTTTTTTTTTTTTTTTGCTTTAAGGACAAAATCATCAGCTAACCGGTGCCAAAGATCTCTATGGATCAAACCATTCTGATTATGGCTTTGACTCAGCTTCCCATCATGGTAGCCATTCCCACTTATCCTCTAGACTGAAGACAGGAAAAAAAAAATCTCACTTAAAAATAATGTTTGTTGCCAGGTACTATTAAAAAAAAATTAGTTTGACACTAACTCAGGATAAAATGCTAAACAGGTACTATAGAAAAAATGAACAAACAAACTTAAAAGTCAAAAGAGAAAACTGGTGATTTCTAGGAGCTAATCTAGGTTCATTACTAGTAACCCATACAAAAGTGGCCTCATTTGTCCCTGAAATGAGATTATTAAATGAGAAAAAAGTTATATATATTATATATATTTGATCATAAACTTCATGTGAATAAATAGTATAATAAAGAATACCTGGATTTCATTAATAAACAGTACATTGGCAAATGGAGAACATTCTTTTATTGGTCAACCTATATTTGAACTGCCATGTCAGTGTTGAATGTAATATTTTATTTGCTTATTATTTTTATTTTTTATATTTATTACTTATTTACTTGGCGGCATCAGCTCTTAGCTGCAGCACATGGGATCTTTGTTTTATTTCTTTTTTATTGAAGGATAATTGCTTTACAATGTTGTGTTGGCTTCTGCCATATATCAATATGAATCTTGAAACTTCCTCTCACCTCATACCCTATTCCACCCCTCTAGGTTGTCACAGGGCACCAGGTTGAGTTCCCTGTGTCATATAGCAACTCCCCATTAGCTATCTATTTTACATATGGTAATGTATGTATTTCAATGCTACTCTTGGGACACACAGGGTCTTTGTTGCATCACGTGGAATCTTTTGATTCTATGCAGGCTCAATTGTTATGGCATGCAGTCTTAGTTACCCTGTGGTTTGTGGGATCTTAGTTCCCCAACCAGGGATTGAACCCAAGACCCCTCCATTGTCAGGCAGATTCTTAACCACTGAACCACCAGGAAAGTCCCAAAATATAATATCTCAAAACAAATGTTAACCAAACATAATTGTTTACAAACAAGAGAGGAATTCAATAAGGGCTCTGGATAATCCAACACATGAAGAACAGTTGCGGTAACTAGAGGGTTTTGTGTCAAAAAGCAAAAGTAAAACTATTTGGTTGGGACAGCACCAGTTAGCTGCCTTTATTTGAAGTGTTGCCATATGAAATAGGAAACTGATTTACTTGGGATAACTTCAAAGGAAGATCGAGGACCAAATAGGTAAATTTCCAGAGGGGAAGATTTGTGTATAATACATAGAAAAATCTTCAACTCAGTGCAGTCACTTGGCAGTAGAATGTGCTGCTGTGGGAAGCAATGGACTTTCTGTCTGGCAACGCCTTTGCATAAGCTGAGTCTGCTTCTGCTGTGTGTTTCAGTTGAGCACATTCCTGCAATAGGTAGGAAACTAGATGACCTTTAGGTCCCTTCTAATCTCAGTTTCAATAATTCCATAAAGAGTGAGCAGGGAATCTAAAAGGAAGGAAAAGCAGTTTCTGAGATGCATGGGGTAGTCATTGTGGACAGGGTGTGAGACAAGGTGGAGATTCAGATAAATTGATCTCAACATATTCTCTATCCATAATGCAGCATCATGATTTGTCATATCTACTTGAAACATGAGGGCTAATTAATTGGACATTTTGTTTTCTCGCCTCAAATTAGGATACATCTGCTTAGAGGACAACTGTGATACACTGATTTAGATGATATGCCTTTCCCTGGGTATGGGGATATGTGGAAAGAGCAGTGGCTAGGAGCAGGAAAATGGAAGTTTTAGAGTTTAATCCCAGGATTGCTCCAAACTCACCATCTGCTTTCTGAGCAATTTCTTGCAAATTCCATTTAGCTTCACTGAAAAGGAGATTTGTGAGATGTTTACTAAGAACTTTTAAAAACTGAGTGTAAGATAGCTCTTCAGATACAAGATCTAGGCTCAGAAGCAACCTGATGACTTCGCCTCTCATATTTCACATGGCAGGTCTGAAATGAAATAGAGCTAACTTTTTTTTTTATGTCTTGACTTTTGAGGCTAAAGGGAGAATTTTAGAGAAGATATCATAATTCATCCCTGTGACTATAGAATTATCTGAAGAAGTGGCTACATTGGAGTGGAGTAAGGTAAGAATTGATCAAATCTCAGTCATTCCCGAGGCCTTAAACTGAGCTTTTTGTTAGCGTCTGAGGATGCAATGACTGCAGAGAATCAGGAGGCCTGGCCCACCGCCTGCCTTCAGAGCACGTTGTGGGAGGTGCAGACCAAAGGTGAGTTTACACATCAGTGACTAAGGTTTCCTGCCACTAAGCATAAGAAGTCACTCATGAGCAGCGTCCCTAAACCACAGCTACAGGATGTGGGCGCAAGCCCTTGTATAATTCTTGGCCAAGAGCCAATGAGCATTCATCCCTGTGCAAATACTTGGGCTTTTTTGTTGTTGTTAACCTTTGAAAACCACAGGCATTAGCCTCTCTCTTTCTTCCCCTTTGGCACAAGTCATCTTCTCTTCTCCACCTTGGTCTCTTGTGTGTAAAGAATTTCTGGGGGAGCTTTTAAGCCTGAATTTAATACGTTTGCCCTCCCCTCTCTTGCCCCACAAAATGCCAGGCAGAGGTAAAGCTGCCTTACAAAATATCTGCTGGCTTCCGCAGCTTTGTTTGGGCTTTTTAATCAGATAGGACATCAGAGAGCTCCATGAGTGACCTTAGCCTTTTAAGAAAATACAAGTAATTTCTGGAAATTCCCCCTAAACAACGGTGACCTATTGTTTTCTCATGTCAGAATTAACTCAGAAGGTATGAGACACTGATTTAGATGACATACCTTTTTCTGGGAATGCAGATATGCAGAAGGACAGTGGGGCTGGAATAGGAGATTGAAAGCTTTAGAGTTTAATTCCATATTGCCATAAAGTCACCATCTGTTTTTGAGCAATTTATTTCCAATTTCTAGGCTTTTGCTTCATGTTCTGTGAACTGAAAGCATTGGATTAGATGGTTTCTATGCTTCCTTAACCCCAGGGCTCTATGAATTGGCTTCTTTAGTAATGCTTCAGCAAAGGGACAATGAGAGGAGGGCTCAAAGCAAAAGATCCTCATAAATTGGCTTCTCTTTTCTACCTTAGAGGATGGCCAAGGGTCAGCCTCCAAAAAAGCCCAAGTGCCCACTGGAAGCCCAGGTGTGGTGATTCTTGGCAGTTTCTCTCTTTTTGTAAGTGTTAAAGAATGCATCAGTTTTGCTTCTATAACCCCAGTTCCCCATACTCAGGTATGGAAACAAGTTGAGTTTACTCCAGCGTGGGAATTTTATTTTTAAATAAAAGAGATGGCAGATCACTTTTACTTAAAAGAGACAGAAGGAGAAATTTCTAACCATCAAAACTGCCCAAGATATATCAGAAGACTATGAGCAATGTCAGTTGTTCAAATATTTTCTGAATCTCCATTCAGATTTACTGGAGATTTTTTAGTGGAATTTCTTGAATGGATAAAGAACAGATAGAGAAGATGGCCAACCATGACATTTTTATGATGATATGCTTTATACTTAATGCCCCTTGTATCTAATCTTATTCCTATGTTGCCCCTTTGGGAAACTTTACTAGTATAGTTCAGATAATAGCCTGAAGGAAAAGCCCAGGGATACATATAGGTCTCTTGGTTTGTGGGTTGTGGCTGCTTGTCCAGCTTATGGACAAGAGACCCAACCGTCCCGTGGGAATGCCACATGGCAAATGGTAAAGAGATAGTAAGTTCATGCATGTGTGTGTGCTAAGCCACTTCAGCAGTGTCTGATTCTTATGACTCTTTGGACTGTAATCTACCAGGGCCCTCTGTCCATGGGATTCTCCAGGCAAGAATACTGGACTGGATTCCCATGCCCTCCTCCAGGCGATCTTCCCCACCCAGAGATCGAACCCACGTGTCTTATGTCTCCTGCATTGACAGGTGTGTTCTTCACCATTAGTGCCGCGTAGGAAGCCCCAGCAGGCCTATAGTGACCGGAAAAACAATTCCCAGAAGAACTGAATTTAGTTCCCTTGGATGTTGTCTGAGGTTCTGCACCAAAGTGGCATTGCTCTACAGGCAGATAGTCAATGATTTTTATTTAATAAAATAATTAGACTTCATTTCATTGAATCCTTCCAAGATCTTTATGAAATAGGCAAAAGAGATAGCATCATCTCCACTTTACAGGTGAGGAAATTAAACTTTAGGAAAATTGAGGGTCTCACATGACTGATTCAACTCTTTCCAGAGAAAAAAGGGTGTTTTACCTAACGACTGGGGCTTCCCTGGTGGCCCCAGATGGTAAAGAATCTGCCTGCAATACAGGAGACATTGGTTTGATCCTTGAATTGGAAAGATTCCCTGGAGAAGGGAATGGCTACCCACTCCAGTATTCTTGACTGGAGAATTCCATGGACAGAGGAGCCTGGCAGTCTACAGTCCAGAGAGTTACAGAGTCAGATGTGACTGACCAACTAACACTACTTAATGATTAACAACAATTATTTAAAGAATTATAAGGTCTCTGGTTTTAAAAGATTTTATCAATCATCTCTTTAGCAATCCCTTTCACAATATTCACTTTAGTCCCTCCTAGTACATGTCAAAGAGCAATGCTTCCATCCTTGGGCATTTTTAAGTATAAGAAGTTCTTTCTTATCTTAAACTGCCGTACAAATCCCTGAATCCTCTTATCCTCTGGTCATAATCCTGCTTCCTAGGTCCCACTTATCAGTTTCTAGAATATCCCACAAGATGGTCTGTATGAAATATGAAGACAGTTCTCATTTCACCTCTGAGATCACTCTTCTTACACTAAACAGCTTTGGTACCCTATTGTTATAGACTGGACCTCAGGGTTAAGAGACATCACCCTGCTCTCATCTTTTCTGATTTGCACTATATCCTTTCAAAGGTCATTTGGGAACAGTCCAACTTAGAAAATTCAAAGGGAATGAATGTGCAGAAAGAAGTCAATTGTCAGACTGATCCTTAAATGGTAAATAAAGAGAATGTGCTGGACCTTTCATAGACTCTGCCAACAAATGCCACTATCTTGAGGCAAATGGGGATTTTCTGGCAGCACTGTTAGTAATAATTTGCCAATTGTGCCTGCTTCAGAACCACTGCCAAAGCAATCCAACGACTTTTCATTCCACTACTGTTGACAGGACAGCTAAGGATTTCAACATTTCCTTTTACAGTCTGAATAGAAGTTTCCTGCCTTGGGGACTGTAACAATATTTGCCATCATGAGGGGAAAAAAAAAAATGTGGGTCCTGGGAAGTGGAAAGAGAGGGAGAGACGTACTAATGGAAGTAAATAGAGATAAAGACAAAATCAAGCGAGAGTTATTCAAGGTTTGGATTTTGAATGTCTCCATCAAATTGATGTTTGTGAAACATCAGAGGACGAATCTTTGAAATTTAGGAAGTAAGCAGGTTGAAGAAAAGACTTTAAAGTTAGACTTCACATAAACATCCTCTCCCCCCAAAAAACTGGAATTTTTAAATTGAATACCAGCCAAGGTGTCTCAACTTTGGGTCTTAGGACAGACAAAAAGCTGATTATGTTAATAATAATGTTTATAGAGTTCAGCATTAAAAGTCTTTTTTTGAAAATAATTTAAAAATACAATAAAATTGAAAAAAAAGCTTAGAGATGAAAACAGATGAGATAATCTCCTAAGTTGTTTACAATTAGACATAAGTCAAGGAGAGACAAAGAGGAAATACAAGAGAAAAGAAAATGTAAACAGAATGAATTACAATAGTGTTTTTGATAAACATGCTTCTTATCCCCTCTAGAATCCATAGACATTCCACAGAGGGCACTTGTAAGACCCAAAAGACAGGAGGTCAGTGGCATTCCCATCTCTGTCTCAACCACAGTGGTCTTATTTCTGCCTGTTTTACATATTGGGTATCTGAAACAGATTCATTAGAAGGAAAGATCTGCTACTGAAAAATAAAACATATGAACAAGCAATCAAAAAAGAAAAAAAAAAAAAAACAGCAAAAAGGAAATGAGTCACTGAAACTTCTTGATCAAGGAATTATATGATCAAATTGTGCTTTTGGAATCTGGCAACAAGTGCAAAATGAATTAGAAGATGCTCAGCCTTGGAAATGATACCAATTAAAAGGTTATAGCAATTATCCACTGAAACCAAATTTAAAATGTGACCTAATAATATACCTGTGAGAATAAAAAGGAGAAGTATATGAAAAATTTTGAAACAATAAACTTTAGTTTGACATCTGGGTGTTGGGCTTAATACTAAATATGGTCTGTTTGTGCCATCCCCCTAAATTTATATGTTGAAATCCCAATGTGATGCTATTAAGAGTTGGGGCCTTAGCTTATAAGAGCAGAGCCTACATGAATGAGATTCTGTTGTTGATGTTCATTCGCTTAGCCATGTTCAATTCTTAAACCCCATGAACTACAGCACACCAGGCACCCCTGTCCTTCACTATTTCCTAGAGTTTGCTCAGATTCATGTCCATTGAGTCAGTGACGATATCTAATCATCACATCCTCTGCTGACCCCGTCTCCTTTTGCTTTCAACCTTTCCCAGCATCAGGATTATTGCCCTTATAAAAGAAGCACAAGAGAACTCTCTTGCCTTTTTGGCTAAAAGGATATAGCAAGAAATCTGAACTCCAGGAGAGGACCCACACCTGACCAGGTTGGTACACTAATCTCAGAATTCCAACCTTCAGAACTGTAAGAAATAAATTTATGTTGTTTATTAGCCACCCAGTCTATAGTATATTTGTTATAGCAACTCAGACAGGCTAAAAGAGATATAATATGGAATGTATTTGGCAAGAAGATTAAAGACATCAAAATTAATAACTGTGACTATTAAAATCTCATAGAGAAATCCAAAATTTTGAAGAAGCTGAATATAAGTGGCTACTGATATACATGATCAGCAGACAGAAATGCAAAATTGAAGTCCCAGGGATGGGACTATGGCTTTAGAAGTCATCCTCATAAAAATGGAACTGAAATAATACAGATTGAGATCCCAGTGAGAGAGAAGATCAGGATCCAAGGGCTGAAAATAAAGACCCAGAACATGCCCACATTTGGAGGACCAAGAAACAAGAACCCAGAGGGTGTGCCCTGAGTTTATGATCAGGTATTTACTTGATAATGTTATTCAATATACTTAGGTGAATTTATTTTCTGATTTTAAGAAATTTCATAAAAGATCTGAAGTGTGCATTTATCAGTCTAATCAAGCTTTTCGATCTCCTAAGAAACTAAATATTTAAAATCATGTGATACTATTTAAAAGTAGCTGATTGTTTTTGTCTAAAAATATGGTGAGCTAAAACAGAATCTTCAATAATGATGTAGCTATGGATGATGTATTTATCCATGGAAAGGAGTGTCAAAAACCAATACTCCCCCGAGCAAGGGAATAGCCAAGTTTGTTTTGGTTTCCAATGAATGACATTAGCCCAGTGTAAGTCTCAATCAAAATGGGTTCAGCAAGCACCGTCAATCCCTCTCCTCTTCCAGATCCAGTGGAATTCTTGTGGGTGTTCTGGATAGCTGGAACAAGCTTTGACGTGAACTCAGACAACTGAAGAGGAAAAGAAGACACAGAATTAGTGAGTGCAAAGTAGGTCCAGAGACACACCCTCCCCAGCCAGTCCTCACAAAAGTTGACTACTCTCCTGGAACTGCACTTATTCTTACTACTTAAACAGAAATCATTTCTTGGAATTGTTAATATTGCTTCCTTAGTCTTTTAATATATTGATCTGTTAATAAGTTTTGTACATAATAAAATTAACTGCTGCATCTTATTTATTTTTCATTATTGATAACTTGTGCAACATTAAGAAGTCAGTTTAACAAATATTTGCTGATAGTCAGTTTGGATCAGACACCTGTCACGTACTACTGAAGATTCAGACAAGTGAGATATAGCCACTGCCCTTACAACGTGTGAGCGCCAAGTCACTTCAGCTGTGTCTGACTCTTTGTGACCCTGTGGAATGTAGCCCTCCAGGCTCCTCTGTCCATGGGATTCTCCAGGCAAGAATACTGGAGTGGGTTGCCATGCCCTCCTCCAGGAGATCTTCTTGATCCAGGGATTGAAACTGCGACTCTAACATCTCCTACATTGGCAGGTGGGTTCTTTCTTTTTTGCCACTTTATCTATTTTTTAATTGAAGGATAATTGCTTTATGGAATTTTGTTGTTTTCTGTCAAACATCAACAAGAATCAGCCATATAGGTACAACCATTGCTGATCTCTCCCAAAACCCCTCTCATTCCCCTCCCCACCCCACCCTTCTAGATAGTCACAGAGACCCTGTTTGAATCCCCTGAGCCACACAGCAAATTCCCATTGGCTGTGTATTTCACATGTGGTAATGTAAGTTTCCATGTTACTCTTTTCATGCATCTCACCCTCTCTCCCCTTCTCCCCCGGGTCCATAAGTCTGTTCTCTCTGTTTCTCCATTGCTGCCCTGCAAATAAATTAATCAGTATCCTCTTTCTAGATTCCATATATATGTGTCAGTATATGATATTTATATTTCTCTTTCTGACTTACTTCACTCTGTATAATAGGTTCTAGGTTTGTACACCTCATTGGAATGACTCACACATGTTCCTTTCTGTGGCTAAACAACATCTCATTGTATATATATATGTACCACAGCTTATTTATCCATTCATCTGTTGATGGATAGGTGAATGTACTTATATGCAGAGTACATCATGAGAAACGCTGAGCTGGATGAAGCACAAGCTGGAATCAAGATTGCTGGGAGAAATATCAATAGCCTCAGATATGGCGATGACACCACTCTTATGGCAGAAAGCAAAGAAGAACTAAAGAGCCTCTTGATGAAAGTGAAAGAGGAGAGTGAAAAAGTTGGCTTAAAGTTCAATATTCAGAAAACTAAGATCATGGCATCCAGCCCCATCACTTCATGTCAAATAGATGGGAAAACAGTGGAAACAGTGGCAGACTTTATTTTGGGGGGGCTCCAAAATCACTGCGGATGGTGACTGCAGTCATGAAATTAAAAGACGCTTACTCCTTGGCAGTAAAGTTATGACCAACCTAGACAACATAATTTAAAAGGAGAGACATTACTTTGCCAACAAAGGTCCGTCTAGTCAAGGCTATGGTTTTTCCAGTAGTCATGTATGGATGTGAGAATTGGACTACAAAGAAAGCTGAGCGCTGAAGAATTGATGCTTTTGAACTGTGGTGTTGGAGAAGACTCTTGAGAGTCCCTTGGACTGCAAGGAGATCCAACCAGTCCATCCTAAAGGAGATCAGTCCTGAGTGTTCATTGGAAGGACTGATGTTGAAGCTGAAACTCCAATATTTTGGATACCTGATGCAAAGAACTGACTCATTTGAAAAGACCCTGATGCTGGGAAAGATTGAAGGTGGGAGGAGAAGGGGACAACAGAGAACGAGATGGTTGGATGGCATCACTGACGCAATGGACATGAGTTTGGGTAAACTCTGGGAATTGGTGATGGACAGGGAGGCCGGCTATGCTGCATGCAGTCCATGGGGTCGCAAAGAGTTGGACACAACTGAGCGACTGAACTGAACTGCACTGAACTGTCAGTGGACATCTAGGTTGCTTCCATATTCTAGTTATTGTAAATAGTGCTGCAATGAACATTGGGGTACATGTATCTTTTTCAATTTTGGTTTCCTCAGGATATATGCCTGGGAGTGGGAGTGCTGGTTTGTAAGTTGGATTTATTCCTAGTTTTTTAAGGAATCTCCATACTATCTTCCAAAGTGGCTGTATCAGTTTGGTGGGTGGGTTATTTACCGCTGAGCCATTGGAGAAGCCCACACAGCAGTGACACTATAATAATAAAAAAAAATGAACTTTTAATGATCATACAAAGTCCATGAAAATAAACAGCAGAAACTGGCACGAGATATTAAAGAAAAACAAATGAAATCATATATGGTTAGAGGATCAAAAATGACTTCCAAAGGAGACATTTGAGGCAACCCTCCAAGGATTAATAGGGTTTCAGCAAGTGAAATGAGGTTAAAGATGGTCTAGCTGACTGCTGCTTTTCTTTCTAACCCAGTATCCTTCTCTCCAGTTGAGATTCCTCTTCCAATAAGATTGCCTCAGGGCTTCCATGATGGTACAGCAGATATGAATCTGCCTGCCAATGCAAGAGACACAGGTTTCATCCCTGATCCAGGAAGATCATGTATGCCACAGAACAACTAAGCCCATGCACCACAACTATTGACCCTGTGCTCTAGAACCTGGGAGTCACAACTACTGAAGCCTCCACACCTACAGCTAGTGCTCCACAGCGCAAGCTATCTAAGCCCCGTCTCCTTTCCTTCTCCTTGCAGAGAAGCCACTGCAATAAGAAGCCTGCCCACCACAACTAGAGAATAGCCCCCACTTCCCACAACTAGATAAAAGCCTGCACAGCAACAAAAATCCAGCACAGCCAATAAATAACTAATTTTTAAAAGATTAAAAAAAAATGTCTCTATTTTCCTTTGGAGAGCCACATTCTTCCATTTAGTGCAAATAGCATAAGTGGAGCTGGCTTTAGTACATGACTCAGTTCTAACCAATGAGAGGAATCCATAGGAGATTGGTTCAGGTATGGGCACGTGACCAATGCGGCTATGAAACATATCATCCAGGTCCAGAGGTATTCATGGTCATTTTGGCCACACGGTGAGAACCTGACTTAGACTGAAAACAATAAAAGGAAAGAACTAAGACATGAAGCCAGAGAAATTTTTCACAAAGCCATCCGAGTTACTAAATCAGCCTATCCTGAACTTTAAGTTAAATGAGTAAAAATTTTTTTAAAAACGAAAAAAGACCATTCTTTTGGTCAAATCAGGTTGAACTGGGTTGAGAGGAGGGTAATTCAGGGAGCACTACAGACAGAGATATAAAGAAGGAAACAAATTAGGAAAGCCCAGATCTTTGTATTTCCAATTAGCTCATTTATATCCATTAACTCATTTCAGTATAAGCCACTCAGGTAAGTAAAAGAAGGTATCATTATTTCCATATTAGAAATCAAGGCACAGAGAAAGTAAATGACTTGTCCAGAGTCACTCCATTTTCTCTTAATGGTAAAAAAGAATATTAGGAACAAGGGACTAGTCACAGTGAGATCCAAATATGCTTTGTAGGCAACTGGCTTACAAGTTTAAATTAAAACTTTCGGAGTATATTCCAATATCCATCTAAATTACTATGCATATTCAACCAAGTGACCAATGTTTTTACTTTTCTCCATGAGGAGGGCCAATCTTTGCTTTGAGGGACTAATACAGAGTGATGATTCGATGAAGAAAGAGAAGCCTGTAGTTGTTACCCATAATCACATTTTTATCCTGGACTGTTACTTTTATACCAAATTGCCCTTGGGCAAACCACTTCTCCATTGTAGCCTTAGTTTCCTTGTTAGTAAGAAAAAAATCTAAAATTTAGAATATATCCATCATTACTACTTGACCTAATCTATAACGGACAAGGGGCTTCCCTGATAGCTCAGCTGGTAAAGCAACTGCCTGCAATGCAGGAGACCCCAGTTCGATTTCTGGGTTGGGAAGATCCCCTGGAGAAAGGATAGACTACCCACTCCAATATTCATGGACTTCCCTGGTGGTTCAGATGGTAAGAAATCGGCCTGCAATGCAGGAGACCTGGGTTTGATTACTGGGCTGGGAAGATCCCCTGGAGGAGGGCATGGCAACCCACTCCAGTCTTCCTACCTGGACAGAGGAACCTGGAGGGCTACAGTTCGCAGGGCCACAAAGAGTTGGAAATGACTGCAGTGACTTAACACAACACAGCACAGAACAAAAGGGATAAAAAATAGGAAAGAGAGAAAAACCGTGCGAATAAACTTATGTGATTTACTTGTTCTGACTTTACTTGTTTTTGACTTTATCATAAATTTACTTGTTTATGACTTTATCATAAATTCACTTCTCCTTTATGAGCCTCAGCTTACTCTTTGAAAAGAGGCATTGAAATCTATGGTTTGGGGCTAATTTTGTTGTTTAGTCACTAAGTCATGTCTGACTGTTTGTGACCCCGTGGACTGCAGCACGCCAGGCTTCCCTGTCCTTCACTGTCGCCCTCAGTTTGCTCAAATTCATGTCCACTGAATTGTTGAGGCTATCTAACCTACTCTTCCTCTGACCCACACCCATCTCCTTTTGTATTCCATTTTTCCCCAGCATCAGGGTCTTTTCCAACTCTTCACATCAGGTGACCAAAGTATTGGAACTTCAGCAACTCAGAAGTTAAAAAAATGGTGACTTTATGATAAATAATATAAAGTTTGCTAGAGTGCATTGATATCTGTGGGTTTTCAATAAAGTAATAGTTACCTAATTAGATAATGTCAAACCTTAATTTAAACTCACTTCACTGACTAAAGAATCTAATAGATAAGCAGGGTTTTGCTTGTTTACCATGAGGTTCAGGCTATAGTAACAAAGACAGACAGAAGTTACCTCTTATAATTACTCCCAGCACCCTCTTTAAGACCTTAGAATGGATCTAAATATTACGTGCTAGTGAATGAAACGAACTGTAGTCATATAGCCTGGAAATTCTGGAACGGAGGACATCATTCCTCACTGAACACTCCACCAGTGCTTTAGTGACTGGATAAGAAAAGCAGCAAGTGTTCTTTCTTAAGTTTCCAAAGAAAAAAGCAAAATGGGAAGAATAAATTAATTTCAATAACAGGAGTATTTAATTTAATTGCTATGTTTAAAATCACAAAGTAACCATGGTCAGAAGCTAAGTGTGCAGATTCCAGTCATTCATCTATTGTTTTATTTGCCTTGCCTCATACTCTCTAAGAAGCCACATTCCTCTACATAGACATACCCACCTCACAGCAATCTAACCATGTCCCCTCCATCACTGTGTATAGGGGGAAAAGTATGTTTCCTTGCCCAAAACTAATGGTTAGATTCTAGAAGAATCATTTAATCTCCCTGGATCTTAGTTTATGTATCTGAAAATGGGAAAATAATAATGATGGTAAATACCAACTTCATCAGACTATTGTATGAATCCCAGCGAATTGCTCAAAAGTATTTTAAAGCATACTATTTATAGATATAAATATTATCAGAGGCAAGAAAGAGTTTAGATTCCTTAGTCCTACTCCTTTCAATTCCAGACTTTGAATGCCAATTTCCTTTATATAAATCATAGACTTGAGAAAGTATTTTTTTTTTTAATCTTGTGATATGCCCTATTTTAAAGTAATAAAAGTTCCCTGGAGGCCAATGGATATATATTCAATTCTATTCAGAAACCATGACTTCAAAAGACATGGATTGTGCATCAAAGTATCTCTTCCAAGGTATTTATCAATTATAAAGGAAAAATACTAACTTTACAAAGGAGCAATCTGGCATACACCATCTTAGACAAGTAATTAAGGTTAATATCTGTAACAAGGCATACAGGCATAGTGAACCTGCAATATGATGCAGTGAAAGGACACAGCACCACTTCTGCAGTATTTGTGCCCTTAAAAAAGCAGACTTCAACCTAATCATGAGAAAACATCAGCCAAACCCACCATGAGAACATTGTATCAAAAGCCCCAAGGTCAAAGAGAAAAAAGAAAAAGGAAAGACAGAGACTGTCACAGTTCGGAGGAGAATAAAGAAACAGAATAATTAAATATAACAAGGAATCTTGGATTGAATCCTGGAGCAGGCAGAAGACATTAGGAAAAACAAAACAAAAAACTGATGAAATTTGGATAAGGTCTGTATTTTAGTTAATAGTACTATGAAAGTGA
This sequence comes from Muntiacus reevesi, assembly GCF_963930625.1. Classification (NCBI taxonomy): domain Eukaryota; kingdom Metazoa; phylum Chordata; class Mammalia; order Artiodactyla; family Cervidae; genus Muntiacus; species Muntiacus reevesi. Next base: position 56,157,775 of record NC_089256.1, read on the forward strand.
AAGCGTTAGTCACTCAGTCGTGTCTGACTCTGTGACCATGAACTGTTGCCTTCCAGGCTCCTCTGTCTGTAGGATTCTCCAGGCAAGAATAGTAAAGTGGGTTGCCATTTCCTTCTCCAGGGGATGTTCCTGACCCGGGGATAGAACCTGGGTCTCTTGCATTACAGGCAGTCTCTTTATCATCTGAGCCACCAAGGAAGCCCTGCTACAGTATAGTATTGTAGTGATGTTTATTTCTAGGTTTTGATACCTGTGTTATAGTTATGTAAGTTTCTAGAAGAGTTTGAATGAAATTCTAATATTTAGGAAAGAATTCATGTTCTTAATTTTCCAAAGGGATATAGAAAAAAATCAGGCTCGATACTTTTTGAAATTTGTTTCTTAGAACACTACATTTCCTTATAGGTTGGGTGACCATATCATACATTATCCAAATCAGGATTCTTTTGAAAAGCAAGAAAATGCTATTATTAATAGTATTAAAAAAAAATGCACGCCTGAAGATTTGGGGAAAAGTTAGGGAAGAAAAACTACAATCACATCAATCACAGTTGCTTTATTTTTATCAGTTTTATGTATTTGGGTTCTGAGAAAGGTTTTCTTTTTAGAAAACTTTTCCTTTAAAAAATAAAAAAAAAATCCACTGTATTAAGCTAAGAAACTCTCTGATAGTCTGTTCAGTCCACAAAGAGTTATAATGCCCATGGCTCTTATTCATCTTTCACAACCAAGCTCAAATCCTTTCTCTTCCACAATGCCTTCCCAAATAGTCAAGGCAAAAGTTACTTTTTATTCTATCACATTTCATATATGCATCTCAAACATTTCATCCATTTTTCTGAGAATCAGAGTCACAAGTATGGCTATTCATCTATACAACTAATCTAATATTTCTCTACCTTGGAATTATTGCTATTTGGGGCTAGGAAATTATTTCTAAGAGGGGAGTATGTCCTCCAGATTTTAGAAAGCTAAGCAGTAGCACTTCAACCCCAGGTGTGGCAACCAAAAATGTTGTCCAATGTCCCCCAGGGATAAAATCATCTCCTGTTGAGAACCACTGAACTAAACGAAGAATAGAACATGATATATCATGAGTATTCAGATCAAACAGATCTGGTCTTACATTGCTAATATGGTTCTCACTAACTGTGTGATCTTGGGCAAATCTAACCTCTCTGAATTTTATAGTTCCTCTTCTATAAAATAAGGATATTAATAGCATCAAATTCATAAGTTGTCTACAAAGATCAAACTAACTTTAATAAATAAGGATTTGTAAAAGCTCTATGCACATGTGCCCACCTGCTAATGTCTTCCAGGAAGGTTTGGGGAAGGATATAAAATTAAGCTGGAACTTGGAGTCATATTGCAAAGGCATTAAAGGAAGCCTATTGCCAATAATCAATACTGTCAATAAATAATTAACTACATCATCATTGAATTATGATTTCCTGAAGTCCAAAGCTCAGTTCACCTTAACTTTGCCATGGGCAACACCTTCTTGGCTGTCAGGATGCCTTTTCACAGATTTTATTTATACATATATACATATATATATACATATATATATATATATATATATATATATATATATATATCAGATTGGATTACAGAATGCCTCCCCAGTCCTCATCGTAAGTTTTATTTCATGAGAATTCTCTGTGGCCTCAGAATCAAAAGGCTGGAAAGAAAAAGTTGACATTACTTTACATTCAGTGAACTTGGCATTTCACTCGAGTCAGATGCCCTTCATTTCTAGTCATTTCTGTGAGCCCTTTAAGAAGAAGATGGGCCATGAAGACAGAGGGACAAGCTGGGCATGAAGGAGAGGCAGACAAAAGGCCAAGTCCCCAAGCTGGCTCTTGAGCATTTCAGGCACCTGAACTTAATCTGTGCGACAGGAACGTGGTGTCATTTGATATGAATGCCACCAGTCACATACTTTTCGTTAAAAGCTTTCATACGCCCACCCCTGGCTCCCTCTTTTATTCTAGTCTCAAAAACAGAGGGTGAAGTTTAACAACTCCGGTTACAGAAGGCCTGTGTGCTGGTTAGGGTAAAGGATAGGGGTGTAGCGGGGTGTGTGTGTGTGTGTGTGTGTAGTATTCTTGACTTTACAGCGATTATTTACCAGCTGAGTGACTGGGCCCCTGGTTTGCTTCAGGTGCTGTCTGCCAGCAGTTCACTGCCCAGAGTCTCAGTTTTCCTTATTACAACCATCTCTTGCTTCCTGTTTACCCTGGGTAAAGAGACCAGGTTTCATGCCTGCAGGCCCACATTCCTTTGCTGAGCAGGTTTTCTAAGCCTCAGGCTACAGGTTTCACCCTCCCATTGTAGCAAGTGAAGCATGTTGAAATAAAAAGTAAGTCCATCCAACATCGAACAATGGAAATCACTTGGGAAGCTGCACAGCTGAACAGAATATTTATATCATCCTTGCACGATTACTTGGAATTATCTTTATAGAGACACTGTGACTGTGAGTATGTTTAGGAGCATAATAGAGCAAAAGGGAGGATGAGGCAGAAGCTTTTTTCCCTACAAATTCTAATTTCCATCTTCATCCTATTCTATTTCCCCAACCCTCCTCGTGCATATTTGCACATGCACGCACACACACATACACACACACACTTTAAATTCTAGCTTAAGTGAATGACTCTTTGTCCAAGAACATTTTATACACCTTTGTAATTTGCAGCTTCTAATCATGTTTCTTTTACTTAAAATGTCTTTCTGCATCTGCTTTGATGGCTAAATCACTCTTGAGTTTCACAAGTGTTAGCACATTTGTTAACTTCTGGACTTAACTATTCTTTTTGCTGGGCTCTGATAGAATCTTTTGATTCTCTCCATCAACAGTATTTGCACACTAAATTATAATTTGTTAAGTAGGCCCTTGGACTGCAAGGAGATCCAACCAGTCCATCCTAAAGGAGATCAGTCCTGGGTGTTCATTGGAAGGACTGATGTTAAAGCTGAAACTCCAATATTCTGGCCACCAGATGCGAAGAGCTGACTCATTTGAAAAGACCCTGATGCTGGGAAAGATTGAGGGCAGGAGAAGGGGACAACAGAGGATGAGATGGTTGGATGGCATCACCAACTCAATGGACATGGGTCTGGGTGGACTCCAGAAGTTGGGGATGGACAGGGAGGCCTGGAGTGCTGCGGTTCATAAGAGTTAGACATGTCTGAGCGACTGAACTGAACTGACCATTTTTTGCATTCTCCCTCTAGATATAAATGTCTGGAGGGCAAAATCTGTTTTATTCTTCTTGCTATCCCAACAATTAGGGCATCCCTGGTGGCTCAGCGGTAAAGAATCTGCCTGCCAGTGCAGGAGACACAAGTTCAATCTCTGGGTTCCAAAGAGCCCCTGGAGAAGGAAATGGTACCCTACTCCAACATTCTTGCCTGGAAAATCCCATAGACAGAGGAGCCTGGCAGAATACAGTCCATGGGGTCACAAAAGAGTAGGACAGAGCTCAACAAATAAACAAACAACAAAATCCCAATGATTATCTACTGCATTGCTCTGCATATATTAAGAGTATGCCAGGTGGATACTTAACAAATATTTGTTAAGGAATGCCATAACAATCCAGTGGTTAGGACTCAGTGCTTTCATTGTCAAGACCAATGAAATTAGTCATTCAATCTAGGTTCAATTCTTAGTCAGGGAATGAAGAATCCAAAAGCCAAGGAGCCAAACAATTAAAATAACAAAAATAAACAAATAAATAAATATTTGTTCAGTCTATGTGGTGGGAAACCAAGGGGTTAAGAATATAAAGTTACATTTGATTACTAAAATATTGGTTCAGTTTCAGAATTCCCTCAGAAATAAGAAGATGCCAGACAAAAGTAAAAAAGGGTTGGTCTGTAACTCACTTTGATTAGGCTATAGAGCATTCATGATCTATTTACTATTATTCTACAGCTCTGGACTCAATCACTGGTTCCTCTCAACAAGACTCTCCACACAAAGAATCCATTAAGACAATGTGAAATCAAGCACAGTTATCAGTTAGATCCTTGATCTATAATTTGCTTAATAAATACCACTCTGTAACCTGTCTACACTGACTAAACTCACTTTAATTGTTCCTGCAAATTGCAAGCCCTCCAAGCTTCATGTAGATTAGAGAATATATCACAAGATTCCTTTAGCTGCTCCTTATTGATCATGCCTCTAATTATGGGTAGCCATAGTAATGGTGGCTTAAGTTGATTTTCAAAACATGGAGCTAGTCTTGACAGTTCAAATTGGTTGGAACATCTGACCATTTAACTTGGCCTATGTAAATGTCCAAAGAATGACCTCTTGATGTCAGAGGGCCAAAAACTCCACCCTCAGATCATTCTAATGCTGCCATTTTCTGAATATGCATCTGAAGAAGAAGCAGGTAACTCAGGTATGCCTGCATGGAACACGGATCGCCTCAGCTTTTTGTTGTCTCCAATCACCTTTCTCCATGCCTCAGACCACCCTGCTTGTTTATTTCATAAATATCTTAAGCCTCTTGCCTTTGGGGAGGCAGATTTGAGATCTGTTCTCCTCTCTTCCTTTTTGGCTTCCTTGTGAAGAAATCCTTTCTCTGCAAAAAAACTCAGCATCTAAGCATTTGGCTTGCTGCGCATTGGGCAAATGAAACTAATTCTGTAACAAATGGCTAAAAGAAGAAAGATATGGCTAGAAGTTGCAAATATAAAGTGGGTGAAACAATTAAGAATAAGTGACCTTGGTTGTAAAAATATGGTATCATATCCTACCCTATCATATATCATAGCAGTGACTATTAATATGCACACACACAGACTTCCTTCTGGTTTTTAGACATTTCCTTGAGCACTGACAAATTGTTTGAATGGAGAAATACAGTTATTATAATACCTCAGTCAATTCACTTAACCACTCTAAGTACCTTCACTTTTAAAGTGGAGATAGCATTCTGACCTCAAAGAGTTTTTGTTAGTTGAATTACATGAAAACATGCAAACTGTAATCAATAAATATCATGTAATTACAACATTTATATGAAATTATTATGTCTTATAATAATAAAAGCAATATCAAAAATGTTATTTTCTATTTTCACAACTGTTTTATATGAGTAATGCAAAGTATGTGAATGTGCAGATTGAAAAAGTTGGTAAGGCTTGGAGATAAGCAAGAATATCTGGAAAGAGTTGACTATCATACTTATTAGATGTAGAAATGATGCAGAGTTAGTGAGTTAGGTAAAAGAAGTAATGAATTTTGACACAGTATTTCATAAATTAATGGAGATTTTTTAGATCAGTGCTGAAGGACTTAAAGATAGTATAAATTTTAATTTGAATGCAATTTACCCATTAAAGCTCCTTCCTCAGGTACCTTTCAGCCCAATCAATCCCATGACTCAGCTTTGCCCCAGTGTTGTATGATCTGACACCTATATTACCAGTTCAACTTTCTCTCCTGAGCTTCAAACAGACCTAAATTTCTAACTTCCTGGCAACCAGTTCAACTCCACATTCCAAGAACACTTCAAACTCAACATGTCCTAAACAGAATCCCCAAACCTACTCTTCTTTTAGTTCTCTCCATTTAAATTAATGGACTCACCATCTACCAAAACAGACCATACCATCTTTGACTTCTTCTTCTCATTCACCTACCATATCCTATCAGTTATCTTCTTCCACTGATATCCTGAATATCTCAAGATGTCTTTGTTTCTCTCCATTCCTTAATGTAGTTTAGGTACTTATATGTACCATATGAGCCAATACAATTATGGTGAGAAATACACAAGATTAAACTCCAGCTAAGCTGTCTGTGTCTAAGACACTCCATGCACTTTCAACTGTCTCCACATCTTTGCATCTGATCCAAACTTCTTTTTCAGTTCTTCAATACTTATTTTAAAATCTTTGTATTTTTATCTGCTTCCTCTATTAAGCAATGCCTTCCACAAAGGCAAGAATCTTGTCTCATTTATATTTGTATTCTTAATCACAATCATAATACCAACAACTTGTAGGGACTAGAAAACATTTGTCAAATAAAGAGATTCCAAGTGCTATAGAATAAAAGACTCTGAGTAAAAACAAAAAATGAATTTTATAACTGTACTTTTAAAAATAAATTATTCCATTAGATCATAAATAATTTGAAATTTTTGACTGTGGATAGCTCGGTTCAACATAATTCTCTCTCTTCTGCCATTGTGGGTTTCCTAAATTGAATTAGGGCTTCCCTCGAAGCTCAGTTGGTAAAAAATCTGCCTGCAATACAGGAGGCTCTGGTTCAATTTCTGGACTGGGAAGATCCCCTGGAGAAAGGATAGGCTACCCACTCTAGTATTCTGGCCTGGAGAAAAAGAGTCAAAGAGTCAGACATGACTGAGTGACCTTCATTTTCAAATTGAATTAAATTGTTTCAGGTATTTCATTTAGTTATGCATTTCCCCCATATTCTTTTACTTTTTCCTATTTCATTCATGAGAGAAATTAAGAAAAACTAGTTTAAATCACCCTTTAAAAATTGTATTATACCAAAATATTCATTTAAAAGGGATTCTATATCCCCAGAATTACTATTCTTATTTATACTTTTGCATTAATATAACTGAGTATTAATCAAAGCCAATTTTGGAAAAAGTCCTAAACACAAATAACTCTGTGACATAAAAACCAAAAACAAAAGAGAAACCAAGACACAAAGAACTGGATCAGAGCAGTCATCATCTCATATCCCAGACTGAGATCACTTGTTTTCTTAGAGATCTGGGACTCAGGGTGGCCTTTGACTAAGAAACGGTTTGGCAAATGAGGTTCCAGACTATTTTTAGGAAGAAAGAAGACTTTGAAAGAATAGTTGAATGAGAAAATCCTTAAAGAAAATACGCTTAACAGATTCACAAAGTAGTTTGATTGACTGAAAACCAACCAATTAATTAACCAACCACTTGCCCCGCTCATACCCATATATGCACGCACACGTGCACACATACGTACACACACACACTAACACACACACACACACACACACAGACACCCGCTATTCTTACTTCCATCTAAGGAGAGCTATATGAACCTCAAGTTTCCCTTTTAGCCTTGGCTGATGGGAAGTCTTGGGCAAAATGTAATGTTACAGTCTATTAGCTGCATTCGTGGATATTTGGGGGGTAGTTATTCCACCACAACCCCTTGTTTAAACTTTCTATTTTATATTGGAGTATAGCCAATTAACAAAGTTGTGATAGTTTCAAGTGAATAGCAAAGGGACTTAGCCATATGTATACACGTGTCCATTCTCCCGTAAACTCCCCTCCCATCCAGGCTGCCACTTAACATTGAGCAGAGTTCCCTGTGCTATACAGTAGGACCTTGTTTCCACTCCCTTTTGATATTTTATTTTTCATCTTCCTTTTAAAATATTCGATTTTATTTCTATATGGCAGAAAAAAATAAAGCACTATCAAGTATTAGAGCCATGCAGTGGTATTTCTCTGCAGGTAACAGAACTTGTTTTTTAGTCCTTTACCCTGAATTTCTTCCCCCAAAGAACACTCAGAGAATAACTGTTTAAACATATCAGGTATGAGAAATAAGAGAAGACTTGGCCCAGGAAGTGATGGATGCCATAACCAAAGCAGGTGGTATTCATTTTTGACTTGTAATAAAAAAAGTGACTACTACTTCAAAATATATATTATATTAATTATTAGAACCAGATTCCCTTTAAAGGCAGGAAATGGCTTTGGAAACATACATTATTAAGCTCTTTCAGGTGGATTAACATGTATTTAAAAAAAAAAGAAACATAAATGACTCTGCACTTTAATAAGGAAGAGGAAAAGAACAGGGGTTTGGGGAAGAACAAGAGCAGGAAAGAGAAGACGAGATTCTGAAGCAATGCATCTGAGCGTTATTGTTAATAATATCTTTAAAAATAAGAATATCCAATATTCCATCTGAAGTTCTGGGTGTCATTGTAATGTAAATTCCTATCGTATCTCCCAGAAGTCCTCAGTGAGTCTTCTGTCATGCATATGTCTTTGTGTCACTGTTGTGTTGTTCTATATGACTTTGGATGGTTAAGAGTCAGACTAGGGGCTGATGTTGATGCTTGGGTTGAGGTATGGTGAATTAGAAGAATCACATAATCCACACAATGAACTAATTTAGCGCCTTCAAGAGCTTGACATCAGAGGCAAACCTTGAGGCTATAAGCCCCTGAAGACACCTACATCAATCTTAAAAGGACACTTGCCTTTTGCTGAGAGCAGAATGGGATTCTAGCCCACTTCACTTATGTATTAGAGGAAAAGAAGACCCCCTCTAGCCTCTAATCACATACGATTTGCCTCAGATCCTTTTTATAAAATAATGGATTTATCAATTTAAATTATTTGTTTATACACATACATACTCACTTACATAAAGAAGTGTGTTTAAAATAAAGCAAGAAATGGAATATATGCCATCCAACCATAGAAAGACTTAAATGCAGACTGCCATATTTTGAATTTACAGCAAATAAAGAATTGTGATATTCTAAAATGATGACAGCCTATAAAGATAAAATAGAAAGGACAGAGAAGGCAAGAATTTTGAAGCCCTTATATATATTCTTATATATATCTGGTTTTGTTGAAAATACAAAGGCTGATTTTTCACTGCATTTCTAGTTCTGTTTTACTTTCTGACTATTCAGGGTGTCCAAGGACAGCTTAAGTCTCCCTAGGAAAGTTGAAATAATAGTAGAAGGGGACCTCTCAGCCATCTGAGACAAATTTAAAATCTATTTGGGAAGATGAGGTTTAAAGACATAAAAAATACTCTTAATTTCTTTATAATTTATGAAGCATTTATATATAGTTTATCCCATTTAGCCTTACAATGGCCCAGTGAGGTTCAGAGGAAAAGCAGTTGTTCTTCATGTCCATTTTAGAGATAATACTACCAAGGCCTAGAGGAAAAAAGTGATTAAACATGATCACAGAGCTATATCTGACTTCCTACTTAACACTATTCTACATTCCTTCTCTGAATAAAATAATTATAATTTAATTATACCCAAAAAATTCTATATACACTGTAAGCAATAAACAAAGATAAACACAAGTATTGCAATTTTTCAACAATATTACACTATAATTTTTGCTAAGAAATTAGCAAGAGGAAATAGCATCATATGGTTAATATAAATATTATGCATTTTTTCTAATATAAAACAGCTCCATTGTTTACTAAAAAAATTCTATAAATCTATTATAGCTTTTGTCTATATAAAACCCAGGTTGAATCTTATCATTTCTTTAACAGTACATGTTTTAAAAGCACATAGATTCTCCAAAAAACTAATTTAAGAGTGATGCCCAAGCTGCCTCCTACCTTGCAAATTTCGAGAAACTTCTCACTTGTGTATTTCATAGGGTGCTCAGTGAAGGTAGCGTAAGGCACCTCAGTGGACCACGGATTCCAGCGGACTAACAGTGACAGTTGCTCAGAACTCCCCCAGTAGATCCTAAGGCCTTCTCCTTGTCTCCTGTAAGAGAGAAGCTTTCCTTTAGATTAGTCAACTTCATTAGATTAAACTAAAAAGAAAAGGATGCAAAGGAAATGTACTACCCCAGTCAGCCTTGGAATTGATGCTAAGATAAGAGGCTGACCTACCAACTAGCTGAATTCTTCCAAGGAATTTAAGAGGGAAGAAAAGGATGGATTTGGTCTCAAACATGATGAGTGACGGACAGAGACGCCTGGTGTGCTGCAGTCCATGGGGTCATAAAAACACGCCTTGGCAACTGAACAACAACATGATGAGTTCAAGGTGTTGTTGAGAATTCTGTGGGTTAATGCTTGGTTGGAAATGTGACTCAGGTATTCTGGACAGAAACCAAGGCTGGAAATAAGGATACTGAAGTGATGCCAATATTCTGATGGTCCAAGTTGAAATAAGGATATTGAAGTTATGCCAATATTCTGACGGTCAAAGTTAAAAGAAAAAGGAAGAAAGAAGAGTCAAGATGGCAGGACAGGAACTGAAACATGGAAGACATAGTCAACATGGGAGATGGTTTCAAGGAGAAGGAAGATAATAACAACTACAGAATCTACCAAGCAGGAAAACCAGGCAGGAAATGACTGAGAAAAGACATTGGGACTTCTGTAGTAGAAGGGTATGTTTGATCTTTAAGAGAATTGATGGCCAATTCAAAATGCCCTGTGACCTCAGCTTATACATCTCCTGGTTCTCTATTCTCTGCACACATTTCATCCACAAGAATTGCACCAACAAACATGCCAGAGCTCTGCCTGGTCACAGTTCTGATCCACAGCATGTGGGAGGCACCACTATCTTTTAGAGACCAAGCCTATTTAGTAAACCCAAGTGCAGAGCAAGAGGAAGTAGATTTGGGAGCTTGATAGGAGGGGAGTTGTGGGAGAGGAATGCGGTCTCATTGAATAACAAGTCTGTAATCTCTGGCCTCTTCTTTTTGCCTGTACCCTTCAGAATTTACAGTTTGTGGTTTCAGACATTTCTGAATGTAACAAGGTCCCTGAGGTTAAGCCAATCTCAGGTGCTTTGCATTGGACAAGCTTTGAAACTAAGTTGCCTGTAATTCTGAGCAGCCCCATGGAACATCACAGAGCTCTCATTTCTTCTAGAAATTAAATCCTGGGATCTAGAAGGAAAAACCAGAGCTCAATTGTGATGCCTTCACAAAGCTGTCACTTCCTGTATTAAGGACAGATTCCTCTGGGAATGTTATTGTGGTTTCCAAATGTTTAGCCATGTAGAGATGTGTATAAACACAATTTCACACCTCCATATAAAACACCCCGACTGGCCTCAGCTTCTTACACAAGGGAAGTAAGAAAAGAGCCTGGAACATTCTGCTGCCCAATTCTCAGATTTTTGATAATTCTATCTGAAAGCTGATATCCCGCCTTTTTTTGTCCTTAATCCTTTGCCCAGGAAAGAGAAAAAAAAAAAGAAAGAAAGAAAGAAAGAAAAAGAAAAGAGAACAATTAAAATATTGAATATCGCTAAAGTTCCCTTTCTGCGGGTTCATTTTCTTAGCTGCTATACTGGCTTCCTTGATGGCTCAGAGGGTAAAGAATCTGCCTGCAATGCAGGAGACACAGCAGATGGGGTTCGACCCCTGGATAAGAGAGATCCTCTGAAGGAGGTAATGGCTACCCACTCCAGTATTCTTGCTTGAAAACTCTCATGGCCAGAGAAACCTTGTGGGATTCGGTCTATAGGGCTGCAAAAGAGGCAGACATGACTGAGTATACACACTGACATTTATCTCCCCCCCACCCACCCGTACTTTACTTCATTCCCTTTTTTTCCCTGGCCTGATGATAAGCCTTAAACTCTATGAATATTCTATGTATGCTGGTTAATGGAGCATTCTGGCTTGAGTCCATTAAAACAACTTGCATGATACAATTATTTACTACTACATATGTCAATTTATGTGCTGGATGCAATTTTCCTTTTATCCAAAGGGGATGAAAATCTGCCAAGATAGTTTTCCCAGTAAATATAGTTTATATTCTTTCACTTTAGGGAAACCCCCAAAGGAAGTTTAAAAGCATGAAATTCAAGAGGGACCCTATTTCTAAGCAACTGATCAATTTGAGTGTGGCAATGCCTTTCAGAGATGTAGTATACTACTTCTAAATAGACAAGTTCAGCCAACCTTCTCTCCTGAGCTCCAGAAGTGATAGCTGAGAAGAGAAATCTACAACCAAGCAGTTTCTCCAAAGGTAAAACTAAAGTGGTATTTCTCAGCAAATCTTTTAGAACCAGAGTGCCATAAAAATCTTATCATATTCATATTCTATCAAATATCATTAGGGCAACTGTGGAGAATATGACAAGGAATGCTTTATTAAACAGTTTTTTGTGGTACCACGGGAGTGGTCATCTGAGGGGAGAGAATGGAATAAAAAATGCAATGAACAGGAAGTCAGGGAGTTCTATGGAAGAGTCTTGGTTTTGACACTTAATGCTATGTGACTATATAGCCAAGCTCATTTCTCTTTCTGAATCTCAATTTCCCCATATTTTCTTTAGGGTATTTCCATGTGGTGATATTTTATGACCTCAGTAACTCTGTTTAAGTGGTGTAGACAGCTATGGTCATGATGCTTCTAGAATTACCCAGTCAAGGATATACAAGTTCTACAAGAAACCTACAGACTGTCGCTTCTTTAGTTTCAGTTCAGTCCAGTTCAGTCGCTCAGTCGTGTCCAACTCTTTGCAACCCCATGAATCGCAGCACACCAGGCCTCCCTGTCCATCACCAACTCCTGGAGTTTACTCAAACTCATGTCCATCAAGTCGTGATGCCATTGAGCCATCTCATCCTCTGTCATCTCCTTCTCCTCCTGCCCCCAATCCCAGCATGAGGGTCCTTTCCAATGAGTCAACTCTTTGCATGAGGTGGCCAAAGTATTGGAGTTTCAGCTTCAGCATCAGTCCTTCCAATAAACACCCAGGACTGATCTCCTTTAGGATGGACTGGTTGGATCTCCTTGCAGTCCAAGGGACTCTCAAGAGTCTTCTCTAACACCACAGTTCAAAAGCATCAATTTTTCAGCACTCAGCTTTCTTCACAGTCCAACTCTCACATCCATACTTCACCACTGGAAAGACCATAGCCTTGACTAGATGGACCTTTGTTGACAAAGCAACGTCTCTGCTCTTTAATATGCTATCTTGGTTGGTCATAATTTTCCTTCCAAGGAGTAAGCATTTTTTAATTTCATGACTGCAATCACCATCTGCATGTGATTTTGGAGCCCAAAAAAATAAAGTCTGCCACTGCTTCCACTGTTTCCCCATCTATTTGCCATGAAATGATGGGACCAGATGCCGTGATCTTAGTTTTCTGAATGTTGAGCTTTAAGCCAACTTTTTCACTCTCCTCTCATTTTCATCAAGAGGCTCTTTAGTTCTTCTTCACTTTCTGCCATAAGGGTGGTATCATCTGCATATCTGAGGTTATTGATATTTCTCCCAGCAATCTTGATTCCAGCTTGTGCTTCTTCCAGTCCAGCGTTTCTCATGATGTACTCTGCATAGAAGTTAAATAAGCAGGGTGACAATATACAGCCTTGACGTACTCCTTTTCCTATTTGGAACCAGTCTGTTGTTCCATGTTCAGTTCTAACTGTTGCTTCCTGACCTGCATACAGGTTTCTCAAGAGGTAGGTCAGGTGGTCTGGTATTCCCATCTCTTTCAGTATATTCCACAGTTTATTGTGATCCATACAGTGGAGCATCAAATTAGCCCCACTGAGGAGAACAGTGGGGCTGTTCTGAGAATATCTTCTGCTGCAAAACCCTCAGCCAGTATTGATCCATCACTCCTCAGGAAATTTAGCACCTACCACTTTAGCACCTCAGGAACTTCTACAAACATGAAAAAGAACAAATCAGGCACCATGTGGTGGAATAATAGTCTAAGGTTTATAAACTGTAGAATCTCAGAGCCAGAAGGACTTTTGGAATATAGAACTGAGTGCCTTCTTTCTGGAGGTGAGAAAACTGAGTTTCAGAAAGGACTAAGGCTTTCCTCAAGCATCACTACACACAGGGGTGACCTGGTGAGAGCCCTGGTCTCTCAAGATTCCATTTAGGGGTCTTTTCATCATCCTGGGCTATAATTACAAAATACATCCCAAGTTAAGTTCCTGCCATTACACAATGCAGCCTCATTTCCAACAGACACAGAGGTAAAAGAATTCGCCTGAAGGAGCCAGTCATAATCTGTGGGCACCAAGCCTGCCCAGGGATCCCAGCTAAAGGTCAGAAGGCCCTGTCTCAAAGGAGCTGTAAACTTTTTATATACTCTTAACATAAGCAATTATGAGATTATAGGAAAATAAGTTAGCCCTAGAAGTGTAGGGGGAATTTATAAAAATGTTATGTCACCAGGATGAGAAGACTGGGTCTTTCTCACTGAGCTTCTCTGTTCAGATTAATCAACATGGGAGCATCGTCCCACATAAATGATGTCAAAATCAAATTATTTCACAAAGAAAATTCAATAGCCTTCTTTTCAAAATCATACTCTAAAGGTAAACCTTGGCTTTCACTAGTTCTATGTCTTTGGACATTTCACACTACCTTTCTGATGTTAGGCAACCACAATTTCATGAAGAACAAGAGGATAATAGATGAAAAAATGTTTTATATGCTGGAAGGTTCTGTCCAACTAGCAAATATTAAGTCCCTATCATGTACCATAATGCTTACTGGGTACTGTTAGAGGTTTTATTTCTTTTTTTGTATTTGACACTTATAAGCAATTAAAAAAAAATATTTTTATAGAAACAGATGAAGTTCACTTCACGGGAAATAAGATAAAGAATATGACCAAGTTTAATCGGAACATTATCTGAGTCTAGCGCAGAGGAGATGCTAAAGTCTTCTATGCGTTACTTCACCTATTAATCCCTTTTCCTCCAGCTGATTCTGAGTCCCAGGGTATTCCTTATGTGTTCAGCTTCTGCTTCACATAAGTGTATTGATGTATATACTTTCCTGTGCATGTTCAGTAACTTCAGTTGTGTCCAACTCTTTTTGACTTCATGGACTGTAACCCACCAGGCTCTTCTGTCCATGGGATTCTCCAAGCAAGAATATTAAAGCAGGTTGCCATGCCATCCTCAAGGGGATCTTCCCAACCCAGTGATGATGGAACCCTGGTCTCATGTCTCCTGCATTGGCAGGCAGGTTCTTTACCATTAGCACCACCTGGGAAGCCCATATGATTTCCTACTTAGACTTAAATCCATCACAGACTCTCATTTACCTTATGACAAACTTTCAATTCTGTTCTTCAGACTGAATATGCACAGTTCTGTAAAACTTTTCTAACATCATCTTTTAAAAAACTTTTCTAAATCATCTTTTAAATCACCTTAGAGATGGTTCTCTACAACATTCTTAAGTTGTCTATCTTCAATTCCATCATTTAATCAGCAAATTCTCTGTGCGGTGTACTATCAGGAGTAGAGAAATGGATAGGGTTCAATCCCTGAACTCTAGTGAAAGTGAAAGTGTTAGTCACTCAGTCGAGTCCAACTCTTTGTGACCCCATGGACTGTAGCCCGCCAAGCTCCTCTGTCTATGGGATTCTCCAGACAAGAATACTGGAGTGGGTTGCCATTTCCTTCTCCAGGGGATCTTCCTGACCCAGATATCGAACCCGGATCTCGTGCATTGCAGGCAGATTCTTTATCACCTGAGCCACCAGGGAAAGTCTGAACTCTAGAAGCCCATGATCTTTTACTTTCGTCTGCTTTCCAGGCCTAAACAGGCCCAGAAACCTGAATGTCCCATTACAGAGCACAGAAGTTCACCTATTACAGCTTATTTTGTTCCCACTTTCTATCCTTAAAGAAACCAGCTGGATCTGGCCTCCATTACCACGGAAGTGGAAACAAGAAGGTTAATGTACCTTTCACTTCTGGTAAATTTCAAAACCTCACAGAAAGGTACAGAAGCAGAAGAAAAAATCCATTAGGACTCATAAGAACTTGGTGGAGGAAGAGGGTATATAACAGCTAGAGATTGTTAGGATCCTAGTATGACTGACTGAGTTGGAAGGCTCTTTAGAGGTGTGTTTCTAGTTCTTGCATTTTATAGACATAAAAACTGAGGGCCAGAATTTTCAAAGACCAGAGTTCTTCCTTTAGTCATGTTAATTACATGTTTGACTCAGTGACTCAGACGCAGAATTCTACTCAAATACAGCTGCAGGCAGGGTGGAAGGCCCAAGCAATTACTACTTTAAATCATCACAGCAGCCCAACAGATTTTCCTGCTCCACCAAAATAAGCAGTCATATTGAAGAGAAGAGGCTTATACAGGAGAAGCTGTCGTACAAGGTCCAAAGGACCAATCATAGAAAACAAATATGGTTTAACAACACAAAAAGGAGTTCAAGTTCAATGGAGGGAAAACTTGCTTCAATTACAAGTTTTTTGAGACATGAATTATTTTTGTCAGAAAGACTCCTCTCCTTGAAGTCATTTTTAGGTGAACTAGAAAAACATGCCAACCAGTCTGGGTTAATTTGCTCATTCCACACATTTTTTCTGTCCTCAGAGAAAACTGTGCATCCTTTTGCACAATGTGATACAGTCAACATCCTTTCCCAGGACACCCCCAACTCCTGCAGCTTCCATCCAGGCTTTCACAGATGCTGTGCTGAGGTATAAAGTATCTGTTCAAAACACCAAATGAGGAGGCCAGTCTGCAGAAGGAGAGGCATGGCGGCTTCCTTGACTACCTCCTCAGCCGCCCCTCCTTCCTACTCATCTCGAATCTCAAAGCTCCACCACAGAATTAAAAACATAGCTCCAGGCGGCAAACCGAGATTTATGAGGAAGCGCAGACATTAACTCTTGCTCTAAACGCAGGGCGTGTGCTTGTAAGTAGGGGTGAGCAAACACAGGGAGGCCGCGCAGGAGGAGGGGGAGGGCGGGCAGCCAGGAGGAGAGGGTAGTTCAGAACAACACAATGTGTTTTCTAAATGGCTCCTTTTCCCTACCTCCTAGTCTGTATTGTTGCAAGGCAGGCTTCTAGGCCCCCGAAACATTAGTCCCTTGCTTATTTAATCTGCACAAAAGCAGGACCGGGGTTGGCACCCTGGAGGGTATTCAATGCTCCCCTGCTCAATGAATGACCTCAGACGAAATATTTTCCATGACAAGAACCCAAAAGACGCTGGCACAGAGTCAGACAATAAGATCTGCAGAACGTGTTTACATTCTCTCCGTGTCCCCAGGCTGTTCCAAACCCATAGGCAGGTGCTGCCTTTATCTGCTCTCTTTGCTCACCTGGCTCCCTCCCAGAAGTTTCCAGGGCCTTGGGCTCAGGGAGATTAACCATTTATTGGCATGGGGAATCAAGAAAGTTTGTTTCATGGCAGAGAGGTCAGTGATAAAGCAATAAACAGACCAACAATGTCTATAAAGAGAGAACTCAGGAGTAGTGTGGTGCTGGGGTAGTAACTTTGAGTACAGGTAGGAGGCCTGCATTCAAAAGATGGATCTATTTGCGAATAACTTAAAACATTTTCTTTTGTCTGGGCTCCAAGGGTCCTCCGTGAAACCAGGAAGTTGAACTAGATCATATCTAAGGTACTTTCAATGCCCAATAAATTATATCTGTGCAGAAAGACCAAAACAATATTTATTACAGTTAGGGCTTCCCTGATAGCTCAGCAGGTAAAGAATCTACCTGCAATGCAGGAGACCCAGGCGATGCCTGTTGGATCCTTGGGTCAGGAAGATCCTCTGGAGGAGGAAATGGCAACCCACTCCACTATTCTTGCTTGGAAAATTCCGTAGACAGAGGTGCCTGGTAGGCTGTAGCCTATGGGGTCACAAAGAGTTGGACACGACTTAGCACAGCGCATAGCATAGCATGCTTTCTGAATGTTTGCATCCCCACAGAAAAGTGAAAGTGAAAGTCGCTCAGTTGTGTCTGACTCTTTGTGACCTCATGGACTAAACTGTCCAGGGAATTCTCTCAGGCCAGAACACTGGAGTGGGTAGCATTTCCTTTCTCCAGGGAATCTTCCCAACCCAGGGATCAAACCCAGGTCTCCCGCATTGTAAGTGGATTCTTTACCAGCTGAGCCACAAGGGAAGCCCTTTGCATCCCCCCAGAACATCTGTGTTAAAATCCTAATGCCCAAGGTGATGAAATTAGGGAGTGAAGCCTTTGGGAGGTTAGGTCATGAGTGCAGAGGTCTCAGAAATAGGGTTAGTGCTTTTATAAAAGAGACCTCAGAGAGGACTTTCATCCTTCTGTTAAGTGAGGACACAGAGAGACGGCATCATGTGTGAGTCAGAAAGCAAGCCCTCACTGGATGCCGAATCTGCTGGCACCTTGATCTTGGAATTCCCAGGTTCCAGAATTATGAAATAAATTTGGGTTGTTTACAAGCTACTTAGTCTCTGGTGTTGTGTTATAATAACCTCAAAAGACTAAGACACTCTTATGATAAAACAATAAAGGCATTGGATTAGATATCCTCTGGAAGACACTCCAACAATGCACATGTCTAGCATTTCAGACCAGAAAGAGACAAGGATTATCTACTTGTGGTTTCACTTACATGACATACAGAAATATTTTACTTTCCAGAATTGATGTGAATGGATTATTTGGATGGATATCGTTTTAAAACTTACATTCTTATTTTCTTAAACAGTTTATACTAAAAATACCTAATTCTTTTATGGCTTAATAAAAATCATCATGAACCCCAGATTTTAAGATATGAAAGGGATTTAATATTTCTGTGTGTTCTATGTCCTTCACTGCTTAATTTTGCCAAAACAGAAGAAGGGTACCTAGGCAAATATTCAGACCTCCATAATACTTTGCTATCCTCTAATGTTTTCCTTTATGAAGGCCAATTGTTATATATGAAGAGTATGGCTCTTACTCAAGCTCTAAAAGAGTCTTGACTGCTAAGTTTATTAGTTCTTATATCAGCTGTCTCTTCTCTCACCATCAGGCAGTTATTTCTTGCTGCTCTCAATGTTCCTGAATCCAGCAGTTCTTTCTAATTTGCTATTTCTATACTTCTATTGACAGGCTAACTAGAAATACATTCCTATTGGAGTCACGGGTAAATAATTAAAGAAAAAATCCTCTTTCTCAGGCCTTTTCCTAAAGGGAAATGTGTCCATTTTATAACAAAAGCTTTGGTTTCACAGATACCACTTAAATGGAAAGTTAATCCCATAAAGTAGAGAGTAAATTAGTTTTAGATAAAGGAGAAGAAACTGGCTCTTTTAGTCTTGGGCATCTAAATGCTCATGTTTTAGAAGTTCCATTTGGTGCTCCATGCTTGTCAGGGTGAAACAAATTGTGATCCTAGGATTCAAAATGATAACCTGCTTGCCACTGATGAAAATGACATGAAATTTGTCATCCTTAGAGACTTACTTTGGTAGACTGGTGTTATATTCTTTACTAGGAGCCTCATATTCTGATTCTTCCTTCAAACCTTTTAGACTATAGCTCCCACAATATTTAACAATTGCTCTGAATGTCAACTTTATCAGCAAATCCCCATTAACACTCCTCTATAAAAGTTCAGAGAAATAATTCTGGATAAATTTGTAAGTAAGACTGAGTTAGGAACAGTCCCTAAGAGTTGAATCAAAGAAGTTTTCATTTGTTTAATACATGTTTACTGATCTTCGACCTTGTGCCATGTACCATGCAAAGAGTTTGAAGAACACATAACAAGACTTCAAGAAACTCAGAATAGCCTAATGGCTTTGTAAAGTAGATGGCCTTTAAGCTGGGGTTTGATGGATGTGAGGACTTTGATAAGTCAAGAAGGTGATTGAAAAAGAATAGCATTAAGTACATGGAAGATAGAGGAAATCATGAGAGCTAAGATCTAGTTGGGTTGGGGGTAGAGGAGAGAATCAGAGAAACAAAATTTAATGTGTCATTATTTGTATTTTTATAATGTTCTTGTCTATTTCTAGATGTGCTACATAAAAGTCATATGAGTAATGGAATATCACTAAACCATGAAAAGTAATGAAATAATGACATTTGCAGAAACATGGACGGACCTAGACATTATCACACTCAGTGAAGTAAGTCATAGAGAGAAAGACAAATACCTTTGATATCACTTGTATGTGGAATCTAAGAAAAATGGTACAAACAAACTCATTTAAAACAGAAACAGACTCACAGACATAGGAAACAACCTTAAGATTACTAGAGGGTGAAGGGTAGGGATAAACTAGGAGTTTAAGATTAACAGGTACATACTACTAAAATAGGTAAACAATAAAGACCCACTGCATAACACAGGGACTATACTCAGTATCTTGTAATAACTGATAATGGAAAATAACCTGAAAAATAATACATTTGTATACATATATACAACTGAATCACTTTCCTGTACAGCAGAAACTAACACATTTTTACAATATAAAAATGTTATACTATATATAACAGCCATACCTCTACCAAGAAAAAAGAAAAAAGAGGCATTTATCCCAAACAGCATTAATTCTTCAGTGCTTTGATGCTTTTGAACTGTGGTGCTGGAGAAGACGAGAGTCTCTTGGACTTCAAGGAGATCAAACCAGTCAATCCTAAAGGAAATCAATCCTGAATATTCATTGGAGGGACTGATGCTGACACTCCAATACTTTGGCTACTTGATTGGAAGAGCCAACTCATTGGAAAAGACACTGACGCTGGGCAAGATGGAAGGCAGGAGGAGAAGGGGGAGGCAGAGGATGAGATGGTTGGAGGGCATCACCAATTCCATGGACATGAATTTGAGCAAACTTGGGGAGACAGTGAAGGAGAGAAGAGCCTCTCTCATGCTGCAGTCCATGGGGTCACAAAGAGTAGCACATGACATAGTGACTGAAAAACAACAGTCCCAACCAGCTGTTCATGCCCCCAGAAGCCAGTGTGAAGACAGTCATTTTGGAGCTCACATTTTCATTTGTACTCTCTTATCTGAATTAATTCACCCTCTCCTTTTCACCACAGCTGCTCATACAACCAACTCAGAAACTTAAAGGGACTTCCAGATGCCTCTCAAATTCAGAAACACCTTCCCAGCCTGACATTCAAGACCTCAAACAGTACAATACTGCAAATGAAACAGCATTCATTTCCAGTATCTAAAGCCAGAACTCCTCAAGTCTCTAACCAAACAATTCAGCTTGCTGAACCAATCTTACAGCATTTTGCGGTAATCTCACCAATATGAAATGATTCTGTATCCTTGTCTTATATTTATCATCAAATGAATTGGGATCTGTTCAAAAAAATAGAGTTGTATGTCTAAACGATGGCCATTGCCTTCACCATATCCATCTCATAATACACACATGGCCAACCAGTTGTGAAATGAATAGACCCATGGTCTTTACTGTTAAAACTGCAAATCACAACACAATAGAAATATTCATTCCTCAGGCCAGATTGATCTGGCTGCTTCTTTTGCCTTTCATTAGTTTAGATTTATGAATTTGTTAGTTCAAAAATAAGCTCTTAAATTGGTCTCTGTTTGTTTAAAGAAGATGGGGGAATCCACCCATTTTGAGATATACATAAAATGAGATTTTTTAGAGAAATGCCAAGGACAGGACTTGTCCTTTTGCCTACAGACTGTCTATCTGTGATCCTGATCTGAAAGCACTGTACTGCGGACGCTGGCCTGCCAGCTCCTTATCGGCCCCTTCTGTGCCAGGAAGCTACCGTGTGTACAAAGGAGAGGTAACTCTTACAAAGTTACCAAGGAAAATGTCACACAATAAAGGAAACCATTTTGAGTCAACTCCTTCTATTATCAAATTGAATATTTGGCAAATTGTGCTTCCCTCAGGTTTGTATAAGTTTTTGTCTCCTTTCTGAAAAGGAAGTTACTTTTGAGTGCCCCAAATAACCAAGTTTCAACAAGCGCAGAGCTAAGTTAGAAAAAAAAAAAAAGGGTTTCTGAGAAAAACAGTTCCTGAATCTTATCTGTTTCCATTTGCTGTCAAGAGAGATAGCGAGTAGACGGTCTGGAATATATAAGAGAGCAATTAGAGAGACCAGTTATTACAGACTTCCGGCCCAAATGTACTGTCGCTGTGCTCAGTCACTCAGTTGTGTCCGACTCTTTGCGACCCTTTGGATTGTAGCCCTCCAGGCTCCTCTGTCCATGAAAATTTTCAGGCAAGAATACTGGAGTAGGTTTCCATGTTCTCCTCCAGGGGATCTTCCCAACCCAGGGACCAAACCCGTGTTTCCTGCATCTCCTGCATTGCAGGCAGATTCTTTACAGCTGAGCAGTTGGGGAGGCCAGCTTTCCATGGTCCTTTGGGAAACAACCACAACCAGGACTGCCCAAGAAATCAGTCGGCACATAAGACTCTGATAGACGGAACACAGAAACCCAGATTCTCTCCTATCACTGCTCCTTGGTTCATGCTCCAATGGCTGCAAACACTTTGCCTTCTCCACTTCGGAGGAACTGAAATAGAATAATTTCAGGACATCTTATTAATATGTCATATACTTATTTTTTTCCCTTTAAGTGTACGAAAACACTTTCTGGGGAAGTTTATTTATGGTGTTTAATACAGTATGTTTTGTGGACAAAGCAAAATGTCCATCTCCAATTTCCAGACCCAAACATAGTCCACAATTAACATCACATTCCCTCTTGGCTACAGTGAGCTATTTAAACTGTTCAGCAAGAACTGGGTGTTCAATGACCCCTTCCATCCCTGCCCCAAAGGCACATAGTCTACCTGTCACAAGTCAAACAGATCACAACAACAAACCCATGGTATTTAATGAAGTACTTTGACATAATAAAAGAAGTCACAAAGTTTAGAGAATGAAGTCCTGGGTTCAAACTTCAGTGCCTTCATTTACTACAAGGTTTAGGGAAGTCACTTGAATCCTCATGGTCTGTTACCCAGTTTGCAGAATAGAGGATAAGAATGCCTACTTGGCAGAACAACTGTAGGGCTATATGTAGAGTGCCTGGTGCCTCTCTACACAGGTTTAAAGCACTCCTTTAACAAAGCTCTGAAAATTAAATCAAAAAAAAAAAGAAATTTCTAAATTCCCTTATACTCCTGCTAGTTTCTTTTGCAATTTTGTAAAATCTGCCAAATCATAATTTGATGGGGGAGGGTGTGTGACAAAGAAGGAACATGGTGTAAAATACTAAGCTATGTACAAAGTTGAGAAATTCTAGACATTTCCTGAAATAGGACTGATTTCCCCACATTCCACAGTGTATATATTTGCTTTGAGGTTAGTGAGGTAAGGTTTACTTGGGGTTTCTGATTTATCTTCGTGTTGCAATAGTATTACTTCACATACATGTGAGCTTGGGGTTTATGATTATGTTTTTATTTAAGATTCACCTCAACCACAGAACTTAATATTTCCACCCAGGTTCAGAGCAATGGTACAGATAGAACCCTGAGATCCCCCTTCTTATTGCAGTCCTGGTGTTCTGTCCTCAACAGGGCAGCTTTGCATACATGAATGAGAACAATTGGCCCATCTTTCCAAATTCCATCTATGGGTGGGCTCCCCAGATGGTCATCTCTTGGTCCCTGCTCAGGCACAAGCCCACATCCATTGGCAGCATTGCTCTTAGGAGGACAGACCCATTGAAGAGTCCACACAGGCCCTGAACACAGATGCCAGGTCATTTGGGCCAAGAATTCTGGCACCTCAGGTCAGAGTGGAGTCTAAAATAATACTTGACAAACTTTAATATTTATTTGAGTCATCTGGGGACTTTGTTAAAACAAGATTCTGACTCAGTGGGTGGAATGGGTTGTGAGGGTCTAGGCTGTATTACTAATAAGTTACTGGGAGGGAGGGACATGGGCTATGAGTAGACCTATCCCTTTGGCCCTGAATGCTGCTCGCCCTATAGGGATCGGCCCAACTAGATAAGGATCAAAGAAGAGCTGTCCACAGTGAGGACCTAGGGCAGGAGCCTAGGTTGGCTGGTGGAAGGCACAATGATTTGTACATAATTGCAAGGCAGAAATATAAGAGAAGAGGGTTCCTTCTGTCGGTAATATGCTGCTGCTGCTGCTAAGTCGCTTCAGTCGTGTCCGACTCTGTGCAACCCCATAGACGGCAGTCCACCAGGCTTCTCTGTCCCTGGGATTCTCCAGGCAAGAACACTGGAGTGGGTTGCCATTTCCTTCTCTAATGCATGAAAGTGAAAAGTGAAAGTGAAGTTGCTCAGTCATGTCAGACTCTTCGCGACCCCATGGACTGCAGACTAGCAGGCTCCTCCATCCATGGGATTTTCCAGGCAAGAGTACTGGAGTGGGTTGCCATCTATTTTTGTCTTTTTGCTTCTTTAGCCCCTAATTGTCTCCAACTCTTGCGACCCCATGGACTCTAGCCTGCAAGGCTCCTCTGCGCATGGGATTTTCCAAATGAGAATACTGGAATGGGTTGTCATTTTCCTCCTCCAGGGGACCTTTCCAACCTAGGGGTTGAATCTGAGTCTCCTGCATTGCAAATAGATTCTTTTTACTGCTGAGCCACTGGGGAAGCCCATGGTAATCTATAGTTCAAAGCAAAATCCAAAGGCAACAATTTAGACAGTTTTCTTATCATATAATGGAATTATCGAACAGAAGTCCTCAAGAAAATTCATTTTTTCAACAATAGAGTTGAATTAGATTTACTTGCTTCTAATTTAGGGCTTCCGTGGTGGCTCAGATGGTAAAGAATCCACCTGCAATGTGGGAGATCTGGGTTCGATCCTTCAGTTGGGAAGATCCCCTGGAGGAGGGCATGGTAACCCACTTCAGTATTCTTGCCTCGAGAACACCCATGGACAGAGAAGCCTGGTGGGCTACAGTCCATGAGTCCAAAGAGTCGGACATGACTGAGTGATTAACCACAGCACAGATTTGCTTGAAGACTATTCAGATGTTTACAGTGATACTACCTCATATAACAGAATGTCCTCAATGTGTATGTGTGTGTGTGTGTGTGTGTTTTCTAAAACAACAGCAATGACAACAAATGCCTCATTCTTTCAACCATTCCTCATTTGACAAGGTCAAAATTCCCTGACCACCCAAGTTATCCTCCTTTGAATGCATTTCAGTTTTCCAATGCCCTTATTGAAGTATGAGACCAAGAAAGGAAAACAATGCTCCGACAGTGATTTAATCACTGTGGTATACACTATGACAGCCCTCTATATTTCTCTAGAGGTTGTATATCTGCTAATTTAGCCAACAACAACATTAGCTGTGCTGGTGACTTATCACATGGCTGACTTACTACCTGGATTTTACCATCAAATACAGTTTCTAATTTCTGAGTCTTTTTCACACCTGCTGCTGCTAAAATATCTTGTGAAGAGTTGATTTTTCAAACTGACTTTGGAGAAAGTAGGCATGGAAAATACAGCTCATAGTTAAATTCCACCTTTGGCACCTGATCTTTCATAAAGAAGCTTTTGATCAGAAATTATAAGGCAGAACAAACAAATCCTTCTGATGACTTATTTAGGCTAAAAGCTCAAGGCAAAAGCAAAAGGAATTCAATGTGCTACATTATGGCAAGTAAAGTATTGAATTACCAGCTTATCATAAATGAACATAAATTTTAGAAATAATGCTTGAATTAGGGGAGATAGAGCCCCAAACAGGTGAGGGAGAGACAGGGAGAGAGATAGAGAGAGAGATAGAGTGAGCAATCTGCTATCCTGGCCAGTTTGAGAAATGGCTTAAGTATGAAAAAAGAGATAGTTTAAAAATGAAACCAAATAAATCATCTTCCCACACCATAATTAGGAGGTGGCAGAACATTTCAGTGCCTGACAAATTAATTCCATTTGCATTATGAACCTTATTCAAAACGCTGTAGAAGCCACAAAGACAAAGTTGAAGCATGGCCTTTAATTAATCCTGCATCACGCCTAATACAGTAGTGGACACCCTTGGGAACTTCTAAACATTGAAATTAAAATCTGCACGTACATGCAATCCCCTAAATATGCTTCCAGTCTAACTACAGCCGCCTTCTACCATATCCCCACATATTTCTACAGAGAGCAGAGAAGAAATGAGTCTCCCCCACAGCTCCCTCTCTATCTCTACAAAAGCGGTAGAGACAGGCTGGCAGTAGGTTTCACCCAGCCAAACTCCCCATAAAAAACAGGTAATATGCAGAGGTTTTCAATCATGTTAACTTATCAGTACAATTCTACCTTTGCTCAGTCTCTCCAACTCAAGAAGCAACAACGGATCCCAAGCACAAATTTTACTATCTTGTATGGTGATGTTGGGGCTTTCCTGGTGGCTCAGACGAATAAAGAATCTGCATACAAAGTGGGAAACCTCGGTTCTATCCCTGGGTCAGGAAGATCTCCTGGAGAAGGGAACGGCTACCCACTCCAGTATTCTTGCCTGGAGAATGCCATGGACAGAGGAGCCTGGTGGGCTACAGTCCATAGCGTCGCAAAAAGTTGGACACGACTGAGTGACTAACACTTTCATGGTGATGTGGTGGACTTCCCATGTGGCACTAGTGGTAAGGAATCTGCCTGCCAATGCTGGAGATGTAAGAGATTCAGGTTCGACCCCTGGGTCAGGAAGATCCCCTAGAGGAGGAAATGGCACACACTCCAGTATTCTTGCCTGGAGAATCCCATGGACAGAGGAGCCTGGTGGGCTACAATCCATGGGCTCACAAAAAGTCAGACACAACTGAACATCTGAGCACATATAGTGAAGTTATGTCATCAGTCTGCCTATTACATAATTTAGAATTCCAAGAAAGAGCTTGCTTTTTCTTTTTTTTCTTTGCTTCTTGTTTTTCCCATCTGTAGGATCTCACATATCACTGTAGAGGCAACACAATCTGAATACTGAATCCCAAATCTCCTTCACTTTTCTTCTCTAGAAATGTAAACTTCAGTTAAAATCACCAATTATTCCTCCATGGACAGAACCAACTGGTGGGAAGTAACTGATAATGAGACATTCACATATATATATATATCATACATCTAATATACATATATATCATACATCTAATATACATATATATATATATATATAATATATCCAGCTATCCCTTGTTTGTAGATCATTGCATCATGTTCCCAGAAGAAATTATAAAACATTGCATGGAAAAAGTTGAGTGTTCCAGTTTGACTTAAGCTTACTACACACAGCTGAAGAAATCAACTGAAAAGTTGCACTAGAATCAAGTAAAAGAAGGTATTGAAAACTACACAAATGAGTTTATCCTTATCCTGTAAGATATGATGTTATAAACAACCAGGAGCTGAGGAAAGCTTTTCATAATGGTAGAGATATGAACTTGACCACAGTACTATTTAAAGAAGATTAAGTGGTCCAAACGTGAGAGGTAGGATGGATTTGGGAGACTAACAAGTAAGTGAGATCAGTTAGAAGTGTCTACGTGGAGAAATCATGAAACCTGGATCAAGGCAGTAGCAAAAGAAAAAAAAAAAAAATTTTTTTTTTTTTAAAGTGTGCTTCCCTGGTGGCTCAGATTAAAGCGCCTGCCTGGAACGTGGGACACCCCGGTTCGATCCCTGAGTTGGGAAGATCCCCTGGAGAAGGAAATGGCAACCCACTCCAGTACTCTTGCCTGGAGAATCTCATCAAGGGAGGAGCCTGGTAGGTTACAGTCCATGGGGTCGCAAAGAGTCGGACACGACTGAGCAACTTCACTTTCAGAGTCAAAAGTAATAGATTTGTGATCTCAAGTCTGAAATATCCTTGAAAAATCGTTTAGTTCACCCTGCTCTCAACTTTTTGATGGTCCTAAGGTTTTCATCTTCAGAGAGTAAAGAGATAGTGATGCCCTTAACCGGAACAGTCAGCATAGGTCTGGAGAGAGACGGGTTTATTCCTGGGCCTGCTGAGTTTGCAGAGTCGGTGGAGCAAACCCAACCTTGACATCCCTTTGTTTCTTTTCCTGTTACATCTTTCCCCAATCCCTCAGCCGAACCCTCTCCAGGAGTGAAAAAGTTCTTCACCTATCCGCGCCCCTGATCCGAAGATCCTCGATTTCCAATGCGTAAGAGAAAAAGCAAAGTGGCTGGTTCCTGCCCAGTGCCACCAGGGCCCTTCCGTGTCTGGGATGATAGAGGTGGGTGATGAAGGCTTTCCATCCACACCATCCAGCTTCTAACTCTGTGGAAACTGGGAGCCAATCTAGCTAGGGACACTGCCAGAGGAGCCCAACATCACCTCATTTATAACCCGGGGAGCAACCAAACAGCTATGGGTGGTACAGAATCTCTTCGCACAATCTAGCTTCAAGTCGCCAACTTTAAAGAAAAGAAATTCCTCATGAATGACATAAACCAATTACAGAGCTGGCTAAACCAAGCCCGAGTTCTGAAATGGAGTCCACAGGTTCCCATTAGGCGGAGGGGTCTGAACAAGGGCCAAAACAAGCACATTCGGTACCCTAGGATGCCCGAATTCTGGGCTCTCTCATAGGACAGTCCAGCACTCCACCCTGCAGACGCGACTGCCATCATCTCTTCATAGCTGAGGGTATCTTTGCATACAGTGCTTTGCAATCTCCCTTCTATAATAACCTGGCAGGCTTCTTTGCTCATTGCCATGTTACTGGACTATCTTGTCTAATATCTAGCCCATCGCCAAAGGACATGTGAGAAAAGACTGAGATTTGGATAATTAGTCACCTTAAAGCATTCTCTTAGTTTTTGTAAATATGTATGTTTTATTTGACATAGAATTTTTTTTTTCAGCCTGAAACCATTATAAGTTTGAAGAATGGGGAATAAGAAATTAAGGTGGTGGTAGATATATATTAACTGATCACCTATCATGTGCCATGATCTTTATATTATTTCTTTTAATCCCTCACAACTTGGTGGGCCATGCATGATTATTCTGGTATTTCATAGATAAGGAAATTAAGCATCAGGGAGGTGAAGGAAGTTTTTTCCAATGTCACCCAGGTAGCAAGTGGGAGGAGATACATACCAGCTCCAAAGTGTGGTGCTGCTGCCAACCTAATATAATTGCTATTTTTCATAAAATTTAATGGGGGAGTGAAAAACAAGTAGCAAGTACAGAGAAGCAAAAAAGCAAAGAATAAGGAAAATTACATCTAATCCCACCACCCAGAGATAATCACTCTTAATATTCTGTTGTAAATCCTGCAATTGCAGAAGTTTTAACTCCCATTTTGGAGCTCTTGCACTGATGCTGCAGAAAGCTTTCAAACAAATTACATCTTTTTGTTATATTCAGAATCATCAAGAAAAATACAAAAGAGATATCTTCAGAGTTTTAAAAAGTGAATTTGAGAAGTAGTCAACAAGGCCTACAGTGTCCTTAAATGCTGCTGGAATCTGGAGAATTAAAAGCATCGGGGTTCTCTGAGTATCTGTCTTCTAGATGCTCCCTTGAGAGGGAAGCCATTAGTGTGTAGAGGTCACTGGGAGGTCTCTGAAACAGCAGCAGATGGATCCAGTGTGTCTTCCAGAAGCTTGTTTTGTGACTATGGCCAAGAAACAATGCCCCAGGCTACAATTTGTCCATCTCCCAATTGGTGTTTATCACTTACCCTGCTTAATGATCAGGGTTGTTTTCAGGAGTTCATGAGATGAATATTTATGAAAGCCCTTTGAAATAAACAAAGCACTATGCAAATGAAAGGCAGTTGTCAAAATCACTAATAATTAAACACTTGACTTCTAAGATGAAGATTTTGCCAAGGTGTTAAGGGAGCCATGATACTAGCCCTTTAAAACCCTAAACCATAAATTAAGTGGCAAAACTGTAATCAAAATGCTACCATAATAAAATCATACCTTTTTGTAGATGTAGAATATGGATAGCAATAATAATGATCCTGATAATAATGATGACTAATACCTATTCCTTTTGGCATCATATTTTCAAACACTTTGTAAATGATTTGCATGGCTTTATCAATTAATCCTCAGAATAACCTTTGTCAATGTACATTGAAAATGAAAGTGTTAGTTGGTTGGTTGTGTGTGACTCTGTGACCCCATGGCTCCTCTGTCCATGGATTTCTCCAGGCAAGAATACTGGAGTGGGTAACCATTCCCTTTTCCAGGGGATCTTCCTGACACAGGGATCAAATCTGGGTCTCCTGCATTACAGGCAGTTTCTTTACCAATTTACCCAGGAAAGAAGCCCAATCAACTCATGAAAGTCAAACTCACTCAGTCATGTCCAGCTCTTTGTGACCTCATAGATTATACAGTCCATGGAATTCTCCAGACCAGAATACTGGATTGGGTAGCCTTTTCCTTCTCCAGGAGATCTTCCCAACCCAGGGATTGAACCCAGGTCTCCCGCATTGCGGGCAGATTCTTTACCAGCTGAGCCACCAGGGAAGCCCAAGAATACTGGAGTGGGTAGCCTATCCCTTCTCCAGTGGATCTTCCCGACCCAGGAATTGAACTGGGGTCTCCTGCATTGCAGGCAGATTCTTTACCAACTGAGCTATGAGGGAAGCCCAGTCATCTCATAGTACTTCATATGTATTCAGTGCTGTATTAGACGTTTAAATAGTCTCAATTAATCCTTACAATTCTATGAAATACAAAATAGCATCATCTTCATTTTACAGATGAAGAAACCAAAGGAAAAAAAAATATCAAAAACATTCTGAAGACTGTATAGTCAGTAAATGGCAAATGTGAACTTAAACCAACTCTCCCAGAAGGTTGGGAGAGTCCAGGCTCTTAATCAACATATTGAAGCACAATCAGGAAAGAGTCATAATCATTAAAATGAAAGGTGATAGAGACCCAAAAGAGGACTCAACAGTGGAAAAGGAAAGGGTTAGGTTTAAGAAATGCAGCAAAAATAAACTTGACAGAATTTTAACAATCTGATTAGATTGGCAGGAATAAGGAGAAAAAGTTAAGATGAGTGGTTTTTCAAGCCTGGATAATTGGGAAGATAATGAGGCCATCCTCGTAAATAAAGACCTGCGGAAGAGAAGCAGATTTGTTGGGGGAGCATAAGATGGGGGGAAGATGATGTACTGAGTTTGAGATGCCCATGGGGTACACAGGTGGAGACTGCCCAGGGGAAGAAATGCAGGTGCGAGTGCCTCCCATCACTGGGCCCCCACACTTGCTGAAGGTCCAATCAGCTATTTTCAGCCTAGGTTTTCAGTCTTAGTCTTACCCTGCACTTTGGTGAGTGACACGGGATAAAATTTTCCATAAATGCTTAGAGCTGGAACAAGAAAAGAAACTCACACAAACACAGGCACCCAGAAATTCAGCCACCTCATAATAAGCCAGAGACTTTTCCAAAACCATCTTAAACTGCTTATTTTCCAAACTCAAAATATTAGGCGCAAGAATCAGTGGCTTGAAGATAGATGCAGTGACATTTGAGAAATTCCTTCCTTCCTGCAGCAGCTGCCCTTGTAAAGATGAATTTGCTCCTGCATGATAATGAAATCTATTTAGGAATTCTAAAAGTACAGGTTGGCTCAAAGTTATTTCCACTGCTCAGGGTTGAGCCTAAAAGGGCCCCTGACCTGTTTGAGGTAGAAAGAGAAAAGAAAGTCAAAAGAGGACAATGGAGAATAGTCCAAGGTGGGCAGAAAAAGAAGAGGTGAGATACAGAAGCCTATAGAGATCTTTACACAGTTGGTTCTGTGTGTCAGTTGCTAGGGATTTATGGTCATGGGGTAGACTGTGTTTAGTCTTCCTAAAAATAAGCATAAGTCCAAAACTATATGGTAAAGAGTACCTAACTTTTCGTATTAGTTCTTTATACTATACTAACCTTTCCTTTCCTCCTGCAATGTGTGTTGACCTTTGAAATTTTGTTGTTACTTCTTGCTGCCATCTCATTACAGATTCCAGAAAGAACTAAACAAAATCTCAGTTTTTCACAAATAGCAACATCTGCTTGTTACACACAATGCATTACTCACTTAAAAAAAAAAAAGTGTAGCAGTATACAGCTACACAACATTGTAAAGCAGTTATCCTCCATTTTTTTTTAAGGCATTATTGGTTCAAATTCAAAAAATCTGAAAACTAATTTTACTATTTAGCTTAACTTTGGACATGTACACACACATACATACACATTTTGCACAGCAATCTCTCATTTTCTCTCTCTTCTCCATCTCTGTTTCTGATATAAACATATTATTAAAAATCAAAATGCTCATTTCCTTGAGTATGGAGTTAGGTGTTAGAGTCCTATTTCATCATTGTATACTCAGTTCTCTAAATATTTCCCCATTCTCCCACTTAATTTTTTTTTTTTTCTTTAAAAATCATACCTCAAGTTGGGGAAAATTTTACAGAGATGGACACATTTGAATTAAGTTTTCAAGATTTGACTTATCATTGAAAATGCTATATCTCAAACACTCATAAAACCCCTGATTTTGGGGGGCAACATTAACGCAGTATCTTCAACCAAACTGACAGTGATACTGACAGATAACTGTGATACCCATAGCACTTAGAACAACAGTAAAGCAATGCCAGCAGCTCTGAACACTTCCCCTTCTGAAATCATCATTACCCAGAGCAAATTGCTCAGATATTAGGAATGCTTTCTTGGAAAAATCATAGTCATAATAATACCCTTTGAACTTCTTGGGCAGGGGCAGGGGGAGGAGTAGGTCCTAAAATATTTCTTGTTTCTTTTCTCATGTTATCTTTTGCCTTCCACTTTCCCTCTCATTTGTGCTGATAGCCAAAGTCTATCATCACGGTGCTAGCTGATGACCACTTAAAACAAGGATTTTAATCACTTTCAGCAAAGTTTATCGTCATTTTCCTTTTATAGAACCTTAAGAATTTGGTGATATCTATAGGCAAATTATTATTTATTTATTACTAAAACCACATAAAACATTACTTTCATTTGAATTCTAGAAAAAAATATACAAACAAATTAAATGGTACCAAAAATGAGTAAATAATTGACCCTCTGGCACAGAGAGTTCTAAGATCTGGTACTCAGTGATATGTATATTTGCAAACGAATTCATTGAGCTCTGTCCCTGAAGAGAGCTTGTTAGGTGTGTTTAAAAGAAAGTTAAGGCCCAGCCCATCAGCAAGTGCTTACAATGGAGCTGTAGAATAGTTAAGACATAAAGTTAGACAAGGAACCCTGATGGAGTCAGAGAAGATGGAAGTTAGTATGGTTGAAGCTGAGCCTTCCCTCATGGAAAATAAGATTCTCAGAGCAAATTAAAACCCATGATTACACTTGCATATGAATACATGTTCGTCCAGCAGTACACTATGTGCTCCAAAGGCCACAGAAGAACCATTAGGTATGTTTCTTCTCTCAATACCTTGCATTCAAACTAGATGTAGAAAACAATTGAGAGCAATTAAGGTTCAGCTCTGTGATACACAGCAGGTTCTTTAGGCTTCTGTTTGTGTTAAGGTCTGTTGACTTGCAAACCAAAAGTCATTTGCAACCTCCCATTCCTTTACCATCTAAATCAAAAAGTTAAAATACTTGATTTTTCTGCTCAGGAATGGGACACGCTTCTAGACAATAAGATTTAAGTTGAATTCCCCTAGGAAGACTTTCTCTTCAAAATGAAAAGGCAAAGCTTCACCAGAGAAACATTCTTTGCCTCTTCCTCCTTCCCCTTTCTTCCTCTCTTATGTGCAGAAGTTAGACCAGGAGGTCGAGCAGCATCCTACCCATGAGATGACAAGCAGGCATACTGTGGTCTTCAGGTAAAGGACAACAGAATGGGAAGATGAAAGGAGGCTGAATTCTTGATGACTTCAGGGAGCCATCATAGATGCAAGCCCTAAATGTTTAAGTCTTTAAGCCACTGTTAGTCTTAATAACTACAAACAATCCCTACAACTAAACCATTCAAGTTCACCTGAGGGAAAATAAAGAATTTATTATAAGGATGCAGAGGTCTTTTCCCAAACCTGGTAGAGAAAAGCAGCCTGGTTTCCTAAGAAATAGAGAATAGAAAATAGAAAGCTGCCCAGGAACCCAGACAACTATTCCATCTCCCTCTGTCCCAGAACACGTAGTGTATTATGATTAAACTTCCCCCTTTGCAGTCTCATCGTTAGTCTCTCTGCGGAAAAAGACAAGAATCTTTGCTTTACATCCATACACGTGGCTGGCCTCCAGTTCTAAGGTTACATGTATTTTCTCATCCTACTCCCAATCCAGTTCTCAATCCCTACCCAGTGTCTCTCAGTCCCAGTTCTAAAGAGAGGGAGAATATGATTGGTTCTTGCTTGGAAGAAGTATCTGCTCCCATGGCCTGGGTATGGGGAAACACAGAATGAAAATGTATTCACTTAAAAAATAAATAAATAAAATAAAATAAATTTTAAAAATGTATTCACTTAGTTACAGTCAACTAAGGAGCTCAATTATTTGAGCTCCTACTCTAGGCTGGCACTATTCTAGATTCTGGGGATACAGCCATGAACCAAAACAAATCCCAGCTATTGAGGAGTTCACCTTCTGGCTCATGCAGACGGAGAGAAGCAAACAAATATAAAACACGTGGTGGAAATATGTGGTTTAAAGCAAAATGAGTCAGAGTAAAGCAAAAAAATAAATAGGACAGGGGGAAAATTTTTTTTTTTTTTCCTATAGGGTGATCCTAGTACTGAGAAGGTGACATTTAAACCGAAAGTTGAAGAAAATGAGGGATTGAGGCATGTGCTATCTGGAGAATGGTGTTCCCAGCAGAGAAGAGCAAATGCGAAGAACCTGAAATCAGAGCATTTGTTTGATGTTTTTTAAGAACCACCAAGGAAGCCAACATATCTCCAGCAGAAAGAAGTAGGGGGCAAGTTGCAGCAGATAAATCAAGTGAGGGGTCAGACCATGACTTCTGGAATCCCGCCTTGGAGATTAGGGTCCCCATGCAAGCGAGACTGTTATACACTAGACAATAGCTCTCGTGTTAAGTCGCTTCAGTCATGTCTGACTCTGAACCACCCCATGGGCTGTAGCCCTCCAGGCTCCTCTGTTCATGGGATTCTCCAGGCAAGAATACTGGAGTAAGTTGCCATTCCCTCCTCCAGGGGATCTTCCCAACCCAGGGATCGAACCCATGTCTCTTAAGTCTTAAGCACTGGTGGGAAAGTCTTTACCACTGGTGCCACCTGGGAAACCCAGACAATAGCCTTCAGAAATATATAATACAAAATGGCATTAATGGAGTAGAGTACCTAGAAAAGGCAAATCATGTGTGGAAAGTCAGGGAAGTCTCTATGGAGAAAGTACAGGCAGAATTGAATAAGGGGCAGATCACGGGCTGCATGTGCCTCCCAGGTGGTAAAGAACCCACCTGCCAATGCAGGTGACTTCAGAGATGTGGGTTTGATCCCTGGGTTGGGAAGATGCCCTGGAGGAGGGCATGGCAACTCACTCTCGTATTCTTGCCTGGAGAATTCCGTAGACAGAGGAGCCTAGCGGGCTGTAGTCCATAGCGTTGCAAAGAGCTGGACATGACTGAAGAGACTCAGCATAGCACACATGGGCTGCAGAGTCAGAAAGATCTGAGCTCAAATCCTGTCTGGGCCACTAGAACTGTAGGACCCTGGGCAAGTGAATTATCCTCTTTGACCCTCAGGTAAAATACGTTAAAGGATTGATGTTTCAATGAAATAAGTTAAATTATGCACAGTGCCTGTGATATTTACATGCACAGAGTCTATGAAGAAAGGGTTCAGTGATCAGAGAACTTTGGAGAACACTTCTTTCTCTCTTTTAGACTTTCTCAGTGAAAGTCTAATAACATTCTGGATGGGTAGCAAGAAAGTAGCCTTGACTTTATGCAGGCTGCTATGTCAATTTACTTGGAGCACCAAACTCATCTCTTACATGTGCAATTCCACGGACCACAGCAGGCCTGATACTGCGGAAGGGCCCCTCCCTCTGACTCCTTCAGTGACTTACCAAGTGCAGCACCATGGACTCACCTTCCCCAGGTCTGCTGGGTCCTGGCAGGTATTGGAGAAACATATTCACAAGTCAAAGTCCCCCAACCTTTTCCCAACTACTTGCAACACCTTTCTTCTCCTAACAACTTGACAACCAGTATTACAGAAGAATAATACGGACCATTCTTAAGAAAAAGTGGGGAACGTGAAAGGGAAAAAAAATGAGAACAGAGAATAGGGAGAACATTTTCTTCCTAAAATTAATGGGACAACATTGAGCCAAAACTTGGGAACACAGTCAGACCAGTCAGATATCTGTCCTTATAATATCTATGCATCGTTTTTCTGTTAAGTGCCCTTGATCTGCCCAGCTTTTAATACAGTTCTGGTCATAGGAGAAGGAAGGAAGTCTCCAGGCATCTTGTCTGTTGCAAAACATAAAAAATGGCAAAATGTTAAGCCTCAATTCCTCTGTCCAGATATTTTGTTTATTTTTAACAAAAAGCCAGATTTAGATTCTGGGTCTGCTAGTTTCTAGCTCTGTGATTTAGATGAGTCACTTAATCTCCCCACACCTTACTTTTCCTGTTTTTAGGAAGAAGAAAATAATTTTTATCTTTCATAGCTAACATGAGGATTAAACAAAACGGTTAGTGGTGGGGTAGGGGCAGAGTGATAATTCCTGGCCATGTTCAGTTTTAACAGATGTTTATGGAACGAGTGACTGACTGGTCACTGCTTACCATTCTACATCATGAAAATACCTTCCCTCTTGATTTTCATGACTCCATGCAGTATAGTTTTTAAGGATATTGTTGAGAACATCAATTTCACAGTCAGTGAACTCTTAACTGCATCCCATTACTTTCTAATAAAACATTACAAAAAAAAATAAAGCACTCTAATTTCATAGCATTAAAATTGCCAAAAAAATAAAATTGCCAAGTCATGTTATAAGAAAATAATACTTTGTCTATTAATTTTCACTATTGATATAAAAGAAATGATTCATTGTCTTTTTGAGAGAAAAAACAGAATAAAACCTGAGTCACATAGGTGGCATTCCCAGTCTTAAACTCTGAAAGA
Source organism: Muntiacus reevesi (assembly GCF_963930625.1). Classification (NCBI taxonomy): domain Eukaryota; kingdom Metazoa; phylum Chordata; class Mammalia; order Artiodactyla; family Cervidae; genus Muntiacus; species Muntiacus reevesi. The sequence goes on from NC_089256.1 coordinate 56,194,365, forward strand.
AACTGAATACCTATTTAATGGATTTGAAAATGATTTGCAGTCCATCAGATCTAAGATGTCCCATTATTTAAAAAAAAAAAAAATGAACAAACATGAGGCACAAATAATTGAGGTTTGATATAAAAATGAAAATGAATGGTTGAGGAACTCCAAAGATTTTAATAATTAATACATAAGCCTTCTGGTAATTTAAATTATGGGCAAGGTAACTTAGATCCAGTATATTAATTCACCTTGAGAGTGGGTTGACTTAAAGTTTCCTTTTTAGATATGCATGGTTTACTCAGTAATAATAATAAAAGACAACCACAAAATTCCACATACACAGCATCACTCCCTCTGAACCAGCCCTAGCATGCCAGGTTGCAGAGATCTTAAACCCACACACCAAGAGTTTAACTTGAGCTTGGCTGGGGGACTTGGACAAGACTTTCACTATTCAGACACAGAAAATATTAATTATCATCAAATCTGTCATTATCTTCCCATCCCCCGCTCCACATCCTCACCTCACCTATCTGATACTTTTTCCCTCCAGCCAGCAAAATGAAAAGCAGTGATTTGCTGAGTGGATTGTGGTTTCACTCAAAAAGAAAAGGGGCCAGCTGTGTATACCTATTCAAAGTAATCAAAACAAGGAGATGGGAAAGATATCCTTGAAGAGCCCTAAGGCAATTTTTGTTGAAAATCCAGAAAGTATGATTTCTTTAGAGCAGCTACAAAAGAAAGATAGAGAGAAAAAGGGTAAAAAGAGAGGGGAGGGGGGCGGGTGACAGGGACTGAAACAGCAAGAGGGAGGAAAGGAGACAGAGAGCAGAAAGCAGAGAGGAGATGATGGAGGGGGGTCAGAAAACAGACAAGGGAGAACTAGAGAAACAGAATAAGAGAGAGGACAGAAATCAAAGGAGAAAGGAAGCAAAAGCAAAATGAGGCTCAAAACCACGTGTCTGATGCCCTCTCCCCTACTCTCTGTGACTTCTGAACTGCGTGTCCAGGCAGATAAAAGTGTGCAGAAGCAGCAGTCAGAGTTGGCCTGGCATCCTGAAAGAATACACAAACGCCTACAAGATATGATTTCAGGAGCGCCTGGGTGACCCACTGCCCAAAATAACACCATTCATCCACTGGCTGATGCCTAAAATTCCACTGTTCATGCTTCATTTATTTTGGAAAGCACTATGATGCACACTGACATGGCCCTGGGTTAGGGAACTCTTTCAGCCTATTTGCAACCCTTTCTAATCTTCTTGTGGGTGACTTTCAGAACCTTTCCTGGGTGCTGGTTTGGACCTAGGGATAAAGAGAAAAAATATGAAGCTAATAGATACATGAATAGGTAAAAGAGTCAAACCAGAAAGCTGAAGTCATGGAGGACAAAAATTTGCCTACTCAACTAGTGCTCAATCCTTGTGAAGCTTATACAGTAATCATTTAGTTGTATAGCCATTCCCTTCTCCAGGGGACCTTCCTGACTCAGGGATGGAACCCAGGCCTCATGCACTGCAGGCAGATTCTTTACCATCTGAGCCACCAGGGAAGCCCATTTAGAAATTAAGGAAGATGAAAAAAACACCAATTAAATTTTGATTTTATATTTATAAAGTTATATATGGTCCTTACAGGCTTTTATTAGGTAAGAAGCCGTATTGCTTAGTGTTTAGGAATAAAGACTTTGGGGTCAGACTCCTAGGTTTGAACCCAGATCTACCACTTATTAACTGGATTGCCTTGGACCAGTTACTTAACCTCTCTGTTCATCAATTTCCTTATTCATAAAATGAGATTAATTAACAGTATTTACCTCATAGGATATATGTAAATGTATGTGAGGACTTTGTAACAGCATCTGGTTCATAGAAAGTTCTACTACTTGTTAGCTATTGGGTCTGAATTGGGTCATACACTGATCCCTAAAGACTTGACTGACAAGAGGAGCTTACACATTACTAATCTCAAGGGCTGGAAATCACTTTCTCTAAATCACATGACTTCTCAGGAGAAAATGGATACTTAATAAAACTGGTTCTGGCTAGAATGGAAGAAGCGGATAAGTGGTTGCTGGATGGGGAATAACAGTGTCTGCTACATGTGTTATATCCATTCATCCTTATAACCCTATAATGCTGATTGCATCATCCCCATATTACAGAGGAGCTATGGCTCAGAGGGGTTAACTGACCAAAGGTAATGCAAAGAGCAATGATAGGCTTAGTACTTTAAACCAGGCTGCTTGCCAGTCTTATGTTCTCTCCATCATGACCATCAGCTCCTCTTTAATGGAATATCCAAGGCTACTTCAAGTCTCCACTGGTGTAACTTTTCCTTAACCCTAAGGAGGTACATGAGGGAAGTTTTTATGTCCTTGTTTCTAGGCTGCAACTTGAAGTGAAGTGAAGTCAAGTCACTCAGTCGTGACCGACTCTTTGCGACCCCATGGACTGTAGCCCACCAGGCTCCTTGGTCCATGGGATTTTCCAGGCATGAATACTGGGGTGGGTTGCCATTTCCTTCTCGAGGGGATCTTCCTGACCCAGAGATTGAACCCAGGTCTCCCGCATTGTAGGCAGACACTTTACCATCTGAACTACCAGGGAAGCCCAAGGAGAGTGCAAAAATGGAGGAAGTGGATATGCAGGACATAAAATGGAGCCACAAGTTCTTCAGTTCTTATTACTAACATATTTATTCAATAAATTGAGCTTCATCTCACTAAAGACATTCATATTCACTTTTTCTAATAGTTTAAAAAAAGCAGTATAGGTATCTTAAGTGCTTATGAACAAGGAAGAAATGATATGTTTTGATGCACATTTGATAGCCCTTGACTCATTTTTCTAATATTTTCCATGAAAATAGGTGTTATATGCCCTTAACTCATTTTTCTAATATTTTCCATGAAAATAGGTGTTATTGAGTTTTCTTCTTCCTGAATTAATTTTACATTTTACCAAGAAATCATCAGTTTCCTTTCATATGTCAAATATTTTCCCATGGAGTTGTTTGCAGTGTTCCCTTATGATTATCTTAACCTTTTCTCCAGAAGTGGTTGTACTCTTTTCTCATTCCTAATTTTATCTATTTCTGTCTAACGTTAGTGATTTTAGTGCCTAATACTCTGCTTTCATATTAGTGATAGCTTTATCGCCCTTGTTTGACTTAAAATGAATCAGGTTTTAGACAATTTGTATGTTTATTCCACTAACTTCTACTGTTACTTTTTCAATTTCTAGTTTCTCAATCTTTTCCATTTTACTTTAATGTTCTTTCTCTAGTTTCTCTTCTGTAATTAACATATGCAAAGCTTTGCTGACAAGACCGCATTTCCTTTTAGAATTTACCGTATCTCATAGGCTATGATGTATTTTTTCCTAACTAATTTTTCATTTAAAGTATGATTCTCATATATATATACATATATATATATAATATTTTCTCTTATACTCTACTAGTCTAGAGGGACACAAAACTAAGTAGAACCCAGTTCACTATCTAAAATATCTTCAAGCCCAGCATGGCAATAGTCCTGTAAACTGCTGATACCAATACAGGATTTATATTAAAAGCAAAACCCCTAAGTAGCAAAAGAGAAAGTGTGCTAATATCACTACTCTCTTGTCCCCTGCAATAGGAGTCCCACCCAACCATACAGATCACAGAAAATGACTGCAGATTCAGGTCAGAGATTTTCCTAAAAACACACTGTGGTTTAATAGAATATTCAGAATATCCTACCTCCCTGTTTAGAGACCTCCTCTGCTAATTGCTCTGCCTATCTGAAGGACTGGACCCAGTCTACCCTTTTATTCACAAGTTGCCCCCTCTGTAACTTTCCTTAAACACTTGGCTAAAGAGGAATCACTTCTCTGCACTGTTCTTTCAAAGTCAGGTTGATCATGTCCCTAGACACAAGGTGAAGTAGCAGTCAGGGGATCCTGCCTCGGTGTGATGAATTAGCTTACGTGAGTTCTCCTCCAGACCAGACAGCTTCCTTTGTTTCTGTAACTGATTCAGTGAGGTTACTCATACTACCTTTCATTGAGGGTTTACTACATGTCAGATATTGTATTCAACACTCTATATACATCATCTTATTTAATCCTTACAACTACCCTTTAGACAAGTAAAAATATGCCTATTTTATAAATGAGGAAAATAAAACTCAGAGAATGAATAACTTACACAAGTTAGTAGGAATTCCTCTAAATAGAAAGTACCAGAGCTACAATTTAAATGTAGGTCCACTTAACTCAAAGGCAGTGCTCTTAGCCACTAAACTATCATTCCTCTCTCTGCACCCTAGTCATGTTGCAAAATATATTAGAGAACATTCTGGATTTCCTGAAATCTGCAAATTAACCAGGTGTGCCCTCTGCCTTGAACTGAATCACCCAGAGGAATGTTGAACAGGACAGAACAGGGCCTTGCTATAAGCTGCCAAGGACTATGGCTCCACTACACTAACTGTCCGCCTTCTGGGTCAGGGATTGACAAACAGGGCCTGTGGCTGAATATGGCCCATTGCCTGCTATAATTTCAAAAAAGCTTTATTGGAACATGGTCACATCCATTCATTTATATATTGTCTATGGCTCCTTTTATTCCATAGCAGCAAAGTTGAGTAGTGTAATAGATACTGTATGGTCCACAAAGTCTCATATATTTATTATCTCTTCCTTTAAGAAAGAGGACAAGCTTGCTGACTTCTAACCTAGAACATATTTGACCTCAGTTACATCCTGAAAGGTTTGACTTGTGGAATTCCATCATTTTATATTATGTACACACTTCCTAAGACCCTGAACAGTGCTTGGCACTTTTCACCTTTCACAATGCCATATTCAACCTGATGGAATGAGCACATGGACTATAATGAGATGGAGGGAGACAGGCATTCCTCACAGCATCATTTATCACATTACTGAGACGGGACATCATGGGCCCAGATGAGCCATCTGCTCGGTCTGTAAATCAGTCCACTTCCCAGCATCAGCTTTCGGCACCCCATGCTGGGCTGGAAGACCCAAGATGCCTCCTGACCTCCAGGCCCCTGCTGCCCTCCCCACCTGGAGGAGGGGTGACCACTACCCAAATGCTCACCTTAGAAACACCCTGATGACACAGACGATAAGGTGGTTACCCTTTGCTGCTCCTGAGCTTAGGTGTCACAGCATCATTTTAACTTCACAAAGATAGACCATCACAGAAAGAAAAGAGATCAAGCCTAAATCAAGCAAGCAGAGGTGTGAGGGAGGGCACAGCGATAGAGGTCTTTGATAGGAGGGAAGGTCCTGTGTCAAACAGCCTGAAGACTCAAAACCTGAAAAATAATGTGTTCACAAATCAGAAACGTGTTTATGGATATGAAGAACTAAAGGCTTCCATTTGGCTACAGGGGCAAAAGAAGCAATGACAGGGCAAATCTGGCAAAACAAAAGAAGGCTGTCAGAATTATAGCTGATTAAACAATGAGAGAGGCTGCCTGAAGAGGTAATGAGTTCCCCATTTCTGAGCATGTCAGAGCAGATACCAATTTCCCTTTGCCAACTAGCAGCAACTCCCAAATGGGCTATGGAACTGGACTAGGAAAGTTGGAAACTACACTATAATTCATGGATCCATGAGACCTATGCTTCCCAGCACACTTGTTTTGATGTTGGCTATACATAGTTTTCCAACAGTTGGTCTCCCTGATTGGTAACTGGCTTTCAGCACTTCAGGCTATGAACTTTCACGTAGTCTTCTATATTTTGCCCATTGGTCAAACATGTGCTAACTACAGAGCCCTAGTAAGTGACACATTTTGATTTGGGGAAGCTTGAGTTACAAAAGGACTTCCCAGGTAGTGCAGTGGTAAAGAATCTACCACTAATGCAGGAGGAACAAGAGACTCAGGTTCAAACCCACTCTAGTATTCTTGCCTGGAAAATCCATAAAGACAGGAGCCTAGAGATCTACAGTCCATGGGATCACAAAGAGTTGGATAAGACTGAGCTACTAAACACAGCACAAAGTTAACAAAAAAAAATTTAAGGAAAAAAACTTGCTTCTAACAGAATAGAGCTTATTGTATTCCTATTTTTAACTTCATCCTACTCTCTGCATTTTTTCTTCCACCAAACTATCAGACAACCCAAATCAATTTGCCTCCTTACTTTGAAATAACTCTTTCTGAAACTTGCATGGGGTTTTGAAATTCCCCTAAGATCTCAGAGTAGGAGGTGTTGTGTATGCATAGATCTGTGTTTAAGGTGTCCCTTCATAGCCAGATAATGATATTGAGAACAAAAGCAGCAAATGACCTGGCCCCCATCTCACATTCAATGTCTTGAGAGCCCTAAGCGGGCCGGGAACTATAAGAAAAACTGCCCTGGTTAGGCAGAAAGCCACAAGACTACATGTTTCACACAGACCTCCTGTTCCATGTTATTTCCTCTCTACCTTTCTGTTGCCAAACCACCACAGTTCAGCTAATTCCTCCTTCAGCAGTGTCTCACCCAGCGCTGCAATTACAGTGGAGACAGAAATGGAGTTGGAAATGAAGTAATAAGGAGGCAAAGAGAGGAGGCCACCATGATTCATCCCTAAAGCATCTGGGGTCATTAAATATATGTATGCGGTCCAGGAATCACTAATTTTACCCACTAAGTTTAAAAAAAAGGGGGGGAGAAAGAAATGAAAATTAGGTGTTTGGAAGAAACCCTGCCTCTGTTGGTCTCCTCCCCAGGAAGCAGTTTGCTTAAGGGGGCAGGTATATGTTCCAAGAGGAACGCCAAACCTGTCATCGTAAATAATCCCAAGGTATTATTTAGAACATCCAAAAGCCAAGCCAAAGAATTGTTAACAATATCTGGTTTTTACGCTTTACAGTGAATACACAAGATCTTTTTGCCCTAGACAACAACACTTTAGAATGTGTTTGAAGCAGTATTTAGCCACTTGTCCTATGGCCTGAAATTTTCTAAGAGGGAAGGAGGAGGAACTATGACATCATAACCCAAGAATTTTGCTCATGGCCCAGTTTTACGGAGTTTGCTTATTCTGCTTTTTAGTAGTTACTCAACACTGATTTCCATGCACTTCCCCTGAAACCAGCTTCTTCTGACTGCTGCATTCCCTAACAAAAGTGGCATCATCTTCCTCACCTCTCAGACTTCCAGTCATTGCTATTTTTAACTCCTTTTCTCATTCTCTTCCACTTCTGTAATTTCTACCCCAGCTCCCACTTCCAGCATCAAATCAAGATCCACTGCTGTTGCTTCACTCATAGCTCTCAGCCTCTCTTCATCCTCACAGCCATCTCAAAGGTCCAGGCTCATCGTCTCTTACCTATTCTATTGCAGCAGCCTCCTAACTGGCATTCCACCCCCACCCCCCCAAATCCTTCTCTCCCCATTCCTCCCACTCAAATCTCTCTTCCCAGTGTTCCCTGGGTTAACAATCATATAAACTGCTCCAGGGGTCTTACTCAAGCAGCATGTCTTCTTTTTGCCACTTAAATGACTCCCATCCAATCCTTAAGGTTGATTGCCTTTAAGAAACTTTCCATAACCCCTTAGTTATATGAACAAGATATGCCTCTCCATACTGATACCTGCATTAAAATAATTGTATTTGCTTCTCCTTCTCACTGAAGATTTTGAGGTTTGAGATTGTCTATTTTCTTTCTTTGAATTCTCAGTAGTTTATTACATACTGTCTGACCTATATAGGGCACTTCAGAAAAGTTTTGTTAAATGCACGCACTTCCTCATTTACAATTCAATGGTATCTCCATTGCCACCAAGAAAGCAAAAACTCTTTATCCTGGTATTCAGATCCTCCCTCCTTTATCTGACCCCATCTCTAGCCTTATCATTCCCTATGCCTTCATTATACGTAATAAAACTGCATCCACTTATTCTTCTCTGTATTTCCTTGCTCTTTCCTGACCATGTGACTTTATTTTTGTTGTACCTTCCACCTGGACCACCCTCTTCCTCTAATCCTCTCTTTACATCCCAGTTGCCCACCAATATCCTAGCTCCCTCCATCAAAGTCATGTCATAAACCACTTCCTTTATGTTCCCCAGATAGAGCCACAGCTCTGGGAATTCTCACTGGCATCAGCTCTGCTCCAATGGCATAAGCTAACCACACCTTAGAGCATAGCTGTCCATATGCTCAAATTGTGTGCGTGCGTGCTCAGTCGCTCAGATGTGTCAGACTCTTGCGACCTCATGGACTGTAGCCCGCCAGGTTCCACTGTCCATGGGGTTTTCCACGCAAGAATACTGGAACGGGTTGTCATTTCCTACTCCCGGGAATCTTCCCAACTCAACCCCAGCCTCTCATTTCCTGCATTGGCAGGCAGATTCTTTACCACTGCCCCAACTGGGAAGCCCTATACTCAAATTAACTATTGCAAAACACACCCTATATAGCAGGACTGTGTTACTTAGCTGTATGTCACTACACCAGACATATTGATATGCACATATTCATATCCAATGCATGTTTATTCTATTTGAACAGATCGCTTTAACCTGGCTTGAAATATTACTTTTGTGCATGCTGCCTGGTGTCTCAGCCAGGTTATCAAGTAGAAGCTTGATTTGGAGGAGTTCAGACAAAAGAGAAAAGGCCTCGGGACTCCCTATAGTTGATGCATTTTCTATTCTCTTCTTAGAGCAATCAAATGGCATAATATATGTACAGTGCCTTAACTTCAGTAAATTTTTGATAATTAATGGTTTTGTGGGTTAAACTTATTACAGTCAATAATAAACTTCACTTTTATACATATATAAAAATTCACTACATTTCTAAGATATGCTGTTAGGAAAATTTACTAGCTTGTATTTGTTTTAGAAGTATAGACTAAAATTAAATGGAAGGTAGGAATTGATAGCTATTCATATGTTCTTAAATATGATAAAAAACATTATTCAACTCTCTCCAAATATATTTAGATTGCTGAGAAACACTTACTGCCAAGCTGAGGGACGAGCCTTATTCCTTAAAAAAGAAAAAAAAGAGAGAGAGAAGATATAGGAAATCCTGGGGATTCTTTTGCAAAAATTTGAATCAATGGTGAAAGCTTACTGAAATTGCATTAGAAAATCTATACTCTGTTAACATGGTCTTAGAGAATTCTTGATGCTACTACCTAAGCCCCACACCTTAATTACTACTCTCCCCACCACACATGTGAGAGGCATTCAAATCCAAAATTCAGTGAGTCCACCATCTCTTTGTGTCCATGGTCTAAGTTCTGCATATGAAAAGCTCCAAGAAAGATTGGCATTGACCATGAAATTTACTTAGACAGACCAAACAAATGACAATTATATTTTTTTCCTATTTCAAAGAAAATAGTATTTTATGTAACGGGATTTAGAGACTGGATTCCACATTCATCGTTAAGACATTTCCCTCTAGTGATTGTGTGATGTCTCATTCACCCAATATTTTCGCTTTACGTTAGTTCCAAAAAATTATCAGAGCTTGGCAGAAACAGGTGAGAGTAACGGCTATCTCAGCTCTAAAAGACTTCTCAGACTCCTGAGTCTAGTCAACTAGCCCTTTCTTTAAACATCCCTCCAAGGATCAGAAAAAAATTAGAGTGCAAAAATTTTTTAAATAAACGCTTTGAGATATCAAGGCATTTGGGGTACAGAATAACCTGTCATCAGGCCATGTTCAGCTTACATTTTTTTTTTTCCATTGGCTTTCAGACAAATGCAACATTATTTCCACATAGGAGTAGGCAGACATCGCCTGAGTCATCTTTTTTGTGCTGGTCAATGGAAAGATCCCAGGGGCAACTTCTAATATGCCTAGGCACGTTTAAAATTTCTGTGGGTGTCTCTAAGTGTGCTTTTAATTTAATGCTTTTTATTTTTTGAAAGATTTTTGGACTATTTTTAAGGTCTTTGTTGAATTTGTTACATTATTGCTTCTGTTTTATGTTTTGGATTTTTGGCCGCCAGCCATGTGAGATCTTAACTTCCCAAATGGAGATCAAACCTGAACCCCTTCATTGGAAGGCAAAGTCTTAACAACTGGACCATCAGGGAAGTCCCCAATGCTTTTTAATTTAATGCTGAGAACAGTTCAGATGCAAGCTAAGGGTCACCCCAATGCAGACACAAGGTGTGGAAGAGGGGGGCTCAGGGAAACTTGATAAGGCCCAGACACAGGGAGAATTAAGTGCTGATTTTCTACTCTAGGCTGACTAGTGAGGAACAGAAATAAAGAGGAGGGAAGTACTGGGAGATTCATCAGATGAGTGTATCAACTGTTTATTTTAAAATGTCCAGGACTAGAAACCTGAAATGGTGCTATGTGCAGCCTCTACTACTGGAAATGTAGCTCAGCTGGTAAAGAATCCTCCGGCAATGCAGGAGACCCTGGTATGATTCCTGGGTTGGTAAGATCCCCTGGAGAAGGGAACGGCTACCCACTCCAATATACTTGCCTGGAGAATTCCATGGAGAGAGGAGCCTGGTGAGCTCCAATCCATGGGGTCACAAAGAGTCAGACACAACTGAGCAACTTTCACTTTCACTACTGGAAATGGACTGACATGTTCCATGTCTCACTGGGACAATGGTAGCAAAACTGGGTTTAGAACTCAAGTCTCCCAAGTCTTTCTGTGACTTCCAAAATTATACTGCCTGTTACATCCTAGAAATACAGTTACCCTGCAGAGAATAGAGATGAAGGAAGATATAAGAAACACTTGATTTTCAAACTCATTGGTATATCTTTCCTCATCTAAATAAGATGTACTCTTCCAAGGGATCTAAGCCCCTTGTTTTCATGTAGCAGCAATTGCTTCATTATACTGCAACTGACATTGTACTTGTCTAGTTCTTCAGCCACACTATAAGCCTCTGAAAAAAAAAAAAGATATGTTTTGCCTATCCAGAGCTCAGCACAGTGTTTAACACATAATAGGAACGCAATAGCTGTTGAGTTAATGAACTGATTCTTCATTTTGTACAGCTACAGAGAGGTTCATTTTGTGTAGCTACAGAGAGCTATGACCAACAGGTGACAGCTTCAAGAGGAATTTATTTCAACTCAATACAGGAAAGACCATTTGAACCAGAGCTTCCCAGAGTGGGACAAAGTGAAAAGTAGTGAATTCTCTTTTACCAGAAGCCTGCAAACACAGACTGGATAACCATCTATCCAGTTTGCTGGAGAAAAGGTATCTGCCTTGGGTGGTCTCCAATTTAATGATTCTGTGATTCTATTCCATTCCAAATCCCAAGCCTCATCACTTTTCTAAGACAAGAATCTCTAGTGCCATCTTCCTGTAACCTGGGGTACTTTGTAAAAGTCCATCCTTGCCTAAGCTGACTAGTGAACTTGCAACTTGCTGATCTTATTTAGTATTGAGGCTCTGCAGTTAATACCAAAACAAAAAAACACAAACGTAACTAAAACCCTACTCAATTTAGCAGTAGAGGCAGAAGGTTGGGAAGCCACTAAATCTTACATAATTAATTTGATTTGAGCTAGAAAAATGATACTTGCTCGCACCCCATTAGAGGCACAATGCAGGCATGATAAACAGAGATCTCAGGATATACCAGTGGAAGAAAATATAGACCAATCAGATCTGTAAACTTATCAGAACCTTACAGATCACCTGAACTAAAATCTTCATATATAGGAAAGGAGGCACTTATAATCACACAGCTAGTGCCTGGTAGAATTGGCACAAAATCCCGCTGATTACAAGGCCAGAGTTCTTTTCATTACCCTGTGCTGTGAAGCCCACTATAATATAACACTTAATTATACAGGTTCAGAAATACAAGTCAAAGCAGATCCCAGTGTAATAATAGATGCTAAAACTACATATGGGAAAAGCATGCTATAACATGGTTAACTTATGATGTAAATAAATTATAAAGGGATTGATTGCACTATATTTTTCCCATCAAGGACTGAGCTGTGCTCCTATAACGTGTAGCTTATTTGTGCTGTAAACTCCAAAACACATGATCTCATTAAGAATCCAAACCAAATGAAAGACACGGGGCATCAGGGTGGATAAGAGAGAGTACCAAAGCACCAGGCTTTTGAATATACTAGCTTATTTAGACTGACCAACTACCCTGCAAAGTAGTTATAATCATTTCTATTTTTAAAGATGAGACTGGGACTCAGAGACATCAACAGTTTAACTTCTGATCTTACTACCAGTCAGTGATAGAGTCAGGATTCAAATTCACATTTATTTGGTTCTCAAGCCCAGGCTCCATCCCAAGGGATCAGGACACCCTAGTCACCATGACTTTGTAAAGGAGTTTGACTTATAAATAACTTCCGCACTTTTGGACTTAGATCATCTCTAAGGCTAATTCTACTTCTAGAAGTTCTCTGATACAACCTCCAACATTCAAGATTCAAAAGAAGTTCTTATGTATATTCTACCCCCAAATAAATAATGTATCACATAAGCATGCATGATAACCAAGATATCTAGATTAATTTCTTTTCTATTTCCTGCTAGGACACATTTAGGTAAGTTTATCTGAAAGTTGGCACCAATAGAGGGCCTTCAGTAAAAAAGCAACACGTTCACAGTTTCTTTATGTGCATGATGGGCAAGCTTAGTGGAACATCTACCCTGTGCAGAACTTTGGAAGCAGCTGCAGCTTACATAGGCATCATCATAAACGTAGGCTGGAATCAGCTAGTGTTGAAAGACAGAGTCCATCAAATGGATGGAGAACATCTCAATTCTATTAAGGCCCAAGACTGTTCCTCTAACTTTGGTCAAACTTTTTTTTTTGCATGTATTTATTTATTTATCTATGACTGTGCTGGGTCTTCATTGATATGCTCAGGCTTTCTCTAGTTATGGTCAGCAGGGGCTCCTCTCCAGTTGCAGTTTACAGGCTTCTCATTGAGTTAGCTTCTCTTGTTGCAGAGAATGGGTTCTAGGGCGAGCAGGCTTCAGTAGTAGCCCCTTGGCTCTAGAGTGTAGACTCACTGGTTGTGGAGCACAGGTTAGCTGCCCCAAGCCCTGCAGAATCTTCATGGACCAGGAATTGAACCTGCATGCCCTGAATTGGCAGGTGGACGCTTAACCACTAGGCCACCAGGGAAGTCCTGGTTGAACTGATCTTAGAGGATAGCCCATGTAGAGAAAATAGCCCATCTCTTCAAGGCAGTGTGGTTTAGTGAAAATATCCCAGCCTAGATTTCAGGAGATCCAACTCTTCTGTTTACTGAGAACTTTACCAAGATGACCTCTCTTTCAAGTAAGCCTCAGTTTCTTCATTTAAAAAATCAAAAATTAACCAACTCTACTGCATTTATTATGAGATTCTGTGTGTGTGTGTACATGTGTGTGTTAATGCAAATAATGAGTATGCAAAGGTCTTGCAGATTCCAGGACACTACAATATTGGAAACAGACATTAATATTCTCTCTCTAGTCAAAATTTTCCCTGACTCATTGATTAATTCAACTCAAAAACAGAGATGAGATTTCTTTTGTTGGCTTTATCTTTATTTCTTCCACATCCCCTTGATAAGAAAAGTCTAGGTTTTGGTGTCATAGAGATCCTGTGTTTCATCCCAGATAAAGCACTGGCTGGCTTTATGGCCTCAAGGATGGTTCAGATAACCTTTCTTTTCTTCAGTTTCCTCATCTGTAAATTGGGAATAATATCACCTTGCTGATGGTGATATTTGAATTCACAATGACATATCTAAAAAGCCTAATGCAGTGCCTGGCCCACAGTGGCTATTTAAGAAACTGTAGCAGTTATTGTAATTATTTACCACCCTCTTCAAAGGACTGGTGACAAACAATGAGAAAGGAAAAATTCCTCCCTCCGCTGCCAGTCCCAGCCCTATGAGCCCTTCCAGCTGTGTCACTCACTGGCCTTGAGGACTAGGGCATACACTCAGCATTCAACGAGCCTTGACGCCCTTCTGCCATTCTTCTTTCTCCATAGGCCACCACTTCAGCACTTCTGCTGCCACCCAGCAACTGCCCAGAGGAACAGCATGGATTTCAGAAAATTAGAATTTAAAGAGATTGTTATTTGAAAATTTTAGGAAGCAATGAAAGGAAAACTTTGTTAAAAGGCTCTTCCCTAGCAATAGCACTAGACAAAGGTATGAGGGATTAAATAATGGGATCATGTCAAATTTAAAACTCTTGCTATCCAAGCACATTCCCTTCCATATGGTATGATTTCTGTAAAACCACCTGATCCTTTTCTGTTTTTGCTTCAGTATATCACTATTATTATTATTTAAGAATACTCAGGTTACAGTTTCAAATTACAGAATTTTAGTTTTGAAAGACACATGGAAGATTACAGACTGCTCTCTTTGCTCTACAGATGTTTAAGGAACAGTCCAGAGAAGAGAGAATATATTCAATACTAATGTCAGGGAGCTCATTTATGGAAAGTCAAAGTTCTAATTCTACCATGGCCAATGTGTCAGCCATTCCCTAGATGCTTCTGAAAAGCAGAGTCCCTGTTTTCTGATGACATACAGAGAAGAAAACCTAAAATGCTAGAATTTTACAGGCATACATCAATGAAAGACCTCTTTGGTTATTTCTCCTTCTTTAGGTTCTGCTCTCAGCTTTGCCACTGGGGGTCTGGGATACAGTCTCCTAAGACCACAGTTTACATCTATAAAATGAGGAAGATTGAACCAGATATTCTAAATTACTTTCCAACTCCAAAAACCTATATTTCTTATCACTCATGTATTGAATTATGATTATAGCACATTGAAAGAATTCAAATACATCATAACTAGCAGGTTGTTCTGCATCAGAAGAAATAAATCTTGAACTTTGACTTGGCCAAGCATCCCCCAGTCACCCCCTTAAGTCATTCCTCCAGATGTATTTTCACCAAAACAGACCCTACATAGCCTGGGGGATCAGCCCAATCTGCTGAACAAGCCTCTTCTCACTTGTATTTAAGCTGGTAGACATAAGTAAGGTTTCTTCTTTTTTATGGGATCTATCTCAGTGCATATCCTAATGAAAAATGGCATCCAAAGTGCTAAAAACAAAACAAAAAAATAATACATTGCTGGTGATTAATAAGAGATGATTCAGAAAATCATGAGGAGAGTCGCAGCATGTGACCTTGATGCCACATGCTGTTAAGAAGAATGTGTGTTTAAGACGGATCTTGATAGGCGGACCAAAAACAGTGACACTTGACCCGGAACTTTAGAGTGATAGACTTGTTACTTCTGTTTGTGCTTATACCTTGCTTTTTGCCATGTGTTTTCCTTTGTGTTTTGTTCTGAGTGCTTAAAAAAACTAAGGACATTAATGAAGAATTCCTAAAGACAGATGATTCCCCAAAATAGTCATAAGGTTTAATTGCTGAATCCGAATAGTCTCATTCAGTGAAAATGGAAAGAAAATACATAAAATAAAAGGATTCTCCCCATAGAGAGATCTTAAGAGAAGACCATAGGAAAAGTTAAATTGGTGGGGCCTGAAAAACCAACATTCACACATTGATTATGAGTAGCAAGATCAAAGTCAAGAACGTCTTATGTCTGAAAGATCCAAATTCTCCAGCTTCCCAGACTCTGCAGTTGGATTCCAGAAAGAACCAAGCTCTTTTTCAGAGAACTGATTTTTCTCTTTAAAGCCAAATCCCTAACTCAGATTCTGTTTGTGCTTCAGATTTCTGCCGTTATGATACTGAAGACCAGAAGCATGTCCCTCGAAGAAATGCAGTGTATATAACACTGATAGGTTTTCTTGTTCGCCAAGCAACAGAGTTTAGAGAACCTCAGGCTGGATGCCCCACACTAAGTGTATAGTGAGTACAGTGTAAATTTTGGGGTGGTTCTCAAATATTTCCCAGAAGGGATGGGATCCTGCCCTCTGCAGGAATTCCCAGGCAATAACTTCCTAAGGAGGTAGTTCTCATTTAAATATAACCTCCTGGCAACCAAATATTTATCTAGAAGAAACTGGGAGTGGCCTTGTCCAATCAGCCACCTGGGTTCAGTCCATTTCTCAAAAATAACAGTATTGTGGCATTTGGGGAACGCCTCCTCCCAGAAGTTTGCCAAGAAATAGTTCAGCAAAACCCCACCATCCACCCATCCTTGTCAACACGCCTCCCAGGGCATTATGAGTGAGTGGACAGCACCGCACCCAAGATCAAATCCAGGGCATTCTTGGCATAGGTCCCCAAAGGCAAAGTCAAGAGCATGTGTGACAAAATCCTTGTCTGCTGCCCAGTTCACCATAGTATGTGATGTAACTTGATACTTGCTGAGGATAGTAGGTCCAGAAACCCCAAGCAATTCTGCTTTCAGACTTCATCTCCATTTAAGCAAATCTCAAGTGACTTTGCTCCATTGGAGTCTGAGGCCACTAACCAGTGTTGCCTGCAGAGTGTGGTACTCAGATTCTCATTTAAGACTTCTCCTTTCCACACCTAGGCCAAGCATCCAACACCTCTCACCAGGCCTGAGTCAAAGATCTGATCATGTGTTTTTCAGTGTTCCAATCCATCTCACATACCGCCACCTGATCTGGTCAGGTACTCACCATTCACCAAGTACACAGTAATGTTCCTGCCACATACTAATGTTCCACAGGCTGTAGGGATACAGGTATGCAGAAAACCTCTCCTGCAATGAAAGCTTTTTGACTCCCACTAGCCAATCAAACGGAGAAGGCAATGGCAACCCACTCCAGTACTCTTGCCTGGGAAATCCCATGGACAGAGGAGCCTGGTGGCCTACAGTCCATGGGGTTTCGAGGAGTCAGACACGACTGACTGACTTCACTTTCACTTTTCACTTTCATGCACTGGAGAAGGAAATGGCAACCCACTCCAGTATTCTTGTCTGGAGAATCCCGGGGATGGGGGAGCCTGGTTGCCTGCCATCTATGGAGTTGCACAGAGTCGGACACGACTGACGCAACTTAGCAGCAACAGCAGCAGCCGCCAATCAAAATATATGCAGCCTCCTTGTTCTGCCATTTACCATTCTCCATAGGCTCTCCTTTCCCCTTCCTTTCTCCCAGGAGACTAGTCATGGTTTCTGAAACAATGTTTTAGACTCTTGCATCATCATGCCTTTTGATAATACTCTACTGGCAGTCTATAAGGCACTGTTTTCTAACAAAATTCATCTGTTTCTTGAGCAAAAATTACTAACCTTAAAAACAATAAAGAAAAGCCTCAGAATTGCTTCAATAATACATTGCTTCTGTCTTTCATTTACGGTTTATTGTGTCAAGTGTTCTGTGAAAATTAGCTTTGTATATAATTACTCTCCCTGTTCACAGTTAGAGCTCAGGCTATCTGAGGGCAAGACCAATATATAAGTCATCTTTCTTACCCTACAGAGACTACTAGGCACTGTCTTTCATTTGTTGAATCATCACATTAAAACTACTACAGTTAAAGCTTGTTTCCTGAATCTAGGTGCAGCAATATCCAAATTACCATGAAAGAAGGCGGGGGGGGGGGGGGGGGCGGAAATGCAAGGGAAACACATAAAGTCTGTGTGTGAGTGCTACCTCACTTTAGTCATGTCAGACTTTTTGAGATTCTGTGGACTATAGCCTGCCAGGATCCTCTGTCTGTGGGATTTTCCAGGCAAGAATACTGGAGTGGGTTGCCATGCACTCCTCCAGGGGATTTTCCTCCAAGGACCTCCAGGGGATCTCCTCCAAGGATCGAACCCAAGTCTCTTATGTCCCCTGCATTGGCAGGCGGGTTCTTTACCACTAGTGCCATCTGGAAAGCCCACAGAGTCTGTAACTATGTTCAATAGCTGAAATGACTTTTTAACTAAAAAATCAAAGACTATTAATTACTTAATGTTCTTAATTATAATTCAGGTTTTATGTTAAAACCGGTTTCCTCTGCCTGCTGTCCCATTACCAAATGGTATTATAAAATATATAATACTAGGAGTTTCAGGTGGCCAGGCATTGCATTTAAGGTCACTTCTCTATGCAAACCTGTAGAGTCATCCCTTCTTATACATGCCTCTTGCTTGATTTCGGAGAAGGCAATGGCGACCCACTCCAGTACTCTTGCCTGGAAAATCCCATGGACAGAGGAGCCTGGTAGGCTGCAGTTCATGGGGTCCCAAAGAGTCGGACTCGACTGAGCGACTTCACTTTCACTTTTCACTTTCATGCACTGGAGAAGGAAATGGCAACTCACTCCAGTGTTCTTGCCTGGAGAATTCCAGGGATGGGGGAGTCTGGTGGGCTGCCATCTATGGGGTCTCACAGAGTCGGACACGACTGAAGCAACTTAGCAACAGCAGCAGCTTGCTTGGTTTGAATTGGGGGCAGGTGGCCAAGGGTGCTGTCTTGTTCCTAGGAGCATTTTAACATGTGCTTTCCCTGCTTCCAGAAATAAACCCGAATCAACTGTTAACAGGGCTTAGGTGTTTTCAAACCAACTCATCATCAAGTTCCTATTTCCATCAGAAAACAGGTTCCAGGTCTTCGTTAGTTTGCCATGAAGTAAAGTCCTTGAGTAAAGTAAATGACCATCAGTTCTTTCCTGTGGAATTTACAGCATAGACCTGCAGCCCTAACTGCCCCACTAAGTGACTCAGTAGCTTTTCAGGGAGTAGCTATCTATGGTTGTTGTGCTCAGTTGCTCAGTTTCATGTGATTATTTGTGTCTCCATGGGTTGTAGCCCACCAGGCTCCTCTGTCCATGGAATTTTCCAGACAAGAATACTGGAGTGAGTTGCTATTTCCTTCTCCAGGGGATCTTCCCAACCCAGGGATTGAACCTGCATGTCTTGCATCTCCTGCATTGACAGGCAGATTCTTTACCACTGCACCACCTAGGAAGCTCCTATCTATCTATTAGCATTTTGCAGTACTATAAAACATGTATGGAGAGTGTTATCTTCCTAATAGAAAAAAAAAATGGAAAGCAAAAGGAAACTAATATGTTTGGAGCATCTATAACAGTCACCAGCTTGGCTCTTCTCAATGTTTTCATTTAATCCTTACAACTCTATAGGGTGGATATTATTAACTCCAAAATAGGAACTACATGTCTGCATCTGGGGAGTTTGGACTGAGAAAATCAGGGAGGTAAAAAGAAGAAGAAGATGTCAGTCGAAGCTAGAAAAATTGTATCAAACACCAGCTCTTGACTATTTTCCCTCTGCAGTTTTCATCTTTCCCTAGCGTCTGCAAAATAAATGCACAAAAGTTCAAGTTCTGCCACCAATGTTAAACTCTCCCAAAACAAAAACTCTCATTGGTCACAATATTCCTTCACTGTCAACAAGTTCTTATTGTTCTCATTTTACAGGAGAAACGATGGAAAGATAGTTATAAAATTACTGGCCCACAAGATGACAGAGACCTTGAAAATCGTTTGACTTCACCCGTCACGTTACATGGGGGTTAAATAAGGCTCTGGAAGAGGAAACAACTTTCTTCCAAGGACACACAGAACATTGAAGACAAAATAGTGATAAGAATTCAGACTTTCTCATTCCTAGCCCAGTAAGATCTCCATGTTGCATTTCTAAATAGTCACATTCATTTGACAGATTTGACAAATGGCAAGTGCCCTTTATTTTCAGAGTGAATGAGCTAAAAAGAGCACTCCCCATTCTCTCCATGCCTATATCCATTCCATCTACCTCTCAATACTCTGCCGCCTCCATTTCTTAACCTAAAACCTTCCTCAAGAACTCATGTGAACGTCATAGGCCTCTTAGTTTGGAGTCAAAAGCCATAGCATCAAGAGTCACATCTGATCTTATCCCCCAAATCTGTTTCCATCATCACTAATAAATCCTTGTGTTTATATAATACCGTTCCCCAAAAAGCCTCGGGTGATTTATGAACATTATCACATTACACAATAAGTAATTATCCTAAGAGATAAGTGGGCAATTTGATCCATTTTATACACTTGAATCAGAACCATTTCCCAGCAGTACCAGAAACAGTCCTACAGTAGAGCAAGAGCTTTCAAACTAGTTTTAACTCTGAACCTTTCTAGGGAATGCCTGCCAATGCAAGTGACAGATACCAGTTGAATTACTCTAACTCTTCCAAATACCATAAGCTCATCAGCATCTCAATTTGAAACTCATCTCCACATTGGTGTCCCTTGGGCCCTCTTGGTGACTTGTTTATAGTTCCACAGAGGTACCAGGCTCTCTCTGTCTCTCTCCTTTACACGAACTATTCTCTCCCTGGATCACTCTCCATAACCTCCTTATCTTGTCTCCTGCAGTCCCAGTTTCAGAAGCCCTTCCTCAGAGAAGCCTTCCTTCATCTTCACCCTCCAATTTAGATCTAAACCCTCTAATAAAGGTCCTGATCACCTTCATGTGGAAGGCTGCTTGGTCAACAGCCTCCAGTGTCCACCTCTTGACCTGCTTTCCCTCAGGTGACAGCCACCACCTGAGTGTGAGCTGGACTTAGTGACTTGCCCCCAATGAATACAACACGGTGATGAACCATCCCTTCCAAGATGAGGTTACCTAAAGACGGTAGCATCTATCTTGCTCAGTCTTTCATGTTCCTTCTCACTCTTTCCCTTGTTCCCTGTAAGGAAGACCAGCAGCCATGTATGTTGTCAGTAGTCTTAGAGAAAGGCTCACGTGGGCCGGAACCCATCTCTCTGGCCATCCGCCAGTGAGGACTTGAGTCTATGGACAACCACTCGAGTGAGCTGGAGATGCCATGGCCCCAGTGATCTGAACCACAGGACCCAGCTAAGGAACACCCATACTCCTGACCCAGAAGCAGAGAAATAATAAGTGATTTTTATGTAATGCTACCAGGTTTTGAGCTGAGTTGCTACAGAGTAGTCTATAATTCACACAACCCATATATCTCTTCTTCAAAGCACTTTCACTGTTGCAATTTTCTATGTATCAGTATGACGATTTGATTGCCCCCTTGACTGTGAACTCCATGAAGGCAGAAACTCTCTCTTTGGCACAAGGGCATCACAGTGCCCAGCCTAGCAGCAGGCAATGCCAGGTGCTCAGTAAATGTCAGTGGTGCAACCAGTTTGTCCTAACCATCGAATTTGCCCTGCTTGAGTAGCCAAGTAGCCACCCTAGATAATAAACATGAAGAGTCTCTTCCAATTGTTCGGCTCACAGCCCTTCCCCTCTCTCCCCCTCCCATACCAAGAACACCCAATTCATCCATCACATGCCAGAGATTCTATTGCAGCCAAGTCTTTACACCCATGCCCTCCTTTTCACTTCCACTGGCCCAGTTCAGGTTCTTATAATTTCCCAACTGTACCCTCAGAGAATATAAGTGTCTCTCCCTTAGCCGGCCCCTTTTTCCAGTTTCTGTCTCTTCCAAACCATCTCTTATATCATTGCTCCCCCCTTAACTTCCTAAAGAAAAATGCCAATCATTTTATCTCTTCTCCTAAAAGCTTCATCATCTCAGATCTTAAGAAGAATAAAACCTAAACACCTCATATTAAAAATATCAGATTATATCACTAATGTAGAATCCTTAAAAAAGAGGGGGGTACAAATGAACTTATTTACAAAATGGAATTAGAGTCACAGATGTAGAAAACAAATTTATGATTACCAGGGGTAAGAGGGGGAGGAATAAATTGGGAGACTGGGATTGACATACACATATATAGATACATGTATATATATGTATACATGTGGTGCTAAATTGCTTCAATCATGTCCGACTCTTCGCAACCCCATGGACTGTAGCCCACCAGACTTCTCTGTCCATGGAATTCTTTAGGCAAGAATACTGGAGTAGGTGGCCATTTCCCTCTCCAAGGGATCTTCCCAACCTAGGGATCAAATCTTTGTCTTTTTCATCTCCTTGCATTGGCAGGCAGGTTCTTTACCTGGGAAGACCACCATATATGCACTACTATATATAAAATAAATAACTAATAACAGCCTGCTGTATAGTAAAGCAGGTAATACTCTGTAATAACCTATAAGGGAAAAGAATTCAAGAAATGAATATATGCATATGTATGACTATTTAATTTTGCTGTATACATGAAACTAATGCAACATTGTAAATCAACTATACTCCAACAAAAATTTTTTAAATAAAAATAAAACCTCATATCATTATCCAAAACCATTCGAAAACTTCCACCCTACCCTATTAACAGCTGGGGCCCTACCCCACAGGAGACTTGGTAAGATCACGCTAGTTGGGCATTTGTCTGCTGATGCCTGGATGACTCCTCACTATCTCTCTTTTTTTTCTGCTCATCCTATAAAGACCTGCTCAGATTCCACCTTCCCTCTAAGACCTTCCCGTAACTCCCAGGAGAAATTCTCTCCCCCTCTCCTGTGCCCACGGACTATTGGCTTTTCACTGGAGCACTAATCAAAGCCTGGTTAAAACATTAGCGTGTATGTGTGTCTGCCTTCCCATGAGATCATAAACATCCTGGGGACAGAATCCAGGTCTTGTCACCTTGTCATCATCACGCCTGTCACATGGCCGGAGCTCAGGAAGGACTCGCTGAATGTAATCGAATTACTACTTGGAAAGAATATACATTTAGGGAGCCACTTTTTATTTTCAAACTGCTACTGGGAGGGCAGATGATTAAATCAGTGACTTTTTCTTTCTTTTTTTTTTAAAGCAAAGATACCACAAACCACCTTTGAAGCCAAGAAAAAGATGTGATTGGAGGGAAATGAATCGCTATGTTTAATCCTCCACTGAGTTTGGATAAACAACAAAGTGCCAGCTTCCACCAGATCATTTCTTTTTAATTAAAAGTTAACCAGATTCTTTTGGAGCACTCAGTTTTCTGGTCAAGTCAACAAAAAGCTACCAGTGCCATCCACTCCCTCCCTTCCCCTGTCCTCCCACCCCCACTCCTAGAGTCAGGCAACCCTTGGGGGCAGCAAACACTTCAGCTGTTTGCTCTGTGCTCATAATTAGATTGTCTAGACAGGAGATGTTGCTGGAGCAATAGGAAGCTATTTCACAAGGTGTTCTGCAGAACCACACTTAGAACAGTGATTAGGATGCACTGACAGACGCCAAGCCAGCAGAATCGGCCCGGGCCACGAGCCGGCTTCCCCCAGAGCAGAGGAGAGGCCCTTTGAAGCCCTTGTCTGAGAAAGAGATGCCAAATTAGGACCCTGGGGGCATGGAACGGCTCACTGGTCTTTGGATCCAAAGGAGCAAGACTGAGGTGATGGGGTAACGTCTGGAATGCCCTCCTCTCTCGTGCCTTCTCCTGCTATGCTAAGTCAACCGAGGGAGCTCCCAGCCCTTGTTTACACAGCATCTCTACAGACAGTATGAGGGGTGACCACATCCAGCAATTCCCAGCACAATGCAAAGTTTAAGCAGCAAGGAGAGATAAATGTGCAGTGCCTACTCTTGCAAGGAGGCATTTCTTGGCCTGACCGTCCCCCTCATGTTTTGTTGGCATGTCAATGTGACAGCAACAATGTTTTCTAGCAGAAAATCTTTTGGAGACATTTTTCATAGGAATAATTGATTAGGCAAAATCATTCAGCCCTCTGAGATGAATGACTTTGGGAAAATTGCTTCATCGATATAATACCACAAAAGCACAAGATTTCAAGACCAAAAAGAGCCAAATTTTTTTCAGAGATATAGGAACAAATTGAGAGCTTGGGATTAATATATACACACTGTGGTGGTGGTTTAGTCGCTAAGTCGTGTCCGACTCTTGTGACCACATGGACTGGGGCCTCCCAGGCTCCTCTGTCCATGGGATTCTCCAGGCAAGAATCCTGGAAGGGATTGCCATTTCCTTCTCCAGAGGATCTTACCGACCCAGAGATCAAACTCAGGTCTCCTGAATTGCAGGCAGATTCTCTACTGACTGAGCTATGAGGGAAGCCCTCATATACACACTACTATATATAAAACAGATAAGCAATAAGGACCTACTATATAGCACAGGTCACTATAGTCAGTATTTTGTAAAAACCTATAAGGGAAAATCATCTGAAAAAGAATATATATATATATATGAATCACTTTGATATATACCTGAAACTAACACAACATTGAAAATCAGCTACACCTCATTAAAAAAAAAAAAAAATCTGAAACTGAGTAAGAGAGGAAACTGAAATTTAGCAAGGGGGGCAGATTTTTTTGATCAAGAAAGTAGATCAGGACCCAGATCCCTGAATCCTAAACCAGTGTCTTTCTCCCAAACTTGTTACAGAAGCTCACATCCTTCAAGTGCTTATTACACACCACATATTTTTCTAAAATTTTATATGTATTATCTCATTTAATCTTTAACATAGACTGAGATAGATGCTATTACCCTCACCAGTTTCCAAGTGAAGAGGCTGAGGCACAGATTGTAGTGTGACTTGCTCTAGGCCACCCAGAGCAGATCTAGGTTTGGCTCCCAGGCAGCCTGACTCCAGAACTCACTCTCTAAGCCCTAGGCTATCTAATCTCTTAACTCCTCATTACAGACTTCAGATAGGAGCAAAGGTCATGACATGGAGACCATTTCTTCACAAAAATTACAGTGCATTTGATAGCCAGTAGGAATTACCTGCATGATAAAGGATTTGAGATTAGAGGATGTCATGTTTCAGACCTCTCAATGGGCTTCCCAGGTGGTGCTAGTGGTAAAGAACCTTCTGCACATGCAGGAAATGTAAGAGATGTGGGTTCAATCCCTGAGTCAGGAAGATCCCCTCTAGGAGGGCATGGCAACTCACTCCAGTATTCCTTCATGGAGAATCCCATGGACAGAGGATTCTGGAGGGCTACAGTCCGTAGCATCCCACCAAGTTGAACATGACTGAAGCAACTCAGCGCACACACACACACACACACACACACACACATCATGTACCTACATGTTAACATAAAAGTCACTTGACCACTCAGTTTCCTCATCATTATCTCTTGTGGGCATATTTTTTTTAAATGGAAGCGTTATCAAGTAAATGTGGATTTTTAAAACTCTTTTAGTAATGATTATTTTAATACTTTACAATTTACAAAACACTTTCACATCCACCATTTAAATCTATCATGACCTATGAGTTAGGACTGATGTGGAATTTTATAATTGACATCTTATAGATCAGAAATTGAGAGACCAGGAGTTAAACTGTGTTGTCTAAATTCAGACAGTAGGAAAATTGGTGTGGTTAAGATTGGTCATGGTTTAATCTTATGGTTAATTTCATAGAAATGGAGTCTTCCTCTCCCTCCACTTTTCTAACAGGTTACAGATACAAGATTATACAAATTAAATTTTAATTAAAATCTGGGAGTGAATCCAATTATGATAGAAATAAGATTTAGTGTTCTCATCTCAGATAAGAGAAAATAACAGAAGCTATGTACTAGCAACTGGTTAAGGCAGTTACCCTGTAAGATAAGCCATTTTATCATTTCCTGGTTTTCTGTCTGATGAATGCTCTAGTCTAAAGAATATCTTCCTTCATCTCACACATAAATGATCTTTAGCCTCTAGTTGTCTCTTCCCAGCACCCTCTCACTGCACATTAAGCCAAAGGCAAAACAGTGACTAAAACAAAACAACTCTGTTTTGTAAGCACCGGTATAAGGGATATGCTGGCACATGTTCTGCTAAGTTCCAAAAGACCTCTCCGTGGCTTCTTAAGAGAAGAAGCTATGTTAACAAGAGAGGCAGTCTTCACCCAGAGGAATAGACAGGAGGAAAGGAAAGGAGGGAGGATAAAAAATACAGAGGCAAGATGAAAGGGAGCGAAACAGGGGTGGAAAGAGAAGGCAGGGGATGGGAAGGGGAGGAGAGGAGTTGGGGGGCGGGGAGAAAAAAAAAGAGATCAAGCATTATTTATTAAAAGAAAGGAACACTGGACGGGAAGTTGGAAGAAGTGATTTTGAAACCCAAATCTAATATTAAATAGCTGCTGATACCTGAATCTCTGCTTACCTCTCCTGGTCTCACTTCTCTCATCTCTAAAATGTAGTCAGTCTGTACTATTTATTCTTGGTGTTGAAGGTCAAATGGCACAGGGGAGGTAAGGGCTCTTGGTAAATAAACAGTGTCAGTATTACCATCTACATCCTTCCCAGGGGATCTTCCCAACCCAGGGATCAAACCTGGGTCTACTGCATTGCAGGCAGATTCTTTACTATCTGAGTCACCAGGGAAGACCGCTAAGTCATTTGCATTTTCTTATAACACAACAGTTTGCTCACCCTGTTCAGGCTTTCCTCTGGAGCCAGTTTAAGATTAATTAGCAGCTGATTTTCTCTTGCCTCTTCCTTCTTTTCCTGCCAGCTACTGGCTGACCTCTGACTTAAATTAGTGACAATATCCAATCAAGAAGGGCCAACTGACTTGGAAATAAAGGTAACAATCAAATTAATTTACTTAGTTCCATTGTAACAAAAACTTGTATCTGGGGAAAAACTCAGAATTTGTTAACACCTGATATCTCTGAGACATATTGTAAAGTACTTCCAAACCATCTCATCAGAACTTTGCAATAAAGCTATTAATGAAGCAAAGTGGCATATGAATGACTTTGTGATAGATGAGGAAGCAAAGTTAACCATTGTAAAATTAGATCTGAAATCCAGGAGTCTACCCCTAGTCCAAACTCTACCATGGATATTTGCTAAAAAACTGAGCAGAACTTTAAAAACCATCCCTTCATCACACTGTTTCTACCCCAGGGTCCCAGAGAAAGACCTTTAACTTTTAACAACATGCCAGCTGCCAACACAAGCTTTCTTACTCTAACCCCAGAATGAAAATCTGAGTAAAGCTGCACAAGTTAATTAGGAAGGCTGGAATTACACCAACTTTCTATGGTAATAATTGGATGCCTCATAGGAAATCAAATAAAACATGCCATAAAAAATGAAATTTTTCTGAGAAGACTAATCAAGGAAGAGAGGTAAAGGATGAGAGGATGTGAGGAGAGTATGAATATGTAGATTTCTTATGTTTCACAATGGGGACTTAGTATACACTGATGAAGATGGCATATCCAGTGGAAGCACACTTTTTACATAAACATAACTAATAATGGTAATCTTAAGCAACTTTAAAAAGGAATGATAGATATTGAAATCATACACAGCCTGTTCTCTTGTCACTGTGGAATTATGTTAGAGATCAATATCGAAAGATATTTTAAAATGACCATCAAATTCTTGCACCTGGTCTTATGAACTGGACACATTTGAGTGTCTCCTAGTTTATAGTCTATGGGAACTTGAATAGAATTTTTATCCTACTGAGGTGTGAAAATTATAAAAATCTTAATTATATTGAATTGGTTCATAGTGTTTTTCAGGTACTATATCCTTTGACTTTTCTGTATATTTATTCTATTAATTTTTGAGAGTTTGATATTGAAACTTCAACTAAAAATCTTAATTTTTCTACTTAAAAAAGTAATTGTAATATATAGTGGAACTACATGTGCCTTGTTCTGTATTTTCCAGGTCTCTTGTAAATGTGTTAGCATATTTTAATAATTTAAAAAGCATTTGTAAAAAAATGATAAGGAAATATAAAAAATGAAAAGTAGATTGCTAATGTAAATGAGTTTATTACTGAGAAACAAACAGATAATATTCAAAAAAGATAGAATTAAGAATGCTATAACTTATAGTCACTAGTAGAAAAAAGCCACTTATAGTCACTAGTAGAAAAAAGCTGTAAACTTTCTTGCTTAGAGAAAAATACACTCAATGGAAAGCAAAGGAAATACAGAAAATACGGTAATATATTTAGAAAAATACAATAATACGAAAATCAAGATGGCAGAACTAAGACTGTAATGGTCATATTAATATGTATAAATGGGTTAATCTTATCAATTAAAAGAAAAGACTCTCAGGTTGGATCATGAAGTAAAATTCAATTATATGTTGCATACAAGAATACATCGAAAAATAAACCCCAAAAATTTAAAGTAAAAATCAGGCAGAAATATATGAAGAAAATTCGAACAAAATGGTCATAAGCTTCACTATACTCAGCAGACAAGATCAAACACAAGGAAAAAAATTAAAGGAAATAAACTTTATAATGAAAAGATTATTATCTAAAATAAGGATTCAACATCTATAAATGGTCCTACATCAAACAAGACAACACAAACATTCATAAAATAAAGACACCAAGTAAAAACACAAAAAAGAAGAAGACTTATAATCAAGGAAAATTTAATTCCTCCTCAGTCTATGACAGATCAAGTGGCCAAAAAATTTGACTAATAAATAATAGGCAAAGACAGACAAAACACAAGTAGTATAATGATCATGGATATATAAGAGCAACTTATCAAATTCTATACAAAAAAAGGAGAGGCTGCACACTCAAGTGTTTATGAAATGTTGATATAACTTAAGTATTGAAATGTAAAAATATTTAGTAAATCCCAAAGAGTAGAAATAATAGAGAAGACATTTTCTAAACAGTGTAATAAAACTGGGAATTTATAGCGTAATTCAAGGGAGTAGGCACATGATAGTAAAACTTCTGAAAGTTAAAGATCAAGGGAACATTTGAAAGCATTTAGAGACTATACAGAGCAATAGTAGTTCAAATGACAGTGGATTTCTCTTCAGAAATTATGGAGGCCAGAAGACAGCGGAACATCTTAAGAAAGCTGAAAGAAAAAAATGTCAAGTCAGAATCCTCTAACTAAAGAAAATACTCCTTAAAAATAAAGGCTTAAAAAGATTCTCCCCACCCCTCAAAAAATAAGAAATTTTTTTCATAGTAAATTACATTACAAAGAAATGCTAAGAAGTAATTTTTCATGTATAAGTAAAATGACATCAAAAACTTGAATCTTCTGGAACAAATAAAGAGCATAAGAACTGAAAACATGCATAAATATAAAAGATAATTTTGTTTTCTAATTTCTTTGAAATACATATGATTTCTTTAAGCAAAATTTATAGTATTATCCTTTGGGGTTTGAAATGCAATAAAAGTAACATGCATGAGAACTGCAACATAAAAGGCAGTGAGGAGGGGATAAAGAAATAAAAAATAGAAGAGGGAAACTGAAAACAAGTTAAGGTAGCCTTAGCTTCAATCATATCAAAATTACATAAAATGTGAAGGGACTAAACACTCCAGTTAAAAGGCAGAGACCATCAGAACAGATTAAAAGTATGACACAATTTTATGATCTCAAAAAGAAAAGCATTCTAAATATGGAGAGAAAGAAAATAAATGCAAAATATATACTAAGAAAAAATAAGTATAAAATGATAGTGCCTATAATAATAAGAGATATAAAGTAGAGTACTAGAGAGAATATTTCCAGAGATAGAAAATAACTTTCATAATTAAAACAGGCTCAATTCATCAAAAAGACATACCAATCATTAATGTGTATTAATCTAACACAGACTCTTAAAATACATGAAGCAAAAAAAATTAAATTAAAGAAACAAGAGACAATCCCACAATAAGAGCAGATTTTAACACTCTTCTTTCAGTTCAGTTCAGTCACTCAGTTGTGTCCAACCCAGTGCAACCCCATAAATTGCAGCACGTCAGGCCTCCCTGTCCATCACCAACTCCCGGAGTTTACTCAAACTCATGTTCATTGAGTGGTGAAGCCATCCAACCATTTCATCCTCTGTCATGCCCTTCTCCTCCCACCTTCAATCTTTCCCAGCATCAGGTTCTTTTCCAATGAGTCAACTCTTCGCATGAGGTGGCCAAAGAATTGGAATTTCAGCTTCAACATCAGTCCTTCCAATGAATATTCAGGCTTGATTTCCTTTAGGATGGACTGGTTGGATCTGCTTGCAGTCCAAGGGACTCTCAAGAGTCCTCTCCAATACCACAGTTCAAAAGCATCAATTCTTCGGTGCTCGGCTTTCTTTATAGTCCAACTCTTACATCCATACATGACTACTGGAAAAACCATAGTCTTGACTAGATGGATCTTTGTTGGCAAAGTAATATCTCTGCTTTTTAATATGCTGTCTAGTTGGGTCATAGCTTTTCTTCCAAGGAGTAAGCGTCTTTTAATCTCATGGCTGTAGTCACCATCTGCAGTGATTTTGGAGACCAAAAAAATAAAGTCTGCCAGTGTTTCTACTATTTCCCCATCTATTTTCCATGAAGTGATGGGGCCAGATGCCATGATCTTAGTTTTCTGAACATTGAGCTTTAAGCCAACTTTTTCACTCTCCTCTTTCACTTTCATCAAGAGGCTCTTTAGTTCCTCTTTGCTTTCTGCCATAAGGGTGGTGTCATCTGCATATCTGAGGTTATTGATATTTCTCCCGGCAATCTTGATTCCAGCTTGTGCTTCATCCAGCCCAGCGTTTCTCATTATGTACTCTGCATATAAGTTAAATAAACAGGGTGACAATACACAGCCTTGGCGTACTCCTTTTCCTATTTGGAACCAGCCTGTTGTTCCATGTTCAGTTCTAACTGTTGCTTCCTGACCTGCATACAGGTTTCTCAAGAGGCAGGTCGGGTGGTCTGGTTTTCCCATCTCTTGAAGAATTTTCCAGTTTGTGGTGATCCACATAGTCAAAGGCATTGGCATAGTCAATGAAGCAGAGATAGATGTTTTTCTGGAACTCTCCTGCTTTTTCTAGCAGATGTTGGCAATTTGATCTCTGGTTCCTCTGCCTTTTCTAAAACCAGCTTGAACATCTGGAAGTTCATGGTTCACGTATAGTTGAAGCCTGGCTTAGAGAATTTTGAGCATTATTTTGTGAGTGTGTGAAATCAGTGCAATTGTGCAGTAATTTGGCATTGCTTTTCTTTGGGATTTGAATGAGAACTGACCTTTTCCCGTCCTGGGCCACTGCTGAGTTCTCTGAATTTGCTGGCATATTGACTTTCACAGCATCATCTTATAGGATTTAAATAGCTCAACTTGAATTCCATCACCTCCACTAACTTAGTGATGCTTCCTAAGGTCCACCTGACTTCACATTCCAGGATGTCTGGCTCTACACGAGTGGTCACACCATCATGATTATCTGGGTCGTGAAGATTTTTATTGTACAGTTCTTCTGTGTATTATTGCTTTCTCTTCTTAATATCTTCTACTTCTGCTAGGTTCATACTATTTCTGTCCTTTATTGAGCCCATCTTTGCATGAAATGTTCCCTTGGTATCTCTAATTTTCTTGAAGAGATCTCTAGTCTTTCCCATTCTATTGTTTTCCTCTATTTCTTTGCACTGATCACTGAGGAAGACTTTCTTATCTCTCCTTGCAATTCTTTGGACTCTGCATTCAAGTGGATATATCTTTCCTTTTCTCCTCTGCTTTTCGCTTCTCTTCTTTTTACAGCTATTTGTAACGCCTCCTCAGACAGTCATTTAGCTTTTTTGCATTTCTTTTTCTTGGGGATGGTCTTGATCCTTGTACAATTGTCTCCTGTACAATGTCACAAACCTTTGTTTATAGTTCATCATGCACTCTGTCTATCAGATCTAGTCCGTTAAATCTATTTATAGCATCCACTATATAATCATAAGAAATTTGATTTAGATCATACCTGAATGGTCTAGTCATTTTCCCTACTTTCTTCAATTTAAGTCTGAATTTGGCAATAACACACTACAATGCATTTAAAAGGATTAAAGTCAAAGACACTATGTTCTCTAAATTAAAATTCAATAATATTAAAATATCAAGAAAAACTCAAAATATTTGGAAATTTGTCAATATGACTTCTAAAGTATCTGTGGGTCAAAGAAGAAATCACAAGAAAAATTAGAAAATATTTCTAACTGAATGATAGTATAAGCACAACATACCCAAATCTGTGAGATGTAGTAAAAGCAGCTATTAGAAGGAAATTTACAGATTTAAAGGCTCACATTATAAAAGAAGAAAAGCCTAAAATCAATGTTTCAGGGTTTCAAATCAAAAAGTTAAAAAATAAAGTAAACTGAAAGTAAGTAGAGTAAAATATAAAATAGTAAAAATCAATTAGAAATCAAGCAATCATAACTGGCAAAGTGAAAAGCAAATTTTTATTAAAAGCAACAAAATCAATAGATTCTTTCACAGAAAGAAAACAGAGATTGCAGATCACTGATATCAGGAAAGAAGACATTAAAGGGATAAGAATGGAATAGTAACAACTTATTGCCTTTAAATGAAACACCTTAAACAATAAATTCCTGGAAAAATACAATTTACCTAAATTACCATAGAAGGAAAAATACGAGTAACTCAGTATAGTATCTAAAACTGTCCCTCAGGCCCAGAAAACTTCCCTTGTAAATTTCAACAAACATGCAGGGAAGAGATAATACCACTTATACGTAAAGTCTTTTAGAAAATAGAAGAGAAGGGAACACTTTCCAACTTCTTTTATGGGACCAGCATAACCGAAATACTCGGCAAAGACATTACAAAAGAATGAAAATAATAGACTAATACCCTCATGAACATAGACACAAAACTCCTTAATAAAATATTAGCAAACTGAATTCAACAACATATAGAAAGGATCATATACTATAACTAAATGTGTCTATCTTAAGACTAAATGGTTGATTTAATATTTGAAAATACTATTAACAACAGAATTTTTAAAAATTAAGTAAGCTCATGGAGAAGTAAATATGCCTGAATAAACAAATTCTTTAAAAAAGAAGACTATTAAGATGGGAGTAACTCTAGCAGATATTAAAATGGCAATAAAGTGCTTTAATAATTAAAAAGCATTTTGCACTCTAAAGTGAAATGGGTAACTCAGAATAAACACAAGTACACATGGCAAAATACAATATTTATTGATAAAGGAGAGAATTGAATAAATGATATTGAGAAATCTAGTCTGCCATCTGGATAAAGAAATAAACTTCATGGCTTATCTTTTTCCTTACTTAAGATAAATTCCAGATGAAACATAAATTTAAGTATTTTTAAAAGCAAAATTCCTTGGTGGTCCAGTAGCTAAGATTCCATGTTCTCAATACAGGGAACCTAGGTCTGAACCCTGGTAATGGAAGTAGATCCTATATGCCACAACTAGAGATCTCACATGCCACAGTGAAGAGCGAAGATCCTGCATGCCTCAACTAAAGACCCAGTACAGTCAAATAAATAAACAAATAAATAATTTTTAAAAAATTTATAAAAAACACTAGAAGAAAACTTGGAAATATATTTTGTAATTTCAGTGGTGGAGAAAACCTTTCTCAAAAAGAAATAAACTTAGAAACTTGGAAGAATGATACGTTTAACAACCTAAAACTCAAAGACAGTAAATACAGCATTAGAAAGTTAAAAGAAATATGATAAATGGGAAAAAATTTTGCAATAATATATGGCATAAACAGGACCAAGTTCCTTCATATATTAAGATCTCTTATAAATCAATTTTAAAAGATCAATGTTTCAATAGAAAAAAAAATACGTAGTATGGCCAAAAATAGGCAGTTCATAGAAATATAGATAAAACTACTTTCTAACATAAGAAAAACACCCTCAACTTCCTTCAAATTCTAGTGATGGAAATTAAAATAAAAATATTGTTCTTCATCTCATTGACTAAGAAAGAGTTTCATAAAACACAATCTTGTTGAGGGTACATGAGAAAGGATTGATACTTATGGGAGCATAACTAGCTGTCACCTGTTTAGAAGGCAATTCAGCAGCATCTATCATTAAAATTCACAGGACTTTTGTCCTCATATTTCCACTTGTGGAAATTTACATTACAAATCTATTTGCATACTTATGCAAAGTCCTGTTGTTGTTGTTGTTATCAGACTCTTTGAGGTCACAGAGACTGTAGCCCACCAGGCTCCTTTGTCCATGGGATTTTCCAGCCAAGAGTACTGGAGTGGGTTGCCACTTTCTTCTTCAGGAGATCTTCCCAACCCAGGAATCAAAACCTTGTTTCCTGCATTGGCAGGCAGGTTCTTTACCACTGAGCCACTAGCAAAGCCCATTGCTTTGCTTTTAGTAGAAAAGATTAAATGCCCATTAATATGAGGCTCGATAAATAGATTTGATTTGAATATTCTGCAATATTAAAAAGACTGAAGTTAATCTTTCCATGATTATATAATAGTGTCTCCAAGGTATATTTTTGGGTAAAATAGCTTGAAGCAAAGCATTTTATGGTATGTGTACCCATTGTAAAATAATTTGTGATAAATATTTGCATTGATAAATATTATAAATATATAAAAACATACATATGTTCACAAAAGACAATTTTATCCTTATATATTTACAGTCTATTTTTCAAAGGGAAAAAAAAACATGAAACTGTTGATTATCTCCTATGGAGATAATTCTGGAAAACTTAAGGTTTGGGATAGGAGAGAGATGCTGACAGTAACTAATTTTTGTGATATTAAATATATGTTTACAATGTGCATATGATATTGAAAAATCCACCATTTCAAAAAGTTAGTGAATGGAATCAATTGTTTCTAGCATCCATGAAAAGAAGAAATAAAAAATAGGGTTTGATATGGTATGCTTTATGAAAAGAAAACCAATCACTTGATCAACCTATGCTTTTTTTCAGAATTTTAGATTTTTCAGTTCTTACTACATACTAGGCCCAATACCAGGTACTAAAAGAACAACAACAACAATAATCAAAGATACATGCCCTCAATGAGCTTACAGTTCAGAGGAAGATGGCTATCCTCTGGCTCAGACTCAAAATGTCGAAGAAATTCAGTTCCTTCTGAGCCCATCTCAAGAATTATCTCAGTTCAGCAATCCTCTGCCATAAACCTCATCAGGTCTCCTGGTAACTGTCAATATCTCCAAGACAGCTGGTGTCCCCTCCACTAAATCTCTAAAGAGACTTCTTTCAAAAAGTGCTATTAGCTCTCATGGGTTCTGTCCATTACACTTTAGAGAATAATCTAATTTCCTAGAGGCATTTCACTTTTTCCCACCTTCATTTCTTTGACTTCTCTCTTCCTTCTGCTTGGCATACTCTTAAGCTTTTGTTCTTCTGTGACTGACTCCTACCCCAAGTCAAATATTGCCTCAAGTGCTTCTCCAGGAAAGCTTCTCTGATCTCTGTCATATGAATTAGGTTGGTGACATTTCTTCTACGTTCCTGCAGCTCTTTCCACTTTACATTCAACCATTCACTTGTCAGGTACTCATATTAAAGTACTATGTAAATTGTGAAATGTTAAAAATTGTATCCATGAATATCTGACATAGAGTAGGAACTCAGCATTGTTTGATAAATTCAACTACAGCTTCAAGTTCTCCCTTGGCTTCTCCCAGTTTACAGTACTGAACTGAACTTTGTGATCGCTTTCCCTGCATGCCCCAGCCCCACTGCACCATTTTCCCAAGTCTAGGACCTCAAACTCACTTGTCCAGTGACATCGCAGGGAAGGAAAACTTGCCCAGGCAGATGCGATAGACAGCACTCAAGGGAATCCATTGCAACTGCACACAGCAAAGCATGATGAAGTCATATTTGCAAATTAAGAGAGTCTTCTCTGTGATCAGCAAAATCCTCTCCTTCTCATTGTTCCAGTGGTCTATCCTGTAAAAATCACCACAGAGAAGAAAAGTTGATGGCATAATCTTTCCAAATTAACCGTCTTCACTGAAACATCTCTACCAACACAAAAAATGATGAGGTTTATCACCTTGGAAGAAAGAGGAGCTGAAGAAAGTCATCCTCTTTCTCGTTCTGGCCACATGACCAAGGAAGGAGGGAGGGAGAGGATCACAGGAAAATATTTTATGCCCGCAGAGCTCAGAGATGATTATCATTGACAGGTTCCATCAGGGGAATAGCAAGATGGTATCACATTGGCAGTCAACTGATTCATGCTCCTCCACATCTTCCCAGTTCTCTAGAAAACCTTCATGGAGCCCATCTTTCTCAAAGGACACGAAAAATATCTCTTAATTTCAACTCAGTCTGGACAACTAAGCGTTGGTTTATGCTAATCTTCAAAGGTCAAATTGCTGAATGGAGATAAAATGGAGACTTGAATATAGGTTCACTGACCCCTGCCCAAGTTATTCTATTATACTGAGTTCATTTTCTCATTTTCCTGTGGGCAAATACAGTGAAATGAGTGAAATATGATTCTTAACCAAAGACAAAGCAGACACTAGATAAGTGTTTACTGAGTTGATTTGCTTCAGATTTCAGAGTCTTTCAGAGTATGCAATGAAATTTTCTAAGAGTTAAGAATCTATTCAACAGAGAGAACAGGAAAGAGTGAAAGCAATGGCTTCTGATTTTTAAAAGTGAGCATGGTCTGAAAATCCTCTCATCCACAGTATTTGCTGTCTGTCTGCTGCAGCCTTTATATATACCACTGCATGACGACTTGTATTATAACTTTTTCAGTGCATATTTTGTCTCCCTCAGAAACTGGAAAGGATGATTGGGCTTCCTTGGTGGCTCAGATGTTAAAGAATCTGCCTGAAATGCAAGAGACCCAGGTTCAATCCCTACATCGGGAAGGTGCCCTGGAGAATGGAATGGCTACTCACTCCAATATTTTTGCTTGGAGAGTTCCACAGAGAAGCCTGGCAAGCTACAGGTCATGGGGTCACAAAGAGTCAGACACAAATGAGCAACTGACACTTTCATTTTACTTTCAAGAGACTGAAAAGAATGATTTGTGACTGATACATATCTGAATTCCCACTACAAATCATCAATCTAATGTAAAGATTAAGACTGGTCACCCTGTTCCCATCTCTTCTCACATGGAACCTCAGTGCTATTCTTAAAACACAAAAGGAGTGATGTTACTTCCCTGTTGACTTTATTAAATGGCACCCTTTCAGTTTCAGGATCAAATCCAATGGTCTGGCATCTGCCCAGCACCATCTCACAGCAGGCTGAGAAAACTCGGTGTCCAAGTCATGGCTTGAATGCCTCATTCAAAGATTTCTTCAACTCCTACATGAACTTGTATCCCCATTACATTTTTCAAAGCATTCTGATCCATTTTCGTTTTCAGCTCTTACCATCATTTGTAAGAAGAAATGATACGTAAGAGGTTTCGTAACTGATACCATGTGAGCCTTGACAAGTCAGGCCAGGGCAATTCCAGTGGTTCTGGTCTAAGAATCATCCCTACGTGTACAGAGGCCAGGGCAATTCCAGTGGTTCTGGTCTAAGAATCATCCCTACGTGTGTGTGTGTGTGTGTGTGCACGCATGCACACACACACACAAACACACACACTCCATGAGGGCAGAGGTGGTACAGGGCTATTTACTCTGTCCCTGTCAAATAGCCTGCAATAAATAAATATCTGTTTTGATAACTGACTGCCAATCGTGAGTCTTTTGGAGGCCTTTGGGTTGGCTGAGTGTGGGCGTGAAAACATCCAGCTCTACCAGCGACAAACTTTGTAAGATTGGACACTGAGCCTGTCTGTAGCTCGCATTCCTTGTCTGTGAAGTGGAGACAGTACCAGTACTCATCTTACGAGTTTGGGGAGAGGATTCAGGGGCAAACTTCTCAATCAGTGGTTTGTAAAGGAGCTGTTACTATCTTTGGCAGGGAAACAGCAACCCACTCCAGTATTCTTGCCTGGGGAATTTCATGGACAGAGGAGCCTGGCAGGCTACAGTCCATGGGGTCACAAAGAGTCGGACACAACTGAGCGACTTACACACTTAAGTGACTCGGTGACCTTGGGTAACCCAATATATGCCCTTCCTCAAT
This sequence comes from Muntiacus reevesi, assembly GCF_963930625.1. Lineage (NCBI taxonomy): Eukaryota > Metazoa > Chordata > Mammalia > Artiodactyla > Cervidae > Muntiacus > Muntiacus reevesi. The sequence continues at coordinate 56,232,016 of NC_089256.1, forward strand.
ATAGTTCAAAGACAGGCAAAACAAAGCTAGGATTTAAATCAATGGCAGGAGGAACAGAAGAATACATGAAGAAGAGAAAAGGGGAATGAAGGAGGAAGAAATACTGAGAAACAGACATTGCAAGAAAGAACCATGAGGCTGTGGCCTTATTACATTCTGACCATTATGCACATACAAGTGTTAGCTTTGCATCTCCCCACCTCCCTTGGAAGAAGGTCACACCTTCAGTCATTCAACTAGAATGTGGAGGTAGAGTTAGCCCTGTAGAGTCAAGAGATCTAGTTTAAATCTTGGTCCTATGGCTTCCATCCACTCCAACAATGTTACAAGACTCTACTCCACCAAATGAAGAGAGAATTCTTGATAATCTGTTTAACACTCTGTCTTAGGCAGAAAAAGATGAGGATTCTGAAATGTTTTATCAGCTATCTACATAAATTTCTCTAAATAGATTGTATCTACTTAGCAGCAAGTTATAAGCTGTGCCTAATAAACCAGGCTTGTTTTTAGTCTAAAATATCCTCAGATTTTGGTTGAAGGTTTTACTGAAAATGTCAGCACTCCATAATGAGATTTATTTTAAAAGGTAAAGGATGGATTCAGGGGGAAAAAAGAGTTCTTTTTAGGAACATGTAGTGCTCTGCTGTGACACAGACTCTGCATAATTTTCATGTCGGGAAAGTCGGAATCCAAGTAAACACACAGGCTTATAAATAGTTTGGGGCCACCATCTCTAGCTTCTGGGTGGTATATTTACTTATTTAGACTTCAATCACACCTTTTCTTCCCAAAGAACTCTTGGAGAAAACACTGAATTTTATATTCCTAGTATTAATGTAATTTAAGTTTGGTGGTAATATTCAAAACAAATATAGGCATAAGAATATCAATAATGATTCTGTGCAATTTGTGGAGGATCACAAAGCCCTTGAATATCAATGCTTTTGTTTAATCTTCCCAACAATCCTTTGGACTAGATGCTATTAGCTTCATTTTAAAGATAAAAATACAAAGGTCCAGAGACCATTACAATAAATGACTTGCCCAGTGGTTTACACAGAGCAAACAGTAGTCCAAGGACCTGAAATAAGTATGGAGACAGCAAATCCAGGTATATTGTTAGCTTTCTTCCTGGGACCACAAACACTTAAATAAAGGACTTTTCAGCATGGTGTACAAGTGTGGTAAAAGCCACCTCTGGAAGGAGCTGGTGTGATGGTCTATGCCCATCCTGGAATCATTATCTCTGTGAAACAGCATCCATGACCATCCTCTCCAAAGCTTGACCTCTTTCAGCATTCTCTATCTTAGAGGGAAATCCTCCTTAAAGACTCCTAAGAAAGACTTAGGAGTTTTTTTTCCTCTCATTTCTTCACCTCACATGCTAAGTCCTAAATATTCTACTCTTCAAATACCTCTTAAAACTGCTCACTTCTCTCCATCCTGACTTTCAACATTCTAATCCAGTCTTCCCACATCTCCTGCCTGGACCACTGCAGTCACCGTCTCACTGGGCTTGGGCTATTAGCCACCTGGACGTGGTTTATCTACACATTTTAGTTCCTTCCCAGCCTCATCATGATACTGCAATGAAGCAGACCAGTTTAAGAATAAATTTGGTCTCTACCTCCCAACTCTGGGTTCAAGTACTTCAATACCTCTCCATGGTTCTTAGGAGAAATGACAAAAAAAAAAAAAAATCACCTAATCTGAGATTCTGCAGAGTTGAACCTATTTCTTCAACGTTATTTCAGGCCAAGTCTCTGCACTCCTTTCTCCGGGATCTTTTTTCAGTTTCTAGGACTCACCATGCCTAGCCCTACTGAAGGGACTTGGCCTGTGTTATTACCTCTGCCAGCCACGTTGTTCCTAATCTTCTTTACCTACTTAAGTCCTACAGTGCTGAGCTCAATTACTCCTTACTCTGGCAAGCTTTCCCACCTCCATGACCACTTCTCCTGTTTCTAATACGTACTTTCATAAACTTCACGTCTCTCCTTCACAGCACTTACCCCAGATGCAATTTTATAGTTATTTCTGTGATTATGTAATTAATGTCAGTTTCCTCTCCTATCCTGTAAACATCATAGAGTCAGGTCTTATCATGTCTTATCATGTCTCCAAGGTAGTAGGTTTTCCCAAAATAGTTCTGAAATGAATTAGTGAAGAAGTAGCAATTCCTTGAGAGAGGAGCATTGAAACACATACATTACACTATGTAAAACAGATAACCACTGGGAATTTGCTATATGACACAGGGAGCTCAGCCGAGTGTCGTGTGACAACCTAGAGCGGTAGGATGGGGTGGGAGGTGGGAGGGAGTTTCAAGAGGGAGCAGACGTGTATACCTATGTCTCATTCGTGTTGATGTATGGCAGAAACCAACACACTATTGTAAAGCAATTATCCTCCAATAAAAAAATAAATAATTATTTTGAAAGAATTAACAGTTCTTGTGTAGTGCAACCTATATGCTTTGCCTCATGCTGCTTGAAGAATCTTATCCTTTGGTTCACATATGGAAATAATCCCCCATAAAATAGCACATTTCCAAAAAATAAATAAACCAGTAACATTGGGGAAATGTTCATACCAAAAGAATGAGGAAGAGCAGGATACAAAATAGCACCTTCAGTGTACTTCCAATTTTCTTACAATGATGACAAAAAAATATGTACATCAAAATGTGAACACTGATCATTTCTGAGTGGTAGGATTTCAAGTGACTTTCCTTTCTTCTCATGCTTTCATTGATGATGATGATGAAAATCACTCAGTTGTGTCCAACTCTTTGTGACCCCTTGGACTATAGCCTGCCAGGCTCCTTGGTCCATGGAATTCTCCAGGCAAGAATACTGGTGTGGGTAGCCATTCCCTTCTCCAGAGGATCTTCCCGACCCAAGGACTGAACCTGGGCCCCCTGCATTGCAGGTGGATTTATTACTGCCTGAGCCGCCAGGGAGGCCCCATGCTTTCATTAATCAAAGTTTAATTTTTATGATAAATATTCTACTCATATGATAAAAGAGATATATGCTTCTAATTTTCACTGAAATATAGTTGATTTACAATTCTGTGTTAGTTCCAGGTATACAGCAAAGTGATTCAGCCACACACACACACACACACACACACACACACACACACACACATACACATACATACACACACACACACACACACACACACATATATATATATATATTTTACATTCTCCTCCATCATAAGTTACCACGAGATATTGAGTGTAGTTCCCTGAGCTACACAGCAGGTCTCTGTTGACTATTCATTTTGTATACAGTAGTATGCATATTTTAATCCCAAACTCTTAATTTATCCCCTTGCCACTACCCTCTTTTGTAACCATAAGTTTGTTTTTTATGTCTGTGACCCTATTTCTGTTTTGTAAGTAAGTTCATTTGTATCACTTTTGAGACTCCACATATAAGTGATATCATATGATATTTGTCTTTCTCTGCCTGATTTGCTTCACTTAGTGATATCTCTAGGTCTCATGACAATTTCTAGGTTCATTCATGTTGCTAGAAATGGCATTATTTCATTTGTGTGTGTGTGTGACTGAGTAATATTAAGATTTTTTTTTAAATAAGTAAAAATCACCTATCCTTCAAGTTTCCATATTAAATTCTGCTGTTTAATGACATTTTCCCCTCAGTTTCCTCACCCCCAGTAGATGTCATCTCTCTCATGGAGCTAGTGGTAAAGAACACACCTGTCAATGCAGGAGACATAAGAAATGAGGGTTCAATCCCTGGGTTGGAAAGATCCCCAGGAGAAGGAAAAGGCAACCTACACCAGTATTCTTGCCTGGAGAATCCCCTGGACAGAGGAGCCTGACAGGCTACAGTCCATAGGGTCGCAAAGAGTCATGCACACACTCTTTAAATACACACAAGCATTTAGCAGCGCCTCAGTTGTAGCCTTAGTCACAGTTTTCTGTACTTGTCTTTCCGTTTTCCCCAGACTTGATGGGAGACCCTCGGTGTAGAGACAGTGACGGGCCCTGCCTTGGTTCCCTCACTGGGCCCAGCACAGAGCCAGAGAGAGCGCAAAGTCTTAGCAAATGAGCAGAATGTGGAATAAAAAGCTAGAATCATAAGATTCCTCCCATCAGTGATGAGAGCCTGTCTCTGCTGGCAGGGGATTGGCCACATCCTCCCACCACCGCTGTTCCTGGGCACTAGCTGCATTTTCCTTCTGCCGGGGAAGGGGCCCAGACTTCATGGAAACAGAGATCCTAGTTGCTCCGGGAGATTTGCAGTTTCCTGGGACTACAACAGTTTGGCCAGCAGAGGGCAACAGCAAACCAGCAATGACAGGCAGGACCTCTCTGAGCAAGCTTCTAGGACCCCCACCCTGTTACTCAACCCACCCCAGATGCCTTGCCATTGGCTCCAGCCCTATGCCTAACAATACTCTCAGCAGCTCTTTTAGGGCTGTCAGATCAATTTGTTATTTGGAAAAGAGCTTTCTCCCTAAAATATTTTTTTCTATTATTCCCTCAAACACATACAGAATGCACACAAACTCTTATACACTCTTATACACACACATACCTCACTCATTAGAGACATCTTCCCAGATATTGAAAAGAGTGATTGTACCTGATTTATAAATCAATCTTCTTTCCCGTGTCCTTCCAGCCTCTTAGCATAACCAGCCCTTGAAAGAGGAAGACAGCATCTTGGCTAGTCAGGGATCAGCAACTCTGAAGGAACACACTAAATCATTCATTCTACACATATTCCCTAGCACCCACTGGGGTTCCAGGCCCTGAAGAGAATCCAATTTGGGTTTGCTATTCAAACACAAACAGATGAAAAATGCATGGCATTGAAGCAAAGCAATTTCCCTCCCCCTGAGTTAAGTGAAGTCTTATAAAACCTTTAGCTAAATAACCCACATGCAATTCTTTCAATCATTTGGTTACTCTCTCCCCAGGCCTCTCCAATTTGTTTAAAATAGGGGACCCTCCAAGTAAACACAGTATTCTAATAAAAACCCGATGTCCACAAACCTTCTCTGTTCCCTTCTCCTGACTTGACTTCCTGTGGTTCATTTTTTCCCACTATCCCATGCAGCCAGTCATGAACCAAGCCCTGTGCTTAGCTACCGGGAATACTGAGAAAAGCATTCAGCTCTTAAAGAATACACAGTTCTCCACAATGTGGGGGGAGATGGGGAAATTCTTAAGGAAGAGTTCATATGCTGTGAGGAGACTGGACAATGAGAAGACAAGTTCACAGACTCAGGTGTCTGGATTCTCAGCCCATTGTCCACGGGGATGAGGAGAAGGAACCTCAGACATCTATTTGATGCCCTTAAGGAAGACTCTCTTATCAACTTTTCATTCCCTGCTATTTAGTGAAGGTCTCAGTGTTGGAAAAACCACAGGTTGCAAGGTAGGGATGATTCTCTGAAGGTGCACAGAGAAGGGTCTCAGGAATATTCAGTCATTTCTCCAATACGTCTTTAACATGTATCCACAATTTTTTTCCCCCGAGTAAGAAAAGTCCTACCATGAAATTTCATATTGCTCCAACTGATTGCTTTCCTGGTGGCTCCATGGTAAAGACTCCGCCTGCCAATGCAGGAGGCTCGGGTTCAATCCCTGGTTTGGGAAGATCCCCTGGAGAAGGAAATGGCAGCCCACTTCAGTATCCTTGCTTGGGAAATCCATGGGCAGAGAAGCCTGGAGGGCTCTAGTCCATGGGGTCGCAAAAGAGTGAGACACAACTTAGGAACTAAAGAACAACAACCACACCAGTTGATTGCAGAAAAAGAGCAATGGTCAATGATTTTCCCGGAAAACAAAGTCCTAAAGATGGGATCCATCATGTTTTATGAAAAAATGAGGAAGCCAACATGACCAAGGCAAGGGGAACATGGAGGAGAGTGGAAGGAGATTTAAGCAGAGGCCACATCACGTGCAGAAATGACCACAATTTCTTTGCAATTTGTGAGTACTTCGCATTTCACCAGGTTTCCCTGGTAGCTCAGACAGTAAAGACTCTGTCTGCAATGTGGGAGACCGGGGTTCTATCTCTGGGTTGGGAAGATCCTCTGGAGAAGAAAATGGCAATTCACTCCAATATTCTTGCCTGGAGAATCCCCACGGACAGAGGAGCTTGGCAGGCTACAGTCCATGGGGTCACAAAGAGTCCGACAGGATTGATTGACTAACTCTTTCACATTTAAATGGTTATTATCACCACTTTCCAGGTGGAGGAACCAAGCCCCAATAAAGCAATGTGCATCTAGTACCCATGATAGAGCCATCTGATCCCCAGCCCAGACCACGTACATTTCATCTAGCTGCTTCTCCCACTTACGTTCCCTATCCCACAGGCAAGTGTGCCCTCCCTAGCACAGGACAGTCAGTAAGAGGATATTTTAAAAGTCACACAAAAGAGAAGACTCTGGGCACAGCCCATCCTTCTCTCTTTCCCACACAAGGACTGAATAGCTTTGAATAGCTCCGTCCTCCAGGGCACACCAGACGCTAACAAGAGGCCCACCCCCTGGGGGGCTTCTCTCCTCCCCTCCTCCCCCGAATTTACTTCAGGGGATTCACTTGATCCGAAGCCAAAGAAGCTGGCAGGAGAACAAGGACTAATTCTGAGGAGGCGGCAGAAAGGGAAAAACAGAAGGACAAGATACAACAGATGCTCACATTTTGCCACCTCCATTGTTTTATTCTTTTAAATGGGAGAGTTATTTGCTTACTGTATGTATTATTATAGCTACATCTCCTTGGGTACAGGAGACACAGCCCACATCAGGCAAGTCCAGGAAGAAGAGATGTGTTATAAAAATACTCTGAGGAATCCCACAGAAATTCAAGAACAGGGACCAGAGCACAGTTGGGCTTTAGGAAACCTGGAAAGTCAGGAGGAATGAAGTTTACTCCCTGGGGAGCTGTCTCATGATGTCTGTGTATCCTTCTACACACCTCATCTGTTTCCTCCTGATTAATGTGTTCCTTCTGTTCACTGTCAATGTTTTTTTTTTTTTTTTTTCCTTTTTAGTTCTACCTTGCCTGTGACCTTTAATTCTATCCTAAGTCCTGACTATACATGAATTTTCAGATCTGCTCTCATAACTAACTGGCTTCTGCAGCCCTAACTCTCCCAGTTCAGACTCTCAAGGTAGGGAGTTCTTTAGTTCAGGTCATTCCTTTGGGTCCCACATCAGCTAACCAGTTTAGCTTCTATTTCTCCAATCAGCTCTTTCCAGGGGCTGAAGTTATGTAGGAGAAAATAGGAATTGCCAACGAGAAACATTTTATTCTTCTTTTCTAGAATTGTTTTAACTATTTTAATCCCTTTGTCTTTCCATAAAAACTTTAGAATAGTTTTATTTATATTTACATAAATCTTGCTAAGATTGAAAGGAATTATGCTGAACGTGTATGTCAAGTTTGTGGAGAATTAACATCTTTACTATGTTGATCCTTTCGATCTATGGATATGGTATTTAGATCTTTGTTTCTTTTATCAGCATTTTGTAGCTTTCAGCATGTAAGTCTTATATATATTTTATTAGATTTACACTTAAATATTTCCCTGTTTTTGAGTCATTATTAATGTTATTGTATTTTTATTTGTTTTTGCTCTAATACATATAAATAAAATTGATTTTTAATTTTTATTGAAATGGTTTTTATATGTTGATTGTATATCTTGCAAACTTACTAAACTCATCCATTAGTACTGGAAAATTTTTGGTAATTCTTTGGAATTTTCTTCATAGATTATTATGCCTTCTACAAATAGGGACAATTTTTATTCCTTCCTGTTGGACCTGTATGCCTTTTATTTCCTGTCTTGCTTTATTATGCTGGCTAGAACTTCCAGAACTATGTTAAATATTGGTAGTGAGAGTGGACACACCCATTTTGTTTCCAGTCTTAGGGAGGAAACATTATCTCTTTCCCAAAAGTGTGGTGTTAATTATAGGTTTTATGCAGACTTTATTTATCAAATTGAAAAGATTTCCCTCTGATTTTTTTTTTTTTTTACTGTTTTTGTCATGAATGAATGTGCTGAATTTTGTCAAATGCTTTTTCTGCATCAATTGATCTGATCATATGATATTTCTTCTTTAGCCTTTTAATATCATGGAGCACATTGATTAATTATCTAATACTGAACCAAACTTGCATCCCTGGAATAACCCCACTTGATGGTATACACTTACGTTTTTTATATTGCTGATTTCTGTTTGCTAATGTTTTGTTAAGAAGTTTTACATCTATATTCATGAGAGGTATTGGTCTGCAGTTTTATTTTTGTACTGTCTTTGTCTGAATTTAGTATCAGGTTAAAACTGGCATCATAGAATGAGCTGGGAAGTGTTCCTTTCTCTTCTATTTTCTGGAAAAGAAAGAAAAGTGAAAGTCACTCAGTCCTGTCTGACTCTTTGCAACCCCACGGACTATACAGTCCATGGAATTCTCTAGGCCAGAATACTAGAGTCGGTAGCCTTTCCTTTCTCCAGGGGATCTTCCCAACCCAGGGATCAAACCCAGGTCTCCCAAATTGCAGACAGATTCTTCACCAGCTAAGCCACCAGGGAAGCCCAAGAATACTGGAATGGGTAGCCTATCCCTTATCCAGTGGATCTTTCCAACCCAGGAATCAAACTGGGGTCTCCTGCATTGCAGGGGGATTCTTTACCAACTGAGCTATGAGGGAAGCCCATTTTCTGGAAAACATTATGTAAATTGGTATTCATTCTTCTCTAAACATTTAATACAATTCTCCAGTGAGAATTAAACCACCTGGGCCTAGATATTTCTTTGGGGGAAGGTTTCAATTACAAATTTAGTTCCCTAATTATTAAATTAAATATCTATTTCATCTTGGGTGAGTCATGGTGGTTTGTGTGTATTGAAGAAATGGTTCATTTCATCCAAGCTGTCAAATTTATAATTGTTAGCCATAATTCTTTATTATGTCTCTGTTTTTTTATCAGGTCTGTAGTGATACACCCTGCTTTATTCCAAATATTGATAATTTGTGTCTCCTTTTTAAAAATTTTCTTTGTCATTCTTGCTAGTAGTTTGTGAATTTTTTTAAACTTTTCAGAGAACCAGATTTTTGTTGATTGGGTCCTAGTATTGTTAAGTTATTCTAAATCTATGCTGAATTTCTGCTCATTTTTATATCAGTTATTGAAAGAATGGTCTCAAAGTCTCCTGGATAATCATGGATTTTTCTATTTCTCCTTTCAGTTCTATCAGTTTTATTTCACATATTTTCCAGCTCTATTATTTGTGCATACACATTTAAGATTGTTCTGTCTTCCTGGATGAAAGGATTGACCCTTTCATCATTATACAATTTTTCTCAATTTCCCTAGTAATTTGATTTGCTTGGAGGTCTTCATTTTTATAATTCACATAGCACATTTCAGAAGCCACAGTAATTCTTAAACTTGGTAATTCTTTCTATTGAACATATAGTGGAAGTAGAAGCTCTTTTCTCTTCGCATTGATTACTCTTCCTAGACCCAACCTACTTTCCCTACATCAGGGAATTTTGGGATAACCTAGGGACCCCAGAGAGTGGAAACAATTTCCTCTTTGTGAATCAGGCAGCATTTTTATTCATAAAAGACTATAATAGTTGTTTGTATAACAGCTGTAAGTGGATTGATATGTATGGCTGTAAATGGACTAAATGGATTGATAGCCTCCATATTAAGGTTGAGGTCTTATTTGTTTTCTTTACTAAAACACTTATTGGCAGTCCCCTAAATAATTGAGACTAAGTTTAAAAAGAGCCTCTTGATGAGGGTGAAAGAGGAGCATGAAAAAGCCAGCTTAAAACTCAACATTCAAAAAACAAAGATCATGGCATCTGGTCCCATTACTTCATGGCAAACAGATGGGAAAAAATTGGAAAAAGTGGCAGATTTTATTTTCTTGAGCTCCAAAATCACTGTGGAGGCTGACTGTAGCCACAAAATTAAAAGACATTTGTTCCTTGAAGGAAAAGCTATGACAAACCTAGACAGCATATTAAAAAGCAGCAACATCACTTTGCCAACAAATGTCTGTATAGTCAAAGCTATGGTTTTTTTCTGTAGTTGTATACAGATGTGAGAGTTGGACCATAAAGAAGGCTGAGCACCAAAGAACTGATGCTTTTGAATTCCAGTGGTGAAGACTCATGAGAGTCCCTTGGATAGCCAGATCAAACCAGTCAATCCTAAAGGAAATCAACCCTGAATATTCACTGGAAGGACTGATGCTGAAGCTGAAACTCCACCTGATGCAAAGAGGTGACTCACTGAAAAAGACCCCGAGGCTGGGAAAGATGGAGGGCAGGAGCAGAAGGGGATGACAGAGGATGAGATGGTTGGACGGCATAACTGACTGAATGGATATGAATTTGATCAAATTCTCGGAGACAGTGAAGGACAGGGAAGCCTAGTGTGCTGCAGTCCATGGAGTTGCAAAGAGATGGACTCAACTTAGCGACTGAAGAGCAACAAGTTTAAGTTACTGGGCAATTGTTTCCAGAATCTATTGCCTTTCTAATAATGTGAACATCTTATGTGATATCTTTCAATAAGATAGAAATGCTTATATATTGGTCTTGAAGGAAACATAAAGGCAGTGGTGTGTTGTAAATGGTAAGCATATTCTAAAACAATAATATTAATAATGATGATGCCCTGATGTTGTTTCCTTGGTATAAATTCTTCTGTCATGACTGATTTCAAGATACCAAGGTGAGGTCACAGGAGCTGGGATTGGAAGAGATGCATACAGTTGGCCATCTTGAGTGGGAGAGCTGAGCACACAGCACTGCATAAGGGGATGAAGAGGAGCCAGTGGAAGGTAATGGGAAGTGACAAGGTGTTGGCAAACTGGGAGAATATACTCTAACAGAACACATTCAAATTCAAATCTTTAAAAAACTGAGCAGGGTGGAAATGGCTTATGGCTCTCTAATTTGTGACTCCAAAACAAAATATATGGTCCAGACTCCTTAGTCTGGCCTGTGAAGTTTTTTTATTTCTGGTTCCTTTCAAGCCTTTCTAGCTTGTTTTTAGTCCTCTGACTCTTATTATTCACTGTAATCTGGCCACATTGAGTTGCTTATGGTTCCCTGAGCCTGCCTCAGTTATTGCACAGATTCCCCTCTATCCTGGGATGTTCTTTCCCATCCTATCTTTCTGGAAATTTCTCTTCCTCCCTTAATCCTGGTTATCCTCCTGATCTATGTCAACAATACAGACACAGTGAGTTCTGTGCTCCCACAAAATTATTTGCCAGATTGTGTATCAGTAAGTATCATACTGTGCTGCATTTCATTTATACATTCTCCTTCCCAAGACTGAGAATTTCTTGAAGATGGAAATTTTGTCTTACTTATTTCTTTATTTTCATCATTTAGGGCAGAGTTTGACTTATGTAAGAAGCTCAGTAAACACATAAATGCATATACACATGAGTGACTATTAATAGTAATAATTATTATCAAAGAAAACTCTTGGGTGGCACATACTATATGGCAAAAAATTAGTGTAAGCATTGTATATATATTAAATGATTGAATTCTTAAATTAATATCCTTCTTTACACACCCATTTTAGAAGTGGTAGAATTGAGGCTCAGAGGATATAAGAGACTTACATACCAAAGTCACATTAATAATAACGTTACAGCTGGGCATTTAGCTCCATCAGACTTTATCCCACCTCTTGGCCTTTCCTGACTCCTCCTTAATTGTTTAGCAGTCTTGGAAAAACAAAAACACTTGTAAGTATGTTTGTGACTACAGTAACTAAATGCCCTCACTGTCCTGTAATTCAGGTTACTCAGGACCATTAGCTTTCTAAATGAGGCTGCTACCATGGAAGAATTTAGAGAGAAAAGCAACGTGTTTAATTAGGTGGTTGTTGATAACCCTGACCCAGGATAAATGGATTCTGGCGACAGAAGTGTTTTTGTTGCTGCCAGAGTCCTGCCACAGGTCATCACCATCTTGATAGATTTGAGGCCCTTTTCAGCCCGAGTGCTTTCACTCAAGGATGCAGGAAGTGTCACTGGGGGTTGAGCTGCTTGGAGGTCCAGGGTAATGGAGGCAGGACTCGATGGAGGGACCCCACTAGTGTCAGTGAAGAGTTTCAAGCAATAGATGTCTCTACCTGCATTCGATTGAAGTCAAGTCCATGGTGGATTCTGAGCCCTACCACATGTCAGACACTGGGCTAAGTACTGAGAGGTGGGCAGAGATGGGTTTGGACAAAGGTGAGCCAGAATTAGGCCCTGACTTAAGCGGTGCTTTCCTCAAAATGAACTATATTATGTTGTAGAAGGTGAGCACAGAGACGGAAGAGAAAATTATTCTCACTGAATCACTGTGGAAAGGTTTTATGGGCATAGTATCCCTGCAGGACAGGAAAGGTCTGAAAGAACAGGTTGGAGAGATAGCATACCAGATAGAGCAAAGTAAGTGAGCCCAATCATGAGGCCAAGGCATAGTGTCAGGAACTTTGGGGAATCAGCAGGCAGTTCTATTTGACTGATAGAATTTATTAAGGGGCATAATAATAAATAAAGCTGGAAGGGGAAATGCAGCCCGTGACATGACCTAAGTGAGAGAGCAGAGCACATAGTACTATGTCAGGGGATGAAGAGGAACTAGTGTAAGGCTCTTAGCCAGTGTAAGATCTTAAAGATGCAACAGAAAGGCATGTAGGCAGTGAGAATTCACTGATGTCCTCAGAGCATGAGCATGAAAGTGATCCAGACTGATGCTTCCCAGAGGTTAATTACAGGAATCAACTGGGAACCCTGTGAAAATGCAGACTCAGGTTCTGCATGACTGGGGTGGCCCTGAGTGTCAGCATTGCTAACAAATTCCTAAGTACCGCTGCTGCTGTTGGGGTGATGCTAAGACCACACTTTGAGTAGCAAAGTCTAGAAGAGCTGGAAGTATGCAAAAATGAGTGGGGTGGGGTAGGAGATACATTTCAGATTGTGAATTTGCATTTCACATTTATTATTCATGAATGAAATGCTCAGCAATCCCTAGTTTCACAGTTTGTTTGTTTTTTGTTTTGTTTTGTTTGACTTTTTTTTTTTTTTAATTATTAGTAGCAATGCTTTTCATTACAAAAGTAGTTCAGTGCTCCTAATTAGACTGTGACAAGATGAAGCACAGCTGACTTTGGCCCAACAGCAGCAGCCACCATTCCCTACAGGTATCTGACTTTTTAGTTGATTCTGGGGAAAAGACTAAATAAGATCAAATGGACAGCACAAGGCCAGGAAGGTCTGGACAGGAAAAGAGGAAAAGGTCTCGATCCTGCCCAGCAAATCTCAGTCCTCCTGCCTGCTAACAATAGACAATCAATAAAGAAACAGGACACAGGCCCAAAGATCATTTAACCAATTTAAACCGTGGTGATAACTGTGTCAGGAGATGAAAAATCACAAAAGGCAGCGAGAGCAGAGCAATGAGAAGACAGCCTGGCTGGGCGAGCGGTCCTGTGAAGCCGGGTCCTTCTGTAACCCTTAATAAGTGGTTGCCTTGAGATAGGTCATTTAATCTCTGGGTTTCTTCATCCATAAAATAAAGCCAGTAGTTCCTCCTTGCTTTCTCCTGCAGGTCTGTTTGAGGATCAAATATGAACTCAAGTGTGAAAGTGAACATAGGCACTGCTTTGGGGATCAGTTAACTCACTGGCACCCTAAACCTAAGCAATGGTTCCCAATCTCCTGGGCCTCAACGTTGCTTTGCTCCCAGGACGCTTCACCTTTTATATAAACATACAGCATGGTTATTGCTTCTGGGAAATCATCCTGAATTAAGCAGAAATGCCCTGCACACTTCCACTCACCCCACCAAGCCCGCAAAAATAGAGTTGAGTTTATCCATTGAGTTGCAATCTGATAAGGGGCACACATGGAATCTGAGCACAAAAACAAACAAAAGAAAAAAGAATATTTTTGCAAAAGTCAGAACAGCATAATGCATTGGAGCCCTATTTCTGCTACTTTAGAGCTGTGCTATCCCTCTTTTTTTAATTTTTTTTATTAAATATAGTTGATATATAATGCTATGTTAGTTTCAGGTATATAGTAATTAGTTATGTATGCACGTGTGTGTGTGTAATAACCTCTAATGGAAAGAGTATAAAAAATTTTACATATATATTCCATTACAAGTTATTACAAGATATTGAGTATAGTCCCTGTGCTATCCAGTAGTCTTTGTTGCTTAAATATTTTATATGTACTACTCTTCTGAACTTTGATCTCTTCATCTGCAAACTGGAAGTGATGTTTCTACCTAAGACAATTGCTATGAAGAATGAATTAAACGAAGAGTAATTTTTAAGCTATAATTTTTTATATAACTATTACTTAATGTTTTTTGTCAAAAACAAATGGAGAATGTTGTATATATTTTCATTTCTCTTTCCAACTGTGAAATATTATTCTAGCCTACTGGTAAATATCCCTTACTCGGCACTTCAATTTTAAAAGAAAAATATAAACCTCTACACTTGTGTAGCCATTCACAGTTTAAAAGCAACTGTCCAGTACTTTACAAAAATTACATGATAACTGAGAAGAATATGAGGAAAAACCTAAGAAAAATTCCATTTAGAGATCATCAAAATTATATAAATTATAGCAATATAATGGCAAGCACATAGAAAGCACTTATCACAAAGTACAATTTAAGTACTCAATAAATGTTATCTATTAATATTATAGCAATCATTGACAAAAATGCATGGAGAAGAGCTGGAATGATATATACCAGAAATTAACAGTGGCTGTGCTTCTTTCAAGAGCAGAGGATTTCTAATTGATTAAAGACTGTACTAAAACAATTCACTAATTAAAAAAATGATGGAAAGCCCATTCAGCTTCACCCAGCTACACTGACCATAAGCAGCAGAGTCAGGAATCAAGCCCAAGTTTTCTGATTTCAAATTCAGTACTCTTTTTATGATACTAGGCTGCTTCCTTGACTTTACCTCATTTTACTGTCTATCTGTCCAACTTGGGGAGCTGGATTTGACTAAAGCCATGGATAAAAACCTACATGGGTTTCGGGAGAGGTAGGCTATGAAACATGCTGAAAGTATGAAGATGAAGAGCAAGAGTTACTTGATCCCAGCCACTAGAGGCAAGTCCTCTCATTCAGGAATAAGAGGAATAAGAACAACAACCCCAACACTACTTTACACTAATGTGTGTGGAGTGAAGATCCCATCTCTTCCCACCTCCCTAACCACCGCAGTCAAAGACATCTTGAGTACTTTTGACTCAAGAGCCACTTCATTCCATTGTATCACGCTTTTTGAGACTCCATAGAGTGTCAAGTTGTTCTCTTGGGGCTGGCTTAATGGATCACTTCTAAAAGGGTACACACTATTTAAAAAGTCCTTTCCCAGAAGGACCAAGAAAGACAGTGCGAGTAGGAGGATAAAGTTAAGACAAACATCATCCTGTCTTTGTCGCTATAGAGGCTTATAAAGTTCCTAAACCGGCTGGGCTGAAAACTTGAGTCTCACTTGGAGTCTCCTTGCTTCATGCTGTGCTAGGTGACTTCAGTCGTGTTCAACTCTTTGTGATTCTGTGCACTGTAGCCCGCCAGGCTCCTCTGTCCATGGATTCTCCAGACAAGAATACTGGAGCGGGTTGTCATGCCCTCCTACAGGGGACCTTCCCAACCCATGTCTCTTATGTCTCCTGCACTGGCAGGTGGGTCCTTTATCACTAGCGCCACCTGGAAAGCCCTTCTTAGGGCATTCTTAATGGTCAGCGGACTGGGATCTCTCTGGAGGTGACTGCATCTCTCACTTTCCTTTTGGTCTCCTTTTGGTCTCTCATCCTCCTTGTAGTCTCTACCCAAGTGCCTTCAAACTTTTGTTTTTCCAATTCCACTGAATGATTCATTTGTATAAATTTAGAACATCACAAAGAAGCTCACCTGAACTAGATTGAGTGATATCCCCCAGGAAATGCCTTGACTGGCTTAATGTTATTTCGTGCCCTTATTTCATGCATAGATAGACCTTCTGCAACATTGCAGCCTCTGTCTGGCATTCATCTTTCCTCAGTCACCTGTCCAGACTTCATACATTCATCACTGAAAAGATGACTCTTTTGCTGAATTGGATAACAGTTTTTGAATACTGGAAGAATATTTTCTGAGCCTTTTTTGTGTTATGGCAATATCATAGCCACACACACACTTTTAAACTTAATCTGCATCATTAGCATATCCTCCACTCCTTTCTTAAGTTTAGACAATTAACAAGACAATAAAATCAAACTCTGATCTCTAGAGTTTGCTTCTTTCCATGCTATAATTGCTGCCACCAATTCCAAGCTACCAGCATGACATCACTGAACATGCAGTTGGTGAAAGATGAGCACACTATCATATGTTATTTCCACCACACAAATAGAATAAGTAAAAATAACCCCAGGTTCCCCAGGTGCCACTAGTACTAAAGAATCCACCTGCCAAGGCAGGAGATGTTAGAGATGTGGGTTTGATCCCTGGGTCGGGAAGATCCCCTGGAGGAGGGCATGGAAAAACCACTTCAGGATTCTTGCCTGGGAAATTCCATGGACAGAGAAGCCTGATGGGCTACAGTCCATGGGGTCACACAGAGTCAGACTCGACTTAACAACTAAAACTACCACCACCTATACTACTTGGACAGCAAGAAGATCAAACAAGTCCATCCTAAAGGAAATCAACCCTGAATTTTCATTGGAAGGACTGATGCTGAAGCTGAAGCTCCAATACTTTGGCCACCTGATTGAAAGAACCAACTCATCAGAAAAGACTCTAATGCTAAGACTGAGGGCAGGAGGAGAAGGGGGAGGCAGAGGATGAGATTGTTGAATGGCATCACCAACCCAATGGACATGAAATTGAGCAAACTTAGGGATATAGTGAAGGACAGGCAAGCTTGGTGTGTTATAGGCCATCAGGTCACAAAGAGTTGGACTCGACTTAGCTATTGAACAACAACAACCAACCTACACTACCTTAAAAGAGTTTTTACTATTCATGATTCTGAAGATGGAATACTGATTTGACAGCAGACATTCTTTAAACCACTGATGAGCAACCAAGGATTTCTCATTTCTCCCCAGAAGAAACTGAAAGTTGATGTACACAAAACCCAGTCATTTCTGTCACATACGAAAAAGTGTTATGCTTGAAAAGAGTCTTGTGTGGTTGGTAAGTTTGGGGAAATTGGTCTATATTACAGCCACTGAAACTTATAAGAATGGATGGTTTTATTCCACTAGAAAAACAAGTAAAGGGGACAAGAGTAGCCCGGGCTCTCACCTTTCAGGGCCCGTGTATTTATACATTTGTTTTGTTTAGTCTTGTTGTTGTTATTTTGGAGGTTTGGTTTTAGTTTGATTATTTTTGCTGTTTTTTGTTTTGTTTTGCTTTTTGCTGCACTACAAATGAACAGAAGAGTTAAGTGTGATAAGTCATTCAAAACCAGTATGCATGGCTTTCTTTTGACAAACAGCTTCCTATCTTCTGCTTGAACAGTCACAGTGTCTGGGACCTCATTCATTTAGTCCAGATGCCTGAACTTCTTTACAACTGGCACCTCTTTCCATTACAAGTAGGCAGTCTGCTCAAGCTCTAAGGATTAACAGGCAAAGGAAGGTAACTGGCAATGTCTTACTCTGGTAGAAATGACTGAAATCAGATCTTCTCTTGAAACTTGCTTTTGATGGAGGGTCATGGGAGAAGTAAAAGAATTTTAACAGAGAGGATGACTAAAAAAGAACACAAAATCACTACCATTTAAAAAGGAAAAATGGGTTTCAATGCGCACAGGAAGAAAGCCTGACAGCAAATAAGCAAATGTGACTGTTTGAAATTCTACATGCATGGAATACACACATTATTGTTGTCCTTGATATAAATGGATATCACAAAATGAAAGCAAAACAGAAAACCAGTTGCTTGGAAAGTGCTTACCAACACTTTGAGCTTCCTATTAGGTTCAGAGCTAGGTACAAAACTTGAGTCTTGGGGGTTAAACTGTTCATATTTATCTGAACACTGCTTGGTTCAGCATCCTAGTTGATATTTAAGCAAGCACACAATTATGGAGTTAAGCCTCAACACAGATCACACAATCAGATTTATCTTTGGTCAGTTGACATCTACAGGCTATTGTAATCACTAAGCAAAAGCATTCAAACAACTAATAAATCAGGTCAAATAAAATCAAACAAAATAGGCACTATTAAAGAAATGAGAGAAATGAGAAAGTCGCTCAGTCATGTCCATCTCTTTGTGATCGCATGGACTATAGAGTCCATGGAATTCTCTAGGCCAGAATACTGGAGTGGGTAGCCTTTCCCTTCTCCAGGGGATCTTCCCAACCCAGGGATCAAACCCAGGTCTCCCACATTTGCAGGTGGATTCTTTACTTGCTGAGCCACAAGGGAAGCCCATTAAAGAAATAACTGATACTATTATTAATATGTGAGAGTTCACACAAACATCCACCACTGAATTTGAAAGACCACATTTGTGCATCCTTTCTTATAAATGAGATACTTTGTAGAAATGAATTAGTTAAGTGTTTACCTCTGATGTAACCTTCAGAATTTAAGTAGACATCTATCCTAATCAAGGCAGGCTTTTCGTTTGCACAAGTCATACTCTACCCTGCAAATGAGAGGTGGAGAGTGGAAAATAATGATGATAGAGCTGGAAATGGATAGATAGAAATAAAAGTAGAGGCTACAAACAACAAAAACTAACTATTGGCTTACCAATAGTACTTGTGAACAGAGAAAGGACACTGATATGCATTGAAAAGTCATATGGGTTGGGAACTTTGCTAAGAATTTTACGTTATCTCATTTAGTCATCCTAACACCTCATCAAGTATATATCATTAGCTCTAATTTATATATTAAGACACAAATGCTCAGAAATTGTCAGGTTGGTTTTCAAAATTCATTTTAACTCAAATATTGGAACCCATTTGAAACAATGATATCATGTGGTGGTCAGACAGATGGAAACAAGTTATTTGGTTCTGCATTTCATTGATTTATTCTGCTTGCCTGGATGATTAAACATTCCAGAGTTGCCCTCCTAAAACTTCATCAAAGAATATGTCCCACTCAGAGGTGAAAGACTAAATGATTTTTCACTCAAGTTATAGGAGTTACTGAACTTTTCTGCTGAAACCTCTGGAGACCAGAGGTTACCAAGAAAACTTACTGAACCAATTAGGTATCTGAAATGGAGTTCTAACTGCATTCTCCTCTTAATATTATGGATTCTGCAGAAGAAAAGACATGCCTCTTACCCTTATTATGTGTATATTTTACCTATTATTGTAAAGACCATGACTTTCCTAATATTTGCCTGGTGGGTAAAGTAAAGGTCACATAGACACTAGAAATTTGGGGAGGACAGAAAGGTCACCATCTCCATGGTGTCTTTTGTAATGAAAATCCTTGTAGCTAAGATTAAAACTTGAGAGTGAATAGAGTAGTCAATAAAGTGACAAGGACTTAAGTGCTAGATTTGGTTTTTATCCTAACTCTGAACAAGTGGCCTGTCTTTTTTTGGCAGTGGTGAAGAAGGGGTTCTATTTGTTTATTTTTAAATTTTTATTTCATGTTGGAGTATAGCTGATTAACAATGTTGTGCCAGTTTCAGGTGTACAACAAAGCGACTCAGTTATATATATACATGTATGTTCCTTTTCAGCTTCCTTTTTCCTCATTTAGGTTATTATAGAGTGTTGAGCAGAATCCCCTATGCTATACAGTAGGTCCTTGTTGGTTATCTATCTTAATATAGTAGTGTGTACACGCCAATCCCAATCTCCCAGTCTACCCCTTTCTACCAGGTGGCCTGTCTTTATCCTACCTGATTTTTCCTAGCTTTTTGCTCAAAATTCTCATTGTATATGTTGACCTCACCCATCCTCTTTCCCAACCCTCCTTTCCGCTGTATCCAGAGTGGGATGGTTAGTAGCCTAGTATGATTGGTGAAAGAGTGCTTACAAGAGACAGAGATTTTTGGAACAAGAGAGCTCAGTTAGGAGGCTAATGCAATCGTCCTTGTGAGAAATGGTCATGCCCTGAGTTAAGGTAATTGCAGTGATGGTTGAGAGAAGCAACTAGTCTGGAAAACAGCTGTAGCAGTCAAACTTGGTCATAATATCAGCCATGGGGCCCCACAAGACTTTACTCTCCAACAGAAGAGTCATTGATGATCTCTCTGTAACCAGAAGAAATTCTTCCAGAAATTCTGGCCATCTTCTATTCTATTATGGTGTTTTCAAACAAAAGGCTAGATTTCCATTGCCCTTCACTTAGTCACAATTACTCACTCTGTCAAGAGCCAGAAGCCTTGAATTGTCTCTCCAGAAGTCTTGGTAATGTGGCCTTTCAAGTCTTCCATGGCAGTCTCAATGACGCCTGGCTGAGTAGGAAGAAGAAAATACCTAGTTTAGAGAAAACTGAGTCCCCTTCATGCTTACAATTAGCTACCATATCCCAGCAACTCCTCCAGAAAGTTGACCAGAAAAGATAGTTCTTGGAGTAACCTGTTGGCTGTTGGCACTGCCTGCCAGAGAGCTTAGTCTGGAATTCTGGTATTTACTAAGCTGCTCTCCTTGCACGGGACAAAAGTGATCTGGGTCCTATAAGCCTTCCATAATCTTACTCTCACTTGTTCAAAGAAATTAGGATCACTGTTTTCAGAGGGCCAGTTTTTCTGATAAACAAATATGTTTAGAATGAAATTCAATGCATTTAGCAGTATGTATTTTTTTTTTAATCAAACTTTTCTCAACCCACTCCAGTACCTTTGCCTGGAAAATCCCATGGACGGAGAAGCCTGGTAGGCTATAGTCCAAGAGCTGGACACGACTGAGCGACTTCACTTTCTTTCTTTCACTTTTCTCTCTTCAAACAGTACATGGCAGTAAAACATAAAGGAAAAACCTTTCAATGTTCTGACCTTAGTTCTGGTTCTGGGAAATGAACTTTTTTGTCTCCTTACCTCTCTTTCTTCACCATTCTCCAAGTAGGTATTCCTACTATGAACCTTCCACTAGTTTAAAAATCGATTGACATTCCTTAACAAGAAATTCATTTTCCTAGTGGCTGAGCAGTAAAGAAGCCTCCTGCTAATGCAGGAGACATAGATTCAATCCCTGGGTCTGGAAGATCCCCTGGAGAAGGAAATGGCAACCCACTGGAGTATTCTTGCCTGGGAAATCCCATGGACAGAGGACCTTTGGTTGGGAAGGGGGTGGGGGCAGGGAGGGCACTGTAGTCCATGGAGTCATAAAGAGTTGGATACAACTTAGTGACTAAAGATCAAGAAATACATAGACGCTCAAGCTTAGTGATTCTTAAACTTCAGTGCCCATGAGAATCACCTAAAATGTGTTTTTAAAACACAGATTTCTGGGCACTGTCCCCAGAGTTTCTGATTCAGTCGTTCCAGGTGGGCCTGAGAATTTTCATTCCTATCAAGTTCCTGGGTGATGATATCGGTGTGGGACTCTACTGTAAGAACCATTGTCCTCTAGGCAGGCACTCTCAGCCTTTGTTACTCATCAGAATCACCAGGGGAGCTTTGGGAAATTCTAATGCCGAGGCTGTACACAAAGCCAATTATGTCAGATACTCAGTGGGTGGGATTCACATAACAGTACATCAGGATTTTTAAAAACATCTTGGGTAACTCCGGTGTATAGAACCACTACAGCTCAGGGCTCATCAATTACAAGCCATTTCATTTTATAGGTGTGGAAACAGGGGTCTGCATATGGAAGTAACTTGTCAAGCTCCCTCAGCTAAGATGTGACTGACACAAGACAGGAAACCTAGACAATCCACCTCCAGGCATATGACACAGCGCTGATCTCACGCCCAGCCCTGGAACGAGTATGTTACAAGCTCTCATATAGTCTCTATGTAATAGGGATTTATACTAAACACCGAATCTTCCATAAATATTAGCATTCCTAATCCTCCTAGTTTGAGACCTTTCCTGAAAGGAAACAGGGACACTAGCCTGGCCAAGACCCATTCAAATATATTTTTCTCCCAGAGGTGAGTGGGTTGTAGGATTTGGGGTTGCTTATTTTCTCAGCCTTTGATAAAAGGCTTTGAAAAATGTTGACCATAGAGTCCATTGGTTAAGAAAAATCTTACATGAGTCCACATGTAAAATACAGGAAAAGAAGTAAAGAATTCGCCTGCAATGTGGGAGACCTGGGTTCGATCCCTGGATTGGGAAGATCCCCTGGAGAAGGGAAAGGCTACCCACTCCAGTGTTCGGGCCTGGAAAATTCCAAGGACTGTATAGTCCATGGGGTCGCAAAGAGTCAGACACAACTGAGCGACTTTCACTTTCACACTTTTACTTTTCTCCCTCCCTTCCAATTCATTCCACACAGTCCAAGTCCTCCTGGAAATGGACAGGATAACTACTCAGAGTTGGGTGACCTGGGTTCATATTCCAGATCTGTCATGAATAAGTTCTTTGACCTCTAGACAATGATTTACTGTCCTTGGCCTCCATTTCTTTATCTATAAGACAAATGAGTAGACTGAATCAAAGATTTCCAAGCCAAGCTGATGATCAAAACCTCCTGAAAATCTTTAAGAAAATATAATCACAACCTTTACACTGAGAGATTCTGATTTCTCAATTTTAACAAGTTTCCTGTTGAATTGGACAGTCAGCCAGGAGACTGAATGACTTCTGACTCTTTTGTTATCCTCTACTGCTGGTTGAAGGGCTGTCAGAAAGCTAATACAGCACCCCAGACCTGCTGAACCTGATGTGTTATGAAATCAATAAGTTCTGGGACATTCATTAAATATGTTTTGTGCTCCCATTGACACAGGAGGTTGTATCAACATCACTGATCCAGTCCCTGTTGGCTCAGACGGTGAAGAATCTGCCTGCAACAAGGGAGACCTGGGTTCAATCCCTGGGTTGGGAAAATCCCCTGGAGGAGGGTATGGCAACCCAATCCAGTCTTCTTGCCTAGAGAATCTCCATGGACAGAGGAGCCTGGCGGGTTACAGTCCATGGGGTTGCAAAGAATCAGGCATGAGGGAGTGACTCAGCACAGCACAGCAGGTAGGACTGGTCTATGCTTCATGGAAATCTCCTGGGATTCTGTGACAATTCTCTCATCACTCATCCTCAGCTCTCCATGATGCAGCCTGACTCTACCAGGCTCAATGGTCAAAGTTCTCTGAAAAATGATATTTTCTTTGATGTTTCATCATAGCTATTTTTCCTGTCTCTCTTCCTGTATCCGTGTAATTTCTTCTTCAAGCTAATATAACTTGGTAGTGAAACTAATACCTTTCAGAAGAAAAAAAAATTGAAGTAGAGTTGGAGAATAATGAAATAATCCTGAAATAAGCATTTTGTTGAATGCTTTTATACCAGGCACTTTGCCAAAAATATGTAAAGACAAATAAAAGAATGTAGAATTTTTCAAAACTTTACTTGTCTTTTCTATGAAAGGCAATCAGAAAAATCTATCAAAATGATCCTTTGATCCACACATTCCATTTCTGTGAAGTTACACTACTGACGCTCTAGCATACGTACAAAATGACATATGCATAGTTTCCTCTGCAGCCTGGTTTGTGGATAGCAAAAACTTGGAAACCATGCAAAAGTCTATCCATAGAAGACTTGTTAGGTATATCATAGGGCACACATGTGCAATGAAATATGATAAATATGTAAAAAATGAATAAACATACTATGAAGCAAGGGCAAATATGTCATCATTTGTGTAAAAAGGAGGAGAATGGATAAGAATAAGTATTTTTGTTTGTTTGTACACACCTGAAGTCACTCTAGAAGGATACATAGAAAATGTTAACAGGTAGTCCCTACGGGTAGGAAAGGAGCTTGATGGTGGACACAGAGTATACAGGTGTTGTTTTACTATGCATCCTTGTGTGGATGCTCAACTCTTTTCTCCCCCATGGACTGTAGTCCACCAGGCTCCTCCGTCCATGAGATTTCCCAGGCAAGAATACTGGAGTGTGCTGCCATTTCCTACTCCAGAGGATCTTCCCAACCCAGGGATTGAATCCACATCCTCCTATACTGAGCCTCCTGCATTGCGGCTGGATTCTTTACTGCTGAGCCACTGGGGAAGCCCATTGTTTTACTATACATCTTTGCAAAAGTTAAAGGTTAAAAGTAAAGTGTATTCTTTAGAGAACAGTTTGGAAACCTCTGAAGTCCTATCCGTACTCATTGCCTGAGTTCTCACCTTCAGTAGAAACATTGATCACGCCTTTATGGAACAGTTATGCATCATGTCCTGATAAAGTATTTTACTCTTCTCTATTTGTTACTATTGGTTACTATGATACATTAACTTCAGCCATTTACTGTCAAATATACAATAAAGTGTGTGAACCTTTTGACTTGTATCCAGGACAAGGTTTTTAAATCTCAGCCTTTTTGGTTGCTATGAGACCCTCCTCAAGTCACCCTGTCATTCCACAAATCAGTCTACATGCATTTGTTAGATAGATGAGATACCATTAACTGTAACAGAGCTGTTTGGAAATGCCAAAAACATTGATAACGCTGTGGAATAAAAGACTCCATTACCATTCTTCTTGTTAATACTATGTAGAAGGGAAACCTTTGTACCAGAATCAGGGGATCAGATGATTACTACGGGAGAACAATTACCTCTGAGACTCCTTGAAGCCTGAGACTCAAAGGAAAGTTTATTGGAAAGATATGTACTCATCATCCAATCAAAGAAAGGTTAGCTAGAGAGTACACATGCATTCCTAATTCTAAGTTTTAAGAAAAAAATCATTAGGGGGTCCTTATTTTTAAGTCATTACATGACATAATGAGCAATAGCTTCTCTGATGTCTAGCCCTAAATAGTTTCAGTAAAAACAAAGGTACTGAAGAAAGTTCAAGGACATAAATATTTGTTGTGGTTGAACTTATTTTATTTTGGAGTATAGCTGATTAATAATGCTGCAATAGTTTCAGGTACACAGCAGAGTGACTCAACCATACATATAAAAGACATATGTATTTGCCTGCTTGCATTTCCTTGAGCTAGACTAGCCTGGGAGCCAATTGTCACACAAACAGTATTTATGTCTGCTATTAACATTTTCCCTTGCAATGGATTCTTTAGCCAGACAGTGAAAAGAAAGGACAGAGTAGAAAAGAGTTCTCCTAGGGACTTCGACACAGTCAGCTCTCTCTTGCCGGTATCAACATCCTCAGAAAGGGTTTGCTTTGTGGTAAATTCATAAGGTCAGAAAATCAGTTCTGAATTGAACCTGATTCATAAAGTCCAGGCAAATTTGTCTGTCTCTGAAAATGAAAGAAATAATTCTTATCTCATAATTTGAAGGATCTATGCTCAGATAGAAACATCAACTTTTATTACCATCTTCAAAGCATTTCAGTGTAAGGAGGGAAATCCAGAAACCTTCTGCCCAGTGAGATATATAATTTCTAAGCCAGAAGGAAGCTCACACATACAATAACAATACAACTAATATATTTAGTTGCCCCCAGTACAAGAGCAAGACACGGGGAAGCCTATAGTAAGAGAAGAGGGAAAAGGAGCGTATGAAAGCCAAATTAGTGTCATGAAGGCAGTGACATCTTGCCACACAATGGGAAGTCCCAAACCTGCTTATTAAAGACTCGTTGCTCACAATAGAACACAGACTATAAAAAGGCCATGGGGAACCATTAATTAAATATTAAAAGATCAAATAGTTTTAGTCCCATTAGTTTGTATGTAATTTACATTCTCAAGTATAAATTTAGAGATAATTCCCCATCTCTAATCGCTTTCAACTTTCTGATAAGGTATCTGCAAATATAGAGTCCTACAGGGAGTTTAAATATATCTTTCTCCATGCAGATCAAGTATTGTTCCTTTCATAAGAAGTTGCTTTTGAATATCACTCTCCACAACTAAAGTGATTATCATAATATACCTCAAGTTATTAGCCTTGAGGGGTACTTTTGTTGAGAGAAGGCAGTAGGCCATTTTTAGACATGTCTAAGCAATAATAGCAAATGAACAAAAATAGGAGGAAAAGGTTATCCAAGCAGACTGATAGCAACTGGTTCAAGCCCTCATTATGTGACTCCTCACTCATTGTCCAAGGTCAGAGGCAGTGGATAGGTGGCATGAAGTGCCAGGAATCCTGGGTTCCAGGCCTGCCATGGTCCCTAAGTTGCCAAAGAAGAGAAGTCACATCAGATTTGTGTGTCCTAGGCATAGGATTAGATATTCTCTGAGGTCCTTCCTGGCTTGAAACAAGAATGTCGCTAAGCCATATCGGAAGGGCAAAGTTGCAGTAAATAAACACTCGTCTGGAAGATTGAGGAAAGAAAGCAACAACACAGAGTGACCCATAAAATAACATAAGAGGTTTAAGCGACCAGATTAACTTGTTTTATGACCAGATATTCAGAGATGTGATCTAATGAACAATGTTATGATGCTCAAAATGTCTCTTGTTTGCCCTTCTGCTGCTGCTGCTAAGTTGCTTCTGTCGTGTCCGACTCTGTGTGACCCCATAGACGGCAGCCCACCAGGCTGCCCTGTCCCTAGGATTCTCCAGGCAAGAACACTGGAGTGGGTCACCATTTCCTTCTCCAATGCATGAAAGTGAAAAGTGAAAGTGAAGTCGCTCAGTCATGTCTGACTCTTCCAGACCCCATGGACTGCAGCCTACCAGGCTCCTCCATCCATGGGAATCTCCAGGCAAGAGTACTGGAGTGGGGTGCCATTGCCTTCTCTGCTTGTTTGCCCTAAATTATCTTTTATTTCCATATCCAACTTGAAACTCATATAATTGATCCTCTCTCTTCTTATAGCATTAGGTGTCCATACCTGGCAGCTAAGAAACTGAGTCCATCTGCCTCAGTGAGCCAAGGAATAACTTTCCCTTCCAAATTAAAAGATATGAACAAAAAGCAGCCTAAGTATACAGCAAAACTTAAATAAATTGTACTACATTTCCTTGATACTTCTCTGGTAGCTTAAATGGTAAAGGATTCGCCTGCAGTGCAGGCTATCTGGGTTCAATCCCTGGTTTGGGAAGATCCCCTCGAGAAGGGAATGACTACCCATGCTAGTATTCTTGCCTAGAGAATCCCCAGGACAAAGGAGCCTGGTAGGCTACACTCCATGGGGCTGCAAAGCATAGGACATAACTGAGCAACGGAGCACACACAACAGATGTAACCCTCTGTTTTGCACAATGAAATGTGCATGTAAGACAAAAGTAAGAAAGGATATTCACCAAAATGTATAAAAGCATATTTACATATTTTTGTTAACTTTGAGCTGTGGAATTATAAACCACTTCCAGTGAAATTACTTTAAAACCTTACGATAAAATGCAGGGCCAAGAAACTTTTCTACTCAGTCTTACTGCTCTTTTGCATTTGCAACATAGCCTTAAAATTCTTACACTGTAATAAATTGATTTCTTTTAAATCACTGCATGGGATCAAGAAGTACGAATGGGAATTGGGAAACATCAACTCTAAACCCAACTTTGGGACTTAGCTTCTTGGGCAAGTCCGTGTGCACTAAGCATTAGGAATTCAGGTGAGCTTCTGCCCTTCTCTGGGTCTTAGCTGCCACTAAAAATGAGAGTGGTGACTAGCAACTTGGTGTTTAAAGTGTGATCTGTGGACAGAAAGCATGAGTATTTCCATAGAATGCATATAAATGCAGAACCTAAGGCCTCACCCCAGACCTACGGAATCAGACCAATATTCTAACAAGCTTTCCAGGTAGTCTGTTTGCATGGAAAAGCTGAGAAGCACTGCACCAGATCATCACTGAACTAGATCTCTTCTCAGCTCCAAGAAGTGATACCTTGTGATGTGATTAATGTTTCATAGGTCTGAGTCATTCACAGTCCTGGTCTGATTTAATTATCTGAGAAAATGAGTTAGCTCCCTTCATTTAAATCTCTTTGTTGCTACAGACCCTGTATGTCTACAATTATATCTTACTTTAGAGGTCATGGTGAGGTCATGGGCATCTTAATGCCATTCCTTATTATCACTCACAGAAATGTGAATGCCAAATTAACCAAAAAAAAAAAAAAAGAAAAAAGAGGAAGAAAGTGTTTAGAATAGCAAGAGATGCTGTTTCTGAAATGTTAATAGATGTGTCTCACACTGTACTAAGAACACTTTAAGAAGTAGCTTATTTAAACTCTCGGATAAAACTGACATTTTATCCAGACTTTGAAGAGAAGAAATTTATGTATACTTATACAGCACACACACACATCTCCTCCCATTTCCTCAGCTACCACCACATCAGCATATCTGTGGTTTACAAGGTAGTAAAACCAGATCATTCCGTTATTTATTTGAACTAATATTTATCATTGTTTCAGTCGGACCAACAATCTCATTTTCATTATCCTAGAATGCATTAAAACACATTCATTATACTCATATGCTAAAAAAAAATAAAATAAAATAAAAAAACAAAACCAAAAAAGCCTCTTTATATTTTGTCTCTTAGCCTAAAGGAAAGTAAATGCTGATTGCCTTGGGAATGTAGCCCTCACCGTTACCTCCTAAAGAGCCCTCATGTCTACTTCAGACTCACTGACAAAATTAGAAGAAGGTTTTCCTTTCCAAGCTCTTGAGAACTTAAAGTTGTTTTCTATACACCTGGTGGAAAAGATGTTCTTCACAAGAATCAGAGTCAGTGATAGAAAACCTTTACTAATACATCCTAAGTTCAATTGTACTTTATGGTAGAAAGACCACCGGACTTAGAAGATAAAGAAAGTCTAGCTGCAGCTCTTACACTAATATCATATGACTTAGTCACTTAACTCCTCTGAAGCTTCAGTGCATTTACTCCTAAAACAAGACTGGTAAGCCTTTCTCTGCCTACCTCACAGTGCTGCTCCAGGGGACTGTCTCTCATAAGCTACACAGAGCCACACAAATCAAAGCATCATGTAAACAAATAAATAAAAGCTCAGTTGTAACTTTACGAGAATTTACAGAATCCTTGTAAACCACAGATCTGTGTCAATTTAGCTAAGCTGTAACTACATTTTCTAGAATTCCCTTTCTTGTTTGCTTCCAAATTAGTGTTGGCCACAACAGACATTTGTGTCAGGCTTGAAAGGTAGAAGTGAAACATCAGTCATGTTCCTGCTGAAGATCAGGGCAGACCAATCAGACCCCATTGTTCAGAGCTGCTGATCTCTTGTTTTCTTGATGGCATGAATGGGAGTGGGGGAAGCCCCTGGACCTATAGCTTCTTTTGTTACAGTCAGACTTCCTCCTCAGATCCCCCTTCCCTGAACTGAGAAAGTGTGCAACTCACTCAGTGGAGACCACTGGCTTTTCCTGAAAATGACTCACATCTTCAAGTCCAAACTTGGTGGGAGACCAACACAGGTTCCATTTTTCTGTGATGAGTGCTGCTGGATCAAAAGGAATTCTAATTCGTCCATGTAGGTTCCCCTGTTCCCTAGTTCTACTACACAACGGCCAGTTGGTTGATGTATAACACCTCCAGACCCATCAATAGATGCAAAGACAACAGTTTTGCGTAGATTTCTCAGGCAGCTCTCTTAATTGTACTAGCTTCCAATGATACATCTCTTATTCTGTATCATTCATCACTGCTCTTCTCTCATCTAACCCTGGTAGATACATCATCACTATCAAAAAAATGGACATTCTAAGGGATGCTTTAATTTTTATCCCAAATATATCTTACAACTAAACTTTACATATTCAAAAAAGTTAACATGCTTTGGAAAACAAGCCATTTGCTTTACATATGCAGAAACACACAAACACACACATAATAAGGAACACGCCAGCACTTTGCACATATGAGTCACTGGATATAGCTAAGACTCACTGAATATGGGTAATGTGGATATATGTTTTCAAACACACACACACAGTCTCTTTAGTTACAACTTTATCTTAACCAAAGATTAACTTTAAAAGCTAGAAAATCCAAGTTCATTAATTAAAACATTATAAATAGCCTCAAACTCTCAGCCACCACTTATTTAGGAGGTTGAGTTGAAAAAAAAAAAGTCAGTAAAGAGATGCTCCATGTAAACATGAAAATTCAGATGGTCTCTGCCACCACAGTGTACAATCCACAGTTTAGCGTCCAACTGTTTATAGCCTATGAGCTCACTGCTAGTGTGTTGACAAAAAAGTTAAAGGATTGGTAAAGCAGATCTGCACATGGTGATTGCAGCCATGAAATTAAAAGACTCTTGAGAGTCCCTTGGACTGCAAGGAGATCCAACCAGTCCATCCTAAAGGAGATCAGTCCTGGCATTGGAAGGACTGATGTTGAAACTGAAACTCCAATACTTTGGCCACTTTATGTGAAGAGTTGACTCATTGGAAAAGACCCTGATGCTGGGAGGGATTGGGGGCAGGAGAAGAAGGGGACAACAGAGGATGAGATGGCTGCATGGCATCACCAACTTGATGGACATGAGTTTGGGTAAACTTCGGGAATTGGTGATGGACAGGGAGGCCTGGCGTGCTGCGATTCATGGGGTCATAACGAGTCAGAAACGACTGAGCAACTGAACTGAACTGAACTGAAAGCAGATCTATAAACAGGAAGGAGAATTCAAGACAGAGGAAGGTACTAGAAACCAAGGATGTTTCTACTTGATCCAAATGTGAGAAGTCTGAAATATTTTTAACATTTGGATATATAAACACCATCCTCATTATGCACCCATCTATTTACTCCCCAGCTTTGATGCACAGAGAAGAACTGAGCTCCAGACTGCAACTCTCTATTTGGAACGAAGTGCCTGCCCCTACACTGTACTACCAGCATGCCCTGTATACCCTTGAGGTTCAGGTATTCTCAGTAAGGCTTTCTCTTCCATCACTCAAGTCTTTTCCTAACATAGAGCAAATACTCCCTCTGGGCTCCCAGCTTTATATTCTTCTAGCAAGTCTGGTTTTCTCTTCATGGAGCATTAACTTACTGAGGTCAGGTTTAGCAGGAATACAAAACTGAGGAGCCAAAGACCCATGGGAGCTGGAGGACCTGCTTCTCTGGTGGTCAAAATAGACCCATAACTTTTCTGAAATTCAGCTCCTTCACCTGTAACATTGAGATAAAGATGCCTACTTTACAGTTATTGTAGCTATTACATGAGATAACAAATGTGAAAACAGTTGATAAAATGTGGTATATGGAAGAATAATAGGATTTTAAAGAGAAGTCTTATGCAGTATTTAAGAACACTAAAGGTTTTATGATTTTACCCGAGTGACGAAGTACTTCCGTGAGAGATAAGGTTTGTGATAGGGATTCGGGTAGAGAGTGGATTCAATCACACTTGGCAGCCTTGAAATCTGCTTTGGCGCTGGGACCTCTGTGTCTGGCTCCCTCTTCTCCATGGACAGCTGATCTGTCTCAGAAGGTTGGTCATCTTCCTCTCGCTTCAGAGACACAGGCTGGAATCCCTCAAAGCTCCCAGTTGTTGACATTTCTTTAGCCTAAAACAAAGAAACAAAATTCTCAGGGAAAAAAAGTCTTAACAATGTGTCTTAACTATGGCAAAAAAAAGCTCATGATGAACAACCAACACTCCTGAAACTGACAAACCCACCTCGTGTTAACCGAACAGATGCACTGACGGATGGAGTTCAGTAACACAGACTCTATGATCATCAGGGGACATTTACCAGAGGACAGAAGCAGAGATTCTCTGGACAGAAAAAAAGAAGCTACAAGTAATTCCATTTTCCCCATCTTTAATTCCATGGAATAAGAAGGTGAACAAGGAAAGAATAATATGAAATTATTATCACTAGACAATTTCTCTTCAAGTTTTTGTAGTGTGTTTTCTTGAAAGTCTACCAGCCTGTGAGCTTATTTAGGAGTTAAAAGCAATGATAATGCATTTTCTTATGTACTTCTTACTAATAGGGCACAGAAACACTTAGAACTGAGTGCTTCTTTTTAGCTGAAAAATTGCAATTCTAAAAATGTATCCTCAAGGACATATTGTACAACACAGGGAATATGACCAATATTTTATAATAGCTATAAATAAAATATAATCTTTAAAAATTGTGGATAACTACATTGTACACCTACTACATATAACATTGTACATCAATTATACTTCAAAAAGAAATTTTTTAAGTAAAAAATAAATTAAAAAATAAAAATGTATCCTAAAGAAGTAATTTAGACAAATGCCTAAAGATGTAAATATAAAAAGCCATGCATTACAACATTGTGTCTAATAGAAAAAAAGAAAACATAACTTCATGTCTAACAGCAAAGCATTGTATGTAATAGCAACATCAGACACTCACAGAACATTGTGTCTAATACTAAAAATATTTATAGTGAAACTAAGTATCCATCATCAGATAATTGGCTAAAACAAGTTATACCACACAAATATAATTTGATCATCAGAAATGTGAGAATATATTTTTACTACAGAATGATGTCCAAAATGTAATGCTAATGGAAAAAGTAAGCTATAAAATATTATGAAAAATGTTATTCAAATTTGTTGCAATAATTCAGAAAGAAGGAAGGAAGGGAGGGTGAGAGGGAATGAGAGAGGTAGGAAGGAAGGGAAGAAGACACAATACCTAAACTTGCATACATGTATACATGTATGGTAGGACAGAGGTTAGAAAAAAACTCTGAGAAGGAGTAAAATAAAATATTAACAATGATCATCTCTGAAAATCTAGTGGTTACCAATGGGGAGAGGGAAAGGGAAAAGGACCTGATAGGGGTAAGGAATTATGAGGTATCAGTTACTTTTTCTGGGCTCCAAAATCACTGCAGATGGTGACTGCAGCCTTGAAATTAAAAGATGCTTACTCCTTAGAAGGAAAGTTATAACCAACCTAAAGAGCATACTAAAAAGCAGAGGCATTACTTTGCCAACAAAGGTCCATCTGGTCAAGGCTATGGTTTTTCCAGTGGTCATGTATGGATGTGAGAGTTGGACTCTGAAGAAAGTTGAGCACCAAAGAATTGATGCTTTTGAACTGTGGTGTTGGAGAAGACTCTTGAGGGTCCCTTGGACTGCAAGGAGATCCAACCAGTCCATCCTAAAGGAGATCAGTCCTGGGTGTTCATTGGAAGGACTGATGCTGAAGCTGAAACTCCAATACTTTGGCCACCAGATGCAAAGAGCTGACTCATTTGAAAAGACCCTGATGCTGGGAAAGATTGAGGGCAGAAGGAGAAAGAGATGACAAAGGATGAGATGGTTGGATGGCATCACCGACTCAATGGACATGGGTTTGGGTGGACTCCGGGAGTTGATGATGGACAGGGAGACCTGGCATGCTGCGGTTCATGGGGTCACAAAGAGTCAGACACGACTGAGTGACTGAACAGAACTGAACTGAACAACTATGTATGGGCTTCTCTGGTAGCTCGGTTGGTAAAGAATCTGCCTCCAATGCAGGAGACACCAGTTTGATTCCTGGGTTGGGAGGATCTGCTGGAGAAGGGATAGGCTACCCACTCCAGTATTCTTGGGCTTCCCTGTGGCTCAGCTGGTAAAGAATCCACCTGCAGTGCAGGAGACCTGGGTTCGATCCCTGTGTTGGGAAGATCGCCTGGAGAAGGGAAAGGCTACCCACTCCAGTATTCTGGCCTGGAGAATTCCATGGACTGGGGTCCAAGGGTCACAAAGAGTTGGTCACGACTAAGTGATGCACTTTCATCTACTATGTATAAAATAAAGAAGCTATGAGGACATTGTATAGCACAAGAAATAAAGCTTATATTTTATAACTATAACTGGGGTAACCTTTAAAAATTGTGGATCACTATGTTGTACACCTGAAATACATATGGTATTGTATATCAAGTAGACCTCAATTTAAAAAAGACAATGATTGTCTCTGGATGATAGAGTTATACGTGATTTTTATTTTCTGTTTTCATAAGTTTCTGGATGCTTACAATGACTACCTCTGACCTAACATAAATAGAAACACAGTAGATTCACTAATATTTTGTAAATTAAAAGAAGTATCACAAAGCAAAACAAAATAGAAGCTACATGCTAGGCTAGCAAAAGGTGTCCTCAATCAAGTGGCCTTTCTCAAGCTGAGGCCACATAGTTTCGGCTACTGTGCACACATGCCCAACACTATGACATAGGAAGTTCTCATGCCCACCGTCACCATGGGACTGGGAATGCCATCTTAGTCTTAGGGCTCCCTCCCGCAAATTCCATTTCCTTCCTCCTTGTGAAACAACAGAAGGTGAGAAGTGGTGCCTACCCACAGCAAACTTACATTATTGAAACTGGGAATAATTAGAGTAGTCAAGGGTGGTAAAATAGTACTACATGTAACTTATTGCCTAACCCTGGATACTTCTGAGCATGAAAAAAGTGCTATTAACACTTATGCTAGGATGATAGGTGTAAACCAGCATTGTCTCAGGCAAATGTGGACATACACAGTCACCTTGAGGGGCTTGAGCAAAGGGAACACATGGCTGGGCAGAGACTCACAAGCAAAAAGCCCTCTGCTGATCACATTAGAGGTTATTTCCTCTGATTCTCCCAGCAACCGGAGAGTGATGCATTTGTTTCCATCTGTCTGAGGATCCCAGAGTTGGTGGGATGCCACCCCCCGACCCCTGCCCTGTCCACAGCACAGGTGGTGCTAGCAGTAAAGAACCTGCCTGCCTATGCAGGAGACATGAGACACAGATTCAATCCCTGGGTCAGGAAGATCCCCTGGAGAAGGAAATGGCAACTCACTCCAGTATTCTTGCCTGGAGAATCCCATGGACAGAGAAGCCTGGTGGTCCATAGAATCCATAGGGTTGCAGAGAGTTGGACATGACAGAAGCGCCTTAGAAAGCATACACGCGTGCACCCATGCATCCCAGGGCACACTTGGAGAGTAGAGAAAACACCTGGACTCCCACTCAGGACTCCCAACCACACTCGAGGTCGCCAAGCCTGCCAGGATGCACGTGTCTCACAACAGGAAGGGCTTCGCTGAGTTTTCAGATAAGGTTTTCAAGTTATTGACCTGTGAGAAATACAAGGACACGCACGGAGAAGCAGGAGAATTTGTGTGTGTGTGTGTGTGTGTGTGTGTGTGTGTGTGGAGGCATTGTAGCCTCCCTGTTTGCTGCATGCTCTATTTTTGCAGGTCTGCCACCTCTTAGAGGCTTTTGGAAGGAAGTGTGTTTCTAGAGTTCCCTGTAACCTGTGAAGGAAGATTTGTGCCTTTGGGAAAGGAAAGCCTGCTTCTGTATTTGCCGCACTGTGTGAACTGGAGCCTAACAACAGACATCTGTGAAAAGCTCCAGTGCCTGGAAAACAGAGGGAGGATTTAATTAGCACCACTTCCTCTCCCTCAGGCTGTCTTCTCTGGAAACACTTGGGGATGAGAAGCAAAGCACTTAAGAGACTGAGCTTTTGAGGTCCAGGAAAGAAGGAAACTCTCCACCGCTGCCGTTAGAGTCTGACAGCCATGAATAGTGGAAAAGCTCAGCCCGGCGACCTCAGTCCAGAAGGAGTCCAGCTCTGTCTCTAGGGACATCTTCGCAAGGACAATGAACTTACCTCCCTTTAACAACTTCCAGGATATAAGAGGACTGCCACGCATTGAAGCAGCCCCCTCCGTGCCACCTGCCCAGACACTGTTTATTCCCAGTTCAGTAAGACATTCCATCCTATCTCTGCTTAACCATACTATATACATTGAAATAGAAAAGGCTTTGTGCCTGGATAAATTAGGCTGCCTCACAGCAGACACATCCAGAGCCATTTAGAGTTGAATGGGATCATTGTTCCTAAGACTGCCTCGTAAACTGACCTTAGCTTGTGGTGCCCGAGAGAGTCAAGGCAGAATAATTTCCGAGGGAAACAAAGGGTCAAGGTTTAGAAAAGAATTTCATCCATATTTTTTGACCTGATTTTCTCATTTTAGGCAATTCATACCAAAGGAGGAAACAGACAGAACAGGCTCCATCTTGAAAGCAGGACTCCATTGTGGACTGGACTGTGGACTTTGAGCTATATGCCCAGTATTTATGGAGACAAGACGCCAACTAGAAAACCAGACTCCCCGCCTCCATGGAAGAGCCCCAGGGCTCATACCTAGACTCTCCCTCACCTAAACGAATACCCTAATTATCTGTGTAACCAAAGAGAATCATAAATTCTATTATGCTTATTGGGTATGACCATAGGCCTATTGATAATTGTCTGCTGTTAACTACCTAGGCTTAAGGCATATGAATCTCAGGTTAACTTTGATTGTATCTTTCTTTTCCTTTGTTCAGACTAGTTTCAGAGAATTTGGGGAGGTGGGTTTGAGAATGTACATTTAGGGTATATAAGTTTTTCACAAAAACTGGTCGGGGCCCTAGGCTAAGAGAAGACTCTGCCTTGGGCCCAATGGTGTAATAAACTGCACTCCACTATCTGCATTGTCCTTCTGCGTGAGTTTGTTCCCGGAACGCGTGGCCACAACAATATAATGAGGCATCACCGACTCAATGGACATGGGTTTGGGTGGTCTCCGGGAGTTGGTGATGGACAGAGAGGCCTGGCGTGCTGCGGTTCATGGGGTTGCAAAGAGTCAGACACAACTGAGTGACTGAACTGAATTGTACCCTAAAAAAAAAAGAAAGGAAGAAAGTAAAGCCCTACAATACTAATTGCATGTTCTAGGCAGTAATGAAAAATTGGAAACCCACTAAACATGCAATGGTCAAGGAATTTCCTAGCTACCTAAATGACACTGAGCAGACCCTTAAATAACAGCCCTTAAAATAATTTGTACAAGCATACAGCAGCATGGAGTAAAGGATGTATCTTCTTGGGGCAAGAAAAGCAAAGAGATTTTCTGTGCTAATGATTGAATTATTTTTATGTTGGTGAAGACTAGAGGGAAAATATTTGTATTTATTGAGGTAGAGGGATCATAAGTGAATTTCTGCTTTTTTAAAAAATTAAATCACGTTAGCACTCCTTTTGTAATAAACTATATGAATAAATCTGTTGGTTCACAAAGTCAGGAGCTTCCCGGGTGAAATCTGAAACTGGCCCCTGGACAGAAAGGGCAAGAAGAGACCAAAGGAAGAAGCAGACCACTCCAAATTGATCGGTGGCAGAATTCATAAGCAAGAGAACTCACCAAACAGGCTTGTCCTGGGTGGCCACAAGGTGAGTGAATCTCCACACCTACCTGCTGGAAACTTAAAAGCTTATAGAGAGGCCTTAACTGGTCCAGCCACATCTTCAGTCCAGATGGTCTCAACACCACACTGCTCTCTCAAGGCTACCTCTGGACAAGGGCTTCCACTTTGGGGATGGTGGGTGAAAGGTACATGGTACATTGCAAAAATGTGGTGGGGGGTGAGGGAGATGAGGAGCCATCCATTGCTCAGTTCACTTACTGGTCAACTAGCCACCATGTCCTCTGGAGGACCTCCTCCAGCAATGCCAAATAAATATGTAAAGAAGTGCCACTCTCCCTTTGGTCAGACAACAAGAATTTGCCCTGGCTTCACTAATCAAGGTTGTTTAAGATTTGCATGTCCTCTGAACAGCATGTAGCCTATGTAAAAAGTGGTTTGCTGAAATGTTTTCCAGGAACTTAGAGTCAGTTTTGTCCAGTTCAAGTTGAACTTGATGGGACCGGCTAGGACCACTGACCCTCCAACTGGGCATGTGCAAGTGTCCATCCACTTGAGACCTTTTGATGCCAGATGGCCAAGACTCCACCCTCAGATTTGGGCTAAGTGCCTCCACTGTGAGCATGCAGAGGCCTGTAGTCTAGTTGTCTGTGTGTCTGGGTGATCAGTCACTCATTTGAGTCCGACTCTTTGCAACCCCATAGACTGTAGCCCACCAGGCTCCTCTGTCCATGGAATTCTCCAGGCCAGAATACTGGGATGGATAGCCATTCCTTTCTCCAGGGGATCTTCCCGACTGAGGGAAGATCCCGACTGGGGGATTGAGCCTGAACCTCCCGTATTTCCTGTATTGCAAGCAGATTCTTTACCCCTGAGCCAGTAGTCTAGCTGAATGCGCAGAGAACGCTGCACCTTTTTCCAATCACCTTTCCCCACACTCCTCATACTCCCCACATCTCCAACCACCCCACCTCTTTATTCTTCATCACATAAGTACTCTGTCCCTTGACTTGGGGAGGCAGAACTGAGTCTGGCTTGGTTGCCTTGTGAATAAACTGTCTCTTTGCTGCAAACCTCGGGGCATCAGCATTTTTACTTGCTTCGTGTCATTCAAAATGAACCTGGCTCTCTAATACTTATTCTGGAAGATTCTGTTCCACTATCCACTGAAAGATTTCTGTCCTATAGACAAACTGTACAATCTTAACGTAACTATTTTTGCTTTCTTAAAATCAAAGGGAGATCCAGAATTAATCACCCTCTAATAAATGTATGTTTCCCTGAGAAGTAGATGAATAACCATCCTAAGAATTTATAATCAGCTTGAAAGGAGTCACTGGTTATACTGAGTGTCCACAAAGCCAGCCAGAGGTGAAGAAAGGGGGAGAGTGGGGATTTTTTTCCCTCTCACAAGAGTTCAATAAAGAACAGTTTGTATGTAACAAAAAGCATCATTTTTTTTAGTTTTATTTTTTTATTTGACTGCTCTGGGTCTTTGTTGCCATACTCAGGCTTTCTCTGTTTGCTCTGCATGGGGGTTACTCTCTGGCTGCAGTGTGTGGGTGTCTCATCGCTGTGGTTTCTCTTGTTGCAAAGCATGGGGTCGAGGGCATGCGGGCTCAACAGTTCTGGCTCATGGGCTTAGTTGCCCCATGGCACAGGGAATCTTCCCGGACAAGGGATCGAACCCACGTCCCCTGCATTGGCAGGCAGATTCTTAACCACGGTGCCTGGGAAGTCCAAAAAGCACCATATTTCACATTTCTGATCAAGACAGCAGGACTGACATTATATAGATACTGGAAAAACTCAGGAGTGTTTCATGATGAGCCACTTCCTAAGGTCATGTACCCTCTATTTCCTCAGCATGACTTTTGCTCTTTGTCCATCTAGTTTTCAGAATTCCTTCTTGGCTTCCTGCTCTCTCTGCCACTCTGGAGAACCTGTACAACCAGCCTCCACCTTGCTTCCTTTACTATCTGTCTCCTAAGATCTCCATTGAGTCTTCATGGGATTTATTTATATTTTTAATTTATTTTTTAATCTTATGCATCTCTAATGCAATACTATTGCATTGTGATTTCCACAAAGTTTTTGAAATATTAATAACTACTTGAGTGTTCCCAAGACCATCCCTCTGGACACTTGGAAAGATAGATCCCTTGTTAGAGAGCACCAATCTATTCTGACCTCCACATTTTGTAAATAAGGAAACTGAGGCCCCAATGGATTTTGTGTCTCCTGAGCCCTCAGTTTAGTTAATTTTTTGAAAATTAAAGACAATAAATAATGAAGTTATGGCCACTACAAGATTAAAAATACAGTATCTCGAGGAGTACTTGTGGACTAACCAGGAGCTTAGAAGAGTCTGTGGTTTGTTAATAAGAGCTGCTTCCCACACACAGGTGAGGTGCTACTGGGCTGGGAAGGAAGTTCGCACTTGAGTTCCTGTGGCTTGGGTTGCATTCAAAGATATCAACTGTGTTTTTCTGATGGTGACATTTCTACCCACATGAAGGGGTTAACATTCTCGAGGCACAGCCCCAAAATAAAACTCTGCTTTTAATTCTGACATTTCGTAAAGGTAATTTATGTGAATTTATGTGTGCAGCCTTTCCTGAGTCTCTGTGAACAGCCACGGGATGCGCAGTGGATACACAACAACTAATGCCTGAGAACTCTCCAACAAACCCTCCCCTGTGCCAGCTGAGATAAGAAAATTGGCAAAGAGTTCTTCACAATTTCACATTTTTTACATTAGTGGTAACATGCCAGAGGGGCTGTTCTGTGTCTTGGGGGAAAGTGGACTTGATGGAGGGTCTCTTGCCTCCCAGCTCCTCCCCTGCCAGGCAGGGGTCTCTGGTCTGTTACTGGAGATTTCACTCAGTGGAGCGGGGAGGGGAGAATACAGGACCAGGGTAAAGAAACATGGGTCCCCACTCCCTCACTGGTTAGTGATAGTGAAACCACTCAATCGCATCCAACTCTGCAACCCCATGGACTACACAGTCCATGGAATTCTCCAGCCAGAATACTGTAGTGGGTAGCCTTTCCCTTCTCCAGGGTATCTTCCCAACCCAGAGATCGAACCCAGGTCTCCTGCATTGCAGGCAGATTCTTTACCAGATGAGCCACAAGGCCCTGGGCAATTTCTTCCCCTTCTCTGCATGGCAGTTTCTTCATCTACAAAATGGGGAGCCAGACTCTATCACTGGCAAATGTGTACTCTTGAAAACTATTAACCGATTTCAATCAAAACAAATTTCATTTATCTGTTTCTGGATTTCTTCTGAAGCTTTCATTTCAGGGGAAAATATACTGAAGTCTGAAAGTTGTTGGACTAAATTATTCCTTCCAGTGCAATCACTCTACAAGATTTAATTTTTCTCCAGTGCCCAGAAGACTCCAGATCTAAGCCTACAAATGTTCCATATGGTTTCCCCTACCCCCTCTTTAGCTGAGCACGTTAGTTCCCTGTGATTCAAATGTGAGGTCAAAGAAGGAGGATTGGGAAGGCAGTCATGAATTTGGGCACCCATTGTGGAGAATCTGGGGTGTTTGGCCTCTGACTTCCTCTAATGCAAGTGGGTATGCACAGTGACAGGAGATGCTAGGGATACCCACAGTGGAATATTGGACACTCAATCTGTGCCAGGGCCAGAGATAGACTCAAAACTTATTCTTGCATTTTAGAAGGAACAAATTTAGAGGTTTTCTGAACTTCTCACACAAAATATTAATTTTTAAAGATATTTCCTCAAAAATATATGTAAAATTGATTAGGATAAGGATATTGACTAGAGAACTTGGGAACTTTAGATTCCTTGAAATCAACTTTACTCATTTCCATAAACACTAAACCATTCACCCAGTCCAGGTTACATTGATGCTGGCATTCTTAACTTCTGTAGCGTTTGTCATGCTGCTCTGAATCACCGTTTACTCTCCTGTCTTCACTCCTGGGCTGTGAACAAGTCTGGAGCAGAGACTGTGCTACCCTCCTCTTTAGGGACAGCACTTGGCATGGGATGAACGAGTTCTCAGATGGATGAATGGATGCTCTGCTTGTTTTTCTATCAGGTCTGAGGTCTGAGGGCAAGTCTTATGTCTGATCCATTGTTAT
This sequence comes from Muntiacus reevesi, assembly GCF_963930625.1. Classification (NCBI taxonomy): domain Eukaryota; kingdom Metazoa; phylum Chordata; class Mammalia; order Artiodactyla; family Cervidae; genus Muntiacus; species Muntiacus reevesi. The sequence continues at coordinate 56,273,422 of NC_089256.1, forward strand.
CGGTACGTTGTCTCATATGTCGTCCATGAAAGTGAAAGTGAAGTCACTCAGTCATGTCCAACTCTTTGTGCTCCCATGGACTGTAGCCCACCAGACTCTTCCATCCATGGGATTCTCTGGGCAAGAATACTGGAGTGGGTTGCCTTTTCCTTCTCCAGGGGATCTTCCTGACCCAGGGATCGAACCCAGGTCTTCTGCATTGCAGCCAGACGCTTTACCATCTGAGCCATCAGGGAAGCCTCGTCCATCATCCATGAGTCCTCAATGAACGCTTATGGACTGAGTAATGAAGTTCTTTGTGAGGCACGAATGGAAATGGCTCTGTACACTTACAGTCAGACACACATCAAAACACATGCCACAGCTCAGAGCCTAGCGGAGGTGATGGAAAGGGAAGTGGAAAACTGCAGACTGACGTGACAGAGCCAGAAGAGGAGAATGTGTACAAACACAATGGAAACAGAAGATGGAAGTAACAGGGGTGAGTGGAGAAAGAGGCTGGAGAGTGTGGAAAGTTAGAGCTTTGGAGAAAGGTGCCTCTGCATCTTAGGGCTATCTGCATCTTAGAGAGTGGGTGAGGACATTCCTGGCAAAGGTGCAAAGGTATGAGGTATGAAGAGGAGGATGTGTTTGAAGGACAGAGGGTTATATGGTGTGTGAAACTCAGATGTCAACTGCCGGTCTCCAGCCCCTAACCTGGAAGAGCTGGCTAACACTTGGTTAAAACTACGGGGCTCTCTGATAGTATGGAAGTCTGAAATCCTCCTCACATATCCTCTGTATTCCCTTCTCTCTGCCATCATGCCTCCATCTGTTCTGGAATAGGTCCCCCACAGTCATCCCGGATGCAGTCTGGGCTCAGCACTGTGAGATTCTACCGGCCTCAAGAATGTCACGAGGTTAACAACTTCCTTAAAGATTTAGAGCCATCATGGAATGGTGAGTCACACTGTGCATAGTCCAACTTTGCTCCATTCCTCTGTTTCTTCTCTCTTATCAGGATAACAATTTCTGCTTTGTGTGTGTGTTTATATTTGAAATATTTATGTATTTTGTTACCATATAATCCTGCAGCCCGACTTCTTGGCCTATATCCAGAGAAAACTCTAATTCAAAAAGACACATGCACCCCAATGTTCATTGCAGCACTATTTACAAGAGTCAAGTCATGGAAGAAGCCTAAATGTCCTCTGACAAATGAATGGACAAAGAAGATACAGTATACATATACATGATGGAATATTGTGTGCTCTGGGCTTAGTCTCCCAGTCTTGTCTGACTCTTTGTGCTCCCACGGACTGTTGCCTGCCAGTTCCTCCAGGGAAGAATAGTAGAGTGGGTTGCCATGCCCCCCACCCCAGGGGATCTTCCCAACCTAGGGATCGAATCCAGGGCTCCCGCATTGCAGGCAGATTCTTTACCATCTGAGCCACCAGGGGCTGGATCAGTGACGTTGATACATCCTCATGTATGAAATAGGTAACCAATAAGGGCCTATTATATATAGCACAGGGAACTATACTCAATATTTTGTAATAACCTGCAGGAGAAAAGAATCTGAAAATAATACACACACACACATACACACACACATGTGTGTGTGTATAACTGAATCATTGTGTTGTATACCTGGAGCTAACACAGCATTGTAAATCAACAATATTCAGTTTAAAAACATGAATGTCTACAATTAGGTCATTTATAAATATGCATTTTTCATTAAAGCATACTTATCTATTTTATTCACATACCCAGGTCTCTCAGGTTTTCTCCTTCAACATCCCCAAATAAATGGAAGTCCCCCACCAAGATGAATTGTGGAAGTAGCTATTAATATAACCTGTACAAGGATTTGTGATTCCAGGAACACCTGACTGGATTTATACGTCTGAAAAAGTAGAAGAAAGCCAAGCAATAAGCCAGCATCAAGGACAGTGACTTATCTCAGGTAGGAGCAGAAGTGTCTGATTTGCCATTGGCCTGACTGTGAGGAGCCTGGGGACAGAAGAGAGAGGGGACAGAAAAGCGGCAGCCTTGTCCTCCTGAGGAGGAGAATGGGTGCGTGAATGCTAAGTCACTTCAGTTGTGCCCAACTCCTTGGGACTCCATGGATGGTAGCCTGCCAGGCTCCTCTGTCCATGGATTCTCCAGGCAAGAAAACAGAGTGGGTTGCCATGCCTTCTTCCAGGGGATCGTCCCAAACCAGGGACTGAACCCAGGTCTCATATCTCCAATATTGCAGGCAGGTTCTTTACCACTAGCGCCATCTGGGAAGCCTGAGGAGGAGAATAAAAAAATCTAAATCACCAGCCTCCCCACTCCCTCAAAAGAAAGAAAAAAGAAGTACTTCAGGAATTAAAGATGCACCAGGTTAAAGATGCAACTTGGGGGTCCTAAAGCACTCAAATAGTTTTTTTTTTTCTCTGTACAAGTGAAAAATAAAGGAGCACAGAATTGAAAAGAATCAACCAAGGCCAAATCATTCAGCCTGCAGTAGCTCTACCTTTTTTCTCTCCAAAGATCCCAGATTTTGAATCTGCTGATTGAGAATGCTTAGGATTCTGGTGGCAATGCTTAGAAATTAGAGCCAGCCTCTTTCTCAGTTTCTGGGACATCCCAGGGGAGGGTGTGGGTTATGTCTACCAGGGATTACTACCTATCCAGCACTAATCCTGGTCCAGGGAGGGGTGCTAGCCTGCATTCCTCAACCAGGCATTCCTGGCCGGAGCTCTGTTTAAGGAAGTCACCCCAAAACCTGGGTTTCCTGCTAAGCCAACTGTGATTGCTGCTCATAAACAGATTTCATGAAATTCAAGTAAAGACATTCAACTAAGTGCTGACAACCGTCTCCCCCACCCTCCCTACTACCCAGTCTTTGTTATTTTAATGGAATTTTTATTATAAACATTTCTATTGAAGTAGGACATGCACTCAAAAACTCATAAATGTGCAGCAGGTCAATGAAGTATCATCAAAAGAAACACACCCATAGAACCATCACACAGGTCAAGAAATACCATATTACTGGCACCCTGACGGGTGATGGAATCTGAGATCACTGCCAGACAATTTAAATATCATCTAACCCAACACCTTCATTTTACAAATAGGGAAACAGATGCTCCATGGGAGCAGGTAAGTGATTCCTCTACAGGTTTGTAGGAGTTCAGTCATGAAGGTCTCGCCTACCATGTTCAGGAGTCAGATTTTATTTAGAAGGCAATGGGGTAAGTGGCCAGTGACATGACCCGACTTATATTTTAGGAAGATAAACCTTCCCTTTGTGAGCTGCATACAGTTGAGAGAGCAGTTACTGAAGAGAAATCAGCTAGTAGACCTTTATTATGATCCTCAAGATATGAGTTAAGGCTGTGGCAAGGAATGGAACAAAGTAGAAAATTCAGTACCTACTAAGGAATTGAAAACTGTAGGACTAGGTGCCTGATTGGTCAGTATCAAGAAAGAAGAGGTAATCAGGCAGCTCTCTGACCTGGGAAAATGTAGAGCTGTGATTTCCTTCACTGAGGTTGGAATAAAAAGAAGAAACATATTTACGGTAGAGGTAAAAAGATAATAAGTTAATCTTCAGACAAGAAGAATTAGAAGTACCTGATGGCTAACAAAGAGGACAGATCTAGTAGACAATTGTGTAGATAGAACTGGGGCTTGGAAGAGAAATAAGACTGTAGATATAGATATGGGAGTCATAGATTTACAAATTATGATTAAACAATGAAAGCAAACAAGATTGCTTATTGAGAGCATCCAGAGTGATTTCTGGCAAACATCACCATGTTAATCAATATAACAGAATTTATCATACCTTAGAATAGTACCTGTCAACTTGCCTTAATTTTCACAGTTTCCTCACTTGCACATTAAATCCCTGATGATAAGGACAAGGTGTTTTGTTTTGTTTTTCTCTCCACTACAGTTACCTTAGCACTGAGTAGAGCACATGGAAAGCATTAATTATGTACCAACTGAACAAATGGATCCATAATAAACATCCATACTCCAGGGAGTATGCATGGCAGAAAATGGAAGGGGGATTCATCCTAGAGTCTCTCTCCTCAGATGTGATGGCACCAGACCTAACAAGGGATGATTTGAAACCTTTCTTCTAAACCAAGCTCCAAACTCACCAATTCCTTCAAGCAACTTAGAAATGCAATTTGTCCTATGCTGTCCGGGCACCACGATCTTTTCTTAATCAACCAGTTCTTTGATCATTGCTTGTAACTGGTCTCCAAGAGCAGACTGTGAGCTCCATGAGTGAAGGAACTATGCCCATCTCTGTCCCCTTGGATGCCCACAGAACACTGAACCTGTGTTTGGCACAGTGATCTCAGGCACAAAGGGTGTCACAGAAGATGCTGGCACCGTGAGAAACACAGAACAAGGAGAAACTCCCTTCACCTGAAAATACCCCGTGGGGTAAGTGACAAATACGGAACCTTCTCCTAAGAGCTGGATGGAGGGAATAGAGAAAAGCCTATCTGAAAACCAAAGGGCAACATTCTTCCAGGAGCAGACATTTGAAAGGGGTAGAAAAAGACCAGAAAGGAGAGCCTCCAGTGTCAAAAAGACAAGACTGCTACCTTCCCATCTTGTGGGTCACCGTGACTGAAGGACAACTTGCATTTTCAAAATGAAGTATACACTGAGTCCTAAAATGTCGAGTGTTAAACAAGACACCTTATTAGACAATAATAAGGGATATAAGAAAGTGTTAGAGAAATACTCTAAGGCGACTTTGACCCATTTTCAGTTCTCCTAGGTGAGAGTGTAAACACCTGAAATTCAGTCTGTTCTACAAGGTGCCAAAAGATCTACATAGGTCCAGAGAGTTCCACCAGGGAGAGAGAAAAGATAAGAGAACTAGAACAAAGGAATAGCTCTCATGAAAATAATGAGGGCCAGGGAATAAGTACGGAGCAATGAAAGCAGTTCTGTCTCAAGAGTGACATTCAGATTCACTGTAAATGACTTAAATGGACAGTTCAGAACGCTAAAGGATAAAAACTGTTCATTCTTTAGCATTACAGTATATAGAGTATATATATATATGTATATGTATATATACATATATATATATACTCTCTATGGGCTGTCTCAATGGTTTAGCAGTAAAGAATCCACCTGCAATGCAGAAGACACAGGAGACACAGGTTTAGTCCCTGGGTTGGGAAGATCCCCTGGAGAAGGAAATCCCCTGGCGCAACCGACTCAAGTATTCTTACCTGGGAAATCCCATGGACAGAGGAGCCTGACAGGTTACAGTCCATGAGGCCACGAAGAGTTGGACATGGCTGAGCACACGTGCATACTCTCTCTATATGCACTGTATACATAATATATACATATACTCACTATAGCATATTATATATATATATATATACACAGGTTTTATTCTATTCTCTTTTATTCTATTATCTTGCTGAAGGTAAATAGATAATAGACACAGATGAAAAACAGTAACATCCATCAAAAAAGCCCTTTACTTTTTTCTGTATTTCAGCAAGTAGACAAAAAATATGTGCCTAAAAAATAGAATTATATTCACATATAAGTGCATTATATTAGAAAGTGAGGATAAATGTATATTTATGTGTGACCTGCTACTATTACTATTAAAGCAATAAGCCAGAATAAGTAGTAAATGCACTGACAAAATTAAAATGCTACCTTGATATTCAGATTTCCTTGGTCCTGTGAATGTGTATCTCAAGGCAGGCTTACTGGTTAGAGATAATGTTTGGTTTTGACCAGCCTTTCTGTAAATGTATGGCTTTACTCAGAACGATCAAGAGAGGAGTAGAGTGTGGACCAGGGAAATCATGATTAAATGTGGTCAGTAACGTCATCTTCATATACAAGTGTACACATATGCAGTAATACTTTATTACAACCTCTTTATCTGTGAAAATGTGCATGAGGAGACCTGCCCGACTTACTATCTGAGATTTTTTGTAAAGATCAAATTTTTTTTAAAAAGTTGTGCAAGTGTTTTGTAAATGGTGGAGTGTCTTAATCTTCCATCTTCTAAAGAGCCATTAGTTTATTATCATAGAAAGAGGAGGCAAGAAAATAATACTTGAGCAGTGTTGTTGGCAGTCTCTGAAAGATGCCAAAGGGAGAGTAGCATTGTCCAGAGGTTTCAGGGAAGGTTAAGTCTATACTGACAAAGTTGAAACCATTGGCAAGATGTAGGGTGATGATGCGAGGCCGTGTATTTAGATGAGGGATGTTCCAAACTATCCCCAAAGGCCATCTTTCCACTCAACCCTGGGGACCAGATGGAAACCAAAGCCCACAGGGCCAGAATTGGATGTTATCCAAGTTACTTGTACACATACTTCCTTATGTCAGTTCCTGCTCTAGAGTATTCCTTCAGAGTGTAAAACAGTGAAAAAAACATCTGTGGCTAATGTTTGTAATGGAGCAATTCAACTCAATGGATAAATTTGACCACTTCTTTGAACTTCTTTGTTGAGATAAGTGTCACCAAAGTAGGTTACTTCAGAGTATTACTGTTAGGCAGTATCTCTGCATCTAAGAACGTCAACCATGACACTGCATGATATTTAAAGAGATCACTGAAAAGTCTGACACATCTCCTGTTACCAGCAAGGAAAGTTCCGTCTTTCTTTCTTTACGAGCTGGGACCAATCTATAATATGCAATACATTCTGAGTTTATGTTACCCATTACTTCTTCTCTTGCATCTCACCGAAAATATTGACAGGTAATGCCAGGTTCCAAACACCATTAATGTCTGACTGTAAAACTTGGTAATTCTCCTTCCAATGCCCAGCCAGCCAATAAACTTGCTAGAAAATGCTACAGAGAGGGCTTTCCTGTTGAGAGTGACTGAGAGTAGAATCTCGAATTTAGGAGTGACCTTATGTAGCTCAACGTCACACCCAGGAAGCATCTCTAAGTTGGTCACTTTGATTCTTCTATAATGTTACTCATCTATAGACTTAGGTCTCATGACCCAGGAGTGAAATTAGTCAGTACATCATTAGAAACTGCACTGGTATACTTTAAGATATGAAATAAAGAGTTCATTTAAAATAAGTGATATATCTAGCTATCTTTTTAACTTCTCATCTTCCTGTAGCGACCCTAAGTACATTCTTTATGCCAATATCTTTTTTAAAATAGTGACACTATTTTATTTATAATTTATTTTTAATCACTAAACTACCTAATTGAAGTTTAGATAAAATATTTTGTAACTGTTTTTAAAAGTTATAAAATAGGACATAGCATGATTTTAGTTTTTATCAAAATAAAATATGGTTATGTAAAACTAATACAAATGTATTCAAGAATATCCACAAAAAAAGTTAGCAAAGGTTTGCTCTGGGTAATTTGGATTATAGAGGTATTTTTTATTTGTTTTTTACTTAATTGTATTTTCTAATTTTCTACAATGAAAATGTTATAAAGAAGAAAAAAATTTAAAAAATATTGCTACTAGTCTGAACATTTGAAAACACAGAGATTTTTTAAGTACTTGCATTTTCATCACAAATTACCTATTCTCCAGTATAAGGAAAAACTAAATTGATTCATTGAGTAAATACATCAAAATTTGGCCCTTAGAAATTTTCCAAAAATTAAAGTCAAGAGACTAAAATTCATACCCAAATATTTCCCTGTACATGGATAGCTGCATTTTGGGGCAATAACTTTCACCTGCCTACTAATATGCCAAAGCTACATTCAGGAAATAAAATCAAAGAAGAGAGATGGAGAAAGATAATGTATCTTGGGCAAGTTTTACCACAAGAAGTTATGAAACTGGTATGTGGGCTGAGAAATTAAAAACTCTTTATGTAAATTATGTAATGAAACAAGGTGGGAGAAATATTTGTCTTAGAGAGATAAGTCCAATGCACCTCCAGTGAACAGATCTTCTGAAAACAAAGCCTTCAGTTGCAGAGGGACTGGAAGAATAATTTGGCAGAAGTTCTAGTTTTCCCAGCAAAGGGCCACGGCAACTGATGTGGAGTTGGAGAGGGAAGGGGTAGCAGTGACCCCGTTTCAAAGAGTGAGCAGGGAGGGTGGTCATTGAGGGGCTGTGGAGGGGTGCCATTCCACTGCACCTTAACCTTGACCTAGGCCAGCTTCAAAAACTGGTCTGAAACAAACTAGAGTAAAACAGTTTTCTCTTTCCCTCCTGTGTTATGCCAAAAAAATTATAATCATAAAATAGCCCACCTTCCTTTGAAAAAATGTCAAGAGCAAATGCCTGGTCAAGGGAGTCTGTATCCCAAAATAGGGCCCTAACTTCCTTTTAAGCCTGCTAATCCTTCCATGACTCCTCTGACATGGGTGCTTCTTGAAATACATTCTCTTTCTTAATAGAGATGACACTACTTATGTTGACCAGATTTTTTTCTCTTTCTTTTCCTTTCATGCCTTTTCCTCAACTTTTGCAAAACTTTGATTATTGTTTGTTTTCCATTAAGCTTCAATCCTGTTTGGGAGTTCAGCCAATCAGTAGGAGCAGCTAAGCCACACGATTTAATTTCTTCCATTGGAACCTCAAAGGTGTCTTCACTTTTGATTTAAACAACTTTGTGGGTGATGTGTCAAGATCGCTCACCTACTACTCAAAGATATAATAATGTTTGGAGAATTAATTAAGTCAGCCTTTCCACAAGATAATGGATAAGGAAGAGGAAAGACATAAATTGATTCATTTCATGTAATCAATTCCTGTATTAGGAAATAGGCTGGCACAGTAAAGAAAGTTTTGGAGTCAGACAGATCTGGGCTTCAATCCAGACTCCACAACTTACCAGCTGCCTAAGGTTGGGTATCAATTTAAAAATCTTGAGCTTCAGTTTTCTCAAACATGAAATGGATCCAATATTTACCTTATAGGATGATATAAAAATTAGAAGAGCTAATGGATCTAAAGATTTGGCAAAGTACATAAGATATAGTAGGTTTAAAAACATAGTTTTAATTGTTTGAGGAAAAGGAATGCTAGAAGGAGTCTAACAATCCACTGAATCTATGATAGAGCAACTTGAACAATTGGAAGAAAACTACATGATAATCATGATGGTGGGAAATGCCTTAAAGTAATAGGAGTTAGGAAACTGGATGTAGATGCAAGTCATTTGTTCTCTCTGGACATTTTTTTTCCACCTACACTAGGAGAGTATCGAAACACTTGGCTGCCACGTTTCCTTCCAGTTGTGCCAGTCTAGAACTCCACTGGGACCTGATGGGAAGCCTCCATTCTAAGTCAAGGTGGAGAGCTAGGAGGTTATCTACAAAGCATCTACAAATACCAAAAATAATGAGGCTAGAATATATTTAATTTTATCACATCTATCCCACTGGAAATAAAAACTTTTTAATCCTTTGTTGCATGTTTAAAGAAAAGTACATCTTTAAGAGCATCCTAGATAAGAAATCAATAACAACAAGACCAAGTTATAAGCTTACTTTTGTTTTTTTGTACTTAATAGGCAAGGAACACTGAATGATAGGAACCTCTTGCTTGGTTTCACGCAATTTCCTCTAAGCAATGAGACTGGCACTTCAGAGAGGGCTGGCCTTCCTAGGCTGGGGCATCATCCAGCTACAACTGTCCACCCAGAGTAAAAATTTCCCTCCCACCCAACCAATCACCACACTGTAAGCAATCTTCTCCAATCTCTGAAATAACCCAGTCACATCTTCCTAGATCCTTGCATATCATGAAGCCTTCCACTTAGAGTTCATCTCATCTAGAACGAGGGATTTTATCTTTGTCAATTAACTACATGACCACACTTCAAAAAGAATAAAACTAGATCTTCTTGCATGGAGTTTTGAACCTAGAAGAGGTTCAAAAGCATCAATCTTAAATTAGAGATATTTATTCTATCACACTATGTGCATACACTCAGAGTGGAATATTATGCAACCCTTACAGATCACATGTTAATATATTAAATGACAGATAAAAATTCATAGAATAACACTAAGTGAAAAGTAGGGTCCTAAGTTGCACATACCCTATGGTTTTATTTTCAAAACCAACATTTTATATAAATAGGCAAAGAAAACTATTAGAAATTAACATATTTAAGTGTTAAAAGGAGTTTATCTTTAGGAAGGAGTGGTTGCAAAAGACATCATAGAGTATGGATTCTCCAGGCAAGAATACTGGAGTAGGTTGCCATGTCCTCCTCCAGGGTATCTTCCCAATCTAGGGATTGAACCCGTGATGCTTATGTCTCCTGCAACAGCAGATGGGTTCTTTACCACTAGTGCCACCTGGGAAGCCCTAGACAAATATTAAATGACATGAAAAGATATATTATTATAAAGCAGAAATATAACTTATAAAATGATATGAAAAATCACCCACACATGCATTGGAAGCACATGTACCAAATGTTATAAATGATTAGCTCTGCATGACTAGCTTATGGATGATTTTTACTGTCTTTTTTATATCTTTCTAAATTTTCCAAAATTTTTGGCACTGAGCATACATTATACTTAACGATTGAGGGAAAAATTTTTTCAAGGAAGTCTACCAAGTGAATATAAATCAAAGTCATAGGGTTATGAGTACAAAAGAAATTGATTGAAATAGAACAAAAATCAAAGACCCCAAAAAGTGGTGGATAAAGAAGCAATCGTATAAGAAATCTCATTCAAAGGTAATGTGACAGAAGAAACTTTGGAAGGGCTCCATCCTAGCTAGAGATTACTATTCCTGTGGGCTATGGAAACATAGTTGCTTTTAAAGTTTATCTAATAATAGTTCAGCCCTACCTCCTTAAAGAAGTTTTCCCTATCTACCAAAACTCCTTTGCAACACAAGGATCTTCTCAGCAAAATGAAGCACCTCCACAAGATGAAGATGAAACATGCACTGTTAAGGTAGAGGCCCTTTCCCCCCAGGGCACTATAAACTCCTCTAGTAAGAAACCATCCTCTGACTGCTTTATATCTCACCCTTCTGCCAACACTGAGTGTTCTGAACAAAACAGATGCTTGGCAAATGTTTATGATATACACGAGATAGGGTATGGCAGAAGGACAGGAGAGAGGAGCAAGGGAGACCTGGAGGTAACCAACTGGATGCTACCAACCATTGGATATATGGCCTTAAAATAGCATGAGAGGTTTTGGTGACTTGACGATGAAGAAACAATGATAACACAGGCAAAGAACTACTGCACTGATAAAGGTTCATTTATCTATGGCGGTTGATGTTAATGATTCTTTGGACCCATTTAACTTTTCTTATTGCATTATAGGCCATACATAAAAGCCAAGGAAAGAAATTTTTCCTTAAACCTGCCTTGCAGAGAAAATGAAAGTGAGTCATTTTGATGTATATCCTTTAGGACATTTTCTACATTTTTCTGTAGATGTCATTTTTTTCTACTTTGAAAACTGAGTTATGCTGTAAATGTCATTTCAAAAGCTGTCCTTTGCACTTTATGCATCAACAGTGATGCCGACAGTGACAATGGTAGCAATGTTTATTAAGCACTGACTGTGTACTGAACTGGGTTTTAACAGCATTGGCTCATTTCACACTCACCAAAGACCTGTGGTCCAGGTATTACAATGACCTTCATTTTACAGATTAGTACACTGAAACTTAGGCTTCCTAGATGGCACTAGTGGTAAAGAACTCACCTGCCAATGCAGGAGATGAAAGAGACGTGGGTTCAATCCCTGGGTTGGGAAGATCCCCTGGAGAAGGGCATGGCCATCTACTCCATTATTTTTGCCTGGGAAATCCCATGGACAGAGCAGCCTGGTGGGCTGCAGTCCATAGGGTCCCAAAGAGTCAGACTGAAGTGACTTAGCATGCACGCGTGCACGCTGAAACTCAGAAAGGTTGAGAAATTTGCTCAAAATTGCACAGTCAGTGATAAGAGCCTTAAGTTGGTCAATTATCTCTCTGAACTCAAGCCCCTATTTCCCACCACTGTGCTATACTACTTAACTCATAAACAATTTTCTACAACAGCACATTAGTGATTGTATAGGATTCCATTATATGATCATCCATATTTATTTAACTCATCCGTTACTAATCACTAATTGCTTCACTGTTGTAGTGACTATGCAATGAAGATCCTTGTAGGTACAATTTTTCATAATCCTTAATTTTTTTTCTCTGTTTAAATTCCTGGAAATGAGAATGCTGGGTCAGAGAATGTGTAGATTTAAGGTTCTTGATATAGATGGCTAAATTACCCCCCCAGAATTGTTGTAGCTATTTAAGTCTTAGCAGGCCATGGAACCTATTTACATGTGGAATCTCTTAAAAAAAAAAAAACACTCATAGATACAGAGAACAAATTGGTGACTACAGTGGTGAGGGTGAGGGGTGGGCTAGATGGATAAAAGGAGTCAAAAGGTACAAAAGGTATAGACTTCCAGTTATGAAATGAATAAGCCTTGAGGATGTAGTGTATAATATGATGACTATGGTTAATAATACTATATAGCATATTTGAAACTTTTTGAGAGTAGATCTTAAAAGTTTTCATCACAAGAAAAGAATTCATAAATATGTGGGTGAAGTAGCAACCAGACTTATTGTGGTGATCAATTCCCAATATATACAAATATTAAATCAGTATATTATGTACGTGAAACCAATATAATATTAGATGCCAGTTTTACTTCAATATTTCAAAAATTACAAAAATTTTTTTAAAGTATATAAAGTCCATTTTTCTGCAGATCAGGAGAGGACTTATAATTTAAAATTTTATACTTGGCAATAAATAGTTTTAATAGTTCAATATTTGTCTTAATTTGCAATATTTTTCTTTTAGTTGTGAGACTGACAGCTTGGGGTGTGTATTCTAGTCATTTTTATTAGTTTCATCTTCTTTGTCTTATTGATTGTCAAGAATTCTTCATTTGTTAAATATATTAACAATCAAAGGAATGTTTATGGCATCAACAGATGTTAATGATTGTACTTGCACTCCTGAGGCTTATAGGCATGAATAATGATGGTGTTAAATTTTCAACATGGACATATCCATTATACAGGTTTATGTATTCCTAACTATAGAGCAAAATGAACTGTACCAGCTGGTTTCCAAGTTATAGATCTGAATTGCCTCATTCATACGTTAATTTTGTTTACAGGAAGATCTTAACTTGGATACTCTACTTTTTTCCTTATACAACTTAGATTAACCTCCAGTATGAAACTCTACATGGCACAAATTGTTTCATTTAATTTATTAATTTAAACACATTATGGGGGGAACTTCTTTGTGCCAATAACTGTGCTAAGGGAAAGAGAGAGAGGTGGAAAGTAGAAGAAAACCTACAAATATAATGTCCTTCTGTTTCAAAGAGCAACTATAGGTGAAAGAACTAGATCTGCAAATAGATAATTGTAAGATGGCCAGATAAAGCCTAGATAGTAATCTGTACAAAGTGTAGTAAGAGCCTTCTAGGGGCATCACAGTATCACACTGAGCTGTCTGGATACCTGTAATTTTGGACAAAACAAAGCAGATACCAAGGACCCAGTATGACCTACTGCTGAAGGATAAATGCTATATTTTACTCCATGAGTTTCCTTTTGGTGCCGTCAAGAATGGGACAGAACGCCTGCCACCAGGCGCTGGAAGAGGAGGAAAAACAGTCCCCCTTTACTTTGTGTAAAGTTTTTATTCTGGGCATTGAGGACAATTGAAATTATAACAGAATAATCATAGTTTAGACATGCTGTTCAGTAGCCAAGTCGTGTCTGACTCTTCACGACACCATGGACCGCAGCATGGCCCAGTCCTCCCTGTCCTCCACCATTTCCAAGAGCTTGCCCAAGTTCAAGTCCATCGCATTAATGATGCCATCCAACCATCTCATCCTCAGTTGCCTCTTCTCCTTCTGCCTTCAATCTTTTCCAGCATCAAGGTCTTTTCCAATGTGTCAGCTGTTCTCATCATGTGGCAAAACACTGGAACTTCAGCTTCAGCATCAGGTATACAAAAATAAAATTAGGTGGCCATTGAGAATCTGGTCTCAGACACATCCCTGCACCACTGAGAAACTGAACTTTCTTTACCCAAGGACACCACCAATTGTATTCAGAACAATAGCCAACAACTGCAACTTTATGGACTCAAGGTCCCACTTTGTAACTATTAACCATTTCAGGCCCCAACCAATCCTTGTTTAACAAGCATTCTCCCATCTCACCAGTTGCAATTGTAATTCTTGACAAACAACTTATGTAACTAACCATGGCCTTGCAGTTTTTGCCTTTATAAGCTTCCTCCATTTTGCAATCCAGCAGAAAACAATTCAGGTGCTTCTTGAATCTTTGCCTTCCAGGTTGCAGTTTTAACAAACCCCAAATAAATGTCTGTCTATTTCAAGCAAGTCTCTGCTACTGAAATTTTTGTTAGTAACATGCATTGTTCAGGGCTGTGTCAAAATAACATGTGTTTCACTGTATGTAGAGTAGCAATATCCTGACCCAGACATGTGTGGCTGGAGCTCCATGTGAGCAAAGAATTTTAACAGTGTATCAGCCTCAAGTGGGCAGAAAGCAGCCAGTATTAAGGATGCATCATTGGATTCAATAAGTAGACATAAATTCACTACTAGAAGAAGAGATTGATGTGAGAATCAGTCCAGGATTACTGGCATAAGAAAGTACATTCCCATCTTCCAGAAAACAGATGGTTCAACCTGAAGCCCTGAGTTGACTGTGTTTGGAAGACTCTTTCTGAATATTTCAAGTTTCCACTGATGCAGATGCTGGGTTCTAGTTCCCTCCCAGGGCCCCAAACATCTTGCCTTTGGTATAACACACCTGTACTTTAGGGCACATACCTGAGAAGTGTGAATTCCTGGGATTTAGGAAAGGTCCTTAAACAATAACAAAAATGAAAGTTTTCTAGAGCTTTATAGGCAGTTCTAAAGCTGCAAGTGATCTCCAAAATTATCTGTTTAGTATGAGGCAGTGGCGGTGAAGAAAAAAATGAATTCAACCTTTTGGACCCAGGTGTGAATTTCATCTGGTATTAGTTTGCTGTGTGATTTGAGGTAGATGACTTCAACCCCCTGAAAAAAATGTAAGACAAAAAGTTTACCAGGGCTACCTACAGGTGTGTGTGTGTGTGTGTGTGTGTGTGTGTGTTGGTCACTCATTCGTATCTGACTCTTTGTGACCCTATGGACTATAGCCCATCAGGCTCCTCTGTCCATGGAATCCTCAAGGCAAGAATACTTGGAGTGAGTTGCCATTCCCTTCTCCAGGGGATCTTCCCAACTCAGGGATTAAACCTAGGTCCCCTGCATTGTAGGTGAATTCTTTACTGTCTAAACCACCAAGGAAGCCCCACTTACAGAGGTAGGAGAGGGAAATACTCTGAAGTTACAATCTCTACAAAAGTACATTTCTATCATCTTTCTCTCATCATAAGAGGGGCGGGGGATAAAAGCCTCTTTCTTTCCCTCCTAGGTTGTATCCAATTTCTCTGGCTCTATTTATAAATGGAATCCTTAAAAGAAATTTATCAGCACCAATTCCCTTTCTCTCTTTCTCTCTTGAATGCAGCTCATCTCTCTGACATCAACTCATCTGCCTCTCAGCAACATATGTGCCATCCAGCCCCTATCTTCTCCTTGGAAGTTCGTTCATTTGGATCCCAACACACATCACTATCTCCTAGTGTTCACTCTCCACTTCCACTGCCCCTCCTCTGTCTCCTTTCCTGGTTGCCATGGAACCAGAGGGGATAAATAGTGGTAAGAATGGTAGGAGTGGTCTGCTCCAGAGTGCAGACAATAAAGGGATGATGCATTGTCTATAGAAAAGGTAACTGAAAAATGTTTTTCATTATTGCCATGTCCTGGCGATTCTAAACAACCTCAGTGAAAAAATCCTTCTCTCTGCTGATGAAAGACCACCCCCACCATGCCCTTTCCCCTTTGGTGCACTGTTAACTAGATTCTCCCCACTTCCCTAATCCAAAATTTTATAGCACCTCAAAAGTCAGCCCTTAAACCTCTTCTCTCTTCCACCTATATTGACTCCTTTGAAGATCTCACTTAAGTTTATTGCTGTAAATATTATGTATCTATTGATGACAACCACTTTTATTTTCAACTCAGATAGCCTCACTGAATCCAAGGTTCATATATTTAGTCATTACTCAACATCTTCAGTGTCTTTCTGAACAAAATAAGCTCTTGATGTTCCTTCAAAAACCTGTTCTTCTCATGGTCTTCTCCATCTCAGATGAAGGCCGCTCCTTCCTACCAGTTGCTCCACAAATACTTGGAGTCATCCTAGTCTCCTTCCTGTCTCATTACTCCCCATGCAATCAATCAAACACAAGGTCTAAACACATGTCAACACCTCCACCATACTTACTTGTTCAAGCTTCCACAGCAACCATCTGGATGATAGGAAAAGGTCAAAGTAAAATTAAAATTTGTCATTGTAAGGAGTCTCACAGAGCATCTGGGTTTAGTCCCCAACATGACACAGTTAACACTTCTACTTAGGGCTGCCCAACACAATTCACTACAGATAGTAGTGAAATAGTAACAGACAGTAACCCGTGAAAGAGTTAGAGCCCCAGAGATCACTGGCCACCCGGCCTTGTGCACACTGTGTCCCCTTTCTGAGCCTCAGTTTCTCTATTTTGAATAAGGTAATTGCTTAAGTGATCTCTTCAAGACCCTTACAGGCAGAAAAATAGCAAGAATATATGAAAGTGTGCTAAAAATTACATAACATTGCAACCCACGGCATTGTGTTGGGCCCACAGGGCTGAATTTTAGCACTGTCATAACAAACTCAAACAGACACACACGCATGCACACATCCACAAAAGAAACATTTCCTTCCACAACTAAGAAGGATATAACCTTCAAAGCATGAAGAGGAAAATGATAGACAAAATTAGCATCTTAAAAAAATAAACTACATAATCACTGAAGATGAGATTTTCTTAAAACTGTAGAACAATGAGATGTAATGATAGCTGTCATAAGAGAGGAAATTGCAGGAGTCAATTTGAAAGGATTTGGGAGTATTCCCTCCTCCCATTGAGATCTGGTTTTCCACATACCACAGTAAGACAGAAAAGCTAAAATATTTCCCTAGGGCCATTGTGATCAGTGCCTCAGAACACTGCTGTTGACATTAAGAAAGTGTCATTCAGCCCCAAATGAAAGCCAGAGCGCGTGTCAGGCTCCACATAGTCATCTTCTCCAATTTGCATATCACTGTTCAGTTAACAAGGCCCCTTTACGTACAAATTCTCATTCGTCCTCTAAAAATAGTTTGATGAAGCCTAGATATCACTATGAAATCTCTGTCTCTCAGATGAATTCAAAATATCCCTCCCAATCTCCCTGCAAGAAAGGAGCACCTTTTCTTGGCCATTTGACAGCTTAGGAAACCCTTTCACTTCTCTTGGCTTTTTGAGATAAGGTGTGACCTGCCGGGGCTGGTGGAGGCGGTGGGTGGGGAACTGCAGTAGAGGGAGAGAAAAGGAGACATCAGATCTAATCTTGGCCTCAGTCTGCAGATCAAACTTGAACAAATCACTTCAATTCACTGAGCCTCAGTTCCTAAGCCACTGAATAGAGAAAATTACTCCTATCCCACCGTTCTTACAGTGCAGTTAAGATCAAAATCAATAGAGAGATAAGTAAGTCAGGGGATTTTATAGGCTGAAAAATGCTGGTCTACAAATATCATCAACCCTGAGCAGTTAGGAAAAATGGAACACTTTTTTCATCGGGTCACAGAGAATATGAGTCTAGATGGAAGTACAAGGCAAGCGTACAGGGGACCTGAGACACAAGTTGGGGACAAGATAAATCAGTTCATAGAGAGAAGCCCCATCTCTTTGTAGAACCAGTGAAAAGCCACCTGGTCTTACCTGGCTAGACTCTTGCCGGTACTCAAGGATGTTTTCTTCTTGGATGAAGTGGGCCAGACCACAGACAGTGGCCAGTGGAGGTGTGGTTGGCTCGGAGGAAGTCAAACAAGAAGGTGTTCTTGTGCTCTCACCCCACTCAAGCTGAAAAAATCTTGCTCACCAACAGGGCTGAGGGTGATGTGACCAACCTTCAACAAAGGGTCAAATGAAAAGACTGGGGATGTTTACAAGGAGGAACTCCACCTGTCAGAGGCGGGGACTGGCTTTGTGGGAAGGGCCTTTCTTGTTCTACAATGACACAGCTCTCTCTTCTGTCCTCTGCCTCAAGGAGTCCTGAATTTTTCTGCCTACTCCTTCTTTGATTCAACCCTCCTGATGGGATGGACAGAAGCAGCCTGCCATCCACTCCTCCTCAGCATCTGTATGCATCCCCTCCACAGTAACCTTAAGCTTCAAGCCTAAGCTGGAAGACTATGTGTCTTTTATTAATGTTAATGGTGGATTGATTTTTTGGATATTTATGATTTTGAGCATCACCATCACTTTCAGCTCAGGAGAGGAGAAGCATGAAGAGCAGTATGTCTATGAGAACAAACACAAATGCTCTAGTCAGTATTCCTGGTAGAGTACTTGCCACATGACACTATTTTCCTTTTAAGTGGATGTCCCTTTTACTAGACTGTGAGTTCCTTGAGAGCAAGGACCACATCTTATTCTCCTATAGATTCTCCACAATGCCCAACATGTGGCAAGCACTTAATAAATATATATTGAATGATCAGTTAGTGTCTAGTTAGCTAGAGGGGTGGGATGGGGGTGGGAGAGAGGTTCAAGAGGGAGGGTATATATACTCATAGCTGAATCATACTGTTGTACAGCAGAAACCAACATGACATCGTAAAGCAATTATCCTCCAATTAAAAATAAATTAAAAATAAATATATAAAGAAGGCCTAATGATAGGCAACAGGCTTCCTTGGTGGCTCAGATAGTAGAGAAGCTGCCTGCAATGCAGGAGATCCAGGTTCAATCCCTGGGTCAGGAATATCCCCTGGGGAAGGGAATGGCAACCCTCTCTAGTATTCCTGCCTGGGAAATCCTATGGACAGAGGAGCCTAGCGGGCTTCAGTCCATGGGGTCCCAAAGAGTCGGACACGGCTGAGTGGCTAACACTCAGTGATAGTAAAGAGAGGATCGACATAAAGATTTGCTTTAAGTTTTTATTTGATTTATGAAAATATTTAACTGATGCTGCTTTCATTTGATCCAATAAATGAAAACATTTATCTTCAAAACAAATGTGTGTGCATGCTAAGTCACTTCAGTCATTTCTAACTCTTTGCAACCCCATGCCCTGTGGTCCACTAGACTCCTCTGTCCATGGGATTCTCCAGGCAAGAATACTGGAGTGGGTTGTCATGCCCTCCTCCAGGGGATCTTCCTGACTCAGGAGTCCAATCCATGTCATTCATGTCTCCTGCATTGGCAACTGGGTTCTTTACCACTAACCCCACCTTGAAAGCCCAAAACAAACATTTCTTTTTTTAAAAAAAAAAGAATTAGTATCTATTTAATGAATCCTGTTCTGCCATTTAATGGCTTTGCAACCTGTGGAAAGCCATATATTAATCATTCTAAGCTGATATTTCTGTAAGTTGGGGATATCATTCCTCTTTCCAACATGTGAATGCAATTTGCAAGGCAGCCTATCAAAATGAATATAGGATAAGACTTAACCTGGCAACACTTGCTAGAAAATGTAATTGAATATTAATGAATTGATCTGAGGGCTTCCTTCGTAGCTTGGGCTTCCCTGGTGACTCAGATGGTAAAGAACCAGCCTGCAACGCGGGAGACCTGGGTTTGATCCCTGGCTTGGGAAAATCCCCCAGAGGAGGAAATGGCAATCCACTCCAGTATTCCGGCCTGGAGAATTTCATGGACAGGGAGCCTGTTGGGCTACAGTCTATGGTGTCACAGAGTTGGACACGACTGAATGACTTTCACTTTACTGGTAGCTCAGTTGGTAAAGAATCTGCTTGCAAGGCAGGAGAACCAGGTTTGATCCCTGGTTGAGAAGATCCCCTGGAGAAGGAAATGGCAATCCACTCCAGTATTCTTGCCTGGAAAATCCCATGAACAGAGGAGCCTGGCAGCTACCGTCCATGGGGTTGCAAGAGTCAGACACAATGATCTTGAAACCCAAACAAGAGTTTACTACTTAGAGAGTCAGTGTAAAGTAAAATATGAGCTATGAAGAGACTCATAGGTCCACATGTTTTTTTACAAGTCTCCACAATGTCTATGGCTTCCCAGGTGGTTCAGTCATAAGGAATCTACCTGCCAGGGCAGGAGACACAGGAGACATGGGTTCGATCCCTGGGTTGGGAAGATGTGGAGGAGAAAAGGCAACTCACTCCAGTATTCTTGCCTGGAAAATCCCATGGACAGAGGAGCCTGGTGGGCTACAATCCATGAGGTCGCAAAGAGTCGGACACACCTGAGCAACATACAATGCCTGTGATGTAACCAGTTTATGCTTTCATCCAACAAGCAGGTACCTGAGCAAGGACCTTGGCCATCATCAGTTCTCAGAGCAGACAAGGATAGGAAAATGAACCAGACATAGTCTCTGGCATAAGGAGTTCAGGAAGATGAAATATACAGAAAATGATGAGCACCTGAGAGGAGATCAGAACCAGAGCTGTGGGAAGCCACAGGAAAGAGCAATCTCTGGAGGCTTCATAGAGGAAGAGGCAGCCTTAGCTCTAGGGGTTGTAAAGAAGAGCTGGAATTTCAACAAGCGCCGACGGTGGAACTGGATATAAACGTTAACATTGAGATGGACTTAGCCGCCGTTCCTGACCTCACTGATTTATGTCCTCCTTAATATAGACTCCAGGATGAAAAGCGTTTCACATAACTGGTATGTAGGTCACACTACTTACACGCCACAAAACTACAGGGCAATTAGAAGTAATTGCAAGACAAATACTGTTCCCACTTGGCTCCAAGTGTCTTTATGATGGCTCAGGATGGGGGCAAAAATCGAGAAGGAGCATAAAGATGCTGAATCCCAACCTGATCATTTAAGAGTGGGACCAACCAATGCATTGTTGTCGAAGTTACTGCTGTATCGAGTTAGTTTAAAGGGCAAGAGACTATGAAAAGACACCATGGGTCCATGTGGAAGCTATCTAATGATCACTGGGGTCCCAGGGGCTGCCGAACACTCCTCCCATCTCCTGCTACACTCCTGTCACATTGCACCCGGTAGGAGCTGAACAGGAAGTGATCCATCCAGAAAGGACATGAGCAGAAGAAAGAACATCACAGACAACACGGGCTCTGGTTCCTCATCTGCCACTCATGGGGATCATCTGCAAGTAGCTTAGTCTTCCCCAAGCCTGGTTTCCTCTTCTGTGCAATGGGAATTATAATACAGATCCTACTCCCATCCCTGATGAAATTCTGGAGGTGATGCCCGCCCTGTAAATGCCAACATTTAGGCATGAATGGGCAGTGCTATTATGATGGGACATATGATGACACAGGGGATTTGCCTCATGTCTACTGTTTCCAGTTATATCACAAGCTATGTACAGATCTCCTGGTGGATGAGAATACAATCACCAGTTGAGGAGCAGAGAATCACAGAAAACGTGTACTGGGTAGGTACTTAGAGATCATTTCTCTTGGAACATCAACCCTTCTCCCTCTTCTGCAACAGCCTTTATGATGGATTCCCCTTCCTCCTCTATTTCAATCCTGCGCTCCCTGGGAAGGAATGTAGGTTGTTTGTTGTTTGGGTAAGGGAACACTAGTTTATTAGACCTCCTCCCCTCCTGCCATTTTTCAGATGGAGATGGAGAAACACCCCATGTACACACAGCTGGCCCTCATTCCGGCCTCCACAGGGCTGTTCTCTTTCATATATGCTGGGGGCAGCAGACGGGCAAGAGAAAACCCAAGGAGGCATGGATCCTCACTATGTCTGAACCAGAACCACCTCCACTCTAGGTTGCCCTCCTCCCCCGCCCCGGTGCAGAGAAGGATTGGTACATAGCCATGCATCACCAGGGTAAATAGATTCTGTCTATAAGAATCCCACATCCCCACTCCCCCGGTATGCGCTCTCCCCAGGAGTCTTTTGGGAAAGAGGAGCACAGTGATGATGAATAGATCCAGGCAGCAGTTGCTGAAGCAAATAGGAACCAGCAGGCCAGTTATCAACAAGAAGTACAGTGAATATATTATAGTGAATTTCTCCTTCTCTGGAGTTCCAATAGCACACAGCAGGCATCACTAGTATTATTCTTAATTGTGGTTAGTTTCCTCTCATGACAGTAGTTGTCTACTTTCTGTAAAGGTAGGGGTGATGTTGTAAACATTCTTTTCAGGATTTAGTACAATAGAGGAGCTAGAGGTACCACCCAGTAAGACAACAGAGGTGCCCAAGAGATGCCTGGCAGATGGAAGAATGAACAAATGCATGAATATATGATCTACTATCTCCTTTTCCAGCTCCATGAGGTTGATGCCTGAGACATGACAAGCAGGAGAAAGAGGCAATAAACTCCCCTGTGATTTTGACATGGAACTAAACTCAGTCAAAAGCATCTTTTTTTCTTCTCTCTATTTACTCCGGACAATCTGTCCTTTATCAGATGACCTCAAGTCTGGTTGGAAATAGGCGTATTTTGTTGGAAAATATCATCTTCTTCCAGTTTTGTTTTGCTGCACAGACATTTGTCTGCTTTGTTGTATGTTGTGCATGCAGTAGGACTCAGACAAATTGCTTCAGCTTTCTAAACTGTTTTGTTTCCTCCATTCAATTATCGTTTATCCCTTTTCCTTCCTGCATCTCACTCTTATTCCCAAGTTCCCATTTAATCCACAATGAGAGGGCACAATTGTGCTGTTACTCAGCTTCAAGCTGAGAAAGAACATGGAAGCTGGAAGGTCTGAGATTTAGATCCCATTTGTCACCAACAAGTAGTGTGACCTTCCACCAATCACCTTTGCTATCTGGGTCTGCTTCTTTGCAAAATATTTGCCACAGAATCTAAAAGCAATGGCTTGAAACTCTCAGGGCCCCAAGCTGTAGTCACTCTTGTGCTATCTTCCACATTTAGTACAGCTTGGGAAGCCTTCTTGTTTTTGGCTTAGGTTGGAGGCAGTGGTCTGGTGTCTATTGGCTGAGTGAAATCTCTTCCCTCTCTACCTCAGATCCCCACTCCACAGCTTGAGCCGCCACCACCTAGAGCAGACTCACAGGACTGCAGTCTGAAATTGGCACATGCCCTGGCATACAGAAGGGCCCCATGCATGGTTTTGTTCTGCTGTCACCATTTTGAGAGTCTTGATAATTCCAGACAATCGTACCTGTCTCCTGAGAAATCTGTATGCAAGTCAAGAAGCAACAGAACTTTACATGAACAAATGACTGGTTCAAAATTGGGGAAAGAATAAGACAAGGCAGTAAACTGTCACCTTGCTTATTTAACTTATGTGCAGAGCACATCATGAGAAATGCTGGGCTAGATGAATCACAGGCTGGAATCAAGATTGCTGGGAGAAATACCAACAACCTCAGATATGTAGATGATATCACTCTGATGGCAGAAAGTGAAGAGAAATTAAAGAGCCTCTTGATGAACGTGAAAAAGCTGGCTTGAAACTCAACATTCAAAAAACTAAGATTGTGGCATCCAGTTCCATCACTTCACAGCGTATTAATGGGGAAAAATGGAAACCTTGGCAGGTTTTATTTTCTTGGGCTCCAAAATCACTGTGGATGGTGACTCTGGCCATGAAATTAAAAGACACTTGCCCCTTGAAAGAAAAGCTATGACAAACCTAGACAGCATATTAAAAAGCAAAGATATCACTTTGCCAACAAAGGACCAAATAGTTAAAGCTATGGTTTTTCCAGTAGTTATGTATGGATCTGATAGTCTGACCCTAAAGAAGGCTGAGCATTGAAGAACTGATGTTTTTGAACTGTGGTGTTGGAGAAGACTCTTGAGAGTACCTTGAACTACAAGGAGATCAAATCAATCATAAAAGAAATCAATCCTGACTATTCATTGGAAGGACTGATAGCTCAAGCTCTAATACTTTGATCACCTAATGTGAAGAGTCAACTCATTGGCAAAGACTCTGAGGCTGGGAAAGACTGAGGGCAGGAGGAGAAGAGGGCGGTAAAGGATGAGATGGTTAGATAGCATCACTGACTCAGTGGACATGAATTTGCACAAACTCTGGGAGATAGTGAAGGACGGGGAAGCCTGGCATGCTACAGTCCATGGGGTCACAACGAGTTGGACATGACTGAATGACTGAACAACACAATCATTTTTGAACGAAGGGCCTGCATTTTCATCCTGCACTGGGATCTCAAACTATGTCCACATTCCTGCCCCTCTTCTTCTACCCCCACTACTCCAAAGCAAGAGAACTAAGAAGCCTTAGGAAGAAGGAAACAATGGCACAGCCCTGCCAGTTAGGGATGGCTGTGAAGGGACCGCCCCAATGCAGAGCGTAGCTGTGGAACACCCTTCCTCATACATACACAGCCTAAGAAGGGACGATGACATGAAACTTGCCACGGGCCCCACCCCTATCAACATTTTCCTTCTTGAGAGGCTCCTGAACCTGACTCAGGCCAAGGAGTGGCTCACCATTCCTGCTAAGCACTGGGCTCCTCCCTGCTTTCAGGTAGAAATGCAGGTTGCCTTGGAGTGGAAACCATCCAGACACCACCCAGCATCACGGAGCTGGGCAGGATCTGAGAGCAGAACCCAGGCAGCTATCACAACCCACCTTCCTGCATCAGTGAGACAAACTGCCCCGGGTTAGAGAATGGACTGACTCAAGTTCACACTGTGAGTCAGTTTCCCAGGCTGCTATTGGCATTAATTCTCCTTCAGACTTCTTCCTCTTTCTATATATTTGAGATCTGCAGAGAAAAACAAACAAACAAACCTGTTCTTCTGCCACACAGATAACACACTCCCACACCCAATGCAGAGACTTGCAGATTCTGATGCTCAATTTATATTGGCCAGATTAAATGAAAGATGACCATGGTATCTTAAATCTGCAACAAGATGAAATGATCACGTTGGCTCTCTTCTCCTATCACAAATTCTTCTGAGAGCCTCAGTCATTTCACATGTCTCAGGGGGAAAGAAATCTAAGGAGGAGGCAAAGCTTGACAAAATTTAAACATGTCAATAAACAGTGTAAGATAAACTACAATGCAAACAGAGACACACTTTTGAAACATTGAGACTTGAAGGAAAATAGGAAGAGCACTAGTTAGGATGGAAGGGATTATACATCTGTGTAGGCACAGAGAGTTACTTCTGGGTCTTAGTTCACTAGCTCTCTGGGTGATCTTAGGCAAGTACATCTCTGGGAAAGTTTCTCTCTGGCCTTTGGCTTCCTGATCAACCACTTGAGGAAGCTTGGACACACACACAGTGAAGTCCCTTTGAGGGCTGGCATCCTGTGGTTCTAAGTATCAACTATTATCACCTCCATATCAGTGTCAGGACTTTAAGAGTGGTTTACTGAGGAAGATTACCTTCCAGAACCTAAGTTAGTGCAAAATAATGAAAGCAGCAAAAGAATTCAATTCAGAAAGCTGAGTTCTGACTACAGGGAGTGATCCAAAGAAGAAACTGCTATGGAATTCTGATGCAGAGAGAACACACTTCTGAGGGACAAAAGTAAGCTGGGGTGGGTATCTGAGGAGGGACCTCGGGCAAGGAGGCCCCCACTCCCTCGTGACTCAGTTTGAACTGACCAACCCCTCCCCACCAAGCACAGTCACCTGAAGAGTCTAGTCACTCTGCTCGGCTAGAATGTGTGACAATGAAGGGAACAGCAGACTCTGAGGGTAAGACCATGCTACTGAGTAGGTTTGAACAGTAGACCAAGGTGTTTTTAATTTTCATCTTTATTAGGTTTTAGGGACCATGTTTCATGATTGTCATGACATTTGACGAGTTCCTGTGAGCTGTGTCCAGACGTCAAACAAGACAGCCTCAAATATCCTCCTCCCCAAATCCCATGGGGAAGGAGAAAGAATGTGCCTTTTCATCTGACTTGGTCCCTGACTCAGCCACACTCCTGCCACACGAGCAATGTGGCACATCAGCCATTTTCTGTGACATCTGAACCAAAGCTAGAACCACAGCGTGAGCTTTGTGACCCAAGTCTCAGGCCAGACCTTCAGCCCAGGGCATCCTTTAGGGCCAGGGCCAGGAAAGACAGCCCTGAAGATAACATCTGATGTGTGAGCAGAGTCTGTACCACTGGCCTGAGAACTTGCCATTAAAAATGCATATTAAATAGGAAAAGGAGTATGTCAGGGCTGTATATTGTCACCCTGCTTATTTAACTTATATGCAGAGCACATCATGAGAAACGCTGGGCTGGAAGAAGCACAAGTTGGAATCAAGACTGCCAGGAGAAATATCAATAACTTCGGACATGCAGATGACACCACCTTTATGGCAGAAAGTGAAGAAGAACTAAAGAGCCTCTTGATGAAAGTGAAAGAGGAGAGTGAAAAAGTTGGCTTGAAGTTCAGCATTCAGAAAACTACAATCATGGCATCTGGTTCCATCACCTCATGGCAAATAGATAGGGAAACAGTGGAAACAGTGGCAGACTTTATTTTGGGGGGCTCCAAAATCACTGCAGGTGGTGATTGCAGTCATGAAATTAAAAGACTCTTACTGCTTGGTAGGAAAGTTATGACCAACCTAGACAGCATACTAAAAAGCAGAGACATTACTTTGCCAACAAAGGTCTGTCTAGTCAAGGTTATGGTTTTTCCAGTAGTTATGTATGGATGTGAGAGTTGGACTATAAAGAAAGCTGAGCGCAGAAGAATTGATGCTTTTGAACTCTGGTGTTGGAGAAGACTCTTGAGAGTCTTCTTGCTTGTCCCTTGGACAGCAAGGGGATCCAACCAGTCCATCCTAAAGGAGGTCAGTCCTGGGTGTTCATTGGAAGGGCTGATGTTGAAGCTGAAATTCCAATAGTTTGGCCACCTGATACAAAGAGTTGACTCATTGGAACAGACCCTGATGCTGGGAAAGATTGAGGACAGGAGGAGAAGGAGGCGACAGAGGATGAGATGGCTGGATGGCATCACTGACTCAATGGACATGAGTTTGGGTAGACTCCAGGAGTTGGTGATGGACAGGGAGGCCTGGCGTGCTGCAATTCATGGGGTCGCAAAGAGTCGGACACAACTGAGTGACTGAACTGAACTGATTCCTGATTTATTAGATGAGAACCCCTGGGTGGGCCCAGGAATCTCCGTGTTAGGAAGTTCTGCCTGATAGCTGTTCTGCACA
Organism: Muntiacus reevesi; assembly: GCF_963930625.1. Classification (NCBI taxonomy): domain Eukaryota; kingdom Metazoa; phylum Chordata; class Mammalia; order Artiodactyla; family Cervidae; genus Muntiacus; species Muntiacus reevesi. The sequence goes on from NC_089256.1 coordinate 56,300,720, forward strand.
GAAAAGCTTGAGAAGTAGAGTGTTTCATTTCCTCAATCTACTGTTAGAAAACTCCAACAGGGAAGGGACTCCAAAGAACTCAGGGACAGGAACTTAGAGGCTGAATCCTCTCCTGTTGCAAGGAGGCAGTGGTAAAACACACAGCTGGATGGTAGGCAGAGGGGAGTGTGTGATAAAGTTAGAAGACAGGTAATTTGTACATAGGCGACCCAGAGCCGTTTAATTTCTATCTTGCTCCTGATTGTAGGATGCAAGAGCTCCTAGGTGAACTTTGAGTTTCAACACCTACATCCCAAGTCCTTAGCTGGATTTCTGTTCTCTCACTGCCTGATTAAACACAAGAGAAGTTCTTGCTTAGCAACAATAATAAGAAAAAAAGATGCAAGGGACAGGGGCCAGAGCCACCTGCACGATGTGAAGGTTCACAGAAGAGAAAGCCTGAAGGCTCTTGTGACGGGAAGGAGTCTGGCCATCCATGCCTCTAAAGAGGCCCCCGACATCTTCAGGGTGTGGGGCCAGTGAGGACAAGCTTCCTCTCCCTGGAGTTTTCGTAAAGCACCCAGGTGACGTGGAGACTGCAAAGGGAACCTGCCACACAACATGCCATATCCGTTTTCAGAGGGTGTCAACACCCTCCTTCCCACACCTGCTATTCCCAAATATCACAACCTGATTTTTTTCTCCAACCTCCTGTCTTGATGATGATGATTAAATATTCATGGGATGCTGTGATGCCAGCATACTTTGTGAAATTTCAGAAACCTTTTTTTTTTTAAATGGAAGCTTTTCTTTTTTCTTTCAGATGATCCCAATTTTGAAGAGAGGTAGAAAGAATGACAAATGCCAGTAACTCAAAAACTAGAAACTGTACCAAAAAAGCTAGCATCCTAAATCTTCACGATTGTGTTTCAAGTCTGCAGTGCCCCACTTTAAGAAGAAGAGGAAAGCACAGAATCTAGAAATCAGAGATCCAGGAGTTGTTCCTACTACAAAAGAATTTTTCATTTTACCATGGGGTTCATTTAAATAGCAAACTTCCCAACTCTAGGTAAAATATTATATAGGCAAAGTTATTTATGTATGTATTTATCATTTAATTATTATGCAAAAATATGTTCACCTTATTTGAGGAAAAAATGTATATATTTTGAAATCAGAGTCTGCTAGCTAAAGGCATCGTCTTACCCAGCTGTTTTCAAAATGAGTTTCAGGGAGCCCTGGGGTTCCTGCCAAGATGCCTCTGGGGCCACCCTGAGACACAGGCTGAGCCCGCAAGGTGGAGCTAGGCAGTACCCACCTCAGATCACCCAGCACAATTCTACTCCCCCCAGATATGTATCAGAGGTACATGCAATGTTTAGCTTTTAAGAAGTTGAGAGAAGGTATCCAAAGCACTCACAGAAGACTAATTTCTTAATTTTACATTTTGGAAAACGAATGCAGAGAAGTGATTTTCCCAAAGTCATATTACATTTTAGCTTCACTCCAGTGTTTCCTCTTACACTGTAACTTGTTGCCCCACAGAACTCTCAAAATTTGATTAAGGAAACTTGTTTGTCTCCTAGAAACATTACCACCTAAGTCTGAAACTAGTCAATCATTAAAATAACCAGAAGAACCAGCTCAGAAATAATCAGAAACTGAAGGTAAATTGCAAAACATTTTCTTGTTGAACAAGCCTGACATTCTCAAAGGTCTCCAGATGAGCTGGATAATGTCAGTGTTGATCACATCTCCGTCTTGAATCACAACACAGATAACTTGAGCTAGCACCTTCTAAAATGTTATTCAAAATACCAGCTAAAGCAAAGTGCCTCCATCAGGTTGAATCAATGCCTCAGTGAGAAGCAGTCACTGAGAGTAAAAAGTAGTAATGAGAACCTTATGTTGGATCAACTTGTGCCCTATATTTATTTATTTCTAATTATTTAACAAATATCTATATGTTGCTTGCTCTGTGCTGGGAACTGTCAAAGGCACCTTACAAATATTAATCATTTCATTCCTATAAAAATGCTGTGAGGAAGGTGCTATGTATCATTGCCATTTCACAGGTGAGAAGACTGCTTACAAAGAGGCTGTGTGCTGTGCTTAGTTGCTCTGTCGTGTCTGACTCTTTGCAACCCCATGGATTGTAGCCCGCTAGGCTCCTCTGTCCATGGGGATTCTTCAGACAAGAATACTGGAGTGGGTTGCCATGCCCTCCTCCAGAGGATCTTCCCAACCCAGGGATCAAACCCACATCTCCTGCATTGCAGGCAGATTCTTTACCTTGTAGCTGAGCTACAAGGGGAGGCCCACAAAGAGACTAAGTGACCCTTAGTTACAACTAGCACACAGCTGTTCAGACTGATAAGTCCCAAAGACACACCCCTAGGTCACATGCAACACAAAAGGTGCTATATCATCACTTGTGATATAGCATGCTTCCCCAAATTTACTCCAAGACCTCTAAAAGCAGAGCCTATTAGAATCTGTGCCATTAATATCATTATTGGGCTTCCCAGGTAGCGCTAGTGGTAAAGAACCTGCCTGCCAATGTAGGATACATGAGACGCAGGTTCGATCCCTGGGTTGGGAAGATCCCCTAGAGAAGGAAACGGCAACCCACTCCAGTCTTCTTCCCTGGAGAATCCCATGGACAGAGGAGCCTGGCAGGCTACAGTCCATAGGATCGCAAAGAGTCAGACATGACTACAATGACTGAACAATATAATTATTAACAATCAGCTGATAATATCATCTAATATTAACAGCTTTTACTCTGCCAGCACTGCTTTAATATTACTTACAGACATCACAAGCCTATTAGGGAGAAATCATCATTAGACCCATTTTGCTGCTGAGGGAAGAAACACAGAAAGGTTATGAAATATGCCAGAAATCATGGGAACCTAAAAAGGTAGAATTGGAATTCAAATGCAGATTTATCTCACTACATGATGTGTATTCTAGCAGAGTTCTTTAATTGACTCCTGCAGATTTGTTTGTTTTGCCCACAGTGTTTTTTACAATTTTTTTGAATGAGATGCTAAAATCTACTAATTGAGAAGTTTCAATGAAAAATCCAGAATTGCTAGATACTTCCCTCTTTAGAGGAGGTTTCCACTTCTCCATCATCACAGCTTCCTGCCTTTATGCTATTAGCCTGCCTCCTTGAAGCACTTGAGCTTGAGCCATTGAGCAGGATATTCCAGGAGGCTCCAGAGTACCTCCTAGGAGGTACTCTGCAAGTGATCCCTGGCACAACCCTCAGACTTTTTCAAACTTGAGAAATGTATGGACCCATTTACAAGGGGAAAAAAAAACAAAAACAAATAGTGGCATGAAACTCTGAAATACACCAAAAACCTTTGAGAGTCAGCAGAGCTCTATTCAAAAGTCACTGTATTAAAATGTAATCGCTGTGACCTACACAGATATTCTCAACTGCACACCATAAAAAGTGATACAACTTGTCATTTCTATTAACACTGAAACAACACAAAATTGTAGAGCTTCTATAGCATAATGCTTTCAAGGGTAATCATCCATGATGTAACATGTATCAATCTTTTCTTTTTAGGGCTAAATAATTATTCCACTGCTTGACTAGGCCAGATTTTGTTTATCCATTCATCCATCTAGGTTTGCCTGGGGCTGGGTGAAAGGGGGAGTGAGAGTGATGCTTAATAATTATGGATTTCCTTTTGAGATGATGGAGAAGTTCTGAAACCAGATAGACGATGGTGGAACAACACGTAAATACATTTGATAGTTAAATGGTAATTTTCTGTTATGTGAATTTACCTGCAATTAAAAAAAACAACAACTCTAATAGCACATGAAACTTCCAAAAAAACTGACTTCAAAGAAACAGAAACTAAAGTTAATTTATTTAAGTTCCTTATTTGATAGACTTATATTTACTCTGGTCTTTTTTAACCTAGAAACTAGCATCACTGATATGAACCGTTAGAATCTCATTGTGTTTACTTTAAATCCATCTGCTCAGTTCTCCTAGCTGTATCTTATATTCATAGCAGTCTGGATTAAACTGTCTTCAAATGATTTCTGAGGCTTTCTCACCTCTGTGTCCTGACACATCTCTGCTTGACTTAGAATTTGGAATGCTGCCATACCAACCATCAAACACCCAGGTAAATACCATTACCTGGTCATTACTAGAGTCAGATGTAAACATCACTTCTGATACAACTTATTGTATCATTCTTGCCCCACTAAGAAAAACTCTCAGTGTTTCCTCATTACAAACCAAACTGAGTACAAAATTATTATCCTGTCATTTAAAATGATTAACAATCATGCCTCACCTTTATTCCCCATTATGTCCCTTCATATACCATATATTCCATCCAAACCAAACTCACCATTCCCCAAATGTGTCTCATGCACTTCCACACCCAAACCTTTTCTCAGAATGTTCCCTCTACCTGGAGCCCCTCCCTCTAGAGGAAGTCTTCCCAGCTCTAGGCGTATTCCCAGCTGACTTCTCCACTGAACTTCCTCCAGTCGTCATCATCCTACCACAGCTCAGGTGCTACCTGCCTCGATTTTAAACCTTGACATTCTTTCACCTCTTTTCCAGCATGAACAGTCTGTCTCATCGTGAAATTATTTCCAGACTGTGGAAATATATATTTCAATCTGGGAACTCTTTGAGAAAAGAACTGTCACATTCATCACGGTAAGTACCATCATCCCTGGCATATAATAGGTGCTCAATTAACATTTATTTCATGGAAAGGAATGCCATAAAATGGAACAAATAAAAGGTTAAAAAAAAAAAAAACAGATAAAGACCCTAGGCACAATCATTGCATTTAGCCCTACTGTCAGGATTTTGGCTTCCCAGATGGCTTAGTGGTAAAAGAATCTGCCTGCCAATGCAGGAGACACCAGTTTGATCCCTCAATTGGGAAGAGGGATCCTAGAGGAGGAAATAGCAACCCAATCCAGTATTCTTGCCTGGAGAATCCATGGACAGAGGAGCCTAGCGGGCTACAGTCCATGGGGTCATCACAAAGAGTCGGACATGACTTAGCAGCTGAGCACACATGCAAGTCAGGATTTTGAGCCTAGAAAATAAAATCTTTTGGACAGTCATGACACCTGAATAAAAAATTGGGTTGGCCAAAAAGTCCATCTGGGTTTTCCATAAGATGTTATGGAAAAACTCAAATGAAATTTTTGGCCAACCTAACAGTTGGTGTGGAGAGACAGGCAGATGTGGATAAGAAGAACAGAAGGATGAACTTACTATTTATTAAGCTGAGAGGGCAAGCGCTCTGCTGGGCAGCTGATGTATTTGTATCATTGGGCTCTCACAGGATCCCTCCATTTGATGGCTGAAGAAACTGAGGAGAAACAAGAGAGAATGCGTCAATTGCCCAAGGTCACACGCCTGTTAGACAGTCTGACGCCTGTCTGCCCATACTCTGCTGTCTCCCCATGCCACACTGTTTCTCATAACAAAAGAAAGGACAGAGAGGCCATGCCAATTCCCTCTAATCTTGCCGTCTATGGTGATCTACCTCAGCAGTTACATGCAATTTAAAAAAGTAATAATAAAGGCTAATACCATTTATATATCACCATGTACTCAATGAGTAGGTACTTTACACACACTGTCCTAATTTTTCCAACCATCCCATGAGGTTGGTATTATGCATATCAATATGAGGAAGGAAACTGAAGTTTTTATGTGTTCAGGGTCATGCAACAGTACAAAGCCAAAGATCCTACCCAGATATCTATGGGGTGCCTCTTCTCCATAGATTCTAGCCAAAAGGGATTCTCAAAAAAAAAAAAAAAAAAAAATTACCCTAGATGGAATCAGTGTTTTGAATATGAAAGACACAAAAATTTTCCATTTGGTAATCTGTATTTTTATCCCCAGAGAAGAACATACATGGAAACAGGTCTGGCAGGTGAAGAGGTTGGGACAACACCAGCATCCCAACGCTTCCTCTGAGCTTTAATCTTTCCCTGGAGCTCTCTTATTTTGATTCCTGTTGCTACCACCAACTTAAGTCCCCATCTCCTAGAGCTGGGGAGGCAGAGAGGATGAGAGAGAAATACTTTCCCTCTTTTCCTCTCAGCTCAAGGTAAACATAATCTTTCTCCTTGTTTTTCTTCACACAACTGAGACAGGCTGACATATTCAAGATGAAATTTATCGAACACTAAGAAAAACCTAAATGTAAATAAAGAAAATAAAAACAGCACAAAATAGATGACTGGTCCTAAGACTTTTAATGAAAGAAGGCATTTACTGAGCACCAAAGTCTATTGCATTCCCAAACATTATCATAAATGATAAACCAGCATCAGCACACTGCATGGGGTCCCACCCACTTGATGGCCAAGTGGCATTATCTTCCCACTTTGAAGAAGAAATCACCCAATCAAATACCCAGAATCAGCTCACAGACTGCCTAGGGGCCTCCCACTCAGTTTTATTCTTCTTTCAGAAAAATCAGCTCATAGATCATTTGTCAAGAGGAACTAACAGACATTCTGGACATTTGTAAGTCCCAACGAGGTCTGCAGCCCTTCTCAGTTGGGGCTGACAACTCTACCCACTTCCTTCTCACCCTTCAGTCAACCCCTTCACCCATCAGCCCACCCATCCACCAGAGACGTGTTCCTTTGAAATTTGAATTTTAGAGTTTATTATGACATGAAGCAGAGAGCAGCAGTATTTGAGAAGGCCACCTCCTACACTCCTTTGCAATGCTCACAAGATTTTTGACAGTGGATCTTCACAGCTCACAAATTCCATGAAAAAACATTCTATCAAAGTATCACCTACCACAACAGTTTATCCCCAGGACTGTGGGTATGAATCTGCAGGACCTGAGAAAAACAGAAGCCCTGCTTCTCTTTTCCCAACCCACAGTACACTCCTAAGACCAAGAACAACAAGAGGACTGAAAAACACCAGCCACTGAATCAAATCATTCCTGTTTGGGACTCATGGCTGACTTCCGGTTGTTGGTAATAACAATGACAAGAACATGCAAATAACAGTATTAGCATGAGCAAACACTGCTGCCTTATATTAGCCTAGGAAAGCTTCTCATCTCTCACCTCAACTGGGCTTCCTGTCAGTTCTAAGAAAACACCAGAGTCGGGTCCTTTATCTTACCAGCCTACTCTTCCAGAATTCTCTCTCACTTTCTCCCATCTTTCCCTTCTCTATGACCCTGACCCACCATGCTTGCTTATGTTTCTCTGTTTTTGTCCATCTGATTCCTTCTACCTGAAACACCGCCTTGATCTCTTCTTCACCTGATGAAATATGCCACCTGTGGCGACCTATTCCCTGAAAACCTTTTGCACTTCTCAGAACTGGTTCTTCCCTTGCCATCTCTTTATCTAAAAAGCTTGATAGAAGCTTTATTATCTTTTTTTAAGTGCATTGCTCAGATGAAGTGCCATTTTAAATATTTTTGAAGAGTGAACTTTGATTTAACATTGAAGCAAAAACTTGTGAGCACAGAATGGCGCAGACCCAGGGCACTAAGGTGTAAATGTGGTGTGAGCGGAGTACATGTTTATCATTAAGAGAAGAACTGCCAGCTACTCTGAAGGAAACTGGAGACAATAAAGTTTATTATCCTAACAACTTTCACAATAATTCTTTTTAAGAAGAAAATTGCCTTTGTCTAGGGCAAAAGGAAAAAAACACCTTAATAAGCTCTTAGTATAGAGAATGTGCCTTTGAGGACAGCTTCAGAGAAGTGGGCAAACATATACAGTGAAAATGAGAGCAATTTGGTTTTATTCTTGAGGAGAGAGAGAGAGAAAAGAAGACAATAGAGCTGTGAAAAGATGGGGAAAAGACAGAATCCAACAGGACAGAGACAAACTTTTGATTTTAGTAATTAACTATTACTAAATAAAAAAGGCCAGTGTAATTCCATGTTGTTGGGAATGATGGTTTGAGACAGGTAATGCCTGCTCTTCTTATTTGGTAGTATTAAAAGACTTTAGGTCCACTTGATTTCTAGGAGCCTTAGTTTCCATAGTTGTGCAAGGAAAATAACAATCAAATCTAGTTCACAAGGGCTATTTGGGGGACTGAGTGATACACATTAGTAAGAACAGTTTGAAAACCAGGAAATAATGATAGTTACTATTTTCAGTATGAGATGGTTTGAGGGACCCTCTGATGGTGATGGTGAATGACTATGACATGACCACACTATTTCCCTTCCATCTTAAAAGTTTTGGGCAGAATCTTTGTCTTATAAATGGAGTCCCTGAGAACTAAAAGAGTGATGTCACATTAATAAAATCCTGCAGTAATTAGATCATTTCCTCTTTGTTTTGTTTTTGCCATGACCCACGGTATGTGGGATCTTAGATCCTTAATCAGGGATCAAACCTGAGGCCCCTGCAGTGGAAGCACAGAGTCTTAAACACTGGATGGCCAGGGAAATCCCTGAATAATATACTTTTAATCCATTTGCTTATTTATTCAAGCTTTATTAGTCTATATAATATGCATTGCATAATACATGGCACTAGTAACTCAGTCTTTGGTGCTATTAGACAGATCAGATTCCCCACAACCAGAAAGGAGAGAGGATGGAAGAATTTATGAGCTCTTCTGTCATGGAGACCCAGCAGGCTCCAACCCATTAACCTGGCCCAGGGAGGAAAATGGAGAGTACATTCACAAAGCAGATCTGCCCACCCTCCTGGGATGCCGCAGTAAGGTGCTTTGTTTGTGCTTTATTTTCATGGAAACGTTTTTCCAAAGCGTAAAGGATTTCTGCCATACTCCCTAAGCAGTATAATCAGGTCCTTCTTTGCTTTTTCACCAAAAGCATCAACAAGCAACCAGGACAGAAGGTGGCCGGAACCTGCTCTCTGCGTCTGCCTCACAGAGCCGCAAGCCAGAAGGAGGGCGCCCCTCACCGAGTTCCTGGCACTTGATGTCCAGTCTGGAAAGGAAGTGTAGCCATCTGCCCTGGACTCTATTGAATAGATAGAGCTCATGGGCCATTTGCAACAGAAATGAGCCCTCTAATGCAGCCTCAGAAATGATCGCTCCAGGGTCAGAATAAAGCCCCATAGGATGGCAGAGAAGAGAGGATGAGAGAAGCAGGTCAGTGCCTGCTCCTCAGGACCCAAGACGGAACCATGGCTGGCTGAAGCCGTGTTCAAGTTTCTCTCTGACACACCTCTGATGCTGGTGAGAACCGGAGAACCAGGTTCCAGGGGCCTCGTGGAAAACACTGGCTCCGGTGCCTTTGATTTAACGGATGAGGAAACCAAGGCTGGAAATGAGAAAGTGACAGCAGGGGAGTCCCAGAGCCAGATTCAGAGGACCCTGTCGCTCCTCTCACTGCTCTAATAGGAGTCTCGCCACTGGGGAAGGATAGTCAGAGAAGGCGGTGGCAAGTGACCGTCTCAGTGATGTTCCGTGTAAAGAATCATTCCCACAGCCTGAGAACCCCATCAGCAGACCATCAGCAGGCCTCCAGATAATACAGTTTACGTCAAAACAACTTTTGTTTCCTGCGTGTTTTCTCAGCTGTGCCTTAAAATAAAATCTATGTGCCTAATCTCATCCAGCTCTATGCTGCCTGCTGCCATCAGAGAACCGTGAGGAAGTGCTGTTAGAAAGAGGCTGCAAGAGTGTGAAACTGCTGGGAAACTAGGGGAAGGGTGACACTGCGGAGAAACCCAGCGGACAAGCTGAGCTGGGTGCATCTCCCCCGAAGGTCAGCCTGGCTCAGCTCCTGGGCGTGGTAGGATGAAAGGGTGTGGCCAGACAAACCTGGTCTCATTGTCACACAAAGAGGTGTTCCCCACCACTATAAAGGACATCCATTCAGTAGCTCCATCACAGACTTTTAAAGGTACCCCTAACTCTCTTTTTCTCCCATTTTTCATCCACTCCATCAATAAATACTGTTGGTCCTGACCCCATAAAATAGACCCTATGTTGGTTTCCTGGTGGTGCTGTAGCAAATCACCACAAAGGTAGTGACTTAAAATACAACCCGATTTCTTTTATCTTACACCTCTGGAGGTGGGATGTCTGCAAGGATGCATTCTGTCTGTAAGCTCTAAAGGAAAATCTTTTGACTTTTCAAGTAAGCTTCTAGAAGTCAATTCCATTCCTTCTTTCATGGCCCCTTCCTCCATCATCCAAGCCAGCAGCAGACTATCTTCTCTTCCATCCTCATGCTGTCTCTTCTCTTTCTTATTCTGCTGTAGCCATCTTTAAAGACCCTTTGATTACACTGGGTTCATCACATGACCCAAAATAACCTCCTCACCTCAAGATCTTTAACGATACCTGTAAAATCCTATTTGTCATAAGGTTTTAGGGAATGGGACCAGGACACGTTTTGGGGCCAGTATTTAGTCTCCCACATAGCCCAATTCTGATTATATTCTCAGCATCTCTATAGCTACTAGCGTAACCTCATCCTCCATGATCACTCACCTAGTTTATTGCAGTGTCTTCCCAACGTTTCTCTGCTTTTGCCATCCTTCAACCAACACTACTCTTCCCCAACACACATGAGCTCTTCTAGAAACAGCAGTCAGAGTGATTTATTTGAAAAGCAAGTCAGATCATGCCAAACCTCAGCTCTGTGTACTTTCTGATCTCCAAGGCCCCTGAGATCCAGCCCAGTGACCTCCTCTGACCACTCCCTTCCTTTGCTCACTCTGGCCCAAACACACTGGCCTTCATTGGGTCCTTGAGATTCCCAGGTGCACCTGTGCCTCATAGAAGCTTGCACTTGCTGTTCACTCACCTAACACATGCCTCTCCAGATCCTCCCCTTAAATCCTTCAGGTCTTTGATGAAATGTCACTGTCTTAGTGGGACCTACCTTGACCACCCAACTTAAAATGGCAAAAGCTTCATAATACAGCCACTTCTTTCCTCTCCTTCCCTGATTTATTTTTCTATTATTTGTCTCAATCTGATACACTGCAGGATTTACTTATCTGTTATTTTCTGCCTTGATCTGTCCCCACTACACAGAAATATACACCGCATGAGGGCAGAGATTCCTGCCAATTTTGCTCACTGCTGAAACACGAGCCCCTAGAAAGGTACCTAACACACAGTAGGCACTCCACAAACATTTGATGAATAAATGAATGAAGGTTCTTAACCTCTCTAAGTCAATGAATGAAGTTACCTCCGAGCCAGTCTTCATACTTAGAAAATGGGAATAACAATATCCATTTTGCACATGGTCCAGGAGGTGTTTGCACATGGCTTCTGTTTTCTGTCCAGACTCCAACCCTTCTTCCTATTTCTAAAGAATATCTCATGATATGAGTTATGGATGAGATGAAGTGCCTTTTTCCCATCCAAGAAGAAAAGTCTCCCTCTCTTTATTTCCAGGCATTTGTAATGGACATGCGACCGAGATTTGGCGAACAGATGCTTCCAACCAGAGACCCAGCTTTGGAGGGATAATGGGCTTTACTCACAGTCGCTCCAGTGTGGTCCAGGGTTATCTAGACATGACGCTGTCTTAGTCAGTTATGGCTGAAAGACCCTCCTTGCACTGAGGGTTTTCTAATACATGATCCTCTTGGCCCTCTAAGACTGCCTTGGCTTCTGCCAATGGTCCAAATCCGGTGCTCCTACTTCTTGAGTCAGTCAGCCCTCTCTGGCTTCCAATCAGTTCTTCATTCACCTATGCTAGACAGAGATTTTGTTGCCTGCAGCCAAGCCCCTGTAGCAGACTCAAGGGGGAGATCTGGAGTAGATGCTAATGGCACCCAACCCAGATTCAACCTGCTGACTGGAGAGCCCAGCTTGCAGCTCCTGCAGGTATGTAGCTAACAGCTTACACACAATGGGACTCAAAGAACTGGCCTGGGCTGATGGGAGCTGACTCCCCAGAGACATTTGAGAGGTTATGCCATCCCTAACCCCTTACATCCAATGACTGATTGATCCACAGGTCAAGAAGCCTAGATCTTTTGCTTCAATGTGGAACCACTCTCCTGGGTGAAGTACCCTGAATCAGACTGACGCTTGATGTCACCTGAGATCACATGGTGCCTGGCTCTCCTCTTCCCTATCCTCTCTCCTCATTCCTTTGGAGAGTTGTTTTCGTTTTTTCCTGAGAAGTATGCCTTCAGTTCACCTCGTGCACCCAAATCCCTTCTCAGTTTCTGATTCCAGAGAACTTGAATCAAGACGGATCTCAACTAATAGCCAGATGAAGAGAAATAAAATATTTATTTGGAGCAATCCTAGCCAGTTACCTGGCACAGAAAGGCCCAATCAGTGCTAATGACAAAAGTCAAAGTCTGGCGATGGTAAACTCACACCCGATATAATCTCACACCCCATCTATATTGTGCTCTGACCATCAGAACAAATCGTTTCCTTAAAAGATGATTCCCTATATACATCACGGTCCTTTGCTCTATATCTCTCCTCTAGAGTCATCTGAGCCACAACTGATACCACTTTCACAAGATAGCTGTGCAAACAATAGCAGCAATCCTGCTCCTTCCAAGGTGCTCTCTTCTGAAGGAACATTCCCAGCCAAGCAGACATAACTGTCCCACCATCACACAGTCCTTTGTAAAGAAAACTGCCCTTGTACTATCTTCACTGAGTGATGGGGGTTCCCTCTGGGTTTAGGAGTAGTTGTATTTATAGGCTAGAGCCTGCTTCTGGCCAAAGGTGCTAGATCAGAAAGTGCCCACAACCTAAGAACTGCCAAAATATAGGCTAATAAGCAACTATGCAATGACTTGAAGAACACAATCTACCCAACCAGGGATCATGGTAATTAGCCACAGTAATCAGATTATGTCGTTCCAGATTATATAAATGGAACAAATGATGCAGCTTATAGAATGCAAAGAACAGACTCTAAGAGAAACAGAAACTGATAGAGTAGCTGGGCTGCATTGAAGATAAAGCACAAATCAAGGCAAGTGTGTCCTGGCTCCCACAGTCCTTAGAGCAGATCCAAGTCACTCTGTTGGATGCAGACCACCTTCCCATTCCAGGAGCTGTGTGGACTAATGGTTAAGGTTTGCCCGGGTTCCCGTAAACCCAGAAGCCTATTTCCATGTGTGTATATGTCCTTAAAAATGTGCTTCAGTGATCTGATCTAACTGGAGTTGAGTTTCCTATTTTTTTTTTTTTTACAGCAAAGAGAGTTTCACACCCTCAGTTGTTGTTCAGTTGTTAAGTTGTGTCTGACTCTTTGTGACCCCGTGAACTGCAGCACACCAGGCTTCCCTGTCCTTCACTATCTTTTGAGTTTGCTCAAACTCAGGTCCATTGAGTCGGTGATGCCATCCAATCATCTTATCCTCTGCTACCCCCTTCTTCTACACCCTTAGTAATTAAATACAAAGCAATACCCTATTGTAAGGCCCTTTGCAATGCTGTGGTTTTAGCTATATTTAGGGTGAGTTTTGACTTCATAATACACCTCCAACATACTTACATTATATAGTGAGAAGACTGCTACTGGATATCAACTCTGCCTCTTAAGTCAGCTTCTTCTGCATGGGTGAGTGCTTAGTAACACAGTGTCTGGGAACTGTGAAACCCACCTGCTCTTCTGAATGCCTGAACTTATTGAACCCCAAGGACAAGCAGTACTAAGGGACTCCTTTTGGAGGCATGCTTGCCATTTGAATCATCTGTGCTGATCTTTGCCCAGACATCTTGAGAAATGAATGGGAGCCAACAGTGGACTTTTACTAATTGAAAATTGCTCAGCAGTTCCCATCAAAAGATTGGGGCTTTTTGTTGTTGTTGTTCCTGAGACAAAATAGAAGAAATCTAAGGCAGTGTCAGAGATGGAAGGTCCCGGAGAGTCAGCGTCCTCATTTCTCAGGTGGGAAACTGAGACTCTAAGACGAGATGACTTAGCCAGGCTCACCTGTGTGGGAGCTGGAGAGCCAGAGCTCTGATACAGGTGTTGTAACCTCTAGCCTTGCTCTTTCCATCAACATCCACTCCTTCCTGCCCCCAGGGCTCTATGGAGGATGCTGAACAACCCCAGATTGTATGTGAGTACCCCTGCCCTGTGTCTGGGTTTCCCAGGTGGTGCTAGTGGTAAAGAACCCACCTGCCAGTGGAGGAGACGTAACAGACATGGGTTGGATCCCTGGGTTGGGAAGATCCCCTGGAGGAGGGCATGGCAATCCACTCCAGTATTCTTGCCTGGAGAATCCCATAGATTTACTGATTTTCATTTGAAATTAGCCTGGAGGGGAAAAAAAAAAGTTGCATCTTATCTTAAGGAAACTTTACTGAGGGCCCCTATGTCTTCTATATCTGTATGGGTTCTTATAAATATATTGCAAATCCATTGAGAAAAGTAATGATTGATCATGTACTGTGAGTCAGGTTCCAAGCCAACACTGAAGGCTCGTTCTCCCCTTGACAAAGGGAGACAAGCGTCAAAACCAAGTTACATCCAAGTGACGTAAGTGAGCAGTGGACAGTCATTCATAGAAATCCACGTAGTGTGCAGAGACCCTCCCACCTCACTGCTTTTCATCAAGGACTGTAGGATAAGGCACATTTCCTCTCTCTCCAATAAGACATAGAACAGCCAGCCCCATTCACTCTAAAGTGTGATGTTCACTCAGCTAAGGTTCATTGAATTTGGCACTAAATACATAAAAGGACACTGGCCAATGTGTCCTCAGGAAAATAACAATTTAACTTAAGCAATGCAGGCGAGAGTCGGTGCCGAAGCAGTTGTCCACCCATGTGGAAAATTCTGTGTACATAATCAAGTCCTGGGGAAAGTCTGCGTGGAAGTTAACATCTTCTTGTGAGAACCTCCAAGAAAAGGTGGGGGCCTGAGTTGGAAAGATGTGGCAGATGTCAGCTGCCAGATGGCAAGAAGGAGGCAGTTCCGGACACAAGCTTGAAACAGAGAAGCTAGTGTGGGAAGGTGAGAGCAAACTGACCCCATCATGCAGAACGAGTGGGCAAGGCGCGAGGAAAGACAAGGAGAGGAGAAGGAGGGAGAGGAAGCGCTGCGGAGTGGGTGGCATTTGGGTTTTGCATCCGAAAGTGTAGATCTGAAAGGGCACGGAGATAACTACTTGGGGGAACAAAGCGGCTTTTGGCTATGGGGGGGCCATCACTCTTGATCAGTTCTCCCACTGAAACGCCTCTCCTTACAGCAAATGCCATCCAGAGGCTACAAGGCTGTACAAAGCAGCAAGACAAGCAGCTCTCCATAATTCAGCCACTCATTACAAGGTCTTGACTGCTTTCCCAGAGTGCAGTTCTCAGAATGAAAGCAACAAATGACATGCCATTAGTAAGAGCCAAAAAAGTCCCTCTCAAAACTCCATCATAGATGGTCTGTGGGCCAAGGATGGCCTGTATGCTGTATATGCTGAATGTGAATTAGTATACTGGGCAGCAGATAAATGATGCTTAACAGACACTGCAGAGATGACTGGTCTCTAGTCACCTTCCTACATGTACCCTCTTGCAACGAGAGCCAGGGACCAGGTGAAATAGGTTTTGTGTTTAAGAAAGTTAACTTACAAGTATAATGGGGGTTAGCATAAAATAAAGTTTAATGTAAGCAGCTCTAACAAAAAGCATAGGAAAGAAGTCAGTCTGAAAAGGCTACATACTATATATGATTTCAGCTGTATGACATTCTCGAAAGGCAAAACTTGGAAGACAATAAAGAGGTCAGTGGTTACCAGGGAGTGGGGAAAGGGATGAACACAGAATGCTTTTACGGCAGTAAAACTCTAATGCAAACTCTGTGCTTTGGTTGATTATGACATGTCATTGGACGTTCATGGGTAATCTGTGGTAACAAACATACTTCTTTGGGGACAGCTATTAGTAAATGGGGGAAGCTACACATGAGGAATGGCAAGGAATACATAGGAAGCCTATCTTCCTCTTAATTTTGCTGTGACCCTAAAACTGCTCTAAAAAATAGTATCTTTAAAAACACCAGAATAAGTAACATAATTTTTGTCATTAATTTAAATATAGGAAAATATCTAGGACCTAATATATGAGACCCATATCATAGGAAGGACAGGACGTAGTTAGCTCTAGAATCAGAACAGGGAAGGTCATGTTAGTGAAGGGACCGTCCACAGTGGTAGGTATTAAACTATGTTTTGCTGGGCTTTAATATTGCCCCAAAGCATCTACATGTACCAAGGAAGGGAGATGGAGGGTGGGAGACAATTCTTCAGCCTCTCAACTGTCACTTCTGTTTCATCCTGAATATCCACGGCTTCAGCTAGTTTACATATGGGTTCTGTAGGAGATTTCAGATAACTAAAGGGTCTAGAAGCTTGAAGGCATATATACAGACACTTGTCCAGATTACTTTGCCACTGAAACCTGATCCCATATTTTCCTGTTAACTCATCTTATATGGACTGATTGCCTTACTCAGACATTCAAAGTTTTTAATGGCCTGGCCTCGACGTTCTTCCAACTTTTGTCTATAACTTCTTTCCCACATTCCTTACTTACCAACCAGACTACCTAACAGTTTACACTCCTAAAATTGTGTTTTTTAAGCTACAATTACTTGCTACCATATCAATTTCTTCCATTAGACTGAGAGCTCTTCAAGTTGTTGTTCAGTCACTCAGATGTGTCTGACTGTCTGTGACCCCATGGATTGAAGCATGCCAGGGAAAGGCAGGTTTCCCTGTCCTTGACTGTCTCCCAGAGTTTGCTCAGACTCATGTCTGTTGAGTCAATGATGCCATCTGACCATCTCGTCCTGTCTCCCCCTTTTTCTCTTGCCTTCAATCTTTCCCAGCATCAGAGTCCTTTCCAATGAGTCAGCCCTTCACATCAGGTGGCCAAAATATTGGAACTTCAGCTTCAGCAAGAGTCCTTCTAATGAATATTCAGGACTGATTTCCTTTAGGATTGGCTAGTTTGATCTTGCTATCCGAGGGACTCTCAAGAGTGTTCTCAAGCATCACAGTTCAAAAGCAACAATTCTTTGATGCTCAGTATTCTTTATGGTCCTTCTTAACGCTCTTCAAGGGCAGGAACCATATTTTGTTCATTATAGGGGGGAAAGTGGGCCCCTTCTCCAAGTGTTGGTTGAGCAAGCGTTCTCATTCGAACTGCAGTGACCAGCAGTTCCCACCAGATGGCAGTGTGCGGACGCTTTTCCCTTACCAGCCAGAAGGGAGGGGGAAGGCTAGGGCACGGTGCCTTTCATCTCTGTCCTTGCAGACTGACAAACAAATCTCCGCAGACATCAGAGCTTGTGACTGGGCAGGAGACGTCACATCGTGAATCAGAACCTCAGGCGGCGGCTGTATTCCCTCGACACCGCCTCTCTCTGAAAACTTTCCTTCTGGAGGCTGAGAAAGGATTATTCTAGTCTGTGTTCTAGGACAGAGGAACTTGGAGTTGAGTTTGATTGGCACAGGCACATGATGACCATCTTTTCAGCACTTGGGAGAAATGGTCACCAACACCCACTGATTGCCGCCATCTGTTGAGGTTTCTTAACCTCCTGCCCAGCCCCACCTACGAGGCCCAGGCAGCAAGCAGAAGTCAGCCAAACATGCTGGCTAACTTCTGAAGACAGCGGCTTCCCCATGTTCCTGCCTCCTTCTGCACTGGAGAATCCTGGATGATCAGCTCAGGAGACCTTCAGGAGCTCTAAGCCTGCAGCCCCTCACCTCTTTACCTGGGGACCCAGTGCTCTGCTCTGGAATGTCTCAGAAGAAAAGGGCAACCCCAGGCATACTGAAAAACAATGAGAAATACCTCCAAAGAAGCTTCCAGACTCAAAGTGCCCCGGCGCAAAAAGGGCCTTACCTTTTCACTTCCTTCTGTTTCTGTAGGCCTCTGATCTCACGGAAGGCAGGAGGCTTCTCTTCTTGCTACTTTGAAAGCTTCTATGCTGTGTCTCCCATCATCCAAAATGCTCTAACCCCTCTAAACTTGTCCTGTTCCCACAGACTTCTCCTTTTCTTCACTGCTAGAGTAGAGATTATAATTGGATATAAGTCAAGAAGATTCTGGAGAGTTCAACTTCTTTTAATCAAACAAGGCCCCAGTTCTAAGGGGATCTTCCTGAGATGGGTCTCACTGCTAACTCTGCCCCACCCTGAGCAACGCACCTCATTCAGTGGATAGAAGGGTAGTTAAGACCCAACCTCTGGAGTCAGCAGGCGTGGGTCAAATTCTACTTCTGCCACATCCTAACTACTTGACCTTGGGTGAGTTGTTCAGCCTCTCCAAACCTTAACTTCCTCATCTATAGAACGGAGGAAGTATCTACATATCTCAGAGGGGTGTTTTGCTCATTAAATAAGGCTTGTAAAGTATTTAGCACAGTACCAATTCAAGGGGTATTAAATAAATGCTCAGACTCACTATTAGCATTAACAGAAATACCCTGCAGAAGACACAGCTTGCTAGAAGTAATTCTTGGTATTACATTCTGGAGAAGGAAATGGCAACCCACTCCAGTATTCTTGCCTGGAAAATTCCATGGACAGATGAGCCTGGTAGGCTACAGTCTATGGGGTCACGAAGAGTCAGACACAACTGAGCCACTTCACTTTCCTTCACATTCAGCAAAGCTGCAGAAACATCTAAAGATTCCAAAAGCTTTTCATAAATCCTGTTGGGATCTATCCCTTAAATGAGATCCGTTTTGCTTTTATTTGTTTAGTTTTTTATTCAGTAGGATCTAACTGAGCTTATAAGCTGTGGCAAGCTTGCGGGAGGCCAGGAAGGTATGTATGAGACACAGTCTCTGTCCTCCAAGAACTCAGAGCACATTGGGGAGCCCACCCATAAGCAATTATAATGCAGTGGGATCTGTGCTTTAACCTGGGTAAACACACCATCCTGCAGATGCAGAAGGAGGGAGCCTGAGATCCGACCCATCTTGCAAGGCATTTTCAGTCCTTCACGCTCTAACTCTAGCCTTCCTGGCAGTGTAAAATCCAAGAAATAATTGTCTTCCTGACCGCACACTATGGTATCTCAGATCTCTAATTGTGGCACTGACTCTGCTCTCTTAATGCAATGTCCACTTCCTGGAAAACTCCGACCAGTCCTCTAAGTCTCTGCCTAAAGACAGCAACCTGCGAGAAGTCTTCCTCAGTCACCCTAGAGTGACTTGAGAGCTTCTCCACAGCAACCGTGAGCTCACTGAAAGTTGGGGAAGCAGACTTTTACGTTGGTCTCTAGCATTTGACTCAGTGAGTGGCCAATGCAAAACTGGCATTCAGCAGTGATGGTGCACAAAGAAACCTGCCTCTATGCACCACGCTCCCCGACCCCCTGCAACCAGCACTGCCTTCATTTCAGTCAGTACCGGGAAAACCAACCCATTGAATCAAAGGTCTACTGTCACCCAGATCCATTATAGGAACTGTATACTGTTACAGAAAACTTTCTATTGTCATCCAAAGTTCCTTTCCTTTTAATGCCCACCAGTTTGGGCCTGGTTTTACTCTTTATAACAATGCAGAATAAATATGTTCATATTCTCTTCAACATAGCAACCCCTCAAATATATGAAGACATCAGACAAATATAATATCAATATAAAACCCTCATTTGTGTTTTTTCCTTTTCAAACACACACAGCTAATTAAGTCATCATTAACACACATTTTTTAAGTGCCTAACATATGCTGAGTACTTCATAGAAGCTTGAGCATCATAAAGTTAGTCTTGACATCTTCAACACCACCAGCATATACATACCTATGTTTTGATTTATTTCATTGTGTTGGTTTCATTTCTGTGTTCTAGGAATCCTATCATTTTAGATACTAATGCCTCATTATTATTATTAATATTGCACTAATTTATTAAAAATATATGCCATGTATATATTTATATAGGCTTCTTTTTAGATACTCATATTGAGCTGAAAAGGTAAGTGACCATCTTGGTTTTTTATAGGTAATAAGATTGAGCCATCAGAGATTAACCCCTGTTCAATGTTATCTTGCTGACAGGGGCCAGAGACAAAAGACAAGGTCTACTCAGCCTTCCTCCAACGCCAGGGCTCCTTCCACTTTATGTACAATGCCACTTTTTGGTGTCAATCTGGGGCATTTGCTTTTCATTTTAGTTTGATGTCATCTGCAAATTTGGACATTTCTCCTTCTAGAGAACCTTTGAAATCATGAGTAAAAAATATTGGCCAGAAAAAAAGTCTTCAGTCCTTGCCAGAGATCACTTTCTAGCTGACATGGAGCTGTTAGCAACCCTTAAGAGACATTTTTATTACCCAACTGTGAAACCAGCGAATACATGACATGATCCTGCTCATATGTCACCATCTTATGCAAAAATCACTTTACAGGAGGCAGTGTGAAATCTGTTGCTAAAACTTCCTCGCCCTACTGATTTACCAGTGTAGTGGCACAATAAGAAAAGGAAATGTGGTGTGTCTAGCACGACCCGTTAGTGGTAAACTTGAATGAACTTCTAGCGATCAGACCCTTTGCTTCAAAATGCCCACAAATGAATTGTGTACGGTTCTAAAATTTCAGCAGGAACTTAGATAAAACTCCTATTCCCATCTTCAGTGTTGAGTCCTGTACTATGATGCCAAGTAAACCCCTTTATTCACAGGGGAAACCCTTGTGAACTTGTCAGAATGTGATCTGTTCCCAGGGCTGTTGACAAGCACCCTCAGTGCCACTGACTGCTCAGTTTGATGCAGAACGCCCCGCTTCTCCATTTTGGGACATGATGCTACATCTGTATTTCATGCACCTTTTTCTTTCATTGCTTATATGTCACCTGGCAGGCTGTTTGGCTAAAATTTCCTAACCCCCAAATTAAAGGTTAAAAGTGACTTCAAATGGTAGGAATAAATTGTTGCCTAAGAGGTATGTGGATCTCAGAAGTTCACTTACAGGAAACGGCTTTCTTGCCCCTTGTATTCCCAGTGCCAGCAGCATAGTAAGCGCTCAAGATATGTTTGTTACAACAAATGGGGAGGAGATACAACAGCTGCAGACCAAAAAATAAAAGCATGAAAATATGTATACCTTTAGGAGAGGGAACTCAAAGTTTAAACTCATACTAAAATGTGTGTGGCTGATACAAGAGACTTTCTAGAAGCTACGTCTTGTTGGAAGATTGTAGGAAGAGTTCTGGAAGATTTTTAGAGGATGGAAAAGCCTCAGAGAGAGGAAAGGGAAGGGAAAAGTAAAAGGGCTGGGAGCTACCCTGAAAGCAATAGAAGAAGTTATAATGTTGGAGACAGAAGTCCAAGGTTCACGCTCTCGGTGTCTACTGTTAGCTGTTTGCCATTGAATAAGTTTCACACCTTAACAGAGCCTCAATCTTGAAGGATGTTGCAGAAATATGAAGTCACACCTCACCGAAGTGTGTGAGCATCTAATGAGATTAAAAATATGAAAGTACTTTATCAAATCAGCATCACTTACACCCAAATCTGTGTTGGGGTCAGCCTGAATAAAAGAGCAGTGGGATCACAAGAATATTGTGAGGGTGGATTAAGAGATTGCTTTGTAACTGTGAGCTTTCAGGCAAACTTGAAATGTTTCCCACTTAAGAAAAATGTTGATGCTTACCAGGTTGAGAAGCCAGTGCTTATGCAATATTGGAGCAACTGAGAGATAAAACCATACAAGCATTCCTCCAGCTCCAAGTCCTCTAGTCAAATAAAACTGAGCACATCCTAAACTGAACTTAGAATTTTTTGCAGAGAATCAGCCATCCTAATTCTGTTACTGATAGAACTGTATCTTAAGCCACTTAAGCCTGAAATCTGTGTCTTGACTGTTAACCTTCTACCAGTTTAAGGATGGTAGAGGTGAAGAGAACTGATGCATGTAACTTTTATCCTGAGACATCTTTTCTCTGCTCTGAGCCCTAATATTCTCGTCTGTTGAATGGAGACAATTCCACCTGCCTTACTGGGTTTTAGCATTTTATGAGAATCAACTGATTCATGTAAAAGTTTTTTTTTAAAACTGTAAAATCCTCTGAAAATAAAAAGGTATTTTTTAATATTTGCAATAGTGTAAGATTGCAATAGTGTAATCCTGGGCTTCCCTTGTAATTAAGTGTGATAAAGAATTCACCTGCCAAGCAGGAGATACAGGTTCGATATCTGGGTTGAGAAGTACCCTGGAGAAGGAAATGGCAACCCACTACAGTATTCTTGCCTGGGAAATCTCATGGACAGAGGAGCCTGGCAGACTACAGCCCAGGGGATCACAAGAGAGTTGGACATGACTTAGCAACTGAATAAGAAGACTAACCCTAGAAGACTGACTTTATCTAATCTGCACAAAGAAAATTGAGCCCCCAAATCTGCCATTTAGTAATACCAAAAGATATTGGTTCAAAAAATTCTGAGTACCACTCATGTAATTGTTCCACTTGTTGTCTAACTAAATAGCTTGAATCTATGGAGTTTTGATGCTGAAAGAATTAAGGAAATCGTTACCACATTAAAGGTGCAAACATTTTTTAAATATATTAATGAGGTGGTGGGAAGTGCGCTGACAGTAAAGTCGGTCTGGAAGTGTTTGGTTTCCCTAATTAAATGGAGCTAATGAGTTTCTCCACAGAGCCTGAGCGCAGGGCTAAACAGTCTAACAAGCCTTGGATTTCTGTGATCTCAATAAGAAATGACCAACTGGCAGCTGAAAATAACCTGCGTCATGGAATGACTCACCCTTCACACCTTTGGGTGGAAGCTCTGCATCAGAAGGCAGAAGGAACTCGCGAGCACTCTGCAGGGCTGAAGTCGGATCCTTTGGGGTCTTCAGAAGCTGCAGACTCCTCATGACAAGGGACCTTAGCATCATGTCATGACGAGGCAAGGAGAATCGCAAAGTGAAGGCTAGTCTAGATCACAGATCAGGACTAGGAAAAAAGTGACAAAGAGGAGACGGAGTTAAATTTAATTGACATTCATTGAGCCTGGAGGTGCAGAGTAGTATACAGAGACATAAAAGGTATACCTCTGCCCTCCTCAGACAAGCTTTCTGACAAGTTAAGGAAATAGATAATGATTTTTAGAAACTAAAAGACAGTTTAGAGCATCCTCAGTGCCTCCATGGTTTCTCCAGGTATAATCATTCTCTCAACATAGATTATGAAGCCATTTAAGACACAGCCCCGCCTTGAGCTTCTCAGACATGGTGTCCTATCAGACCTGTGTGTGTGTGTGTGTGTGTGTGTGTGTGTGTGTGTGTGTGTGCATGTGCATGTGTGTGTCTGTGTGTGTGTGTGTGTGTGCACACCGCCCCCTTTGCCTGAAATGCCCTGTTTTTCCCTCTGGCCTTGGAGAACCATCCTTAGCAGGGCTACCTAGTCTGCAAAGCCCTTCCTGATCACCCTTTCTTGTCACTCTGTTTGTCCCAGTTCCTCAAACTCTCCAAACCCTTTCCACCTATCAGACTTTGCGCTCTCCCATCTCTCCCATTCTTATTCCTACTCAGTGCTCAGGCATCCACTTAAACACAGCACAGAGAAGCATTGCTTGATGTCCCCCTGCACCTAAGTCAGGGTCTCATCTTATTTTCTGTTAGAATCCTGTTTTCTTCCTTCATTACATTTATAGCAGCCTTTAAGTGAGTAATAAATAATAAATTGTGGCTTAATGTGTTTGCCGGCTTCCTTATGGCAAGAATGGATTATTTACCACTACCTCCCTGGTGCATACCAGTGTGTCTGGCACACAAATACTTTTTAAGAGAATGAATGACTTTCTCCATGTTGCCCTGATCCTCCAAAATACCTTAGCACATTGAAAGAATATTACCTTCCAGTATTCTGGTGTCTCAGTCCCTATACAAGTGATTCCTGCCTGGAGCACATCCAGTAAAACTTACAAAACTTTCTGATTTACAGAATAGTTGCACAATCAGGGTATCAGCCTCCTTGAAGTAATGATTTCTCTGCAAAATGTTGCAGATGCCTGGAGGCATGAAGCTTCCCTTAAGCTTCCCTTCCCCTGAAGTGAAAGCATCACATGATTCGTTGAAAATTGCTATCTATGAATTTCCCAAGGGGAGGCTTTTCAGTAAAGCTCCGTGAAGTCTGGTGAAACATCACTCGTCATCAGGTAGGATCCAACCTGGTCCTATAACACGCCCTCTCCAAAAAGTGTGCTCTGTGTGATACGGACACACCTAAACAAGTTTGAGAAGAGGGGCCAGGCTAGTAAAGAAAGGGACTCGATGCTGTACCAGACGAGGAAGCTGAAGGCCGAGGAGGTGCTAAATGAGAGTAGAGAGTGTTTGCAGGGTGTCCAAGAGCCTCTTATCGCTCAATTCAGCTTTGGTTGTCTATCCCAGAAGAAAGGCTCCAGGTGGGGGAGAGGTTTGCCTTGATTTAATATGAGGAAAAACTGTTTCGCCGAGTTGTGCAGAAGAGAATGGGCTGCCTTAGAAAGGGCTGACATTTTGCACAGAAAGGATGCAAGACCAGAACAATAGAACAATGGGAGTTGAATCTGTAAGAGGCCGGATGTATCTGAATGGACAATGGGGATGGTATCAAACAGGTGATGAATACCAATGTGCATCATTGATTGGATCAGGTGTGTGCTTAGATATTTAACCTCCACAGCATCCTAAGTTGTGAGATACTCCTATTACCCTCCACGTCACAGATGAAGAAACAGAGGCACACAAAGCTTAGGCATGGGTCTTAGGTTCCCACACCAGGAAGCGAATCAGGATTCAAGCCCAGGTTCATCTGATTTCAAAGCCCTTGCTGCAAAGACTGCTAAAATCCCTTGCAAATCTAATACTCTGTGACTTTTGTGCGTATTGAGATATCAAGAAAAAAATTAATAAACTAGTCTCTAACGTCACTAGTGAAGCTGAGTCCCTTGCTTTCTCCCTTCCATTGTCCTCCAGTGTAATTCGTATACTCGTGAGTACAGAGCGTCTAACCGGGTTTCAAGTTTCCTGTGTGTCTCTGTGTGTATGTGTGCATAGATCTGACAGGGCTAGTTCATTTCAAGTAACTGAGTATGTCTTTGGACAGCTCTTGTCAAGATCCAATAGAAGAGCCAATTCCAAAAATATGCTCCTTTAGTGGTTTTTTAGGGTTCTCTGCTCTGCACGGATTGACAATGTGGTAACAAGAGACATTCTGGAGACTGGATTTAATGCAACCATATGCTAGACAGAATGAGAACCCATATTGCAGCAGACCAGCCGGTACATTTCCATGTTAACAGAAGCTTGATTGCAAATTACATTTAGTCTCAACAGCTCAGTTCACTGCACACAGATGCCATGGGGGACTGTAAAGTTAGCGAGATGTGGGGGAGTACGACTAACATTTTTTTTGAAAAAAAAAAATCCTTCAGCTGATAGAATGCCAAGGAGCATCAGCGCTGATGCTGAAAAGAAAATGCTGCTATATTTGTTTTGCCAGGAAAGGAAAAATAATCATTGTCGCGAGTTGTTAGTCAAATTATGAATACGAGCTCGGCTGGTAATTGTCTGATAATACAAACAGTGATATTAGGGCTGTCAGAAGCTGCATGCGCTGTTTGACAGCTAACATGTACATGCTCTCTGAATGAGGAGTTGGTTCACTGATTCCAAAAGTTAAGCAGACAGAAGGGCGGGTGATGGAGGAGAGTTTCCCCAGGATCCTGGCTTTACATCCAGGACTGGATCTGGGTCAGCTTCCCAAAGTGTGGCCAGCATCTCCCCCATGCAGAGATGGATTTGCAGAATTATAGAACAGCACAAAATGAATCTGGGTTGCAGGTCTGTCTCTTACTTTCTGTGCAATCCCGGGTAAGTCATTTAACCTCTCTGGGCATAGGTTTACCCACACCTAAAATGGGGCTGATAATACTCCAACAGGTCCTCTTCCCAAGGATATGGTGAAGCTCGTGTGTGAGCATACAGTAAGCACATGCTGCTCTATAAATGTTGGGGCTATAAGTTGCCTACTTGGCTGGGTTTCTTTCTGTTCCCATTTTAAGAGTCGAGCTGAAATGATTTCTTGTCCATTGTCTCATAGCTGGAGCAGAGTTTTTGTCTAGGCATGAGCACTTTTCAGTTAGAATCATCCATCTACTTTCTTTGAGGAGTCTAGACACCCTGCACCTCTCACCTAGAGCCTATCATTGACTCTTCTATAGCATTCATTTCCCATCAGGAAGCTAGAAAGCTTTCATCAAATTCCATCAAGGATGCAGGATGCCTTTATTCTCTCCACCTTCCTGTTCTCCAGGTTCCAAGCTGCAGTAGAGACTATTCTGCTCAATCATACATGTTCTCCCCTGAGCCACTAATTCCCAGAACCCCGTTGCAGCTAAGAGTGGCCATGGGCTAGGTTGTGGCCATATGAGCATGAGCAGGAGTGAAGTCTAAGGCTTCCTGACCTTACCTTTATCTTCTTGCCTCATTCTCTTTCTCCATCCACTAGCAGAGTGGCAAAGACTCAAGAACCTGCGGAAGGACAGAGTCACAGATAGAAGTGAATTGGGCCCCTGAATGACTGCCTGGAGCATAAGTCCCTGCCAATCTAGTTTAGCCTCTGAAGTGAGTGAGAAAATCTGCTCTCTTCATCCACTGAGGTTTGGTAAAATAGCTAGCCTGTCTTAAAACCCAAATGGTCATCTATTTTATCTCACTATACAAAATGTGCTGTTACCAGAAATACAATGAGCATCTCATCAAATACATCCTGAACACTCCATGCCCTTTCATACCTCCAAGCCTTTGCTTATATGTGATGTTTTCCCCTGCTTCCCTCACTCCCCTCAACCCCACCTGTATGCTTTTCTACTGAGCAAGCTCTCACTTCCAGGGTTCAGCTCTGAAGAACCCACTCATATGGAGTTAATTGCTTTCTTTCTTTGGATTTTCACAAAATTTGTATATGCCCCTTGTTGGATTATGGGGCTTCCCCAGTGTCTCAGATGATAACGAATCTGCCTGCAGTTCAGGAGACCTGGGTTCAGTCCCTGGGGCAAGAAGATCCCCTGGAGAAGGGAATGGCTACCCACTCTAGTATTCCTGCCTAGAGAATCTCATGGACAGAGGAGCCTGGTGGGCTATAGTCCGTGGAGTCGCAAAAGATTCGGACATGACTGACCAACTAACACTGGTTGGCTTGTGGTGGTATTATACTTGACATATATCTCCCTCCTCTTAAGGCAGAGAATCTGTCTCATCAAATCCTTAATGAATGCATCTTTCCTCTTTTACTTCTGTATTCTTTCTTCCACGGGATTAGGTGCCCTGGAGCTGTGTCTTCAGCTTAAAGATGGAGGGGCATTTCCAGAACTCTCCTCCTACAACTCAGGAAAAGAAAAACCACATCTTCCTTTCTATGCATCCACCTTCCAAGTCCTGCACGTGATACCTAAAGAGATTTGAGGAGGAGGATCCTGGCCTGAGAAAAGTCCACAGAACATGTGGTGGGTATGAAGGATGCCCCTATGAATGGAGGCCTCCTCCCTCTCCCTGATCATCCTGCCCCCCCACCCCCAGCCTTGCCACCCCACTGGGATCTCTACTGATGATCCTTCAAAAAGCTGTAGGCAAAGTTATGGCTCCTTCATGTCTGAATCCAGCTCAGCCTATCAATCAGGGCCGCTTGGAAGATACAAATGTAGAGTTCTGTTCACAGCAGGGTGAGATGCTCACATCAAACACTTAAGGACACCCTGCTGAGTTCCAGCTCTAAGGGAACAAGCCTGTCTTGTTTTTGTTTTCCAGTGACTATTATTGCTCTTGTTCCTTGTTTTGGTTTGGAATCTGTTTCCCTCCTACAACTTTGGAGTTTTCTGAGACTGGTTTATTTTCTTACCTTCTTCTATTTGTTACTTTGGGTTTTTATATGTGTTGCTCTCACATCCATCCACATAGGCACTAGCCATTTATTTTTAGTTAACTCTTAAAGAATGCTAGGGGATTCACCATCAGCCGTGAGGCAAAAGGATGACAAAATTAGGGTCCTGGTTTGAGAATGAGCAACCCAGCTGAATCCCAGCTCTAGCACCTGGGACTAATCACTTCAGCTCAGTCTCTTGGTCTCTAAAATAGGAATATAAGTATGAATGTAGTTCCTCTATCGAGTAAGCTTGATCAGAGCAGGGATCATACCCATTTTGTTCAAAATTGAACATACTCAGTGCTTGGTACATTGTAGGTCCCCCATTAAGATTGTTCAGTGACTGACTGGCTGTTGCAGAGACCAAATAAGGTAATAGACATTTTAAAAAAAACCTATAAATCCTATAGTGCTACACACAGGAAAGTGTCAGTATTGCACAGATGGGGAGTGCCTGGACTGTCCTCAAACTGAGAGCTACTTAGCTACTTTAAGATATGGAAAGATACTTTGGTTAATATGTTTCAAATATGCACAATATCCCTGAAGTGGCCCAGGGTTGCAATTCAAATGGAAGACAAGGCAGAGAGGTAATTTCTGAATCTCTTAACAGAGATGAAGAGAAGGCAACCTGTGTTAGAGAAGACTGTAATGTTCCTAAGCAAAAGAATTACATGTCAGAGGGGAACCTTATGCTCACTTGTTCTAGCAAAATAGGTATTATGTTTGGCCAAGGTCATTGGAATCTAGAGTTGGAAAAGAATTCTCTCAAAGACTCATTATTGCTTAATGTGTTTTATATTTATTTATAACCCCACCAAGTCTGAAAAATGACTTATGGCAGAACTTGTCCAAACAGACAATCCCAGCTGACATTTGAGCTAGTCCCATCTCTCATCTCATAGATGGGGGAATGAAGAAACTGATGTGTCCAACATAACTCAGCTAGGTGATACTCACAGCTAACTGCATTCAGGACACAACTTTCCAAATCACAGATAGAGAAAAACACTGATACTGGCTGAGAGCCAGAAAGAAGAGTAAAACAGACGCGCAGAGAGAACCAAGACAAAAGTAGGGCCCGTGGCTCTCCATCCCTGGGTTCCAGCTCAGTTCAAGACCTAGTTACTTCTTTGCCTAGGGTTCTGACATCCCTATGTCTTTAAAATAAATTTCTCTTTGTAGCCAAGCGAGCAGAGCTGGATTTCTGTTCATGGGAACCAGGAGTCTTTACCAACCCAACTACTTACCAGATGCTCCTTGAGGGTTCACGTGTCCCCAAAGCTCTGGCATAATGCCCTACACAGAGCAGATGCTCAGTAAATATGAGGGTTGATACTGAAGCGTCGAGAATCTTGGCTAATACCAGCTCTGCAGGAGTGACTCTGCTCTCCCTGATCTCTCTCATACAGATCTGGTACTGCTATTGATAATATGCTCATCACATCGCCCCTTCTCAGTGCTCCTCTGTCCCAGTATAACTCGCATGGGTTGTCATCTATACCAGGCAGTGGTGGGGAGGTGAAGAGGCTGAAGACTGCTGTCCTAGAACTGTAAGCTTGTGTACTGCGTGCAGTTCACTAAGCCTCCACCATAATATACTCAGTCAATACTGAAGGAAGTGAAAGAGAACAGAATTACCATTCGACTTGGGACAGAGAAATAAATAAAATATAATCTCCAGCCCTTAAGGAGCTTAGAATTTATTGGCAGATATACACAAATGCACACAACTAGAATGTAATTTGAACATCATAAGAGACTCAAGTACACAGTCCTCTGAGAGCTCAGGCATTATGCTGGGATGTGGGATCAAAGAAGACTTCAGAGAATAGGAGATATTTGAACTGGGCTGTGAAACATGCGTAGGATTTCCCCAGATGGCCAGAGTCAGGGAGAAGGGTACTCTAAGGAGAGGAAATAACAAGTTCAGTGACCAAGAGGGGTGGACACACATGACAATGATAGGGGGCTACAGTTCATCTGGGATGACTACCTAGCATCTTCCAGGAGATGCTCTGGGTAAAAAAAAATGTTCTATGGCCAATAATTATGGGAGACGCATCCTGTATTCCTATTTAGAAATTTAAAATGCATATTTGTCTATCAAAGGCTCTGAGAAATAAGTTAGGAGGCTATATAGCCAGTCCAGAGAAATATGGTGGAAGTCCTGAAGAGGGACTGTGGCAGTGAGTGCAAAAAGGCATGTATGTGAGAGAGATTTCAGAGGATAAAGATCCAAGACTTACCAAATGCAGAAGAGGAATGGATTTAAGAGGACCTGGTTTTAGCTTGTTGGACTGAATAGATGGCAGCACAATTTGAGAAGTTTTTGAGGAAAATAACACAGAACTTGTTTCAGTTCTGTTGAATGTGAGCTGACTATGGGGCAGTCACATGAAGATGTTAGCAGAAAGCTGACAATTCAGGTCTGGGTTCCAGAGGTGATTCTGAAGTTCAAGAAGATGCTGGACAACCATTATAACCTTTATGGAAAAGATCAAGCGCTGGACAGGGCATTGGATTGGATAAAATCCAAGATCCCTTTTGGCCCAAAGCTACTATGACATTATGGCCAGAGGGCCCTGCTGAGGAGTATAGACGGTCCCGTCTCTGCCTAACGATCAAGTCCAAGGGTGTAATCTCTTGCAGCTGGTCATGGAAGGAATGACTGCCGAGGAGTCTGACATCGACACACATCTCAATGAACAGAACTGGTTTTAAAAGAAATGTCTTTCACTAGTAAGTCTGTAATGACCCTGTAAAATGGCTCCATTTCTTTGATCCTGGCCTCACTGGGGAGAAACAATGGAAATACAGGATATGCAAGAAACATCATGGAAACAGTGTGTTCCTTGCAAAGGCAGTTTATTGACCTTTCCTAGTATCCATGCAGCCTGGGAGAGTGGAGACAGTCCTGGGCTGAAAGTCTGGTAGCCAAGGTCCTGACTATCTCATTAAATCACTTCATGCCCTTTGGAAAATCACCTACCTGCTATGTATCTCTATGGGCTTCCCAGGTGGCTCAGTAGTAAAGCATCTGCCTGCCAATGCAGGAGCCATCAGGAGATGAGGATTTGATCCCTGGGTCAGGAAGGTCCCCTGCAGGAGGAAATGGCAACCCATTCCAGTATTCTTGCCGGGATAATCCCATGGACAGAGGAGCCTGGAGAGCAAAGAATTAGAAACTACTGAGTGAGCACACGTGCAAATGTTTCTATGCCTCAACTTAACAAATCTGTAAAATACATTAAAATAACATTATATGCAATGTTTATTCCTAAATGTGTCAGGAAGGTTCAGTGAGATAGGTTTGTTTTGGGGTTTTTGTATATTTAAAAGGATATTTTTTTAAATTTTTATTTGAGTACAATGTTGTGTTTCTGCTATACAACAAAGTGAATCACTTATGCATATACATATATCCCCTTTTATTTTTTAAATTTCTTTTTAACTGGAGCATAATTGTTTTACAATGCTATGTGTGTTTCTGCTATGCAACAACTTATAGCTCCTCAGCTATAAATATACATATATCCCCTTGAGATGGGTTTATTTTGTGAAAGATAATATTAGCAATGGAGACCACCTGTTCTAAATATACATCCTAAACTATCAGAGTCTCAAGTGGCCCTGGACACTGAATCATAGGATAGACTCACTTTGCAGATGGGCAACCACGTCCCAGGGAGGACAGGTGACTTAATCAAGATCAGACAATAGGAAGCTGAGCAGTCAGTACCTCATCGTGTTCACCAACCTGGAAACTCACCAAACCCCATTGTTTAGGGACAATTATGGAGGTTTCCTAACATTGACATGATTGGTTAAATCATTGATCATCAGTGTTTAATTCAAGCTCCAGACCTTCTTCTTGTTCCAGAAGTTGGGAGATAGGTCTCAAAGTACCAGGACTCTAATCATATCTAGATCTCTTTCCAGCAAACAGCTCCCATCCCAAAGCTATCTAGAGACCCCCAAACATCAGTCATCACATTAAAAAAAAAAAAGACATTCTTCTCAGCCAGGAAATTCTAAGGTATTTAGAAGCTCTATATCAGAAGATCAAAACATGCTCTTATTACTTCTATCACTCAAGACGTTACAAGGGTTTTAGCAGCTTTATACCAAGAACCAGGGACAAAAACTAAATAATGTATATCTCTTACTATGCCACAGAAGTCACACTTGATTTAAGCAAGTGTCTCCTCACTGACACTTCTGGATCTGGTTCCTCTTTCAACTTTTCTCCCCACAATTGACATTGTTATGCTCCTGTGGTGTCACTGTTCCTCCCCCTCCCCAATCCCACAGCACACAGGGCAAGATCCAAATCTTCATCTTGGCATTCAAAGCCCTTTTGGATCTGGTTGCAATCTGTCTTTCTAGCTTTATTTCTTCTACGCCATTATTTGTATCCCACATCACTGAACTCATCACTGAATCCTGAATACATGTAGGCCCTAGTCTCATACTCTGGTAGACCATTCATCTGTTTCCTTTGCACTCTCATAGTCTCATGTTTTTCCTGTTTTCAGGTACACATTTTTTCTCATAATATTGTGATGTATATACTTGTGTAATTGTTCCACTTCCTCACTAGATGGTCCCCATGTCCAACCCCCAAAGCACTAAGCTCAGTGCCTGATAAAGTCTTAGCCAGAAAATAACATGTTGATGGGGGGGAAAGGTGCATATATTGCACCGAAACTAAAGACCACTGTACTCAAAAGCAAAAACAAAACACCACTGGCTAAAGATGAAAGCGTTTCCATGTAACTTCAAATCAGAGCTGAGTAGCTACTTCTCCAGACAAGCACTTGGAAAAACTGTTTTACCTGTTCTCCCTCTTGTCTGTTCAGTTGCCTAAGTTGCTTTGAAGTCTGTAAAATGGCCAATATCTCCAATCGGAGCAGTGTTTCCTTTCCAGACAGGAAGACTGCTGCTAAGGAGAGAAGCCACGCTTGTTTTTGAGGTCTGCGCTGCAGCGGTGACTCATCCAGTAAAGCCAGAGGCTGTCTATTTTGATCTTTCTATGTTCAGAGTCTATTTACGGTTGTAATTTTCTTCCTCTCTCTTTCTCCCTTCCCGCCTCTAGTGACTTATCGGAATGGTCACACACATTTGACAAACGGAACCTGTATGAGGAGAGAGTGAGCAGGATGGAACAGGCTTTCAGCTAAAGCCCAGGAATGAATGCTTGTGTTTACAGCTCTGATGATAGGGTTCCGGTAATGACTTGGCCTTTTTCTCCTTGATTGAATATTCCCCTGGGCCTGCCAGTCTGGGCTCCTGTTATTTAACGAGGACTTTGGAGCACAACCTCAAGATGTCTGCAAAAATGACCTTTTCTTTGGGCTTATTCCAAATGCAAAGAAAACTAGAGCCCCAGTTTAGACAGGCACTTCTGGAATACAGCTTTGGAATCCACTCTTTCTCCCAGAAGCTCAGAAGCTTAGAATCACACTCTCTCAGAGCCAGAGTGAACCATAGAGATGATCTGGTTACCAGTTTTCATTCCGCTGATGGAGAAATTCAGGACTAGAGGAAAAAAGCAAGTCATCATAAATCACCAGGCAGGCATAGTCACAACAAATTCAGGCTTGGGACCTGAGACTCTCAGTTGTAGTCAGTGTACTTTTGAATGGGTCAAGATAGAAATTAACAGCTGGCTAAATGGTGGCTTACAGGATGGAAAAGCTTCTCTTAATTTCCCCTGTGTGATACCATGGCAGCATCGCGCTCTCCTTCAGCTAGGCTCACAATGAGAAACTAGTCACACAAGCAAAAGAATTAGCCTCTAACTATAAACTCAGCGTCACAGCTTTAAAAGCCAATATAGAATTAGCGTAAGAGTCAGTTGTGTGGAGTCTTAACTAGGACAATCTTTGAGGTCCCAGACCTTCCTTATTCACTCTACATCTGCATTCTGGCTTTACTTGCAAAATGGGGAATTCACTTCCTGACTGTAAACATCCTTATAAAGTTTAAATGAGAAAACATTGTCAGTAAGTTCTTGATACTATAAAACTCTGCTCTACTTGTGAAAAGGATTATTATTACATTGTTAGACTCTTACTTATAGGGTCTTATTTTTTTTTTTTCAACATGGTGATTTCATAGTCTCCTATGAAAGAGACCCCTTAATTCTAAATGAGAGAATTTAAAGAAAATTTTTTGCTACAGATTTTCCCCATGCTCATTGTAGACTACCTGGAAATCCAGACCATATATATATATATTTTTTTTTTTAAATCAACTATCTCATTACCCAGCTACAGCCACATGCTTTTACTAGGTCCAAATTATTATAATTTTGCCTTTTTTATGAGTTTTTTCCCCAGGTCATTAAATGTATATAGTGTATAGTTTGTAATATATATATATATATTTGCATGCCTTTCCATCAGAATGCGTCATATTTAAGTGATAATTATTTTTTAACATTTAAATAGTTTATTACTGATTTTCTTAACATAAGTTTAAAGATTGAATGCAACCCAACTTGGAATTTCTCTGAGCCATCCTATAAATAGGGTGACCATATGTTCTCTGGTCCAAAACAGGGCATTTTCTTGGAGTAGAAACTCATACTATTGATAATTATGGTGTGACAAAAAGCGTAAATCTGAACTGTTTTGGGCAAAGTAGGACATATGGCCATGCTAAGTACAGTCATAAAGAATTTTAGAAATATCACTGTCCACAGGCAACATTACATAAGGTCAAAAAAATGCACACTCTAGAATCAGGGCATTTGAGTCCAAGATCGAGATCTACCATTGTTAGCAAAAATAATAGAATGGTGCTGAACTTCAATTTCTTCATTTTAAAATATAAGCTATTACCTACACCTCAGACTTACCTGCATTTGAGTAAGAATGTAAATGAAGGTCTGTTGTAGCTGAAATAAACTTGACAGTTCAGAAGATTTCTTTTAATGGTATTAATGCAATGGAGCTGGGTTCTCGTCACATCAGTATTCTTCATGGGGTGTCCTAAACAATTCACATTCTGCCTGAATATGCAAATGATTCCTCCAACAGGATACAGGATAATAAACCACTGACCCACACAAGGAGAATCTACGTTTGCCCTTAGATGGATCTCATTACACTCTGCATAAAAGGACAATTAGAGTTCTCTTCAAAGCTGTCCTTTAGCTTTATTGATTCCTGGTTGAAGTAATAGGTTACAGTTTAGAAAACCTTTGACCATGTGAGTTCTTTATCCTCTGATAATATCTGGGTCACTGGGATTATACCTACATGACCTTTTCTAGTCCCTTGTTAAGAAAGAAAGCACAGAGAACACGAGTTTAACTTTTCCAAGTATCCATACTATATTTGTTATTGTTGTTCAGCCGCTCAGTCATGTCCGACTCTTTGCAATTCCACGGACTGCAGCATTCCAGGCTTCCCCGTCCTTCATCATCTCCCAGAATTTGCTGAAACTCATGTCCATTAAGTCAGTGATGCCATCCAACCATCTCATCCTCTGTCATCCACTTCTCCTCTTTCCCAGCATTAGGGTCTTTTCCAGTGACTTGGCTGTTCACATCAGGTGGGGAGCTTCAGCCTCAGCATCAGTCTTTCTAATGAATATTCAGGGTTGATATCCTTTAGAATTGACTGGTTTGATCTCCTTGCTGTCCAAGGGACTCTCAAAAGTCTTCTTCAATACCACAGTTCAAAAGCATCAATTTTTTGGCTCTCAGCCTTCTTTATGGTCCAAATTTCACATCCATACATGACTACTAGAAAAACCACATAGCTCTGACTATACAAACCTTTGTCAGCAAAGTAGTATCTCTGTCTTTTAATACATTGTCTAGGTTTGCCATAGCTTTATATAATTTCCAAATTCCTAATGAGGAACAAAGCCTGAATTCACTGAAGCCTCATAGTTTCTTTCAGGCACGAAAGGAACTCTGGGTCCCAAAGGCAGTCAAATGGTATGTTTTAGTTGGGTTCTTTTCTCTGTGAATTAGGAGAGACTATGGTGCTTATAGCTGAGCTTCCCAAGTGGCTCAGTGGTAAAGAATCCACCTGCCAAAGCAGGAGATGCGGGTTTGATCCCTGGGTTGGGAAAATACCTTGGAGGCAGAAATGGCAACCCACTCCAGTATTCTTACCTGGGAAGCCCCATGGACAGAGGAGCCTGGCAGGTTACAGTCCAGGGAGTTGCAAAGAGTCAGACACGACTGAGCATGCACCTCCCGCCATGGTGCTTAAAGTCTATGAACTAAGGCGTCCGAGATCTGTACATACATCATCATCACAGAGCTGACCTTTGCAGTGATGGCTTGATTACTGCATTGTGGATACACCTGTCCTGGCCATAAGCATCAAAGTATCATTTATTAGTTCGATATTCAATTGAAAATTTTCATTATCACTTTTATAAAGAGTGCCTTAAGTATTCATCTTTATCAACCTCCTTCAGGTATGTGTACATTTTTCTTTGCTTCACAGTGCCTCACACAATACTTTGTGCAGAAATAAGTGTTTGATCAATACTTGTGAAATGAACAATTAGTTTCCATTGCACACTTGAAGCAACCACACTGTCACTGCTGTGTAGTTGCTTAGTTGTGTCCAATTCATATGACCCCATACGCTGTAACCCTCCAGGCTCCCTGTCTGTTGGACTTCCCAGGCAAGAATACTGAGGTGGATTGCCCTTTCCTCCTCCAGGGGATCTTCTAGACCCAGGGATTGAACCAGCATATCCTGCTTGGTAGGTGTGTCCTTTACCACTGAGCCACATTGGAAGTCCTGAAACAACCATACCTTTAGTAACCCAAGCTCTTCTAATTTCTCCTTCACCTGCACTTTAGTGACAGGAACAATAAACTCGGAATTACAACAACTGAGTTTAGATGAGAGTGAAGCTACAACTCTTTCCTACGGAAGAATTTCAATTAATAAATGTAGAAGGAATAAGAAAAACAGAAAATGGCCCGAATACCACAATAATTGTGCAGGCAAGCAAGATCAACCAACAGATGCTAAAATTAGTTGGTGAAAGTTTAAATAGAAACATGGTATTTATATCTTCTCATTCGCAGTGGAGAAACCTAGCAGATGTCATAGTTACCAACTGATCAAGGTTAATGCTTCCAATAGTACCTATCAATGTAATCTGATATGCCTTGAGAAAAGTACATCACCTCTGCAGTATCTTTCCCAAGTATGGCTTCAGTATAATAACAAGAAAACAACAGACAAGCCAGAACTGAAGGCTATTCTACAAAATAACTCACCAGTACTCTTCAAAAGTGTTAAGATCATGAAAGACAAGGAAAAACTGTGAGGAACTGTTCCAGATGGCAGGAGATGAAGGAGACATGTCAATGACAGTCGTGTGGGAATCAGAATTGGATCCTGGGAAGGGCAAAAGGACATTCATGGAAGAATTGGTGAAATCTGAATAAAGTCTGTACTTCTGTGAAGAGTACTGCACCAAGGTTCATGACTTAATATTGATTATTGTTCTATGGTTATATAAGGTGTTAATTAGGGGGAATTGGGTGAAACATATACAGGAATTCTCTATAGTATTTTTGCAACTTTTTGCAGCTGAAATCAACCCAAAATAAAAGTTTAAAAAAATAACTGAACTTGAGTGCTAACACTGCTACCATCCTTGGCATGTCCTTGGGTAAGTCACCTAGCCTCTGGAATCCTCACCTTTCATCATCTCTAAAGTTAGAAGAACAGCCCTCATATTTTGTTAATGTGAGTTTAAAAAAGAGATAAGGGAACTAAGAGCACATTTACAATTACAAACTTCTTCTTTTAAAAGGTATTTTTATTATCATTTACCACCACCACCCATCCCTTAGACTTTTCTGCCCCATTCAGCTAGGGTTGCCAGAACAATACAGGATGTCCAGTTAAATTTGAATTTCAGATAAATAACAGATTTCAGTTTAAGTATGTACCATGTGATAACTGAGATACACTTAAAAACCACATGTTTGTTTATCTGGAAACTTGTTTATCAAGTTTAACTTGGTATCCTGTATTTTCATTTACTAACTCTAGCAATGCTACCTCCACCCAACTTCCATATTCTGTCCCTTTCTTTAAAACAGCTCTTCCTTCCCTCAGTTTCTCTACAATGCCAGTGCTCTTGGCTCTGAGCAAGGATTCCATCTGTATACCATGGCAGTCCACGCTCCAGGAGAAACCTATGAAGGTTAGTCAATAATGGGATTCTGACTCTGGCAAAGCAAGCTCATGGGGAATGTACACTCAGAGGAACCTCCTCTCTCTGACTTGCAATTGTAAACATTTTTAACTCGTTAGGGTATTTTTATGACCCACCCCTCACACCAACCCAGTGATAGTCTGATGCACATTTTTAAGCCACAAGCAAAAATTGGAACCACCAATAGCCCAGATGAAAGACTGCCTCTTGGGACTTGTGGTGTGGTTTGGGGGAGGGAATGAGAAAAAGGCAGCGCTTGAACATAACACTTGCACATGCATCAGCTCACCATACGAGAGCATGACTGCTCTCTCTTCTCGGAGAAACTCAGGCTCAGGGAACATGGAGAACTCATTTGCTCTCAAACTCATAAGGAAACGACTGTCTTTTTGTTTTAGGCCTTTCACTGTATTCACTTCTCATTCCTCTTCCATAGCATCTGATTATCAAGATTCTGCTCAAGGGCCACCTCTTTTTATGAGTATTCACCCTGATTCTCCAAAGCAGGTTTTTTGTTTGCTTGTTTGTTTTGACTCTCCACATTACGCTGAAAGGAATTAAGACCTTTACCTGAAGTATAGGCACATACGTCCACATTTGATCTTTTTTGACTTTGAGAGTTAAGACTGTGTCATGTTCATGTCAAGATTCCCTACAGTGCCTCCATGCAAAGGTAAGGCTTTCTAAATTGGGGGTTGAGAGGTCAAGTCCTGTTCACATTAACCAGCAACTTGGCCCATTGGTAACAGAACTACTTCTACTGGTACAGTTTTAACATCAGTAAATAGCGCCTGTTTATTCATATATATAATAATTGCCTACACAGTTTCTAAGATCCTTCCAGTTTGACACATTGTGCTCCAGGAC
Organism: Muntiacus reevesi; assembly: GCF_963930625.1. Lineage (NCBI taxonomy): Eukaryota > Metazoa > Chordata > Mammalia > Artiodactyla > Cervidae > Muntiacus > Muntiacus reevesi. The sequence goes on from NC_089256.1 coordinate 56,339,634, forward strand.
CTGGATGTCTGATGGAGCAGGCATCTAAGCCATGGTCTTGTGCTATAAAACACCTTCCTGGCTACTGATAACAGCTTCCCATATCACAATCTTTCCTGTTGGCTGAGACTCCCACATTCCTTCTCCCAAACTTAGAGGCATATCAGAAACATTAAAAGCAAGGATCATCTGTAGAGGATGTCCCAGGCTCCAAGGACACTACTGAGTGAACAGTAACAGGTTTTCCATGAATCAGCAGCCTGAAATCTCAGGGTATCTTTTACCCCAGATCAGCTTTAGGAAAGATGTTTGCTGCCTCAAAGGGAAGATTTAGTTTAATTCTAACCAACTCACAAAGTACTCACAAACTTTAAGTTTATTTGTTGCTTTACAGGATCTTACTGCCAGATTTAAGTAAAGTAATACATTTTGTCTTTTAGGGTTTTATTATTGTTGTTCAGTTGCTAAGTTACGTCCAACTCTTCACAACCTGTAGACTTCAGCATTCCATGCTTCCCTGTCCTTCACCATCTCCCAGAATTTGCTCAAACTCATGTCCATTGTGTCAGTGATACCATCCAACCATCTCATTCTCTGTCACCCTCTTCTCCCCCTGCCCTCAGTCTTTCCCAGCATCAGGGTCTTTTCCCATGAGTAGCCTCTTTGCATCAAGTGGTCAAAGTATTGGAGCTTCAGCTTCAGCATCAGTCCTTCCAATGAATATTCAGAGTTGATTTCCTTTAGGATTGACTGGTTTGATCTCCAAGGGATTCTCAAGAATCTTCTCTAGCACCACAATTCGAAGGCATTAATCATTTGGTGCTCAGCCTTCTTTATGGTCCAACTCTCACATCTGTATGTGACTACTAGAAAAACCATAGCTTAGACTATACAGACTTTAATTGGCAAACTGATGTCTTTGCTTTTTAATTTGCTGTCTGGGTTTGCCATAGCTTTCCTTCCAAGGAGCAAGTATCTTTTAGTTTCATGGCTTCAGTCACCATCGACCGTAATTTTGGAGCCAAATAGAAACCATGTGAAAAAGAGCTGCTGTTCTTTCCTCACAGTGTTAGGGAGACATCAAATAAGACACAACTAGCAACTACTTATAAAGTGAATATCACCAGCTAGGTACCAAGCCCTTTGCATGTATCATTGAATCCAAATACCCTTGTAACTTTGGTATTACAGTTTCCATTTGAATGATGAGGAAGTTCATGCTCAGTAAGTCTAAGCAAATTGTACAAAGTCATACATCTAGGAAATGATTGGACTGGGATTCAGACACATTGCTTTTAACTACAAATACTTTTAACTACATGCTCCCCACTTTTTACATGAAAATGCTTTAAAATCACACATATGAAAAAAATGTCACTTAATACTAACAACACACTAGGGGATATAAAGGCAGATATTTTTTATCTCTACTTCATAAATAAATATAGATCAGACCTATTTTTGTCCAGCTAGTAAACTGCAAAATTAGGAGCCAAACTCATTGCCTGGTTCCACAATCAGATTCCATCAACGAAGGAAAGAGGCATACAGCTCCCTAGGCTATACAGTCAGACCTTGTTGTTTATCCTTTCTATATATAATAGCTTGCATCTGTGTATAACTGAATCACTTCGCAGAAACTAACATAACATTGTGGATCAACTATAATGAAGAATTTTAATGTAAAAAATGAATAAAAGGTCTTGCAAGAAAGAAAGGCATAACCTTCAAGTGCCGTCTGAAAGTAAAATGGCACATATTTTTTAATACTAGAAGGAGGTCATGCCACCTTACAAGTCTATAGCTCTCCCTTCCATGTGTCTTCTGAGTCAAATTGACTTATTTCATCTAGAACAAGGAATTTTCCCAATGTCAGCACCTCCCAGTCCAGAATGGGTTTTTCTGTCTCATGTATCATCCCCCAAACCTAAATTGCCAGCAAAGTCCTGCTCCCAGAATTTTTATTATCTATAATGATGCTCTAAACTAAGGGAAAGAGCCGAGCTCTGTTCCAGGCATCAGCAGTGCTCATCACGTTGGCAGGGAGAAATCCACCTTTGTCAGGAAAGTTAATCTGATATGAGACAATAAAGATGAACACCACGAGGGGTATGTTCCCGCAGAAGCACTTTGCTGATCATGAAAGACACTTTAAAAATAAAAGAAAATAGAACGGCAACAAAAAACAAACCAGAGGCTCCATTTTCTGGGCAGACAACAAAATCTCTCCCTGAAGAAAATGTAAACGTCTGCCTTGAAGAATCCTACAAAAGAAAAGGGTGGTCTTCTCAGAGATCTGAGGTCCTGGAATTCCAAGAATCCTAATGTGGGGCTGGAAGGTGCTGCTTCCTTTGTCCCTTGCAATTAAGAAGACACACAAATAGGGAGGTCGAAGGAAGATTAAGTGGGAGAGAAGCTGCTTAGGGGACGCTGTAGCTGTTCATTTTGTTGCCAACCCCCCCACCTCTGTGGGCCTCAAAAAGCAGGAGAAGGGAGAAGGTGGGAATTAACCAACTATAAACAAGCAATGCTGGAGATCATATGGTCTGGCAGACCCAGGCCTCAACCAATAATAAGCACTTTCATTTATGTAACACTTTACAGTTCACAGTACACTTCCAGTTAGATTATTTCTTTTGATCCTCAAAAAGAATAAGGGAAGTCAGCTGGGATTAGAATCCTCATTTCCTATGAGAGAAAACTGAAACCCAAAGAAGGAAAGAAACTTGGCCAAGGTTACACAACTAGTTTGCAGCAGAATAAGAATTTGAACCACTTTCTCTGACTCTAGAATACAGCTTCCCCCCTCCCCACCCCGCATGCAGCATTATTATCATAAAGTAAAAGCTGAAAACAGGAATACCCATTGTTTGAGTACAAGCACACTTCTGTATATGGTTGCACAGAAATCAGTTAAATGAATAACGGTAATGGTAATCTACTTTGCCATCTAAGGTTAGAAAACAGAAAGCATAAGCAAGCATTTAGTACAGGCAGGTACCTAAAAGATCACCTACTAAAATGAATCAGAGTGGATCACTTAGGATCTCATTGCTAGAGTTATTGTTGCTTTGGTAGAAAGTTTATTTAACTTCCAAGCTAACAAACTAAATGTCATGACTTCCTTAACACGGGTCTTCTATACAAAGATTGGTCTAGTCACGGCCACTGTTCACCCGTTCAATAAATATTTATCTTGCTCTGAGCCAGTTGCTGACCTTCCCAAATTGAACATAAAAATATTTCAGTAGGTAGGTTCCATGGAAGAAGAACTAAGGATCATTATTTTCAGCTCTGACTACAAAATAACAAATATTTAAGATAAATATTTTCCTCTCTGTGAAGTGGGAAGGACCTTGCCTCTTGCTACCAGGAGTTAATAAAGACAACTTATTATATTGTTTGCCTGTATTTTGTGTAAAGTCTTTTGCTCTATGAATCTCTTAAGAAATGTGTATTTATGAAGCAAGTAAAAGAGGAGATCTTCAGCTGAGGGGAGGGAGTGGCTGGGGGTACATATGAGTAATCCAAGCCTGCCTGGTCATTGTCTCCAGCCTTCTCCTGCCAGAGTCCACTTAGGGAACTTTCGCTTTATTCCCTCTACAAAAGGAAAAGCTCTCATCCTACTCTGAGCTTGCAGTGCACACTGCACCTACCTCTCTTCTAAGCGACTGAGTTATATCGTCAAAAGGAATTTTCCTGCCAGATTCCCTCCCCTACCACACTAGACTGAGCACTACTTGAGGACAGGCCTCATGTTTTATTTTGCATCCCTACTCCAGAGCCTTCCCCCTACTGTCTCTGACACTCTGAAATTGACTAATTAATGTGTTCTGAATAACTGTATGAAGTTAGCAAGTGAGCAAATGAACAATAAGTATCTTTAAGAAGGAGGCAATATTCTTGAAAATTCTGATCAGAACAAATACAATGAAATAAATATAATATTCTGTGGCATCTAACACATCTTGAAACCTAAACCATCATAGGTTAACATCTCTATTTTGTAAATGGAGGGGACACCAGACTCAATGGTCCTGCCAAGACCAGCAGGTCAGGGTCTGGATGAGAGGGAACCAGAAGAATATTTCCCAGGCACACTTTCAGTCCTTAAGGAGCATGGCTGCTGTCAAGTTAATCAGTCAAATCCTCCTGATTACCAGAGGTCAAGAGCACAGGCAGCAAACCATTTCTCTGCTGGCTTAGGCCAAGGAAAGTCTTGATAGAGTGCCAGAAAATTCAATGAGTGTTTTACCTTACAAATGCTGAGGAGACAACATGTTCCTTTTAGCATTAATTGCTTAATTCAAAAGAAGCCATTTAGAATCTGAGTCTGGTCTTTTTCCTTGATGAGCAATTTCAGGCTGCCTATCCAAGCTTTTGTTTGTTGGGAGGAGAGAGGAAGAGAAAGCATTTTGTGAAGGCATTTTAATTTTCATATTTAATGAAACAGATTGGGTACCAGGTTCCTTTGATTTTATTTTTCTGTTCCCTGAATACCTTCTTGTGTATTACATATTCTGCTGGAGCTTCCTGCAAGAGCTTTTCGACATTTCACGAGTTAAGGCTGTCAAATGTTACCCACGGAATCAAATATATTTCTTGTGCCAATATTCAGTTGTTATTATTATTGTAACAGACCTATCATAAATCTCAAAGCTGAAGAGAAAGGGAACATGTACTGATGTTTCCCCATATTCTCTTGAGCACATAAAATTATATAACTCTCTGAAGTCCTCTTTTTATTGCTGCATCAAAAAGGCTTTGCATTCTTCAGAGAATAAATTTTTTGAAAGGGTTATTTCTTCTTATTAAAAGAGAATCAATCAATCAATCAGATATTTCATTTGCTTTAGTTAATTAACAAAAGCATAGAGAAAAATGCCACTAGATTGAAGTCAGAAGTCAAGCTCATTTGAGCTATTATTTATTATAGTGCTTTCTCTCTCTTTCTCCTTGATAAAATGAGGGCAAAGGCTTTGTCTGTTTCATTCATAATTAGAACAAAACAAGAACAGCCTCTGGACCACATTTGGGGTTCAATCAATATTTGTGGAATAAATGAATAAGATAACTCAGTGATTTGACTTGATTTTTCCCAACTTCCTCATTTGTGAGAATACCAAAAGGATTAATAATGTCGGTGTTTTCCAGCTCATGTAGTTATTGTAAGGATCAAAAGAGCTAAATGATGGCTTTGTGAAACTTTTGAGTTATGCACATTATTTAAAGAAGCAGCGTTATTAGTAATAATATTGGGTCTGCACCTAATCAGCTTCTGTGACCTTAGCCAAAATATTCCAGTACTCCATGCTTTCATTTCCTCATCTATAAACAGGCAGGATTGGAATCAATGATCCCTAAATTTCTTTTCGGCTCAATCAAGTTCTTTAAACCAGTCAACAAATACTTATCTTGTACCCACTCTATGCAAAATACTTTTCTAGGAAAAAAAGAAAAAACACCAAGGAGTAATAGAGATTTCAAAGAAAAATAAAAACACTAACTTTTCTAAAATACTTCTTCTTGGTTAGTTGTTTGAAATATAAAAGCAGCTATTGAGGGAAGAGCATGGGAAGAAGTGAAAAGTAGATTTCACAAGAAAGAAGTCATATGGGAAAATCAAAAATTGAGTTAGCTGCTGGTATGTATCTTGTGGAGATCATTCTGACCTTCCAAATGGCTTGAGCAACAAAATTGGATTTGACATTTGGTGTTGGCTTTTACCATCTACCTAATGAGAAATATCTTTAACAAGAGTAAGAGTATGCTGCATAAAATGTTCAGAAAAATGTAGATTGGGGGGGAGGGGAAGCCAAGGAAAAAGCAGCATCAAATATGATACTGTGATTTAAACAAGCTGCTTCCTTGGACTATGTGGATAACTCAAGGCCGTTCCAGGCATCGAAAGGATAAGCAGCTTCACAGTTCTCAGGGAAATTCATTGAATCAAAGAGTCAGAAATCTCCTCCAAAATTCAGCTGAGCTCTAAAGGAAACAACCCATCAACAAATGGAGGTGTTACGTAGATAAGATTCTATAGTAAATTAAACATTTACGACCACAAGTATGTAAACAAAATACCCTCAATGATATTTATAAGATTATTCATGACATAAAGCTAAATATTCCTCTACTAACATGTCCAAAATTAATTTCACACTTTTAATCCTCAAACCTACTCATCTCAATTCACCATTTTATCTATACAAACTGGAAAACACAAAAGCTTTTCTTGATTTCTGCTCCCTTAGTTTGTATGCCCAATGACTTATCAAGCTTTATTTTTATAAATGATCCTCACAAAATCCAAAGAAGGGCGCAAAAAGACCTCTAAGTGGAGAAGTGTTTTTGTCAGAATACTCCAGGCTATGCCTCAATAACAAATAACCCCTGGAATATCAGTAGCTTAACACAGCAAACGTTTACTTCGTGCTCATGTTACAATTTGATGTAGGCCGACTCTACTCAGAGGTTCTCCTAAGCCATGATTCAAGGATTCAGTTGCTTTAGCTTTTTAACATGTTGTAGAAAGGGAGACAATATATGACGTATTTTCACAGGCCAGGCTCAGAAGTGATTTACATCTCTCCTGCTCAACATTCGGTTGACTAAAACTCAGTCACAATCTTCATTTAATCCTTAATCCTAATCAGTCACTCAGTCCTAATCTAACTTTAGGGAGGCTGAGAGATGTAACCTTAAGCTGTGTGGTAAATTCAGTCACAGAGACTGATAGCAAAATTATATTATATTATTATATTATCATATAAAAGAGATTTTTCAGGCACTAAGATTCACAAACACTCAGAGTTCTCTACCTGCTGACAAAATCCACTCCTAATTAAACTCTCCCAAAAATCCTTGTGGTTTCATCACATAAGAAAATAAAAATACTGTCTTTACTGTCACCTCATTCTGAGATAAAATATTTTTGTGCACACAATTCTGTGCAAGTCAATAATTTACCTTTAGCATCCCCAGAAGTGTTACCCTTTCTGCAGTATGGAATAAAATATGAACAGTTCAGTTCAGTTCAGTTGCTCAGTCGTGTCCAACTCTTTGCAACCCCATGGACTGTAGCACGTCAAGCTTCCCTGTCCAAACCAACTCCCGGGACTTGCTCAAACTCAGCCCATTGAGTCAGTGATGCCATCCAACCATCTTATCCTCTGTGGTCCCCTTTTCCTCCTACCCTCAATCTTTCCCAGCATCAGGGTCTTTTCCAATGAATCAGTTCTTCACATCAGGTGGCCAAAGTATTGGAGCTTCAGCATCAGCATCAGTCCTTCCAATGAATATTCAGAACTGATTTGTTTTAGGATGGACTGGTTGGATCTCCTTGCAGTCCAAGGGACTCTCAAGAGTCTTTCTAACACCACAGTTCAAAAGCATCAATTCTTTGGCACTCAGCTTTCTTTATGGTCCAACTCTTACATCCATGACTACTGGGAAAACCATAGCTTTGACTAGATGGACCTTTGTGGACAAAGTAATGTCTCTGCTTTTTAATATGCTGCCTAGGTTGGTCATAGCTTTTCTTCCAAGGAGCAAGCATCCTTTAATTTCATGGCTGCAGTCACCATCTGCAGAGAGCTTGGAGCCCAAGAAAATTAAGTCTGTCACTGTTTCCATTGTTTCCCCATCTATTTGCCATGTAGTGATGGGACCGGATGCCATGATCTTCATTTTATGAATGTTGAATTTTAAGCCAGCTTTTTCACTCTCCTGTTTCACTTTTATTAAGAAGCTCTTTAGTTCCTCTTCACTTTCTGCCATAAGGGTGGTGTCATCTGCTTATCTGAGATTATTGATATTTCTCCTGGCAATCTTGTTTCCGGTTTGAGCTTTATCCAGTCCAGCATTCTCATGATGTACTCTGCTTATAAGTGAAATAAGTAGGGTGACAATATATAGCCTTGACATACTCCTTTCTCGATTTGGAACCAGTCTGTTGTTCCATGTCTGGTTCTAAGTGTTGCTTCTGAATACAGATTTCTCAGAAGACAGGTAAGCTGGTCTGGTATTCCCATCTCTTGAAGAATTTTCCACAGTTTGTTGTGATCCACACAGTCAAAGGCTTTGGCATAGTCAATAAAGTAGAAGTAGATGTTTTTCTGGAACTCTCTTGCTTTTTCAGTGATCCATTGGACATTGGCAATTTCATCTCTGGTTCTTCTGCTTTCTCTAAATCCAGCTTGAACATCTGGAAATTCTTGGTTCACATACTGCTTGAAGCCTGTTGAAGTACTGTTGAAGACTGACAGTCACCATTACTGTCATTACCCCTACCATAGTTTGGCCTCAGGCCGTAAAACCAAAAATGTGAACATATGTGACCTTATGTCATAGCGTCTTTCTTTTATGACTCTAACCAAATGGTGAACTCTTGAGGACAAGAACTAGTTTGTGTTTCAGTGCATTTCTCAATACTTCATTCACTGTCTTATGTGTAGTAGGATTCCTGAATATGTGCTATAGACAGTATACCCTATAAACTCATGCTGAATTGGGCATAGATACCACATTCAGCAGAATTTTTTATCTGAACCTATAATAGAATTTTATATCTTCAAATCTGTCCTGTGTCTCCATGTTGATTCAAATCTTATCTTAAAGTCTCTATTTCCAATCTGTCTCCCATTTCATATAGTTGTTTAGGAATATCAATGACAAAGAGTTTATAGACCATAAAGTAAAACACATGACTATTGGCAAATTCTTATTCCCTGTGTTTTATTATTCACCTCTGAAAGTAGAGCATAGCAAACCTGTCATAGCAAATCACCAAGTGGTATATAACCCAAATTGGATATTTTTTATTGTCACACTTATAATAGGGGAAAATATTTTAACCATTTTACAAGCTTTATTACAGGCCATCTAAGGCAGACTAGCTGTTCTCCTTGAGGGAAGATACCAGAAGACTCTTGGGGGTAATTCAGCTTCCACCTTCATGAGAGCTACCATCAATCAACCAAGCTACTCCTTTGTGTATCCTCTGGAACCAAGGTGGGCAGTTTAATTTTTGCCTATAAAATACTGAAATGGGTAAGAAGAGGAATTCATGTTATACTGTAGACCAAGCATCCTCTTGTTATTCTAAACTATTCCCTTTAGCATCAGTCAATACATATAGAGACAGTGAAATCAAATGTCAAAGTAAAGATTACTTTCAAAAAATTCAACTTGAAAATATTCCAGATTTGAACAATAAGAATTTCAATCTATTATCATATTCTCATGGAGAAATCAAGGTCCCAAAGTTAATATCCTTTATTATTTTAAGTTTTGTGTGAAGAGACAAAATCTTCACTACTGCTTTCTCATTTCAGCCAGAGGGTCAGTTGGCTCAGAACCCTGGACAGAGCCTGAGTTCCTGTATCATCCTCAGCCTGAACTCTCTACTTCCTTAAATGCCTACCAAATTAAATTAATCTCATCAAGGCTTTCTCATGGCCCACAAGTTTAAATACCAGAAAGTTAATAGATAAAAATGTTATCACAGTGCCTGCTCCACACTCTCAAAATTTAAAAACCACAAGCAAATTCCTAGTCCCAAGAACAAAGCTTTCAGTCAAAATGATGCCCTGAATCTCAAGGTACAGAACATTGAGATATGTAGCTGTTGCCAAGGCATAAACAGTTAACCAGGATCTCTGAGTAGAGGAAAGATAAAAAAATAGCATCCACAACTTTCAGCCTTACCAATCTCTTTGTCCAGAGTCTACTCTGAACAAAACTTGGAACTTATACTTGGTCAGAATAAGAGTCATAAAATTAAGAATAAGAGAATTTCTCTGGTGGTCCAGCAGCTAAGACTCTGCACTCCCAATGCAGAGGCCTGGGTTCTATCCCTGGTTAGGGAACCAGATCCCATATGCTGCAACTAAGAGTTTGCATGCCACAACTAAAGATCTTGCATACTGTAACTAAGACCTGGCACAGTCAAATAAGTCAATTTTTTTTTTAAAGAATAAGATATTTACCTTAATTGCCTATGGGGACGATTCACTTGTGCATACTCTCAACTTTTCTTTAGAGATTGCCTTTCTTGCTTTTTCATCAAAGTTTAGAAATTTTCAATGGTAGCAGCCCCAAGCATCAGTCATTGAGTTTGTTTGTTTTCTTCGATCACTAAACCTCTAAAAATATCCAATTTTACCTTGAACTTATGCTCCTGATTTGTCGGCGCTGGGTGGAGAGCTGACAGAGCCTCCACTCTATTTTAAGCAGGCATTCTCAGCATAGTGGCTATGGACAATGCCTCTGGCAATAACTGCATGTCCCATATTTTGCAGCAAGCACATTTGCTATGGACATTTTGGCCACAGACATTTCACTGCATAATTAATTGGTCTTAAGGCGGTTTTGCTGTGAAAGATAAAATAATTGGTTGACAGTTTTTGGTTTGACAGTTTGGTTTTAGCTGGTTGAAATGTGTTAGCATTTCTTTCAGTTAGTAACTTTACTGATGGCTTTACTGAGCTGATAGATGATGATGATTTAGACCAAGAGTTGATTTCTTATTTTGAAACACACTACATCGGAAGAGAGAGGCCCAGGCCCTCGAATGCTCAGAGTTGAACCCATATTTCCCATAGAGCTCCATAATGTCTGTCAACAAACATGTGACAAGATGTCAAGAACAAACAACAGAATACAAAGTTCAATTACAAACATGCATCCTAGTATTTGGAACTGATATTGCTCTTAATGAAAGAAGAAATTTTGGCAAAAAAGAAAACATGCAATACCAAAACAGGAAATAAATCAATAAGCCAAAAAAAAATACTCAAACACTGTGAACAAAAGACTTGAAAGACAAATGCCCACAAGATAAAATTATTTATTTGTACGATATTGCTGTGAAACTATACACATTGAATGTATTCATATATTATGTATTTTGCAATGGAATCTTATATATTTTGTTATTTATATTTCTTGTTTCATTACATTCTTTTTAATTCCCTCTTTTACTTTTCATGATTTTCTCTTTTACAGCAAATTAGTTATACAGCAAAAATGCTTGCAGCAAAGATGCTTCTGGAGAAAGTACAAGAATCCAAACATTGATATTTGAGGTGTGTTACAGCAGCTATCATCACTTACCCTTACCAACATAGGGACTCCATCATAGAGAAAGGTATGAAGTCATGAGTTCTGAGTTTTTGAACTACACTTATTTTCAACCAAATCTTGTCTGTCCATATCTCCCAGCATTACATGGTCACATTTTGAACATGCTGTCCCTTCAGATTAGTAGTTATATCAAGCCTGGACACCATCTCTGTTGACTTAGTATTTTTTCCTTTAATATGACTCTGTGTCTGGCACAGCTGAAATGCCCTTTGAGGTCTCACAGTTTCTCACTTGTCTCCCAGATACTCAACTCTGGCCCAAAGAGAGCTCGAGATGCCAGTGCCAGGTCCAATAACTCCTCATCTGTTAGCATGGCCTCCACTCTGCCTGCGGTGTCCAGAACCAGGACAGCTCTGGCAGCCAGGCCACAGGTTCTTTCTACCACTTCCAGACTTGAATGCAGTGCAAACCCATGGGGTATGGAACCTGGCTTCCCCAAGGATGAAGTACAAGAGGGTGTCTCTGTAATGAGAAGTTTGAGTGACAGGTGGCTGTAAGGAACTGATTAATTCCTCTCCCCTCCTCCTTCCAGAGGTGACCCATGTGATTGAACAACCACTGGTGATTATTTATGAAAATGTGGACAGCTCAGTCACTCCCACCTTGTATTTGCTTACCCTCTTTTCCTCTTTTCCCTCATTCTCCCTGCCTGAGATTGTACCTCCCAGTGAAGTATTTGTGTTAAACTTTGCCTCAAGTAAAGGAAGCAAGACTGTTTGAATGGGAAAAAGAGAGAGTTCTTTAAGGGAAAGTTTGAGATCTTGGAGGACAGTCAAACTGATATGAAAGGAGAAGGGGATCCGGCCAACTCTAACTTCTCTTTGAGAAGCATATTTTCAATATTTTTTAATTAAATTATGTCTAAAATATGCAAAACATAAAATTTAACACCTTAAGTGTACAGTTTTTAAGTATATAGCTCAGTAGTATTAAGTACATTCACGTTGTTGTACAACCAATCTCAGAACTCTTTCCATTTTGTAACACTGAAACACTGCACTCACTCTCCATTCCTCCCTTCCCCCAGCCTCTGGCAACCACTATTCTGCTTTGTCTCTATGGATCTGACTACTCTAGGTAGCTCTAGGAATCACAAAGTATTTGTCTTTTTGTGACAGGCTTACTTCACTTAGCAAATGTTCTCAAAGTTCATGAGTATTGTAGCATGTTTCAAAATCTTTGCTTCTCTTTAAGGGTGAATAATATTCTATTCTATGAATATACCAAATATTGTTTATTCATTTACCTCTCAAAAGACACTTGGGATGCTTCCACTCTTTGGCCATTATGATTAATGTTTCTATGAACATGGGTGTACAAATATCTCTTTAAATCTTGCTTTCACTTCTTTGGGGTATATACCTAGAAGTAGAATTGTGGGATCATATGTTAATTCTATATTTAATTTTCTGAGGAACTTTCATACCATTTTACACTCTTACCAACAAAGTGCACAAGGGTTGCAGCTTCTCCACATCTTGGCCTAAACTTGATAGCTCTGTATTTCTGTATTTATTTATTTCATAGTAGCCATCCTAACAGGCGTGAGGTGGAATCTCAGTGCAGTTTCGGTTTGCATTTCCCTGCAAGGGATTTTTAAAAGAGATTTTTCAGTTGTTAGTAGATTCAAACAGGTAATGAGCCCAAAGAAAGTCACAGAGGAAGAGAGGGGTGATGGTGAGAGTTAGAACTTTATTATCTTCTTTATCCCAGAACCAAATTCAATTCCAAAAATGATAAAGAGTAACATAATTAAGGGAGGTTGATCTAATGCTAAGGCTAACACCTAATACAATTTAGACACCATGTCTCACCTACTGTAACTTTGTGGAACTTAGTTTGAACTTCTGTAATTTTAAAGCCCAGACCAATAATCCTGGAAAAATACACAGTGCAGGGAACCATTGGTCAACTATTAATACTTTAAAGGTTTGTATAATGAAGCACAACTGCACTGAACAAATCTATGCCTTCTTCAGTCCAAGGTAAACTGTACCAGTGGAAATTCAGCTGTATGGATAAAACATAAGCCAGTGCCAATCACTTGAGGCAGCTACACATAAGAATTTGGCTTATCAAAGTATCAAAGCCTACACCTATTGCCCTAGCTATTGTGTAAGGCTCAATTTCTCTGGAGGCAATTTAAATAGGCTCATCTTTTCAGTAAAAAGTCCTGAAACAATTGGATGTCCACTTGCAAAGAAACAAAACAAAGGGAGCCTAGATCACAACTTGCACCTTATACAATATTTAACTCAAAATGAATAATAGACTTAAATGTAAATACTATAAAATGTCTAGAAGAAAAAAAGGGGGAGGGGAAACCTTTATATTTTTGGAATAAGCAAAAAGTTATTAGATAAAGCATAAACCATAAAAAAATTGATATATCGTACTTTATCATCCGTGGGAGAAAGTATTTCCAAATGATATGCCTGATTATGGGTTTGTAGCCAGAATATATTAAAAACTCAAAATTCAACTACTAAACTAAAACAATAAATTTAAAAAGGGGTAAAATATTTGAACAGATAGTTTACCGAAGATGCAAAAATGGCAAGTAAGTCATGCAGATTGAAATCACAATGTAATACCATTACATACTCATTAGACGAACAAGTTAAAAACAAAACTGACAATGCAAAGTGGAGCAGGCCGGATTCCTCACATATCATTGATGAGAATGTGAATTGTTAGAGCCGCTTTGAGAATTGATCTGGCAGTATCTTATAAAGCTAGACATAAATCATACAGTACAGTAAACCTATACCAAGGTATTTACCCAAGTAAAATGAAAACCTGTGTCCACACAAAAACCTGTGTGAATATTTATAGCAGTTTTATTTGCAGTCCCCAAAAGCTGGAAACAACCATAGTACATATATATGATCAAATACATACAATCAGTAATTAAAAGGCACAAACTATGGATACATGCAATGACACAGATGAATCCCACATGAGTTATTCTAAGTGAAAGAAGCTAGACTCAAAAGACTTCAATAGTTTTGATTCCGTTTAAATGACATTCTTGAAAAGCCAAAACTATAGGGAGAAAAATAGACCAATAGTTGCCAGGGGAGAGGGATGGACTACAAAAATAATGGAATTTAGGGGAGTGAGAGAACTACTCTCTATCATGATTGTGGTGGTGATTAGAGACTAAATGTTTGCCAAAACTTGCAGAAGTGTATACTAAAAGAATGAATTTTACTATTGTAAATTTTACCTTAACTTTTTTTTAAGTGAGCAAAACAGTTCTTGATTATAGAGCAAGTATGCCTCTCAGTCCAACCACGTGGCTGTGAGTGCCTGCGTGCTCAGTCCATTTAGTCGTGTCTGACTCTTTACGACCCTGTGGACTGTAGCCTGCCCATGGGATTCTCCAGATAAGAATACTGGAGTGGGTTGCCATGCCCTCCTCCAGGGGATCTTCCTCACCCAGGGATCAAACCTGTCTCCTGCACTGCAAACAGATTCTTTCACCACTGAGCCCACCAGGGAAGACTTCACTTAGGTGTACTATAATAGAAAGATTCATTTTCTGTAATTCAATTTAATATTTTTGTCCCGAGTTTCTATTCTGCTAGGTTGGTAGACAAACTTATCGTCTTCCTGAGACTTATCTCCCTATCTGTGTCTCTCCCAAGCTCATGCCATAGTTTGAACTCCGTATGCAAAAGCGAGGTGAGAGGACAATATGAGTTACAGTCAGAAGTCCGCAGGAGCTGCTATATCTATTGTCACATGGTGCATGGCCCACTATCACTGTTTAACTCTCCATTGTTTCCCCGTCACTCTTGGGGAAAGGGGATTTTTCTTACAAGACTAACTGGGTTCCAATTTTCACACTGAGTTCTATACAGGAGGTTTCCTTCTTAGGATCTGGTTACTGCTCCATCAGCATTGCTGAGAAGCAGCAGGGAGGGGTCCTTCTGCCCTCTGGATGATGGAGCTCTCTGAGTCATGCTTTCTCTCTCTCCCTCTCCCTTTTCCCTCTCTCTCTCTCTTTCCTCTGTTCTCTCCCAGCCCACACAGCCTCACAGGCTTACAAAGTGCCCAGAGGAATACTCTGCTCTCTCCTCTGCCTGCTTCTGGCCAAAATACTTTGTATATATCCTTAAATACCAACCTTTTACCTACTCCACAAAACTCTCAAAGTTCCCCTGAGGGCTTAGGCTTTTCCATGACAAATGTCAGAAAGACAAGCAGGCTATTTCTGAGTTCAGCCCTTTTCCTGACTCCCCTGGGGCCATCAAGTACTGACTTAATGACAGGGGTGCAGCAGGAGGGAGGGGAGAAACATTGGTAGGGGAAAAAAGCAGATTGATAGCTTAAAATATTACTCCACCTCACCTGGATAAAAAAATTTAAAGGCAGTACCTTTATTGTAGTTTCCTTTACAGGAAGATGAAAATACCTGCGTTACCAATGTCATTCTACAAGGTACCATAAAAGTTGGGATTTGATTTGACATGGTTAAAATTACATTATAAAATTATATTATTCTACAGAATTTAGAAACAGAATCATTTTTGAATGTAAGGAATAAATGTGGGAACCAAGTGAAAAGAATGTGCATAAAATCTTACTGCGAAAAACTGTGGTTCTATCAGCATTCTGGACAGTTGTTCTGAAGTGAAAAAAAAAAAGAAAAAAAGAGAAACAGATTCTAAAAGCTAAAATTTATGAAAACTGTGCTGCCAAACGTTAAGTAAAAAATAATCAGTGAAAAAGACTAATTAATTCACATATTACATGTTCTCCTTTTTTAATCTTCCCCAATGGTAATCATGTACTTTGGAGAGGGACATCTGGGAACCTAAGCTAACAGTCTTTTTCTAGCAAGTAACTAGCCAGGAATCTCCATATTCTGAAAGGTGCTGTCAGCTTACCCCTGCCTCCAGCCCCAGATGAAGTCAGCCTGCCTTGGTAGCAGACAGTCCAAACAATCCACACTGGTTCTGTGGGTAGAGCATCATCTCCAGATGCCCAGGATTCAGGAAAGTTACTGCTCCGGTATAATGACGCCACTTACTGTATAAGCCAGTGACTTGGCCGTGGGTTAGAGGGACCACATTTAGTTGGGTAGGCAGCCATCCTGGTTTTCCCCCTGGGTGTATATGGTAGAAGTGAGGTGGTGACTTCCCCATCACACAAAGTATTCAAGCAGGCAATAGATGAGTTTGGAGGACACACTGCAGAGGAGAGTCAAAGGCAGTTGATCTAAATGACCCATAAAATCTCCCGCCACCATAAGACCTTAGGATTCTATGAAATTCTCTGCTTACAAAGAAGTGAGAAAAAAATACTATGTGATGAGAAACTCTTCCTACTTGAAGCCTGGCTGATACCATACAGAAATGAAAATAAATGATACGATATTCAGGAGTTATATAACCTGAGATATAAATAATAGTGTACCAAATAGGGAATATTTTTTAACTTTTTATTTTATGTTGGAGCATAGTTGATTAACAATGTCATGATACTTTGAGGCACACAGCAAAGTGATTCAGTTATACATATACATGTATCTATTTTTTTCCCAAGGGAGTATTTTTAATATACATCAACTCAGTAAAACACTTGTAGCGATATATATGATTCTTCATTTGAAGTAAGTGTATGTTCTATGACTGTTCTGGGATTTTATCATTTTCTGAATGCAGGAGAAAAAACAACAGACCTTTTTAATTTGTGTGTTTGTGTGGGGGTGTGTGTGTGTGTGGGTGCAAGCATGTGCGCGCACTCAATCATATCTGACTCTCTGTGACCCCATGGACCACAGCCCTCCAGGTTCCACTGTCCTTGGCTAAAAAGTCGTATGACTCATCGGGGAAAAAAGGCTAATGTATGGAATTTCTATAGAGGAATGATGTTGCATTGCTTTCAAATCTTCGTGTTGTTGCAAAGGTAATGACAAAGTAAATCAATAGAAAAAAGGCGTAATTTGAAATAGATATATTATGAAGCAGAAGGTATGTTTAAGAGTATTTTTTAATATTTTGAGCCACTGGGTCGAAAAGAACTAATATTTTCATTTTGACCAATTGCTCTCATAAGAAAATACTTTAAATGTATTCAGATGGAGACACTGTTCCCTGCCTTTAATCAATATATATTACATACAGTCTGTGTGAAGTTCTGTGAACCCCCAAAAATGGGATCAAGCCAGTTAAATTTCCCCTTTACATTCTTCTCTACAAAAGGTCGTGTGAAGAAATCAAGTCTTAAAAGTCACGGGGTGCTGCTGTGCTGCGTGTGTTTAGTCGTGTCCGACTCTTGCGACCCCATACACTATAGCCTGCCAGGCTCTCCTGTAAAAGTCATGGGGTGGTGGCGGGCAAATGGAAAAATCTCTGCATCTTTTTGCTCAATTTTGCTGTGGACCTAAAACTGCTCTATTTAAAAAAAAAAGTATACTCAAAAAAAAAATTCAGGAGATTATATTTTACCTAGATCTTTCTAGGAAGCAAATACTATTTTTTTTAAGTTAAAAAAATTAAATTGTGGGCATTTAAATAATTTCCAAAAAAAACACTATTTTACTGTTTTTAAATATTACTAATAGAAGAACACTAGGGGGAAGAAATTTAAGAACAACAAAAGAAAATTTTATTTAAAAACAACCAAGAACTAGACTGAGACAACAACTCCATTTGCTACCAGCTAAGTGAGTTTGTGTTATCAGCTCCTTTTTCTAGACTTTAGCTTCATTAGATGGAAATTGGGACAGTGATGACCACCTTTCCCTACCTATAATGACAGGAACACAAAAACCTTTTGAGAACAGACTTTTGGACTCTGTGGGAGAAGGCAAGTGTTTCGAGAGAACAGCATTGAAACATGTATATTATCTATGGTGAAACAGATCACCAGCCCAGGTTGGATGCATGAGACAAGTGCTCAGGCCTGGTGCACTGGGAAGACCCAGAGGGATCGGGTAGAGAGGGAGGTGGGAGGGGGGATCGGGATGGAGAATACATGTAAATCCATGGCTGATTCATGTCAATGTATGACAAAAACCACTACAATATTGTAAAGTAATTAGCCTCCAACTAATAAAAATAAATGAAAAAAAAAAACCTTTTGAAAACAATAAGGCCATATACAAATGTTAAGGAAGGAAGAAAGGAAACAGCATGGCTTTAGGAGTTATTCATTCATTCATTCATCCAAAAAATATGTGAATTCCCAACATAAGCCAGGTTCTCTGCCAGGAGCTGGGAGTTTCATTATAAATGAAGCAGACAAAATTGCAAACTTTTCAGAGTTTACAGTGTAATGGAGGAGATAGTTCCTAAATAATCATACAAATAAATGTATTTAAAACTATGATGCTTGCCACAAGAAAGAGCTAAAGGCAGGTTGGAAAATATATCATGATAGGTGACATGATTTAGATGGAGACTGGGGGTCAGGGGTAAAGAAATCAAAGAAAAATTTCCCAGAAACTTGAAGCCTGAGGAACTGACAGGTAAATTTTTGAGAAGAGATTGCAGGGAGTATTCCAGGCAAAAGAAAAAGCGTGCAAGTGCCTTGAAGTAAAAAACTCGACATATTCAAGGCACTAGCAGAAGGCCAGGGTCACCACCATTGGTGGTTTTTGTATTCTTGCTATCATGATAATAATCTCATACTATTTTTGAGAATGGGTTTCCCTGATAGTTCAGTTGGTAAAGAATCTGCCTGTAATGCAGGAGACCCCAGTTCGACTCCTGGGTTGGGAAGATCTCCTGGAGAAGGGATAGGCTATCCACTCCAGTGTTCTTGGGCTTCCCTCGTGGCTCAGCTGGTGAAGAATCCACCTGCAATGTGGGAGATCTGGGTTCAATCCCTGGGTTGGGAAGATCCCCTGGAGAAGGGAAAGGCTACCCACTCCAGTATTCTGGCCTGGAGAATTCCATGGACAGTCCATGGGGTCATAAAGAGTCAGACATGACTGAGCGACTTTCACTTTCACTTTAATTTTCATTTTTGAGAATAGGCCAGAATAATTATGAATATTGACACACTAATTTCTACTCAGGCTAAACTTCAACAAATGTTTCCAATTTTGAATATCTCTATGTCTAAGGCAAACTCTGAAAGACATTTGAGATATCCTCTATTCCGTAGGCTTCATAGAGAAAGTCAACCTGTTAGAATTAAGAATTTTAAAAAGAAACTTGATAGACCAGAATCTATCATGAGAAAAGCTAAGTGACCCAAAACTATAACACATAAACAACAGCTGAAGTTCCCAAGGCTGGTGG
This sequence comes from Muntiacus reevesi, assembly GCF_963930625.1. Taxonomy (NCBI): domain Eukaryota; kingdom Metazoa; phylum Chordata; class Mammalia; order Artiodactyla; family Cervidae; genus Muntiacus; species Muntiacus reevesi. Next base: position 56,359,016 of record NC_089256.1, read on the forward strand.
TGATGAAAAAGAGAAAACAAAGGAGACACAATCTTGATCCCGTGTACCTAGTCAAGCTTTCATGTGGATAAGAAGAAATGTCAACTATTTTGAATAGACACCAGATGATTTCACAGTTAAGGTTTGCAGGAGGGCAGAATGTTCCTCCGGCTTCTCAGGTGGCACAAGTGGTAAAGAACCTGCCTGCCAATGTAGGAGATGTAAGAGACATGGGTTTGACCCCTGGATTGGGAAGATCCCCTGGAGGAGGGCATGGAAACCCACTCCAGTATTCTTGCCTGGAGAATCCCATGCACAGAGGAGTCTGGCGGGCTACAGTTCATAAGGTCACAAAGAGTCAGACACAGCTGAAGTGATGTGGCACTCACAAAATATTCCTCAGTGTACAAGAAAGAACTGAATAAGAATGGGAAATGCCTAATTGTGCAGAGAGAAGATACTGGTATTCCTCTGGAATTCATAAATAAATCATAAATATAAGTACATATTATATTGCCCCTTGGGGACACTTAGAAAAGATTCAGATATCTTTAAAGACCAATGTAGTAAACAGCCTCTAAAGGGTCCTCCAGCATTGAGAGATGCCATTGAAAAATGTCACCTTAACAGAAAGATATAAAAAGCTATTCTCAGTAAAAGAGAAGTCTCATCTCTCAAAACTCAATCATTTAAGAGACTGGCACTGTGACCAAGAGTGAGGTGGCCTTAATACCATGGCCATCAGAGAGCTGTAGAGAGCTTTGTAAACCATAAATGGTTTCAAAAAATTGTTTATCAGTGGAGAGAAAGTTTTAATTCATCAGAAACCTTCTTTAGCATTACCCAATATGGGTTTGGAAGAAACAGTTTTATGATGAAAATTAGGGTAGGAGGTAAGAACCTCAGGTGGTTGGCTTGAGCAGAAATGTTCTGTAACAGGTCTGGGAAAGAGTTATTTTATAATTTCTAGAGGTGGGTGGGGATGGGATGGAATTAAAGTCAGAGCAGGTGATAAAGGTGGAAGAGCTATGCAAATGAAGGTGGTGGGGCAGAAGAAGACATTTAATATGAGATAAAAAGCAAGGGTGACCCAAGAGAGAAGGTATGTTCAAGAAAGTGCAAGAATTAATTGTTTGGTTGTATGTTGAGTGAGCTAGTCTGGTGAAAAGGTAAGCTTTGCTCATGAAAAATAAACACTGATCCAGTTTTTAACCTTAAGTTCCTGTTAGTCTTCTGATCATATGAATATAGTCCTTTATTGGTACAAATGAGATATCAGTTCTGGGATGTCCTAGAGTTTTTCTTAAAGAATCTGGCAATTCAGGATGAGCCAAGGGCAAGCCCTGACTTTATGTTGACTTAAGTGTGATTAGGAGATAAGATGGGACATAGAGATTTTATTGGGTCATCTTGTTGATGAAATTTTTAAAGGTAACATGCTATGTCTCTCCTTAAGTTTCCCTCCCAAACCCACCCCAGGTAGGGGACTGGAACATTAGGTAGTATTTACTGAGTGTCTATTATCTGCCAAGTAGTGCATAAGAGTTTTGTTTTGTTTTTCCTCAATGCAAGCCTATAAGATAAATGCTATTCTCATTTTACAGCAGAAGAGGTTAACTCCTTTATTCATTTCATTTAGTCATTCATTCATTGAGTTATTTTACCACTGAGTGGTAAAATACAGTTACTGAGTTAAGAACCTCTTACGTGCTACTCTGGGTGGGGACATCTACCAGGCCCTCTACAGGGGGAAACTGCCAGGAGCTACTATAAAAGTCACCTATGTCCAGGACCTCTTTTTCTGAATAGTACTTCTATTTTGGGAGATCTTTCTCCAGTCTATCTATATGTATCACTAAAACTTCCATTTTCTCATCTACCCCCTATTCCCTGACCACAAGAAATAGTCAACTAAATTTTGGGATTTGGAACAAAGAGCAAATCAAAATAAGGCCTGGCTGATAGCTGAAAGCTATGAGATGAAATATTGAGGAGTTGAAATGGGTCATGAGTTTTGCCAGCTGGAGGAAGTCCGTAGTGAAAGGGAAAACTAAAGCTGACAAAGTGACAAACAGCAGAGACATGAGGCGGAGACTGGGTCCTGAAGGCAGTCGTATATCTGCTCCATTGTATGCCTGTCTCCAGGTGTTCACCTTTTCCTGAGAGTCCATGAGTATATCCCAAGATACTTACTGGGCTAAACATGGAAGATATAAAGATGAAAAACTCACAGTCCCTGCCTTACAGCACTTTCAAGAGGTGCTTCATAAGGACACGTGTGTGGGTATAAGTTATTATGACATTATCAGTGGGGTGGGGAGGTGATCCTCTACATTGTGTATCTGAATCATCCAACTACTCATCTTTTGCAAAATCTTAATTCACTTCCTCCCTCCACGCATGGGCATTTATGACTAAGAACCTGGCTATGCACAGTAATTGATGCAAGGTCAAGGGATCTGCAAATATTTTCTATAAGGGACCAGATAATAAATATTTTGACTTTGTGGACTATATAGACTCTGTCACAGCTATTCAGTTCCGCTCTCATAGTGCAAAAGCAGCCAATATTTATGTGAATGATCATGACTGTGTTCCAAAAACAAATCATCTCCACTGGATTTGGACCATGGGCCATAGTTTAACACCCCAGCTCTAGGTGTTTGGAGAAAAGTGAAGTTCAGAGCCATGATGTGCAGTGTTAATTGATTGGTAGAACTATGTGTCAGGTGCTGCAGAAACTCAGATGAAGTGACATACTACGCCATGAGCATCAGGAAGGTGAGAGCTGAGCTGAGTTTTTAAAAGAAACACAAGGTGGAGTTAGCCAGAGCAAGAAGGGATGCGTAGGAAGAAAAGCATTTACAAATGCAATGAGCTTTGAGAGACCCCGGCACTTGAGAGACTGACAATTGTTCCCTACCACTGAGGCAAAAGTAAAAAGTTAGGAGAATGGCAAAAATAACAAAATGGAGAAAAGCAAGGAGGATATTCTAAAAGGATTGAACATACTAAGGGATTTAAAGTTTATCCTGAAAGTTTTAGGGAGCCATAGAAGAATTCTAGGAAGAAATCATCTGCCTGAAATCGTCAGTCAGACATCATCTGATTTTTTTTTTCTTTAATAATCTTTCAGGACTATAGAAAGTAGAGGCAGAAATTTTATGTAGAAAAACATTGCAATTGTTCAGATGTGAAGTGACAAGGGTCTGAATTTAGGCAATGAAGTCAATTGAAGCTTTAGAATCTATAGGATCCAACTTGAAGATAGGTTATATGCAAGATCAAGAGAAAAGATTACTCATAAGACAACTGGGTGGAGAAGAGGGGATAATCATCACTATTGAAACATTTAGGGTATGGTGAGTTCAGTTTGGGACATGCTGTGAATGAGATGCCTATGGCAGATTCAAAGAAGGAGAGTTACCCAGCGTCTAAGAAAGGAGATTAGCTTTTACATACATCTGCTTACTACATATCACCCTATGAGGTAGGTGCTGTTTTTATTTCCATTTTACAAATGAAAAAACTGAGTTAAAGGAGAGACCAGGGGAAATGGGTTTTATAATCATTCCAACTAGATTATAGAATTAGGACTTCATATAAGAAAAGGGCTTCCCTGGTGACTCAGTGGTAAAGAATCCACCTGCCAATGCAGGAAACTTGGCTTCAATCCCTGGGTCAGGAAGATCCCTTGGAGAAGGGAATGGCTACCTACTCCAGTATTCTTGCCTGAAAAATCCCATGAACAGAGGAGACTGGTGGACTACAGTCCACGGGGTTGCAAAAGAGTTGGACACAACTTAGAGACTAAACAATAATAACAACAAAATATAGGAGCAAGTGACAAGTTCATTTGGAAAGAGTGTGTAGGATGAGAAGAGAAGACTGAGGCTGAAATCCCAAGAGCAAAAAATTACAGGAGATAAGGACAGCAGTGACCGTGGTTATACCCAAAAGCCAGAATGTCTGAGTTCAAATCCCAGTTCAGTTGCTTATTAGTAGCTGCATGATTTGAACAAGCCATTTAGACCCATCCAGCCCAGTTTCCTTATCTGCAAAGTGAGAATAATATAGGCCCCTTCTCCTAGGTTGTATGCATCAAAGGAAAGAATGTACTTAAAAATCTGACCAGATAGGACGGCGATAGTGAATACTCAAGAAATAATTGCTGGGCTTCCCTGATGTCTCAGTAGTAAAGAATCTGCCTACCAATGCAGGAGACACAAGACTCGCAGATTTGATCCCTGATCCAGGAAGAGTCCACATGGCCACAGAGAAGCTAAGCCTGGGTACCACCACTATTGAGCCTGTGCTCTGGAAGGAACAGCAACTATTGAACCCACATGCCACAGCTACTGAAACTCACATGCCCTAGAGCCCATGCTCCACAATGAGAGAAGAAACCATGATGAGGAGCCCTTGCACTGCCTCAAGGAGTAGCCCCCACTGGCCACAACTGGAGAAAAGGCCTGTGCAGCAACGAAGACCCATCACAGCCAAAAATAAATGAGTATAACTATTTTTTAAAAGAAATAATTGCTATTATTGTTATGATTAACTTGAAAATAAAAACAAATGAGTGGTAAAATAGAAAATGTAGGAATAGGTACCATCCCAGATACTAAGGAAAGAGAAACTTCAAGAGACAGAAAATATACAAAGCATCATATACTATAGAGAGGTCAAGAAAAACAGGTCTCAGATCTGTTTGATTTGCCTCTTCAAGGTCACGTGTGGAGGCAGCCGCAAGATGGGCTGGTTGAAGAAAGAGTGGGTAGTGAAGATATAGAGTCAGTCATAGCCAAGTAGCCAGGTATACTCTCAAATGGTTTGTAGGTGAAGGAAGCAAGGACTGTTGGCTAAAGGAGGTATCAGTGAAATGTAGTTTTTAATAAATATGGGTTGCTTAGGTAGGAGAGAGAGGTAATTTTCTATGCTAAAGAGGAAAAGCAAGTAGTGAAGATGTTGAAGACAAGGAATAGGAGAGAATTGTTAGAACAAAGGGCTTGAGGAGGAAGAGGTGCATAATGAAATCCAGACCTTAGGGGGAGCTGACCTGAAGTGTAAAGAGACATCTATTTGACAGAGGCAGGTATAGACAAGATAATGAATGATCTTAGATACAGTTCTCATCTGAAATATCAACATCATTGTGAAGATATGGTACATTGCTGAGTGATAGAGCCATAGGCTAGAGTGATTGAGTCTCTAAAAAAATTCTACAATGTCTGTTGTAGTAAATAAAAAGAGGAAAAATTCTGGGTACATAAAAGACTTTACAGGTGTCACTAATGACCAGACTGAGGTTGAAGCCATGAATTTACAGTGGCTTCAGTTTATGATTTTCCCCAGTTAGTTCCATGGTCCAAGTGCAGAAGCAGAGGAAACAGAGTTGATCAGAATGTAGAGTGGCCAAGAAAAGGGATTATGATATTAACAAGAATTGCCCCCTAGACTGGACAGAATGATGGCCAGGAAAACAGAGAACTGTTAGGAGAAGGAAGGTAGGCATCAACAACCAAACAAGTGTCAAAAACCTCAAGGAACAGATGCAGTGGGGGAGAGGTGGAAAGATAGAGGTTTGTGATCAAAGGATGAGATGCCAACATTTATGAAAGTCAAGGAATTGGATAGCCCTCTAGATAGTAACCGCTCATTACCAGGGTAGGGCCCAGGCAAAGAGGGAGAGCAGCCAGTTATGTGCCTAAGTCTCCAATGAACGTGCAGAAAGATGAAAATGGCCATAGCTGACAGTGAGGATGACGGTGGAACATGAATGATTTGAGTGGTGTAGCCAAAGGCTATGTTTTTTGAGAGAAAAAGGAAATGGGAAGAAGAATGATTTGGAAGCAGTAATGTGGGGCATTGGAAAAAGTTGCATTGCTCTAATGTCAGGGTAAGAGTTAAGGAAAATGTGTTGGAAATTCAGGTAAAAGAACTTCCAGGCAAGTGGTACCCCCTGGGGAGACAACTTTCAGTAAAGACAGAAGATAGAAAACTCAATAAAGAGACTAAAAATATGAGTTTGTCAACATGGACAGGCCAGCTTCAAGGGAGCAATGCAAATGGTTGGAAGGGATAATATGCAACAGGGAAAGGGAGAGGAATTAAAGGAGGACAGAGATGCAGGGATGTGCCCAGATGGGCAGTAATGACCCAAGGGCGCGTTGCCAAGGAGAGCCATGATGTGAACACTGGCAGAGTTTGCTGCCTTCAAATGTCCAAAAGAAACTTTGGAATAAACTTGTTTTGATGCTAGAAAACCATGGCATTTGCTCAGGGTTCCAAAAACCCTGTTGGTGAAAATATGATGCCTCCAAAATAATCTTTTTCCGTGTGTGCAGGGCAGGATTTTCTTTTACCAAAAACAGAGCTTGTGGTAGAAGCGGCAGTGATTTCACTACCAAATAAGAGGGCAGAGATCTCTCTTGGTGGCACCCGCTGGACTGATTCGGCCAGCGTCCCAGTTTGCCTGTGCTGTGCTTCGTCACTTAGTCGTGTCCAACTCTTTGCGACCTCATGGACTAAAGCCCACCGGACTCCTCTGTCCATGGGGATTCTCCAGGCAAGAATCCTGGAGTTGCCATGCCCTCAACCACGGCCCAGCTCATCTAGTCACCAAATAATAAAGCTTATAAAGCTTATATTCAAACCCTTATCTAATGGAATCAAAGTCTGTTTTTTTTTTTTTTGTATTAGCTTGCTTCTATCTGAAGTAGACTAACAATAACTATCTAGCTGTTTCTCACAGTTACTATAGAGAAAGAACAAATGAGTTAACACTTGCAAAAGTAATGAATTGTGCTAGCAGAGATACACTGTACCATTATTAGTCACTATCACCAAATGGGGCTTCCCATGTGGCGCTAGCGGTAAAGAACCTACCTGCCAATGCAGGAGACATAAGAGATGTGGGTTCAATCCCTGAGTCAGGAGGATCCCCTGAAGGAGGACATGGCAACCCACTGCAGTATTCCTGCCTGGAGAGTCCCAAGGACAAACGAGCTTGAGGGTCTATAGCCCAAAGGGTTGCAAAGAATAGGACATGACTGAAGCAACTTAGAACACAAGCATGCACTATTACCAAATAATTTCTGATGTAACAGCTTGAGATACATACTGTAAACAAAATATGAAGTGCAAAAGAGTAGGGTAAAGAGGTTGGGCCAAGACTCATGCGTAGTGACTCAGCAAGGGTTCTTGGAGGAGGTAAGATTGGAGCTGGCCAGTGAATGATATGTTTCATTTTCCCCAAAGATCCCTCTCTTCTATCTCCCCAGGCATACCCTGCTTAACTCCATTTCAACCAAGCTGAGGAATTTTGTCCTTCACTAGAGAATAGGAGGAAAACCAGAAAGGCCTCCTTCTGCTCACTGGAGCCAGACATGGGATGGGACAGCAGAGCCTACCTACCTCACAGGCCATCATCTCCCCTTGGCAAAAACACTCCATGCTGCTCCGGCCCAACTCCTGGGGCCTGAACTCTTTTCCAAGCCTGTGGTCAGCCTGCTTATCGGGCCTGACCTCCTCCAGCTGGATCTTGTTTTCAACTTGGCTTCTTTCTTCTCAGCTGTTTCCATTTTAGGTCTCTGTTACTGATTCTTGAAAGTAAAGTAGCCAAGCTCCCTCCCTCTGCCCAGGTCAAGGCAAAGTGATTGTGTTTGGACACCGTGGACCTAGGTGGAACCAAGGTGTCCAGCAATGGCCCTCTGGTAGAGCCTCACTGAAGTACTGCTGGGCCTCCTCTAGGGTTCTGGAGCTCAGAATAAGAGGATAGATAACCTAACTTGGTAAGAACAAAACAAAGAGAAATTCAACGTGAAGGAACTTCAAAGACCTTGTTTTTCCAAATAATGGTTAAAGGAAAGTCCAGGGCCAGAGGGTGTAGATCCCTGAATAGCCATTGTCCATCTTTCTTCCATTTTGAGCAGTTGAGCTATGGAAGGGCATTACTGTACAGCTTTTTTCCAGCTCAAGCTTCAGCATAGACAGAGCCAGAAGCTCATCCATCCTGTCACATAAACAACAAAGACACACAGAAACCTCTTCCTAAATTTTTGCACCACAGATGTGGGGATGTGTCTCCACCTCCAGGAGCAAGTGGCTTCCTGGAAGGCTTGAGGGGATGAAAGAAAGCAAGACTGATTCTGCCTTTAACCCAGTGTCACCCCACCGCCCTGCCCGCCCTCCCCCTTCCCACCCACAACCCCTCCTACTCCCTAAGGGGTACCATTTTGGAGCCAAAATCCACTTTGTCAGCGCAAGAGCAGCCCTGCCTTCTCTTGCTCCACACACCATGTGACCCTGGAGAACCTCCAGGGCATATTTCATCTGGCATCAGTAACTAGAGGTCACCGTGACCCAGGACTTCCTGCATTCTCAGGCCTGGCAGCTCCTGCCAAAGCCAGTCGTCGTGGGGGAAGCGGAGCGCCGCTTGGGGGGGAGCTGACCACGTGTGGTGTCGCCCGCCCCAGCTGCCAGCAGACAGCAGCACTGGTTTTCCACTGCCGGCCATTCATTGGACTTGGCCAGCTTCGTTCCTTCCCTGGGACCAAGTCAACAAGCTGAGACCAGAGAAGCTGCAGCGCTGGCATGCAGGGTAAAGCCATTTCTGTTTGCGTGCACACGGTGGGCAGCAGATGGGCTCCATGACCCCCAGAGATGCCACTTCCTCACCAGTCCTACCCGCTAGGCACTGCAATGGGTCAGGGTTCAGAATTCCCAGGGATTTTTTTTTCCCCCGACATAAAAAAAAACAAATCATTATAGAGACCAGTGATTTCATGTTCAAAGACAGTGAAGGTGAAACGTCTAAGGCCAGGCCGGGAAACAATTTTAAAATCAGTTTACAGAGTCCCCTTGCATGCAAGAAACATAAAGTTTTAGGGTTAGAAAAGATCATAGACCAACCAAGTCGGTTGTTCTTCATCCAGTTTGGTAAAGAGACTTTTGAGTAACTGATGAAAACAACTCCCTTCCTGCCCTAAAATAACCCATGGACACACAAAACTTTGCTCACAATTTGGGGAGTGCAGGGACTCCTGGAGTCCATCTGTGGAAGGTCTTGTCAGCCTCCAGCACCATTTCCTTCCCACTCAGCCCTCTCACTTTGCAGAGGGAAAATGTTAGGCCAAGGGAGGATGTTGACTCTTGCAAGGATCAAGGTTAGAAGTGGTTCTACTGAACCCAGACCTTCTATTGAGATCTTTCTAATAGGTTGCATCATGCCGTCTCACTCTCATGCCGCTCTTCCGTTTTTTTTTCTTTACTCCTTTTTTAAAGTTATTTATTTTTAACTGAAGGATAATTGCTTTACAATATTGTGTTGGTTTCTGCCATACATCAACAGGAATCAGGCCTAGATATGCATATGTCCCCTTCCTCTTGAATCTCCCTCCCACCTCCCACCTCATCTGACCCCTCTAGGTTTCTTGACATTCATTGCCTTTCTTTTTCTTTGTTTTTTTCTCTTTTCACCTTCTTTCTTTAGCTCTTCTCTCTTTCATTCTCAAGTTCTTTCTCTTTAAACCTGTGTCCTGTGTGCTTTCTCTGACCCCACTCTCTTTTCTTACTTTCTGCCCTGTTCTTCAGCACTCGATCACTTGATCAGTCTTAGCCCTGGAGGCCTCTGAATAGGTCGCCAGCTCCTGGTGAATCCAAAGATATAAAGTGTAAACCAAGGAAAGGATGGAGTTGAAGAAAGTAGTCAAATCAAGGGAAAAATAGCTCTCTCCAAATCTTCAGGCTAGAGTTAGGACAAGTGGGTCTTCTCACTCTTAGTACAGACAAGATTAATGCAAAGGGGGAGAAATATAAAAACTAATCCTGTAGATCAGTGGTTCTCAAAGTATCATCCTAGGACCCCTGGAGATCTCTGAGACTCCTAGAGGGGGTCTATGAGATCAGACTTGTTGTCACCATAATGCTAAGATAGTCTCCACCATTTTCACTGTGTTAACATTTTGAATTGTTGACAAACTCAAAATTTTCTGCAGAAACCACAGTTGTTAAAAACTTTTGAGTTCTTAGAACATATCAGGGCACTGAAACCAAATTGGATTCATGGTCACTGTACTCTTTATTGCCATGAAAAATAGTTTTTTTGAAAAAGTAGATTTTATTTAAAGAATTTCCTTAAAGAAACAGTTCAACCTATTTACTTTATTAGATTTATAACGTTGAGTATACATCTTTTTCTATGCCTTGACAAAATGAGAAATGGGTATAAAACACTTCTGCTGCTAATAAAGCATAACAGTTGTCTCAAAGAAATGTAGTTAGGCAACTGAGATGTAAGCTATACTGATGACCTTTTCCAGTTTGACCTGGAAGAATGACTGACAAACTGTATTGTTTAAACTTTATTGGCAGATATTTTCTTAAAAATGAACAAAACGAGGATGTCACTTCAAGGGCAAAATTGACATATTTTTTGCCAATCATACAATCAAGCTTTTGATCAAAAATTAGAATGTTGGGAAATATATATCTACCACCACAGCTTAATGACTTCACAATGCTTAAAACTTTTCTGATGACTTCAGTGGGTAAAAGTAACAAACGTAACTACTTAAATTTTGGAATAAAATTGTCAACATTTGAAATATCAGTATAAGTCAGTAAACCAATGTTTTTCCAAATGACCAATGCATGATGTTACAAAATCATGCATGGGAAAAATATCTATTTGAAATGCAAAATAGATTAGTAGATTTTAATATATCTGAGTACCAAATGTTCGTTAATATGGTTCCAGATTGCCCACAATGCAACTAAACTTTAAGAAACTATCATGTATCGAATTTTTGATGTAGTAGCAAAGAAAACTGGCTACACTTATCTGAAAACTCTGCTAAAATGTTCTACCCCTCCCCAACTGTGGAATTTCCTTCATCTACTTTAACTAAATAACATATTATTGCAGATTGAATGTAATAGAAAATTAAAAAATCTACTAGTCTCAGGCCAGCCTTTAAAGAGATTTATAGAAATGTAAAGCAATACCATGCTTCTATTGGAAAATATGTGATTGGTGAATTTTAAACAATTTCTCAATTTTAATTTCTAATAGGGTAATATGAATAGGTGTAACCCACATACGCAAAACCTCTCTAGAGTCCTCAATAATCTTAAAGAATACAAACGAGTCCCGAGGCCAAAATGTTTAAGTGTCACTGCTATAGACTTTCTAGGAGGGAGGAGAGATAACCAAGGCAGCATTCATTTGCTGAGCATCTAATACGGGCAAGGCTCAGTGCTAAGTACTATGGGGGATCCAGCTCTTACAGATCTCACAGTCTGGTGGGAAGATAAGACTTTAAGATCAATAACTACGCTAGGAGCACAAGAGTACCACTGGAGAAGAGAGATGAAGTGCCACCAGAGTTCCACTTGGGATAGAAGGAAGAGGATCTAGAAAAGTCTTCACAGAGGAGATAACCATCAAGAAGCCCAAATAGAAACTGAGCATTTAGAAAACAAAACCAAAAAAAGGCAGAGGGCTTGGGGAAGGGCTGTGCCTGCCAAGCAGAGGGAAGAACAGGGGGATAGGAGAGCTGAAGTTTATTGGGTGGAGAGTAAACATCCATTAGGACCAACTGAGATACATTGTACAAAATCTCATAGGAGAGTCACTTTGCAGTTGGTACTCTTTGAATGTTTGTCAGATGGATCTCCATATGAAAACAATGATTGACTAAGCCATGAATGGGCTTAGCTGTGTCTTATCCAGCCCACTTCCCACAGTTGGAGGGAGAAATTTTATGGATAAAGCTGCCAGGAGGCCAAGAGAAGCGAGATAATTCATATGAATGGCCGAGCTGGGCGCTGACCTAGAATTCCTCTGTCCCAACTTGGAAATGACACTGACTGGATAAAGAGACAGACACAAGCTTTGAGATTTATCATCTGAAGCACTTCCTCAGAGCACCCACACCCTGAACAGGAGCAATGAGAACTCAGAAATGAAAACACACTGCTCCTGTCCTCAGAGTCTCTTGAACAAGACGTTCAGGGGAGAGAGGCCCATCTGACTATGACTCAGAGAGAACAGGGCTACTCTGTACAGAGCACAGAGGGGACCTCTGTCTAAAGGATGATGACGCTCTCAAGAGGGGTGGAGAAGATGGGAACCATTCAAGAGACTTTTAAAGGATGAAGATTGATTAGATACTGTACAGATACAGGGCACTCATTCACCAATTCAAAGACTCCTGAAGAGCTCTGAGTCTGTCTTCTTTGTCCCTGGGTCCCTAACAGTCAGCACAGTGCCTATCACATCAGAGCCGTTCCGTAAACGTTTGATGAACTACTCTGAATGCAAGGGTAAGGAAGAGCTATGCTACCAATTCTCAATTTTTTCCACCTTTATTAAGGTATTTTTGACATATATGTAAGCTTAAAGTGTACAACACAATTTGATACACATACATATTGCAAAATGATTAACACAATAAAGTTAGTTAACACCTCCATCCCCTCAGATAATTATGATTTTCGTTATGTGCAGTGATAACTTTTAAGATCTACTTTCTTAGAAACTTTGAAGTATGCAATACAGTATTGTTAATTATAATTACCATGCCATACATTGGATGCCCCAAACTTGTTCCTCTTATTGCTGCAAGTTTGCTCTTTGACCACCATCTCCCCATTTACCCCACCCCTCAGCCCCTAACAACCACAATTCTACTCTCTATTCCTCTGAGTTTGAGTTTTTAGATTCCACATATAAAGGAGAACATAGAGTATTTGTCTTTCTCTGTCTGACATACTTCACTTAGCATAATGCCCTCAAGGTCCATCTATGTTGCTGCGAATGGAAGAACTTTATTCTTTTTTATGGCTGAATAATATTCAACTGCAAATATATATCATTAATATCTTGACAAACACTTAGCTTGTATCCATGTCTTGACCAAGGTAAATAATGCTGCAGTGAACATGGGTGTGCAAACACCTCTTTAAGAGAGTCATTTCATTTCCTTTGGGTATATATTCAGAACTGGAACTGCTGGATCATATGGTAATTCTTTAGCATTGCCCTTCTTTGGAACTGGGATGAAAATTGACTTTTTCCAGCCCTTTGGCCACTGCTGGGTTTCCCAAATTTGCTGACAGGACTGGAAAAGGTCAATTTTCATCCCAATTCCAAAGATAGGCAGTGCTAAAAAAATGTTCAAACTACCACACAATTGCACTCACTTCTCATTCTAATAAGGATATGCTCAAAATCCTTCAAGCTAGGCTTCAGCAGTACTTGAATTGAAAACTTTCAGATGTACAAGCTGGGTTTAGAAAAGGCAGAGGAACCAGAGGTCAAATTGTCAAAATTCATTGGGTCATAGAGAAAGCAAGGGAATTCCAGAAAAACATTTACTTATGTTTCACTGACTTTGCAAAAGCCTTTGACTATGTGGATCACAACAAATTGTGGAAAAGTCTGAGATGGGAATACCAGATCATCCTACCTATCTCCTCAGAAACCTGTAAGCAAGTCAAGTAGCAACAGGTAAATCCAGACATGGAAAAACTGACTGGTTCAAAATTGGGAAAGGAGTACGATGAGGCTGTATATCATCACCCTGTTTATTTGATTTATATGCAGAGTACATCAAGAAAAATGCCTGGCTGGATGAGTTACAAGCCGGAATCAAGATTGCTGGAAGAAACAGCAACAACCTCAAATATGCAAGTTGATACCACTCTCATGGCAGAAAGTGAAGAGGAACTAAACAGACTTTTGATGAGGGTGAAAGAGGAGGGTGAAACAGCTGGCTTAAAACTTAACATTCAAAAAGCTAAGATCATGGTATCCGGTCCCATCACTTCATGGGAAATAGAAGGGGGAAAAGTGGAAACAGTGACAGATTTTATCTTCTTGGACTCCAAAATCACTGCAGATGGTGACTGCAGCCATAAAATTAATAGATGCTTGCTCTTTGGAAGGAAAGCTATGGCAAAACCAGACAGCATATTAAAAAGCAGAGACATCACTTTACCAACAAAGATCCATATAGTCAAAGCCATAGTTTTTCCAGTAGTCATGTATGGATGTGAGAGGTGGACCATAAAGAAGGTTGAGGATAAAGAATTGATGCTTTCCAACTGTGGTTGTTGGAGAAGACTCTTGAGACTCCCTTGGACTACAAGATCAAACCAGTCAATCCAAAGGAAATCAATCCTGAATATTAATTGAAAGGACTGTTGCTAAGTTCCAATGTTTTGGCCACCTGATGCAAAGAGCTGACTCATTGGAAAAGACCCTGATAGTGGGAAAGATTAAAAGCAAAAGGAGAAGAGGGCGGCAGAGGATGAGTTGATTAGATGGCATCACTGACACCATGGACATGAGTTTGAGCAAAGTCCGGGAGATAGTAGAGGACAGGGAAGCCTGGCATGCTACACCCATGTGGTCACAAAGGGTTGGACACAATCTAGCAACTGAACAACAGCAATGATTAATTATGTTGAACATCTTTTCATATACCTCTTGGCCATTTCTAAGACCCAGTTTTGAGTATGCCACACATTATCTATACTCTGGTCTGACTCCACAATCTCCCCTTCCCCACCACTAGAAATCTTATCAGTTCTGGGGACCCAAATCTGCAACTGCAGGCAGCCTCTCCTTGACTGGCAATCAAAAGGTAGAAGGTGTTCAATTTCACTGCAGACAAAGCTTTGTAGGCAGCCAGGACGAATGAGAGCGTAACCTCTGCAGATTGAGTCTGTTTCACCTTTGAGCAGTCTCTCTCATCTCCCTCTCTCAGCATGCAGGGGCCTAAAGAACTGCACTGAGCCAGAATGCAGTTGAGACTAGACATGAGCCAGCATCTCTGCAAGAAATGCTACAATCAATATACATGACATGAGACTGATATGATGCCCCGGAACTGGGGAAGCAGCCTACAGAGCTGATGCTGATCATCTCCTAAAGTCATGCACTATGCTCCTTCAGGATGGATGGGCATGCTCCCCACCTTGACCAGAGCAAAGAGGAAGGTTTCAGTGATGGGTTACAGCAAGGGGTTAGCACTCCCTAAAGAACATATATTGTGGATTTCTCTCACCGTATCTATCAGCACTGTTATGTGCAGAGATTCTACTCTACCCATCATCTCCAGAAACACCCATATTTTAAAAACTTTCCCTTTCAGGGGTTTGGCTGCCAGTACAAGTGACACCGTAAGATAATTAATTCCACCTGGATGAACTCTGGTGCCATAATGCACAGAGCTGTGTTCTCAGAACAAATGACACAAACTTAAGATGCAAGCAAGAGTCAGTGAGGAGGAGAGATTTCAACAGGATAAGTGGCAAGCCAGTTCCAATGCCGTGGACTTGAAGCAGCCTCGTCAACTCAAAGCTTCCGAAGCAGCATTGAAAGGGGAATCTCAGAGCACTTTCACTAGATTTTTATCAACAAAGCTTTAAAAGGGGGATTCAGAGGTATAGTGGTGTGAATAGGAGAAGCAGGGGGCAGTTATGGAGGGTTTAAGAAGTTATAAGCAAGAACTAATTGTCCTGAAAAACATCTATTTATCCTGTGAGATTCAGGAAGGTTACCTGTCCTGGACCCTTACTTACTCAGGTGGAATGAGGCCCATCTCAGCTCATCTCACATGATACCATTTGCACCATCTTCTTATAACACACATAATGTGTCATAGTCCTCTATTTCTAAGACTGTCTCCCTGTAGGACTCTGATGGATCCTGAACTCAGGGACGTGTTGGAATTATCTTTGTGTCCCACGGCTGAAGCCTAGGACTGGGCCTGTGTAGTAGGAGCTTAATACATTTAGAGGCTGTATTTTAAGTGAAACCAAGTGATGAATTGAAAAATAAACAATCGATTAGAAGTAGAAGTAAACCTAAACAAAACCAATGTCCCAAGGGCTGCTCCGACCATGTCTTTCTATTGGTCTGCTTTCTTCAGCAAGAATAATACTGTTTCATCTTAATTAAAAACAATCAGAACAGTTCCCAGAGGCACAGTAAATTTCAATTGCTAAAGAAATAAACTTTCATAAATATAGAGAACTGAGGTTATGGTTCTTTTGTGAAACAAATACCTTTAAAAACAGGGGAGATGGTTTTAAGTGTGTGAGCTTCAAAATTCCCAGTACCCAACATATCAGAAATTAATGGCCTGAACCCAAAATACAGATGGTTTCACCCATCTTTCATTGTCCATCCACATCCTGAAAATTATAGGAAAATTCCTGCGATAAAAGATCACATTAAAGCTGCAAATTCCAATCAGTCAGGTTCCAAGATTTAAATGGGTTCCTCTTTGGTTTCTAGGTAAATATTGCCAATAAAATCCCTGTAAGCCCTCAAAATAAGAGACCATTTTATTCAGCTCACAGAAACAAGCCATACAACACACAATAAACTGTCTTTGCAATAAACTTATGAAAATTTGCCTTTTTATAAGCCAAAATTACTATTCCCCTGTTCTCCTGGGTTATGTCTGTAAGGTCACTCTAGCCAGAGCTCTCTCCGAATGTCAAGGGCTACTCAAATAATCTTATTTGCAGAGATTTGAAGGAATTTAAGCAAGGTTAAAAACTAACACTAAGCAAATGCAACTAAACTCCCCACTCTTGTGCAAATTCCGCCTTCATTCTGTTCCTCTTCCCCCTCCCCCTGTCTTTTCATTATTGGCACTTTGTCCCCAACTTCTCCTTTTTATTTCTTCTCCTTCTCTTCCTTTCTTTCTCTCTTTCTTATTCACTTTACTCTGCTCCCTTCCCATAACACAGGGTTTGGCTTTGGAGTATCATCCAATTACCCTGGAATATTTGATCTATTTCGTCCAAACGACTGGGTCTTCAGCATCCTTCCACTTACTCCCAGAAGTGAAGAAAGAAAAGAGTACATGATGAAAACAAGGACAAGTTGTGTTTCTCAATCTAAGTAGGTTGGCGGGACAAAACATACAGGAAGAAAGTTGATGTGGTTAGATCTTCAGTTTGACAAGTTCTATCCATTAAATAAATTAAAACATGTAACACTTCCTTTCATGCTCCAGACACTTAAAAATGTTCATTGTTTCTATCGTCTTAATCATTAGCTATGCTGGTCAGTCCTATCCCCAGCTTATGCTAAACAGTCGGTGGCAGTGGCTTGTTTATATAATAAAGCAGTGAATGTTCGCTCTGAAGCTGGGGAGGGGACTGGATAGAGAACCCTCAGTCCCGCTATGCTTGAGACTCCTCTGAGCAGAGGTGCACTCCCCTCCACCACACAGGAGCAGATAAGCAGTAGGCAATTGAAAAGTAACTTTAAAAAAGAAGAAAAAAGAAAACAAGAAAGGTAAGGAAAAGAAAAGAAAGGAAAGGAAAGGGAAAGATAGAATTTGAGGAAAACCAACATTAGAAAAGAGAAGCCACAAACTCAGCAAACACAAGTATTAACACTGAGGAGTTAATAGAGGATACAGACATTGAAGATTAATGATTCATATCTTTGGAAAGATTAAAGAGGCTCTCACCTCCATGAAAAAGTAGCAGCTAGAGGCTTGGTTCTCAAAATGTGGTTCACATCACCATGACCTGGGAGCTTGTTAGAAATGCAGAATCCCAGGCTTGTCCCCAGAATGCCTGAAATAGAATGTATATTTTGACAAGATGCACGGGTGATTTGTATGGCCACTGCCTTGGAGCACTGTGCTAGAGGGCTTGGCATGTGAAATTTTAATCATTGGAAAAAAATGATTAGCAGGCAGAAAGGAAGAAATAGAATCAGCTGAATTGAAAATTAGTGAGTCAAAGCCTCAGTGGAGATGGTTTCTTTCAGTACTGCATCTGAGCTCTCATTGCCAAAGCTAGACATTATAATAGGTTAAAGGAAAAGATAATTTTCTTAGAACCCTATACTTAGTATGTAGTTGGTAGTGAAATAAGAGAGCAAAATAAAGACCTATTTAGGATTGCAGAGATTCATAAAAGTTACCCTGGGGAGCAGGGGATGGGGAGTGGATGTTGATGGCGGGGAAGAATTGTGCGAAGCACAAAGAAAATGAATCAAAGACTAAACAGTATGTAAGATACAAGAAAGAGTGGTGAGTAAATGAAGTAGAAATCTAAATTAGGTTTAAATAACTCCTGATGTGTGATTTAAAAATATTTATAACTAAAATCCCAGATAATCTCAAAATGGAAGTTGGCAGAGGGAAAAGGGATGAAAGAAGAAAAAATTTCTTAGAGTCAGGTCACAACTTGGGGAGAATAAAAGTATTGAGTAATTAGAGAGTAATAGCAAAATATGTTTAAAAGTATATGTCACAAAAGACTTCAGGCTGTATGATTTCTTTTATATTTAACTCTAGAAAAGACAAACTTAATCCACAGTGGCAGAAAGCATAACACTGATTACCTGGGGCTGGAGAGGGTTGGATGGAGTGGGAGATTATTATATAGGAAATGGAGATTATTATATTATATGGAAAGTGGAGATTATTATATTTATATTATATGGAAAGTGGGAGATTATTATATGGAAAGTGAAGATCATTATATGGAAAGTGGAGATTATTGTATTATATTATATGGAAAGTGGGAGATTATTATATGGAAAGTGGAGATTATTATATTATATTACATGGACAGTGGGAGATGTATTATATGGAAAGTAGTACAAAGTATTTTAGGAGTGATAGAAATATTCTCTATCTCAATTGTGGTGAAGACTAAATGTGTATGTAAACTTATCAAAATTCACCAAAATACTGTACCCTTAAAATGGGTATATTATATTCTACATAAATGATACTTCAATAAATTTGTTTTAAAAAATTCATGGTGTCACATATACAACTGCAAAGAGTAAGTGTTTAAAAATTAGATGTACCATTTCCAAAGCACAAGAAGAATAAAGAGGATACAAAGCATTTTGATTAACTCAACAAATACAACTGATCAGAAAAAATGCATAATGACAAAAATAACTAACATTTCGTTGGTACTTACTCCTTCACAGGCAATGTTTTAGATACTTTATATATAATAATTTCCTAATCCTTGCAACAAGTGGCTCAGTGGTAAAGAATTTGCCTGCCAAGCAGAAGATATGGGTTCAATCCCTGGCTTAGGAAGATCCCCTGGAGAAAGGAAACAGCAACCCACTCCAGTATTCTTGCCTGGGAAATTCCATAGACAAAGGAGCCTGGCAGGCTACAGTCCATGGGGTCACAAAAGAGTCAGGCATGACTGCGTGACTGAACAGCAAAGGCAAGTCAATGTATTTACCTTGATTATAGTTATTCCATTTTATTGTTGAAGAAACTGAGGCACAGAGGCCTTAGGGAACTTCACTATTGTTAAATGTCTAGCATAAGAGAGCTAAGCTTCCAAGCCAGGTCATACAACATTTTCCTCTACTGCTTTTCATAGGAAAGAGAAACATAAAGCAAAATGAAGGGAACAATTGCAAAAAATGTCATTAATCAAGCAAAAGAATGCATAAAAGGTTCCAATCTCAGTATAAATACTTTTGTTGGTCCAATATTTAAACCTGCTTTCCGGATGGCTCTTAAAGAAGCTGAGGGAGTGAGTTCCTAGCCCTTATTGGGAGGAGACTACGTATTGGGACTCCCAAAGGTGGATGAACCACAGCCAGAGCATCAGCAACCATCCACTGTGAGTGAAGGATGCACCAGACTGGTCTGAGCCACAGCATCCAGTTCCTGGAGCTCCACAGCAAATACGAAGATACACACACACACAGTGTGCAGAACACCCATGCAGACCACGCCTGCCGCCAGCAGCCTTCGTTCCCTTTTGTTCCCAGGTACAGTGGGACAGGAATTGTCTGTCTTTGGACAACAAGCAGAGCTCACTCCAGAGTGGCTCCTGGATGGAGTTCCCTACCCTCAGGCATCATGTAG
Source organism: Muntiacus reevesi (assembly GCF_963930625.1). Classification (NCBI taxonomy): domain Eukaryota; kingdom Metazoa; phylum Chordata; class Mammalia; order Artiodactyla; family Cervidae; genus Muntiacus; species Muntiacus reevesi. Next base: position 56,378,890 of record NC_089256.1, read on the forward strand.
CCTCCATACTTCTCCACCTGTGGGGCCATAACTTACTTGTATCCTACTTCCTGACAGAGCTTGTCACTGAATTTTTGCTTTTTTTTTTTTTTTTTTTTGAGTCTGCACAGTACTACTCTATGATTTACATGACTGTGAACAAAATCACTGCATCTATGTGTTCTCATTTGTTAAACAGCATCATAACTCTGCCCTTACAGAATTGTCATGAGGAAAGTACTTGCAGCTGTGTTTGGTATGTCCATACTTTCTCTTCCTGCTATGTAACATTTTTATTAAGCAGCTAATATTCATAAGGTGATAGAAATGATGAAATTGTGGTTGCCTTCCTCCAAGGATGTAAAGTCTCTCCTGAAATATTTGGGTAAGGTCATCATATCTGTGGGCTTCCCTGGTAGCTCAGATGGTAAAGAATCAGCCTGCAATGTGGGAGACCAGGGTTCAATCCCTGGGTGGAGAAGATCCCCTGGAGAAGGGCATGGCAACCCACTCCAGTAACTCTTGCCTGGAGAATCCCCGAGGACAGAGCAGCGTGGCAGGCTACAGTCCATGGGGTCACAAAGAGTCAGACACAGCTGAGTGACTAAGTACATAGCACATCGTATCTGTAACAACTGTGTAGATTTACTAAGTACCCTGTCTTCTCAGCATCAGGTAAAGTTCTCACAATAAGACAGAGAAATAACAGCTCTATGAAACTCACCTCAGCTTAGACCAAGTCACAGCATTCCATCTGGATAGGGAGAGATGACAAACCTGAGAAAACTGAGGAGAGGTAGCCATTCTGAGAGCCACACAGGACGAGGCAGAAGCTTAGGAGAAGCTTTCCCCAGAGACTGATTATAAATGAAAGAAGTTGCATTTAGCCTAATTAAGCAAATGTTACTTTAATTAACTTGAGGAAAATATGAATTGTAAAGGTGGAGAAGATGCTTGGACTTTGTTCAGATTCTTGTCAGAGAAAGGGATGAGGAGATCTTGTTGAGAGAAACATGAGGAATGACAACCTGAGAGGAACTCTGAGGCAAGCTTAAATAATAAAACACCCATGTGCACTTTACAAAGATATCCTCTTATTTTTATGATAGAATATATCTTCAGGAAAACATTTTTTGATTTAGCAAATCCCCTTGACAAGCTCAAGTTTATGAGTCACATCTATTTGTACACTTTATAAAGTTACACTTTTATTAATGGGTTGATAGGGTCTGTTATCAGAATATTTAATTAAAAGTACACTTACAGTGAATACCAGTTACTGGGCACCTACTATGGCCCCGCCGTGTTGTGTGTTTAACAACCCTGTCAGAAGGTGTCACTATCCTCAGTATACAGATGAGGAAGCTGAGGGCCATAGAAGTAAACAAACCTGTTCGAAGTCACATAGGCAATGAATAACAAAAACAGGACTTGAAACTGGACCTGTGTTACAGGCAATGACATGTTTATGATTCCTTGTTTAGAATTTGTCAATAGTGACTTGACATAGGCCTTCCCTGTTGGATCAGACGGTAAAGAATCCGTCTGCAATGCAGAAGACCTGGGTTCCCTGGGTTGGGAAGATCCCCTGGAGAAGAGAATGACTACCACCCAGTATTCTTGCCTGTAGAATTCCATGGACAGAGGAGCCTGGCAGGCTACAGGCCACCATGGGGTCACAAAGAATAGGCCATGACTGAGTGACTAACACACACACGTACAAAGCTGGCATAGGCATTTGGGAAGTAGTTGTTTTAATTAATTGGCAGGAAAGCAATAAATTCAGGAGATGAATAATGTTAAATTTAGGAGATTATTTTCAGATAAACTCCAAAAGCCTCATTTCCCAGAGCATAAAACTTAGATATAGAGAAGAGTGACCCACCAAGGAACAAAGTAAGTCAGTGGCAAAGCTGATATGAAACGTTAAGTCTTGTGATCCCTGCTCCAGCTGTCAGATAAGTCCTTGGACAAGACCACGCACCGAGCCCATGAACTAGTGTTTCAGCAACAGTGACCATGAGCTGCCCACCCTGCATTTCCCTCTCCTTCTCTGGGTTCCGCTAGTTCTCCTCTGTTGCCTACAAACCCCCTAGAAGAAGTCTCATGACTGCTGCCCTAGCCCTAGTGAGAACCCAGTGTTCCAGCCAGAGTCATCAGAGTTTCCAGGCCTCTGTCTCCAGGGCTGTGCTGGTTTCCAGGCAGCGTCAGTGAGCAGTGTCTCCTCCCCAGCTCAGTGCCACCCTTGGTCACCTGGGCCCCAGTGGTTCAGCTTATGCCAAGAATCTCACAAAATATTTTTTAAAAAGATCTGCCAGCTTCTACCACCCTCTCCCACCCCAGTCCACAGTGAACCCCAGTGCTTTTATGGAAAAAATAAAAGAATGAAACATGCCACCTTCTCTCTTTTTCTTGTCTTTCTTTTTGCAGACTCTGTCCCCACCCAACTTCATCTCTCTCCTCCAAGTTATGTATGTGATGAGACATAAATACAGATAGATATTTGCCCCGTGTGTATGTGCATAAATGTGTATAAATGCAATAAGGATGTTGTAAGTGGCCAAATATTTTGCTATGCTTGGTATTAATTTGCTGGACTTTTTAAGGGTCAGTCACATAGTTAATGGCTACTACAGCTGCATTTATAAAAGTTCTAACCACTGGAATTTATCTCTCTGAGCTCAAGAAATTCAAAGTAAATTATAAAGCTTGAAACAGAATCTATCCGACCAAATTGCAGTGAGTGGTGGAGCACCTGAGAGTAGTTGTCTCTGTTTCTCAAGTCCCATAAGATGTCACAAATCTTGAACTAGACTTGGAATCAGTTGTGGGGGCTCCATTAACAGGGATGTGTACAGATAAAGCCCAGAAGACTTCCCGCAACCTTGAAGAGTTAGGCAGCAGAATTCGCCAACTACTCTCTGGCCTTCTGACAAGAGGTCTAACAGGTTTCTAGGTTTTTGTGTTCCTAGATGAAGCATATTTTTTTTTTTAAGTTCCATACATTTATCTTTTCTTGACTGATCCTCTCAAAAGCCATGTAAGGCCCAGGAAGGTTAATTAATGACCCATCCAAAACACAGGTAGCCAGGGATGGCAGAATCAGGCAAGGACCCACATCTTCTCATTTGAAACAGCATGGCTTTCCTGTGTCTATACTTAGATGCAGATTATCTTTTCACATATGAAACACACCCTTTCTTATTTTACCTTTTAGTATCCCTTTCTTGTCACTTACCACTAATAGACTCCTCCATGAAGAGACATATACAGTCTACTGAAACCTGCCAGACTCTTCTGTCCATGGAGTTCTCCAGGCAAGAATAATGGAGTGGGTAGCCATTCCCTTCTCCAGGGGATCTTCCTGACCGAGACATTGAACCCAGGTCTCCTAGTATAGTAAACAGATTATTTACCATCTGAGCCACCAGGGAAACCCAAGCTTATTATCAAATGGGCTCCAACTCTTTACAAATGAGCTTAATCCCCTCCTAAATCTCTTTTGATCTCAAAACAGAAATTAATTTAACCTAGATGACTCCCAGGCAAATTCCAACCGCTACAGACAGATAAAATAATGCTACAAAAAGAAAGTTTCATCAATATGGAATTACAACCAAGAAAACCTAAAATGCATAACACCATTAATGTTCTAGGACACTCTGTAAAATTCAATATACAGTTTTCACAAGGAGAGAAATAGTGGAAGAGAAGAGACATATATTGTGTGTGTATATATGTATATGGTAGTTTTTTTAGTGGAGAAAATATTAATACATTACTACATTTTGACAAAGCTTGAGAATAGAGAGGTAATCTTTGTTACTAAAGGATACAGAGATACAGAGTAAATCCAGTGAATGTCTTCTTAGTCTGTATTTTCATGAAATTTTCTGTAGCCTTTAAGATTTTACAACCACACTTTCTTTTTTTTTCTTCCTCTGTTATTTCATTCAATCATGAATTTTGGATTGCTCATTATGTGAGGATACCTTACCAATCGAACTATATTTCCTGTACCTGTACAAGGACTCTTCAACCTGCCTGGACTTGTCTTTTCACTTTCCTTATTAAATTCTACCTGTCTTCCTACCTCTTCAATTTCACTCTGTTACTTTACTCATTCTTTCTTCTTTTTTTTTTTTTTTTTTCTTGTTTCTTCCATGACATCAGCCAAGGCTAGTTGTTTGCTCTCACAATAATCCCTCTCCCATGCATTCTCCTTCCAGCCCCTATTTACTCATTCTCCTAGCTAGTTGATGACTTCCAAAGAGTCAGACACAACTGAGCAACTGAACAACAACAAAACCACATTGTCACTTCTCTTCTCTCAACCATGTACCAGTAGTTGTTTTCCTAGATTTGTCTATTTATTTCTTGCCATTATCTCAAATCCAGCTCATCCAAAGTGTACTCATCACCTTCTCTCACCAGCTCATCTCAGTTATAGTTATTCTTCCAGTTAGCCAGCCTGAAAAATTGGCATCGTCTCTAACTTACTCTTCATCTTCACCTCTTATGATTTGAAGTCTGCCAAACACTGCAGTCTGTTTATTTCTCTCTACACCTGCTGCCGTTACCTTGTGAAAACTTGCTGGTCCATGTGTGAATTGTTGCAGGGGCTTGCTTTGTGGCTTCTCTGTCTCTGGTCTCTTACCCTGTCAGAAATTCTTCCTTCAACACCATTTTCAGCATGTTACTCTTCTGCTCAAATATCTTTAATGATTCTCCCTCTCTTAAATAATTCTGAAGCTCCCTGCCAGACTTTGAAAGCATACCATATCATGATCTAACTCTGTTGACTGGTTTAATCCAAATACTACTCTACATGCACTTTCTGATCTATTCAGAGTGGCTTTTCCAGTCCATCATAATTGTGTCTCACACCTCTTTGGTTTTGCTCACAAAGCTCTGATTTTCTGGAATTGCCTCATCCTTGACCTGTGAAGTCTTGAAATTCAATTTATCCTTCAAGACTTAACCTATGCTCCTCTTTCTTTAGGAGCCCTTTCCTGGTCGGTCACCAGTTGGCTCCTGGATCCACCCTCTCCTTCCCTTGTGCTCTCTGTACCTTTACTAGGGAGCCAGACTCCTCTGCCCTCTAGTACTTTTGGCACCCAGGACCCATAGAGAAAGAGTAAAGGGGAAGAGGAAGACAAGCAGTGGTTTTCTTTTCCTACTCTTATGCTTCCTGTGATGTTTCCAACAATGATTACATCCCCTGCTTGGCTACAGCTAATATGGACAGTCCCAGCTTCTTCAGTCTGGAAACAGCAGCTTCTTTCTTTGGTCCTATCACAAGAAAGGTGGTTCTTGTTCTTTGGGTTGCCTCACCAGTCCCTGTTTGGTTTCTCAGCTCCTCTATCATAGGTATGACTAATTTCCTACACTGAGATTCCCCCTTTTTAAATATTTAGCATTTCTCTTTCTCTCTCCAGACGTAAGCAAAGTTGAAGTAGATATGAAATATCCTTTCCTGCTCTAAAAGTCTTTGCTTGTGACCGCATAATGTAGCCCTTTGTTATACAGCGGCTGGAATTGTACAATATGTTTTCCTCATTTATTCACTCATTCAACAGATGTCTATGTAATGCGCATTCAACCACATCAGCTCTTGGAGATTGAAAGCAGGGCACAAAAGACTGTTGGGTAAAAAGCATTTATACTCTTGGAAGTAGGGAATGGTATCCACAAACAAGTTAAGCACCAACATAAGGTAGTATTTGGATAAAGGCAGGGTGAATGCAATAGAAAATGATCATTGCCCATATTGAAACTTTTTGTCCTAGGAGATGAGGTTTAAAATATGTGCTTGGAGGATGAAGTTTATGTGCAGAAGGTCATTAAATATCAAGAGCTTGCTTTTCTCACTACAGAAATTGCATATGGTATTACTGGGGGATGGGAAGTATAGAAAGTTAACCAAAACCAAGAAAATCAAAAAGCTTTTAAGAACCAAATGCCAAATAATCCTTTCAAAAATCATTAGGATGCATTGCTATTGAATTAATAATGAAAAGAGATCCCCAAATTGAAAAAATATTTATTCAACATTTATTTTTAAACCATGCTGGGTGCTTTGAAGAAAAAGCATAAATCATGGTCTTTGCCTTTGAGACATTTACAGTCTAGTATGAGACACAAGACTGGGAGCTGACTGTGGCTCAGATCATGAACACCTTATTGCCAAATTCAGACTGAAATTGAAGAAAATGGAGAAAACCACTAGACCATTCAGGTATGACTAAATAAAATCCCTTATGACTATACACTGGAAGTGAGAAATAGATTTAAGGGACTAGATCTGATAGAATGCCTGATGAACTATGGACGGAGGTTTGTGACATTGTGCAGGAGACAGAAATTAAGATCAATCCCCAAGAAAAAGAAATGCAAAAAAGCAAAATGACTGTCTGAGGAGGCCTTACAAATAGCTATGAAAAGAAGGGAAGGGAAAATCAAAGGGGAAAAGGAAAGATATACCCATTTGAATACAGAGTTCCAAAGAATAGCAAGGAGAGATAAGAAAGCCTTCCTCAGTGATCAATGCAAAGAAATAGAGGAAAACAATAGAATGGGAAACACTGGAGATCTCTTCAAGAAAATTAGAGACACCAAGGGAACATTTTATACAAAGATGGGCTCAATAAAGGACAGAAATGGTATGGACCTAACAGAAGCAGAAGATATTAAGAAGAGGTGGCAAGAATACACAGAAGAACTGTACAAAAAACATCTTCATGGCCCAGATAAACATGATGGTGTGATCACTCACCTAGAGCCAGACATCCTGGAGTGTGAAGTCAAGTGGGCCCTAGGAAGCATTACTATGAACAAAGCTAGTGGATATGATGGAATTCCAGTTGAGCTATTTCAAATCCTGAAAGATAATGCTGTGAAAGTGATGCACTTGATATGCCAGCAAATTTGGAAAACTCAGCAGTGGCCACAGGACTGGAAAAGGTCAGTTTTCATTCCAATCCCTAAAAGAGGCAATGCCAAAGAATGCTCAAACTACCGAAACATTGTGCTAATCTCACACGCTAGCAAAGTAATGCTCAAAATTCTCCAAGCCAGGCTTCAACTATATGTGAACTGCTAACTTCCAGATGTTCAAGCTGGTTTTAGAAAAGGCAGAGGAACCAGAGATCAAATTCCCAACATCCAATGGATCATCAAAAAAGCAAGAGAGTTCCAGAAGAACATCTATTTCTGCTTTATTGACTATGCCAAAGCCTTTGACTGTGTGGGTCACAATAAACTGTGGAAAATTCTGAAAGAGATGGGAATATCAGAACACCTGACCTGCTTCTTGAGAAACCTGTATGCAGGTCAGGAAGCAACAGTTAGAACTGGACTTGAAACAACAGACTGGTTCCAAATAGGAAAAGGAGTACGTCAAGGCTGTATGTTGTCACCCTGCTTATTTAACTTATATGCAGAGTACATCATGAGAAATGCTGGACTGGAGGAAGCACAGCTGGAATCAAGATTGCTGGGAGAAATATCAATAACCTCAGATATGCAGATGACACCACCCTCAAGGCATAAAGTGAAGAAGAACTAAAGAGCCTCTTGATGAAAGTGAAAGAAGAGAGTGAAACAGTTGGCTTAAAGCTCAACATTCAGAAAACTAAGATCATGGCATCTGGTCTCATCACTTCATGGCAGATAGATGAGAAAACAGTGGAAACAGTGGCTGACTTTATTCTTCTGGGCTCCAAAAACACTGAAGATGGTGACTGCAGCCATGAAATTAAAAGACACATACTCCTTGGAAGGAAAGTTATGACCAACCTAGACAGCATATTAAAAAGCAGAGACATTACTTTGTCAACGAAGGTCTGTCTAGTCAAGGCTATGGTTTTTCCAGTGGTATATATATGGATGTGAGAGTTGGACTATAAAGAAAGCTGAGTGCAGAAGAATTGATGCTTTTGAGCTGTGGTGTTGGAGAAGACTCTTGAGAGTCTCTTGGACTGCAAGGAGATCCAACCAGTCCATCCTAAAGGAGATCAGTCCTGGGTGTTCATTGGAAGGACTGATGTTGAAGCTGAAACTCCAATACTTTGGCCACCTGGTGTGAAGAGCTGACTCATTGGAAAAGACCTTGATTATGGGAAGGATTGAAGGCAGGAGGAGAAGGGGACGACAGAAGATGAGATGGTTGGATGGCATCACCAACTTGATGGACATGGGTTTGGGCCGACTCCGGGAGTTGGTGATAGACAGGGAGGCCTGGTGTGCTGCGGTTCATGAGGTTGCAAAGAGTCGGACACGACTGAGTGACTGAACTGAACTAATGAGACACAAACAAGTAAACAAACAATAATATATAGCATAATAATTATAATTATGGCTACCTACTATGTACCAAACATTACAGTACTGCTTTGCTTAAAATATCACAACAAACATTTTTGCAAACATTATTATCATATATCACATATTATGTTACAGGAAAAAAATAAAAGCATAGCCTTAGAGAAATTGAAACTTTGTTTAAATGACACAGCTAGTGTGTGCTGGAACCAATGTATTTCCCTAGCCAGGGAAAAGAGTTTTATGGCTAATCTCATTTTTCTTCTTCCCTTATTCAGTAAGAGGTATGTGGGAAATTAAGAATGCATCTGTAGGACATTCTGAATTATAGGAACACATATTTAAGGAAAAAGGTTTCAAGAGAAACGTAATGAGACCAACAGTGTTCTTCACAGTAGATTAGCTGGAGAAAGCTTCTGTGGTCAGCTTTGTTGGGAATCTGTATTGGCTTTGCTTAAGGAATATTGCATTAATTTGAACCCACTATATGTTTGGTTCTGTTCAGATGCAAAGCTGACAGTGCAATTTGTCTGTTCTCCAACTAAAACAAAGTCCAAGAAAACATCTAATAAGTAAGAGATACTTTGCATTTCAACTAACTCATACTAAGTGCTTGAAAAGTATAAGGTGTGAATATTTCCTAGCAACAGGCAGACTTGACTGGAGCTTGTTTCTCTATAGCCACTTTTACATTGAGGTATAATTAACATACAATAAAAATCAGAAATCTTAAATGTTCAGTCCATTCAGTTCAATGAGTTTTAAAAATTTTATGCACCTGTATAGTCACTCTCCCAAATAAAATATTGAATATTTCACCATCCCAGAAAATTCCTTGCATCCTTTTCCAGTCAGTTCTTTCCATAGAGGAACAACTTTCTGACTTTTAGCACCATAGATTAGTTTCACCTATTCTTAGACTTTGCATAGAATCAGATAGCTTTATATCCACCCATGTTGTTACCTTTCAGAATATTTCATTATTTTTTATTGTTAAGTAGCATTCCATTGAACAAATATACCACAATATGTTTTCTTATCATCCTGATGTGGACATTTGCATTGTTCCCAGATTTTAGCTTTTATTAATCTGTTTACTAGAAACATTGATGCTTTTTAAGTTTTTTGTGGACGTTTGTTTCATACATATTGAGTAACTATGTACAGATGGAATTGCTCACTCATGAGGTACATCTACATTTAATTTCATAAGAAATTACAGAACGTGTCTCCATAGCCATGTACCATTTTACACTCCCATTAGCAATGTAGGAAATTTCTAGTTGCTCCACATCATCACTGACATTTATTATTGTTAGTTTTCTTCATTTTTGCCACTTGTAGTTTATCTCACTGAGGTTTTAATTTGTAGTAAGCATGTGATTATTAGCTGATAATATACATTCTTTTGTGAAGTGTTTGCTCATTCTTCTACATTTTAGAAATTTAACTTCTTTTCTAGTCTGATTCAGTGTCACAATATTTAATATGATAGCTTAAGTATTCATATATTGATTCCAGAATAAACAGTGATGGCCTAGGTGGCCCTCATAGTGTCTCCTTAGAAATTGGTGGGCATGTTTTGCTTAGGTACATTACTTCACCACTTTCACTAATAACATGAGCATTTAAAAGCCGGAAAGAAGAGATCATTAAGACCAGTGCTCAACAGAAAAGTTCCATGTGGAATCATTAAATCATTTACTAACCAGCTGCTCATGGTGATAAACCCATTCTGTTTTATTAGGAAAGGTTTTTTTGTAAAGAACAATCCTGCATGCATGCTAAGTCACTTCAGTCATGTCTGACTCTTTGCAACCTTATGGATTGTAGCCTGTCAGGCTTCTCTGTCCATGGGATTCTCCAGGCAAGAATATCAGAGTGTGTTACCATCCCTTCTCCAGGGGATCTTCCCAACCCAGGGATCAAATCCATGTCTCTTACCTCTCCTGAATTGGCAGGTAGGTTCTTTGCCACTGGCACCACCTGGGAAGACTTCATAGTCTTAGTGACATAATACACATATCTTAAAAGTAAGTGATATATAATCAACGACTAGGACTTATTGAGAAAGGGGCAAACTAAAGGTGATTCAAAGACCATTACAGGTATATGGAAGTTTATGAAAGGAAAAGTCACTCAGTCGTGTCAGGCTCTTTCCAGCCCCATGGACAGTAAACCTGCCAGGCTCCTCTGTCCATGGAATTCTCCAGGCCAGGATACTGAAATGGATAATTGTTCCTTTCTCTGCGGGATCTTCCCAACCCAGGGATCGAACCCAGGTCTCCTGCATTGCAAAAGTATTCTATACCATCTGAGCCACCAGGGATGCCCAAGAATACTGAAGTGGGTAGCCTGTTCCTTCTCTGGGGGGATCTTCCTGACCCAGGAATTGAACTGAAGTCTTCTGAATTGCAGGTGGATTCTTTACCAGTTGAGCTGGGAGGTGTATACCAATACACAAAAGTCTACTTGAAAGTACTCCCACTTTAAAATCTAGAACTGTTTGAGTCCCTATTAAAATTAATAGGGACTGTTGTGGGTTTTAACCAATTGTATACAAGAATTATCAGGCCATACTAATAATAAACGGGTAGGTGAATGGATAGATACAGATGGATAGATGGATGGATGGATAGTTAAATAAATAGTAGAAAAGCTTCCTTATAAGTGAATGCCACCTGATAAATATAGAAGAAATGATGATATTAGAAAATAACAATTCAAAACCATTATAGTAAGAATTAAATTCAGGTAAAAAAACAACAATAAAATTTTGCTAGAGGAAGGCAGTCTTGTAAGTAGCAGCAAGTCATTTGCAAAGTCTGCAAGTGTGTAACTACAAGTTATTTACAAATTAGAAAAGGAAAAACCTGGAGAAACTGAACATTTTAGCCAAGTGATCAAAATAAACATTACAAATGAAGGGGGAAACAGATATCATGTGTTTCTGGATATGAGATACCCCCAAGAAAGACACAGTATCATTTATAGAGTAAATGAACCAAAGGAATAGTATCATGAGGAAACATCTGAAAAATTAACATTGGGGAATAATTTTTGAAACAACTGACTTGTATTTTTTGATATTATCAGTTATAGGGGAAAAAAAGAGCAAAAGAAGATTTGTTCCCGATTAAAAGAAAATAAAGAGCCTTGACACCTAAATGAAAGGAATCTAGATTAGATTTGGAACTGGGGGGAAAATAATAGTTATAAACAGCATTTTAAGGCAATGGACAATTCTGAAATATATTAAAGCAACTGACAATTCTAGAATATGATCTGTAGATAAAACTGTTTTATCAATGCTAAATTTCCTCAACATATTGAAGAAGAAGGGAAATACTTGAGTAATAAGCCTATTTTTTATGCCTTTTCCTTTATATCTTTTAGAACCCAAATTCAGTGAGAATATTAAATACTCATTTTCTCCCTCCATCATTAACCAGTCTGCCTGATGAGGCCCAATATGGCCAACATTTCACTTTGCCTGATCACTACTCCTCAACTAATTGAGGCTTAGCTTCTTTCTTCATGTACTTGCCAGGGAGGGGAGCGATGATACCAGGCTTTACAAGTCTGTGGCCTGCCTGAACTCAGTTCCATAAAGACTCCTTCATAAAGATCCAGAAACTGATTATATTTGTGGGAACCAAAGCTGGATTGAATTGAATACACAACATAATTAACAGATTTTTGAACCTTAAAAACCTTCATTATGCTAAAAATCCCACATCATCTTCTGAAGCTAAAAAAAAAAATATGGCTCTATTTATTAATTTATTGCAATAACTGCATCATCTCTGCCTTTGAGTACTCTTGGGCTAATGGAGTGCCAAAGCATGACACAGAGAAAGATTCATAATAGTTTTTCTTGTAGGGAAATCTCTGCATGTAGACATGTGTGCCACTGTGAATGAGATTTTCTGTACCTGTGTGAATTGCCTCTTTCCACACTGTGTGCACATGTCGGGCCGTGTGTGTTCAGCTACAGACGTGTTCGTGCATGTAGTTTCCTGCTTCTGTGCAGGTATGTAGACACCCCTGCATTGCTGTATTTCTGCGTGTACAATAAAATGTACACACTGCTGAGTATAAAGTCAATAAACAATATAAATATTAAGGATCTAATAATTGCAAATGACATTAAATCAAACTGAAAATTGTTTAAGTGAAAAAAGAAATTTACTGACTCATTTAACAGAATTGTGCAGAGTTAGCTTTAAATTCCCATTTAAATCCCCATTTGGGAAAGGGAGAAGTAGGAACCACCTGTAGTGGTGACTAATTCTCAGCATAGTGCTGCTAAGTAAGAATGCCTAAGATTCCCTGACCTGGAGTTCTTGCTTTTGGTTAGCTGACCTGGGAACCTTCACTGAATTCCCAATTCGAAACAGTGGCCACCCAGGGAATCAAACTTCTTTAAGCCCTAATTTAATTTCCTGCCATATTTCTTGGGTCACTGACTTAACTGTAGATAAGGGAAATCTTATTTTTTTCAACACTAAAACTCTGGAGTCCCTGAGTACTTGGATATCTTAAATTTTAAGCCACAGGTAGAGCTAGTTTTTAGAGCTAAATAGTCTTGTCATTCTCTTTCCTCTTTTATTTTTTTTACTGTATGTTTATATAATTTAAATTTTTATTGAGATTATTATTGATCCACTGCTGCTGCTGCTGCTAAGTCGCTTCAGTTGTGTCCGACTCTGTGCGACCCCATAGATAGCAGTCCACCAGGCTCCCCCGTCCCTGGGATTCTCCAGGCAAGAATACTGAAGTGGGTTGCCATTGCCTTCTCCATTATTGATCCACAGATGATCATAAGAGAAAACACAGAGCTATCCCCCAAGACATTTTTCCCATTAGTAACACTTTGCAAAATTATAGTGTATTATAATCAGGATATGGACTGTGATATAATGTGCAAATCTTATTCCAATTCCTCCAGTACTACTAGTGATTATTTTTTTGGTATGTGGTGTTTGTGTGTGTGAGGTGTGGCAATCTTTCTTCCATTTAAATTCCTCACTTTTACATATTATCACCCTGAGTATTAGATGATGTTAGAATTTTCATTCTGCTATCCTTTATGATTTAGAAAATTAATGAAGAGAGGGATAGTCTATTGTATGTACTCATATTTTTGCCCTTTTTGTTATTTTTGTTATTTCTTTCCTCCTTAATACTGCCAAGAATTTTCTTTTTTTCTGGCTTCCTTTCTGACTGAAGAAATTCTTTAGTTGATCTTTAAGAGTAGGTCTACTAGATAGATGGTAGCAATAACCCTATATGCAAAACAGAAAAAGAGACACAGAAGGACAGAACAGACTTTTGAACTCTGGGGGAGAACGTGAGGGTGGGATGTTTTGAAAGAACAGCATGTATATTATCTATGGTGAAACAGACCACCAGCCCAGGTGGGATGCATGAGTCAAGTTCTCGGGCCTGGTGCACTGGGAGGACCCTGAGGAGTCGGGTGGAGAGGGAAGTGGGAGGGGGGATCGGGATGGGGAATACGTGTAACTATATGGCTGATTCATGTCAATGTATGACAAAACCCACTGGGGAAAAAAAAAAAAAAGAGTAGGTCTACTAGCATCAGATTTTCCCTAATTTTTCTTCATCAGAGAATGACTTAATTTCCTATTTTTTTAAAGGATAGTTTCACCTGATAAAAAGTATGTCATTGACAATGCTTCCTTTTAACACTTTAAAAGTGATGTGCCTCTATCTTCTGACCTCTATGGCTTCATATGAGAAATCTATGGCCATTTAGATCACTGTTCCTCGGTAAATAATGTCTCATTTCTCTCTGACTACTTTTAAGGTTTTGAAGTCATTTTGAAAACTAGAGATTTTGTTTTCAGCTTTCAGTTGTTTAATTGTGAAGTGTCTGGTGTGGATTTGGGGGAATTTATCCTGCCTGTGATTTGCTCAGCTTCTCGAATCTGTTTTAAGTTTCTGTTTTTGCCAAATTTGGAGACTTTTTTTTTTTTTCATTTATTTTTATCAGTTGGAGGCTAATTACTTTACAGCATTGTAGTGGTTCCTGTCATACATTGACATGAACCAGCCATGGATCCACAAGTATTCCCCATCCCGATCCCCCCTCCCACCAGAAAAGGGAACCCTCTTACACTGTTGGTGGGAATGCAAACTAGTACAGCCGCTATGGAGAACAGTGGGGAGATTTCTTTAAAAATTGGAAATAGAACTGCCATATGACCCAGCAATCCCACTTCTGGGCATACACACTGAGAAAACCAGATCTGAAAGAGACACATGCACCCCAATGGTCACCGCAGCACTGTTTATAATAGCCAGGACATGGAAGCAACCTAGATGCCCATCAGCAGATGAATGGATAAGAAAGCTGCGGTACATATACACCATGGAATATTACTCAGCCATTAAAAAGAATTCATTTGAATCAGTTCTAATGAGATGGATGAAACTGGAGCCCATTATACAGAGTGAAGTAAGCCAGAAAGATAAAGACTAATACAGTATACTAACGCATATATATGGAATTTAGAAAGATGGTAATGATAATCCTATATGCAAAACAGAAAAAGAGACACAGATGTACAGAACAGAATTTTGGACTCTGTGGGAGAAGGCGAGGGTGGGATGTTTCGAGAGAGACTTTTAAGTTGTAATGTCTTTGAATACCCTCTCATGCTCATTCTCTTTTCCTCTTCTCTGGAACTCTGATGTTATGACTGGTGGTATTTTTGTTATTGTCATACAAATTCCTGAGGCTCAATTTTGCTTTCTTATTTTAAAAAAAAAAGAAAAAATCAGAAATACTGATTTCTGTTGTTCAAATTGGGTGAATTCTATTGATCTGTCCTCAAGTTCTCTGATTCTGTTCTCCATCACTTCCCTGCCTCTGTTAAATTCATCCAATAAATTGTTTTTGTGTGTGCCTGACATTTTATCTTTCAGTTCTTTAAATTCCACTTAGTTCTTTTTTGTAAATTCCATTTCTTTGCAGAAGTTTTATATTTTTTCATTTGCTTCAAGAGAATTTGTTACTGATGTTGTGTTACCTTTGTGTGGCTGCTTTCAAATCTTTGTCAGATAATTTCAACATCAACATCATTATTCGTCTCCAAGTTGGTGTCAGTTGATTGTCTTTTTCAAACAAGTTGTGATTTTCTAAATTGTAAGTATGATGAGTAATTTTCTATTGTACTCTAGACATTGTTTTTATTATGTTAGGGGAATCTAGGTCCTATTGAAATCGTTTTAGATTATCACTTTGTGTAGATTAAGCATGCAGGTAGGTCCTGGCCACATTTTTGTGCTGTGGTTCTAGCACAGAATTATTATTTTGTGATAATGCAATTTGTATAGTACTTTCGATGTTACTTTTGTCTGTTCAGTTTATGTGATGTTATTGGGGTTGGTCCCTGCTGGTGCTGCCTAAGGTGATAGATTTCACCAGTCTGGGCCACTAACTGCCTCTTGGTGAGAGAGGGGGATTTCAGGCCTGTGGACACCAAAAGGGTCTCCTGTCCAGGCACTTGCTGTGGTAGTGAAGTGAAGTCGCTCAGTCATGTCTGACTCTTTGCGACCCCATGGTCTGTAGCCTACCAGGTTCCTCTGTCTATGCCGTTGCCATTTCCTTCTCTGGGAGATCTTCCTGACCCAGGGATTGAACCCAGGTCTCCCGCATTGTAGGCAGACGCTTTACCATCTGAGCCACCAGGGAAGCTCTTTGTTGTGGTAGGACCCCCCTAATTCCATGCTCCTCAGGTCCCCAGTATTTCTGGGCAGGAAATGGGAGTCTCAGATTCTTATTCTTAAAGGCTTCCCAGGCAAGGCCTCTTCTTTAGGGTGAATTATTCTTCCTGCTTCCTCCCACCCACCCTGATGTCCCTGGGCAAGGGAGGAAATTCTCAAGTCAGGCTAGGAAGCCCACTCCCTCAGTTGCTCCAGATCAGTCCCTCTTGCTGGTGATGTCCAACACACCTGATGTTGTCAGAGAGACTCATATTTAATCTGGGGAAGAAGGAGCCTACCTCTGGGCTGCCTTCTGCTGCGAAGGTTAGAGGTCAGGAAATCCTGGGACTCCTTTTTCTGTTTCAGTGGAAGGGTGGCTATGTAAGGAATCTTTTCACTGTGTTTTTTCCTCCAGTCCTGGGTTTCTAAATGAATTTGGCTTTTTCTTACCACATTTTAGAGCTCTCCTTTTGGTTGCCTCTTACTAAATAATGCAAGAGGGTTTACACTTGTGCTTAGTGATGCTGCTGCTGCTGCTAAGTTGCTTCAGTCGAGTCCGACTCTGTGCGACCCCATAGGCGGCAGCCCACCAGGCTCCCCTGTCCCTGGGATTCTCCAGGCAAGAACACTGGAGTGGGTTGCCATTTCCTTCTCCAATGCACGAAAGTGAAAATTGAAAGTAAAGTCTCTCAGTCATGTCCAACTCTTCGTGACCCCATGGACTGCAGCCTACCAGGCTCCTCCATCCTTGGAATTTTCCAGGCAAGAGTACTGGAGTGGGGTGCCATTGCCTTCTCCAGCTTAGCAATGAAGAATACAATGTATGCCATCTTGTCCAGGTGTCATTCTCTTTTCAGCAATAAACCAGCTTTAATCTTAGCTGGACTCTTTATTATAGAGCTTTGATAGAGGCCACATGTTAGCCAGTAGACTTTAACATCATGAGAAGTATTGTGTACTTCCCAGAAGAGTGAAGGAACTTTCTCTGCCTTTCATCCAACTCAGCCATATCTACTTTTGTTGTTGTTGTTGTTCAGTCACTTGCAACATCTCACTTTCTGGATTAATTTCTATATCCCTTAGGACCATGACATAAGCAAAATGAGTTGGCTAACAAAATTTTTAAAGGATTTTATTGCAAGAAGATGGATCATTCTCAGAATTGAAAAAAAGAGGGGAGCATGTGGAAGCATCAGGTTTGATACGCCATATATAGGCAAGCCCAGAAGTCTCAGTAAGACAAACATCCTGAGAAATTCATCAGTCTCACCACTGAAATAAATGAAAAGGAAACTTTTTTTTTCCTTTGGGGGGTTATACTATAAGACTCAAATTACCAAAAAAGGGAGACCCTTCACCTATATTTGTCATAAACTTAATCCTTGATCCAAAGAAGGCAGAGCTCTTTGATTAACAGCCTTTCTAAGATGATGCATGATGGAGGAGAGATAATTCCTTAAAAGAATTTTACAGGGTCCCTTCAGTCCCTTACACTCACTAATTAGTTCTCTTATTTGTAGTCTTGCCTATACCCCTAAATTCTGCCACTACATTTTCTTCTATGATATAGTCTTAACTAATTGATCTTGTCAAGATTCTTTACATTCCAAGTGATACAGATTCAGCTCAACTTAGCACATGTATCCAAAGAAAAGGCATTAACTTGGGTAACTAGGAAGTTCACAGGAAAACCTCAGCCACAACTGGCTCTAGTGATTCAAATGAAGTGACTAAGATCCAGCCACTCTCCTGTGCTCTCCACTCCTTGACTCTTCCTTAAATGTAGGATAAGTTGGCTCCTTACCATGATTTCCTATCACAAGACCTTCATGACTTGGTACTCCTCTAACCTTACCTCCTGCATTTTATAAGTCTGACTTCCAATCCTGGCAGCTCAGACTCCACATATTGCACAAAGATGCTGTACCTGGAACCTTTGTCCATCCAGCTCTGGACCCCATTGCTTACCCTACCAACCCCTCTGATCCTCTCCCTCCTGAAGCTGGGGGAATTCCCCTTCCTCCATGCAGAATTGTTAAATTATGAGTTACTTCTCATGAAATTTACATAATGTCCTAGTTTGTCCTTATGTATTAATCTAAGGATACAATGACAATAATAGGTAATGTGTAAAAGCCTCTGGAGCCAGACTATCAAGGTTGAATCCCAGCTACACAACTAGACTACGTGCCATTAGCAAAATTATGTAACCTTTCTGTGCCTCAATTTCCTCATTTGTAAAATTGAAACCAGCCTAAAGGAAATTAACCCTGAATATTCATTAGGAGGACTGCTGCTGAGGCTGAAGCTCCAATACTTTGGCTACCTGATACAAAGATCTGACTCATTGGAAAAGATCCTGATGCTGGAAAAGACAGAAGGCAAAAGAAGAAGGGAGTGACAGAAGATGAGATGGTTAGATAGCATCACTGACTCAATGGACAGGAATCTGAAAAAACTCTGGGAGATAGTGGAGGACAGAGGAGCCTGGCATGCTGAAGTCCATGGGGTCTCATAGAGTTGGAACATAACTTTGAGACTCAACAACAACAACAACAAAACTGAAACAGTAATACTATCTCTGTCACAGAATTTCTATATTTACTCGAGTTTATACAAGTGAAGTACTTAGAACTGTGCTTAGTACTCTTTATTCTAATTTTTATCATTAAGATCTCCTTATATGCTAGACACTTGGAACGATGTCATGTAATACAACAATCCTGTGAATTAGATAATATCATTATTCACATTTTAAATATTGGGAAACTGAGGCTTGAAGTGACTAAATAACTTGCCTGAGGTCACAGGGCTAGCAAGTGATGAAGCCACAACTGGTACATATCTGTTCTGGGACATCCTAATGATCTTGGACTTTTAGTGCCAGTGCTCAGAGGGGCAAAACTAGATATGCTCAGAGAAGGGGGATTGTCTACACAAGACGTCCTGAGTCTGTTTGCTACATCTTACTCGTGAACCAGTCTCTGCACATCTGAGTCTTTTCCAAAGCCTCTGAGTGTGTCTTCTAGTTAATCTATTTTCGGGTCCATTTCACCAAATCAGCCTGAGCAGTAAAAGCATAAATCACCCACCTCTTTCCCAACCTAAGGGATAAAAACTGAATGTACATTTTTAAATACAGCTGTTGTAAGTTAGCCACATTCTGGACAAATTAGCTTTACAGGCAATCTATTGCTTTCCTAAGGAAGCATCAGCTTAAAAAAAAAAAACAAAAAAAACCACAGCACTAAGGGTTAGTTTTATTAGAACAGTTTCATGTGTGCCTCTTTGTTGAGGATTCTTGTTTGTGGAGACTACATCAATCCTAATAGCACCTTGACCCTTCTAAATTCATTGATCCACGATGACACTTCATGAGCCCCACAGCTTCATACACAGATATGTATGCATACAGAATAACTGAGTCAGTTAAGTTGGGTGTTTGGTACTATGTTTTAATAGCTATCTAGATTCTTCACATTCTACCTGACTATTACACTGTCAACTGAGACCAAACTACATTGTGGAGACTTTTTATGTCCCATGATTATACTCCTTGAACACACAGGAGTCCATTGTTAAAGTGGTCAGAGCTGGCTTCAAGGAGAGCAAAACATGGGGTGGTGGAAAGATCCCAAGCTTCTAGGTTAAAACCTTGGCTCTAGAAAATATTTAAATCACTTGTCATCTCTGATGCTTCATTCTAATATGAGTTATATAGGTGAGGGTGGCGCTAGTGGTAAAGAGCCTGCCTTCCAATGCAAGAGATGTAAGAGATGCAGGTTCAATCCCTGGGTTGGGAAGATCCCTGGAGAAGGAAATGGCAACCTACTCCAGTATTCTTATCTGAGAAACCCATGGACAGAGGAGCCTGGAGGGCTATAGTCCATGGGGTCACAAAGAGTTGGACACAACTGAGCCACAAGGAGAGGATGTATTCAGTTCAGTTCAGTTCAGTCACTCAGTCGTGTCTGACTCTTTGCGACCCCTTGGACTGCAGCACGCCAGGCCTCCCTATCCATCACCAACTCCCAGAGTTTACTCAAACTCATGTCCATTGAGTCGGTGATGCCATCCAACCATCTCATCCTCTGTCGTCCCCTTCTCCTCCTGCCCTCAATCTTTCCCAGCATCAGGGTCTTTTCCAATGAGTCAGCTCTTCACATGAGGTGACCAAAGTATTGGAGTTTCAGCTTCAACACCAGTCCTTCCAATGAATATTCAGGACTGATTTCCTCTAGGATGGACTGGTTGGATCTCCTTGCAATCCAAGGGATTCTCAAGAGTCTTCTCCAACAGCTCAATTCAAAAGCATCAATTCTTCAGCACTCAGCTTTCTTTATAGTCCAGCTCTCACATCCATACATCACTACTGGTGTATTAGGTAATCTCTAAGGCTCCTTTCTGATCAACAATCTATGGGCACAGAACTCACCATCCTGGTAATGAGCAGCCCAAACCAAATGAGTTTCAATTAATACTTTAGGGGTCAAGAGAAATTCTTGACATACATATATGCTTACGTTAATACACATGTAGAAATATGGACTGTGCTTCAGAAATGAGAATAATTCTTTTGTTTTTTTTTGTTTGTGCTTTTAATTTATTTTATTGAAATATAGCTGATTTACAATGCTGTATTAATTTCTGCTGTACAACAAAGTGATTCAGTTACATTGGGTTGGCCAAAAATTCATCTTACAGAAAATCCTGAAGGAACTTTCTGGCTAACCCAATACATATATCTATATATATATATTCTTTTTCATATTATACTCCATTATGGTTTATCACAGATATTGAATATAGTTACTTGTCCTATACAATAGGATCTTGTTTATCCATCCTAAATAAAATAGTTTGCATCTATGAATCCCAAAGTCCCAATCCTTCTCTCCCCCACTCTCCCCTTCCCCTTGGAAACTGCAAGGCTGGAGAATAACCCTCTCTTGTCTTCTATCAGTGGGTCCATTTCTTCTGGCATTGTATTTAATTTCTTGTTTCAGTGAAATTTCTGCCCATAGCTGTTCACACTTTTTACCTTGGGCCACATAGAAGAGTGGTTGAAGAATTCACAGAAGGTGATGGGATTGTAGAAATGAGGCCACAAAATGTGTAAAAAGCAATCCTGTCTCTGCAAGAAGTACGTCCTCTAGCACGTGTCATCTTATTATCATTCCTGATGATTTTCTTCTTTTATTGCCTCATGTCTAGACAAAATAAAACTGCTGGAGGATTACAAAATATCTCCCATCCAAAAATCTTTTTCACAGTATAGCCTAGAGGGGATATTTTCCACTTTAGTGATTTAGATCCAAAGAGATATGGTACACAAGCAAGCCCCTCATGGCTGAAGCATACATCATGTGCTGGCAACACATACAGTGATAAGCCCAGGGCCTCAAACGCCACTGTGTATGCAACATTTTTGGATTCGTTCACTGATTTCAAGGAATATTTTCTTCCTCAGCCTATGCTGTGCTCCCAGCAAATCCCCAGTCCTCATGGGCCTCAGAGAGTTTACAAAAAGCATGATAGATGTGATGTCAAGCCATTTATTTAGCAATGCTCCAAGGAGGAAGCTAAAGTGATTAATTCTCATACTGCAAAAATTATCCTTCTGAGTGGGTCAAGGGGAGGAATCTTAAGACACTGTTGGAAGAGTAAAGAGTGAACAGGGATAAAAAGTCTCAGGCAGTTGAGATTGTATGTCTTCTTTGATATTCATGAGGCACTGATGCTTTCCAAAGGTTCTGCCATCATTTTGATTAGTAACTTCAGACAGGGCAGCCCCAAAGGAGTAGGTGTGAACAAGAATAAAAACTAAAAATTCTGCCCTAGTCCACGTATATTCAAGCTGTCCATCTGTCAGCATTGAGAGAATGTTTCCACCATTCCAATTAGGCTTGGTTGGGCCCCCATCATGTTCAGAAACCCATAGTAGGCTTCGCCATGAGGAGTTCAACATTATAAACCAGCAGGAAATTTAGCATATGCATTATTCCCTAGTGACTCAAATGGTAAAGAATCCGCCTGCAATGCAGGAGACCTGGGCTTGATCTCTGGGTTGGGAAGACCCTCTGGAGAAGGAAACAGCTACCCTTTCAAGTATCCTGGCCTGGAGAATTCCATGGACAGAGGAGCCTGGCAGGCTGCCGTCCATGGGGTTGCAAAGAGTCGGACATGGCTTATGCATAACCATTAATTATGATTCAAAGGAAATTATGTCATCACAGAGAGTTCTGAAGAAAGAGTTACTTCAACTGCAAGGCACCTTGGAGCTCTATTCATTCATGTTCCCAGCATTTGCGCATGTGTGTGTGTGCTCAATTGCTCAGTAGCTTCTGACTCTTCTGTGACCTCAAGGATTATAGCCCATGAAGCTCCTCTGTCCATGGAATTCCCCAGGCAAGAATACTGGAGTGGGTTGCCATTTCCTCCTCCAGGGGATCTTCCCTACCCAAGAATCAAGCCTGAGTTTCTTACATCTCCTGCATTGGTAGGCAGACTGTTTACCATTGAGCCACACAGGAAGCCCTCTCAACGTTTACTGAGGCCTATTTATTGGGCTCAGCTCTCCTCCATGAAGGAATTGCACCCAAGTGAGAGAGAGAGAATAAACTGCCAAACATCTAGTATTACAACAACGGGCGTATGCATGAACTGTCCTGCTGGGCCTCCTCCCCTTCTGTGTCCTACTTCTCTATGTCCTCTGTTTGCTTCTGGGAACACTTCCTTAAAACTGGCTTCCGGAAAGCTGAATTTTTGCTGTTGGATCTGCTTTGGGGATCCCAACCCAAGTAGGGAATGTTAGGAAGTTTTTAGAAAGAAGATGGGAAAGGAGATGACACTAAAGGTATGTCAGTCTGCTGTGACACTGGTGCTTTTATACTGGGATTTGGGAGATACTATCCTGTAGCCAACTGGAAACCTTGGAGAAGTACCTCCTACTTCTGTCCTAAGTGTCCAAACACAGAACTTTCTATTTGGTTCAAAGGAACTACATAATTCAATAATAGGTTAGATTTCACTAGGAAACATAGTTTATTTAAGACAAATAGATCTTTATAAAAAATCACACATATGCATATGTCTCGGTAATACGCATGTCAAATCCCTTACTTTGGTATCAATTTTTATAGCATCCTTCCCCATCTAGTTCGCCTTGACATAAAGAGCCATCTGTATTTTCAAAATAAAATAAAATAAAAATGCCTGGATTCCAAGATCTTTGCCCTGCCTTAAACAGGGTTTGTATATGTTCTAATCCTTTTTTTTTTTTTTTTTCTTTCCCTCTGAGTTAAATGAAGACTCAGGTGTTTTTGCATTAGTTTTTCTTAGTGGTAGTCTGAGGTGATGGTGAGGCAGGCAGTTGAAAGTGTTGACTAATAGCCATAAAACCAAACTTTGCCGTCCCTGGGCAGCTTCCACCTCAGGGAAAACAGAATGGAAAAAATATTTAAACTTCAAACTTTTTAGAGAAACCAGTAAATCTTTTTGAGAAGCTTTAAAAAGCTTGTTGTGATGTTTCTGTTACACAATCTTTGAATTTTCCCTGGTTTGTCAGATGAATCATTCCCTTTTCACTGTATTTCCCTGCTGAGTTTTTGACTTAAAGAATTCCCTGCATAGCTACTCCCTACAACTCAGGCCAGGAAATTTTTCCTAGATATTTCCCAGAGACACAACTAGTTCTGTCTCACATATTTAATTGTTGGATCTTTGCAAGAGTCCTAAGAAGCAGACTTGATCATGCCTCTTAGGGAACCGCATGGTGTTCTCTGAGTCCACACGGGCTGTGGGTAACTCAGTGCCCAAGAGTAGCAGAATTTACCAGTCATCTCTGTCTGCCAACTGGTGGACCCTGAAATTAAATCTTTCTGTCCCTGACCTGGAAACTCAGTGTGTATACAAGGAACCTCTGAACCCCAGCCAAGACTCAACTGGGCTTTTGCCTCAGTTTCTTCAACTTGCTGGCCCCCACCTCTTCTCTACCCTGCCTCTTCTCAAGGCCCTAGGAGCCTGCTAACTTCCTGCCAGTTCCATTCAGCCCTGGCCTCTCTGGATCCTGCCTGTTCACCTGACCTCAGGCAGCATCTTCCTGCTGTTGGGCTTTTCTCTTATGACTGCACCTTCCTACTTGGCCTTCCCTTTCCACCTCTAACCTCTGCCTCAGCTTGGTGTGGCTCCTGGACCCTTGAAGGCAGACCACAACCTGCCCAAATGCCAGGCCCCTACAGCGGATGGGTTGACTCACCCTCCAACCATTCAGCACCAGGTTGGTCCCCTCAACTGTAAACCATGGATTATGATGAAGGTATACCCAGGAACCCAGCATTGTTGCAGCCATTCTGCAAATAATGTTTCACTGTGTGGATATGCAATCTAATATTTTGGGATTAACAGATGCAAACTCTTATATAAATGTATAATTGAATCACTATGCTGTACACGAGAAACTTACACAAAACTGTAAATCAATCATACTTCAGTAAATTTTTTTTTTTTAAGGAATTACCTGGTGATCCAGTGGTTATGCTTCCCAGGTAGTGCAGTGGAAATCTGCCTGTCAATTCAGGAAATGCAAGAGACATGGGTTCTATTTCTGAGTCGGGGAGATACCCCTGAAGTAGGAAATGGCAACCCACTCTAGTATTCTTGCCTGGAAAATTCCATGGATGGAGAAGCCTGGCAAGCTAAAAGGCCATGGAGTCACAAACAGTTGGACACAACTAAGTGCATGCGCACAAACACACACACACACACACACACACACACACACACACACACACATACTAGTGGTTAGGACTCCAAGCTTCCACTACAGGGACATGGGTTCAATCCCCAGTCCGGAAACTAAGAGCCTGTATCTTGCCATGTGGCCAAAAAAATAAATAAAATTAAAAATAACAACAAAAAAATGATTAAAATTCTACAAGTTAGCAGAGAGTTATTTTCTGTTGACTCTTATCCCATGCACTATACAAATATTTTCCCATTTTATAGATTAAGAAGTGAAGTTTAGAGAGATCAAGAAACCTGTTCCTGTATTTCCATTATAACTGACAGTCAAAATTGAATCCAGACATCTAATTCCAGTATCTGTCCTTTATCCCATTTATACCACAAAATGTATAAATTCTGATCTTATTATTTAGAATATTTTGGGACTTACAGCTCTTCTTTCTCCTAGGGGGAAGAGCAATTATACAAACCATTTGCCCACGAAGATGAAATGAAAAACTGGATCTGGATATAGATAAATCTACTGTAATTCTTGCAATAAAATGCTGTGCAATTGATAATTAGATTGCATCACTGCTGAAAATAAGATTATATTTGTTTGGGAAGTCCTTTAGTGTTCTTAGAACTGAAATATCACATTTGCCATACAGGATGTTTATCTGTAGTACCTCAAAAATATATATACGAGCATTGATTAAAAATAGACCTTAGCCGATGAAGGGCATGGTTAAATAAGCTCTCTAAGGGTACGTTTCTGCGTAGGTTAGATAAATGAGATCTTCCAGGGTAACAGAGTTTTATTCGGTCATTTTCCAGAAATATTAATGCATATTCTGATCACCTGAAAGAGTTCATTTTCTTCACCCAGGATGAGTATTACACTTTCAAAGAGCAAACGCGCTTTGACATAAAGTGTAACACAGTGGCTCTTTTACAGTGTACTTTACTGGTGGCTAAGCAGTAAAGAATCTGCCTGCCAATGCAGGAGACACGGGTTCAATCCCTGAGTGGGGAATATCCCCTGGAGAAGGAAATGGCAACTCACTCCAGCATTCCTGCCTGGGAAGTCCCATGGACAAAGGAGCTTGACGGGCTACAATCCATGAGGTCTCAAAAGAGCTGGACAGGACTTAATGACTAAACAACATTATAGATTTATAGGAATGAACTCTAATCCTTTGTTCTGATAGTAGTCAGCTACTTCTCAAAACATCCAGTACTCTCCACTTTCAACACAAGTCCAAAGATTCTGTCATTCTAGTTTCTTCTCAAGACCATGACCAACTGACATTTTAAAATTTCTTTTCCACCTCATGTATTCTTGACCATAACTCTCTTCTACATACAATAGTTTCTTCCTGCCTTTGCTATGCCTTTCTTAACCTGGGTCTCCTCTCCTACTTTTACCATTTTTACATATGAAAAACATATCTATCTTTCAAGGCCTAACTCAAATTCCTTCTTTTACATGATGTTCTATTTAATCTCTCCAGCTCTGATGTTCCTGTGATACTTAGCTCTTTGTTATAGTACAGGTCACAGGCTACCTTGTATTTGTTCATTTATATCCATGTCTCCTCTCTTTCTTTGTTGTTAGTTCTTTGAGGAGACGAACTGATTTTAGACATGAAGAGTCATTTATTTTTCCAACATTCCCTAGATATTCGCCTTGTGCCTACTAATTATAGAAAACATAGACACCAGGAAAACACTTGATATTGGATCATGAGGAAGTAAAACGAGACATGAAGAAAGTTAAGTTTCTTGTGTAAGATCCCTCTTCAGGGTATTGCTCAAATACTGTAGATGGCACTCGTCATTCAGAGACCTCATTATTTCAAGAGCGAGCCGGTTTTCTCCTCTGGTAACGAAAGTCACTTCTCGTAATGACATCCTTGTGGAAACTTTTGGCTCCAGTCTGCAGCCATCTTTGGATCACAACCCAACTACTAGTTTTAAAGGGCAATTCAACCACTAGCCCCAAGCAGAAATGCCAATGTCACCGTGCCCTTCTCCAATTCAAAAGAGTGGGCGTCATAGAATTCCAGGGCCATTCCAGCACCGAAATTGAGGTGGTGAATGGCATGCTCTCAATATACACAAGCCAGTCCCTGGAGGAAGTTGTCGCCCAAAAAAATTTCAACAGGCTAAGCACAGGATTGACTTTGGTGACAGTCTGCTTCTTAGTAAATCAACAGATTGTTCTTTCACCTGGGGAAAATATGAAAAATAGAGAACACTTAATGTCACAGAAGGTCAAACCCCATAAAAGGCCCATGTGATATGTGATCCAAACTTGCCATGTTGGCAGATGGAAAAACTGAGGTTCAGTAAGAAATGGTTTGCTCCGGGTCACAGAGAAAGCCAGGAGAAGCGCTGAGAGCTGCTCCACAACCAGACAGCCCAGAGTCCTAGTCTCGGGGTCTTTACAGCATTCTTTTCATGCCTCTTTTCATTTGTATCCCCTCCATACTTTTTCCTCAGAGGCAGAATCTTATTTTTGTAAAAGCTCAGGCTTTATTATTCCTTATTATATTCAAACCAGTATTTTATGCTCCAGATTTACTTTATCTCTTGTTTTGGATTTAGTCTGTATATACTCTTGCCTCTTTATAAGCTGAACCCATTTAATTGTGATCTTAGGAGCCAGGTGCAATAGAAAGACCTTAGAGTTAGTAGGTGCCAAAGTATTCTCTATGACCTGACAAAGGAGAATAAGCAGTGGATGGACAGTGTGATCAGTGTCTCCAGTCACAACTGGTGATGGGAACCAGGCCTACTCTGCCTGCTTATTGTTCCTCTTATGTAGGTCTTTGGGCCAAGACCAGGATTCAGTGCCCTTCCTATTGGTGAACCCCCATGCAGCTCATGCAAGTAGCTACCCTTCTCTCTGGGCATCGTTTGCTTCTTCCTTTGTAAAATAAGCTTCCTCCCAGTCATGGCAGATTATATGTTATAATACCACGGTTTTTCTAAATGCCAAAAGAAGCTATTTCTTTTTCTATTTTCTCAGGCAAGACTGAGTTCATTTTTACCAGGGATTATCAAGTGTGTGGTCAGCAGCTGAGATATAATATAAAGAAGCAGTCAGAAGACCTGGACCTGAAAGCCCAGGTCTGACACCTGCTAGCTACGTAACCTTTCTGGGATTCTATCTGCTGGTCTGCAGATGTAAGATGACAGACACCTTCCTCCTTGTTCTTCATTCAAAACCCAGTTATTGAAAATCTTCAGTGGACCAGGGTTGGCATGAGGTTTTTGAGATGTAGCTATGCAAACAATCAAAGTTTACATGTAATCAATAATTACATGTAATCAATCTATGTAAGTTATGAAACACCTTACAGATGGAAAATATTACCAATATTTTTATTCACCTCTCACTTAAAACTTTTTATATGGCTAGCAGACTTACATGACCCAAAGGGGGATAAAATACGTGCTAAGACAGTAGAAAAATAAATGCAACCAAAAAGCATGAAATTAGCAAAGAAATGCATTCTTGATAGTTCAAAAAATTCGTAAAAGTTGTCATCATGTCATCAAAGTTCATCCTCTTTTGACTTCCTGATACTTATTTTATGACCTAAGATATTTTTCAATTTCTAAAGATGAGAATATTTTAGTTTTGCAATGTTTAGAGCCTCTTAAGGACATAACCAGCCCTGACACTCATAACTTCACTGAAACCCACTCAATTTACTTCAACCTTTGTTTACGGAGCACCCCACTGGGTCAGAAATAGGCCTCTACAGTTGACTTTAATGACCCAGATGCTTCTGGGAAGGGGATATTGATTTTTATATCAGAATCAAAATTATTAGGCTTGAGATTTATGTCTGGTTTTGTATCTGACATTCAGTATTATAAGGAAATAAACAGACCTCCAGCAACAAGGACAAGATGATTCAGTGGGTAAAGAGGACTCTGTGCAAGGCAGTTGCAGAATCTGCTGGATTTGTCTTCCATTCGAAAGCCTACCAGAGAGCAAGCGCAGGCGGTCCAAAAGATATTATCCTCTCTTCTGCCACCAGAGGGCCCCACCACCAGGTAAAAGGATAGAAAATCGCCAGCATCTGAGTGGACCACTGAGACTAGGGCGTTCCACCTAGGAACTTGAAGGTGGCAATTGATGCCATGATCACCTCCCCTATGCCCTCTGCATGATTTTGGTTTACTCCCTAGTTAAATGCGGAAGTATCTCCCACATTTTGGATGCTCATGACATATGTTACTTAATCCTCACAGTGCATGCGTGTGTGCTCCGTCATGCCCGGCTCTTTGCAACCCCATGGATGATAGCCCACCAGGCTCCTCTGCTCATGGAATTTCCCAGGCAAGACTACTGGAATGAGTTGCCTTCCTACACCAGGGGATCTTCCTAACCCAAGAATCAAACCTGCATCTCTTAAATCTCCTGCATTGGCAGGCGGGTTCTTTACCACCGGTGCCATCTGGGAAGCCCCAATCCTCACAGTAATCCTGCGAATTAGGCAGGCAGTGTTGCTGTTTTCCTCTTACAGATAAGGAAACTGAGATTGAGCATGGTTAACAACTGCCCAAATCACACAGCTAGGAAGGGACAGATCGGATTTTGAACAAAGACTATCTGATTTCACAGTTCAAATTCTTAGCCAAAATGCTGTTTTCCCTGTTACCTGAATAACTCTAGAAGCTTTTAGTTCATCATCTTGGATGTGGCATGAGTTCAGAAAATGTAGTGATCATGCCTAGTGAGACTCCAGCTTGTGGAACGATCAGTTGCTGGGGGAAGGAGCGCCTGCTTAGCCAAGTGAGAACAGGCAGAGAAGGGAGGAAGGCAGAGGCAGTAGGGGAGACCAGTGCTGTCCTGAAAGAGATGCGATTGGCCTGCACTTCAACACCCCCTCCCCCACTCAGTATTCATCCATCACATCTAGAGCTGTGATGTTATCAGATAAAGGGCAAAGGGGTCCCAATTTGAGCTGCAGCTGCTTTCAGCCTAAACTTGAGTCAAGTTTGGATAAGCCCAGACCTATACAAAGGGAATGCTCCGAAGTGAACAAACTCAAGGAGTCTCTTGGGAAATAAGTCAGTCTAAGGAATAGTTGCTAAAAACCCAGGCAGAAATGCTTGAAATTGCATCTGAGCTGGAGGGGAGGAATAATATTGAAGACCACTCAATGTCTTCCTTAGACTCTTCACTCAGCTCAGTTCCTAGTGATTTGTGCCCACATCCTAAGAAAAGAACTGCAAGTAAGCCTTTAAAGACATTTTCACCCATAGCCACCATAAGGCTTTGGGTGTAAGAGGTTACACCACTGTAGGAAGAGGTAATAGCCATTGACACAAAGAGGCGTAGGGATTTTCTCTCTCACTGAGACATCAGCAAGAGTAGCACCAGTAGCAGTGGTGGTACCAGCTTAAGAGGGCAGGCACAGAAGTGCTCTTAATGGTGAACAGAAAGGATTTTTATTCCATTGGTGGATGCCAAGGACCTTAGCCACAGAAAAAGGATGCAAAGCAGTGGGATTTAGAGGACAAGAGAAGAGCCCAAGAGAACCCTTACCATAACTCTCTTGGCACCAGCCACAGGGCATACCGGCAGCAAGCACAGTGATATAACTGCCAGGGAAATGGGCACTTTGGCAACCAAGACTGAAGACACATATTTTTGCATCTGTGGGCGTAACTCTAAGGATGCTTAAAATAGTTGGGGGATGGTTAGAGAGGAGGAGAGATTCAACATCTCACTCTTCTTGAATTTCTAGGGAGAGACAAAAGTCTATTTAATCTTCATTAAAATTCATTTTATTTCTCACCACACTGAAGGCATTCAGTAGAAGATAAGATTTATAAGAAATGTGACCTCATTTCATGGAGGGAGGTGAGATCCAAGACTGACAACTGGGTTCCAGGGAAGCTCTCTTAAGGATGGGATGGTATCTCTTAAAGGAGTGATTAATGTCCTGATTTCAGTAGATTCTTGAGATTAACTTATTAGAGAATGGATGTTTGTGGAGAGAATTCTGCACCATCTAGAGTTATGCTAGTTAGCAGGCTAGACTTACGTTAGTTAAATTTTTGGAAGCCACTTCCAGCTCTAATGTTCTGTGATTCCTTGAAAATGTAATAAAATAAAATCTGGGATGAGAGGGAGATATCTGAGAATGATCTTTTCTTCTGATATCCCATCTAAACTGAGACAAACCTCCCTTATTTTCCTGGTTTTCCTGAAATGACAGGAAAACAAGTGAAAATTCTCTCTTACTCACTTGGTATTCAAAATTAGAGTTCTGCTAATATTGTGAAAACTGTAGCTCTTGGTACATGTTTTCATAGCCATATGCACTTACAGAGTTGCTTGCCCTTCGCTATGCAAAAGGAAAAAGCAGAAGGGGTCTCCAGACTTCCACAGGTCCTCCAAATGTTTGCATTCAGGGATGTCATGGATATCTCTTATTTTCTTATTTAGCTGTCACCGAACCTTATATTCTATCACCACCACAATTCTCTGGGTAAAGAATTGCCTTATCCTGTGCTAACAACTCTTTTTTAAATGCCCCACTGTATTCCAGGAAAGATTACTGGAGTGGGTTGCCATTTCCTCCTCCAGGGGATCGTCCCGACCCAGGGATCGAACCTGTGTCTCCACATCCACATCCACAGATTCTTTACCACCAAGCCACTGGGGAAGCTCACACTCCTAACACTTTTGATATATTTAGCTTCCCAGATAGTGTCTACAACAGAGCACTGATAAGTTTGGAGAGTATCAAGGAAGAAGCAGATTTTGGGCCTTGAAAATGCCCTGAGGCTGAGGTAGAATAGGAAAATTGCATTTTTACTTAAGGAAGAGATTCAGCAAGGAATGCAAGCCTGCAGACTAAAGAGAGCCTGCTGCAGTTTTACTAGTCTTGCTTTCTTTGTTTCCATGAAGTGACTTCTCCCAACCCAAACTATCATGCTCTATCCTTGTATGTTTCATCTACGCCTCCCTATAAGTTTCTCTAGAGTATAGATCCAGAAGAGGAATTTTTGGCCTTGAGATTCCCACATGTTCAATTCCTGACAGATTGCTCTCCAGAACAGCATACCAGTTTACACCCCCACCAGCACTGCATGGGGATTCTCATTTCCCCACAAATGTGCCAACAATGGTACCATCTGACTTTCTAATTTTTACCAATCTGATGAGTGTAACATGAATTTC
Organism: Muntiacus reevesi; assembly: GCF_963930625.1. Lineage (NCBI taxonomy): Eukaryota > Metazoa > Chordata > Mammalia > Artiodactyla > Cervidae > Muntiacus > Muntiacus reevesi. The sequence continues at coordinate 56,410,859 of NC_089256.1, forward strand.
TTTGTGTTTTTAATTTGTATGTCTCTGATTGCTTGTGACGTTGAGGATCTCTTCATGAACGTGTAGGTAATTTGGGTTTCCCCTTCTGTGAATTGCCTATTCAAAGTCTTTGCCAAATCCTCTCTTTTTGTTGTCGATTTGCAGGAATTGCTTAATTATTCTAGATATTAGTTCCTTGTCAGTTATAAATGCTGTAATTATCTTCTCCCAGTCTGTCTCCCATCTGTTACCTTTATCTGTAGTTTCCTTCATTGAAAAGAAATTTTTATTTATTTATTTTTTATTTTTTTTAAATTGTTTATTTTTCAGTGGGTTTTGTCATACATTGACATGAGTCAGCCATAGAGTTACACGTATTCCCCATCCCGGTCCCCCATCCCACCTCCCTCTCCACCTGATTCCTCTGGGTCTTCCCAGCCCACCAGGCCCGAGCACTTGACTCATGCCTCCCACCTGGGCTGGTGGTCTGTTTCACCACAGATAATATACATGCTGTTCTTTTGAAACATCCCACCCTCCCCTTCTCCCACAGAGTTCAAAAGTCTGTTCTGTACTTCTGCGTCTCTTCTTCTGCCCTGCATATAGGGCCATTGTTACCATCTTTCTAAATTCCGTATATATGTGTTAGTATACTGTAATGTTTTTTATCTTTCTGCCAAAAAAAAGAAATTTTTAATTCTTAACATAGTCAGATCCATTTTTCCTATTATGGTTTGGACTTTTGGGGTACTATTCAAGAAACATTTCTCACCCCAAAGTCACCAGTCTTACTTCCAATCTTTTCTTACTAGCTTATAATTTATCTATACATTTAGGAGTTCAACTCATTGGAAATGCTATCAATCCTTATTTTTCTCTATTCATTAAGCCACTTTGGGCAATATTAGATGCTAAAAAAAAATCCATCTTTCCCTCACTGATTTATTATATAAATCTAGTACATATAAGGTGGAGAAGGCAATGGCACGCCACTCCAGTACTCTTGCCTGGAAAATTCCATGGACAGAAGAGCCTGGTAGGCTACAGTCCATGGGATCGCTAAGAGTCGGACACGACTGAGCGAATTCACTTTCACTTTTCACTTTCATGCGTTGGAGAAGGAAATGGCAACCCACTCCAGGGTTCTTGCCTGGAGAATCCCAGGGACGGGGGAGCCTGGTGGGCTGCTGTCTACGGGGTCACACAGAGTCGGACACGACTGAAGTGACTTAGCAGCAGCAGCAGCAGCAGTACATATAAGGACATCTTATAATTTATAATCCAAACTGAAAGAGATCTGAGAGTAAAAGGAGCTATTATTTATAATTTTAGTAGGCCAACAGGCAATAATTAGGACTTTTCTAGATAAAAAGAAACTATCTAGTCACCTTTATTTTATACCATTTATCATAAGGAACTGTTTTTTGGCTCTTTAATTTGTTCCATTATTCTATTTATCATATTAGGCCACATTGTTTTCCATTGTGGTTATGTAGTAATATAGTCTACAGCAAATATGCCCTTTTGCTTTACTTTTCCAAAATTGTCATTTACTTGTGGACTTTTCTTTTTCAAAATATATGTAAGACTCAGTATTTCAGATGTCTTTGCAGAAGTTCCAATTACAATTCCAAGTGCAGTCTATTTGGTCTGGGAAAATTTGACATCTTTACAATGTTAAGTTATGCCATCCATGAACACAGTTTAACTCTACATTTGTTTAGATCTTCTCACATACAATTAGATAGACAGATTAATTTCTCCAAAATCATTTTATATGCTTTGTATTAGGTTAATATATTTATATTTTAAGTTATATTGATACACTATGAATGACAAATACATTTTACTTATTTATGCCTGGTATGACATCACCATATGGTTAACACCGAAATCAGATTGATTATATTCTTTGCAGCCAAAGATGAAGAAGGTCTAGACAATCAGCAAAAACAAAACCGGGAGCTGACTGTGGCTCAGATCATGAACTCCTTTATTGCCAAATTCAGACTTATTGAAGAAAGTGGGGAAAACCACTAGACCATTCAGGTATGACCTAAATCAAATCCCTTATGACTATACAATGGAAGTGAGAAATAGATTTAAAGGACTAGATCTGATAAACAGAGTGCCTGATGAACTACGGACGGAGGTTCGTGACATTGTACAGGAGACAGGGATCAAGACTATCCCCAAGAAAAAGAAATGCAAAAAAGGCAAAATGGCTGTCTGAGGTCTTACAAATAGCTGTGAAAAGAAGAGAAGTGAAAAGCAAAGGAGAAAAGAAAAGATATAAGCCTCTGAATGAAGAGTTCCAAAGAATATCAAGGAGAGATAAGAAAGCCTTCCTCAGTGATCAATGCAAAGAAATAGAGGAAAACAGCAGAATGGGAAAGACTAGAGATCTCTTCAAGAAAATTAGAGATACCAAGGGAGTATTTCATGCAAAGATGGGGACATTAAAGGTCAGAAATGGTATGGACCTAACAGAAGCAGAAGGTATTAAGAAGAGGGGGCAAGAATACACAGAAGAACCGTATGACCACTCACCTAGAGCCAGACATCCTGGAATGTGAAGTCAAGTGGGCCTTAGGAAGCATCATTAAGAACAAAGCTAGTGGAGGCGATGGAATTCCAGTTGAGCTATTTCAAATCCTGAAAGATGACGCTGTGAAAGTGCTGCACTCAACATGCCAGCAAATTTGGAAAACTCAGCAGTGGCCACAGGACTGGAAAAGGTCAGTTTTCATTCTAACCCCTAAAAAAAAGGCAATGCCAAAGATGCTCAAACTACCGCACAATTGCACTCATCTCACATGCTGGCAAAGTAATGCTCAAAATTCTCCAAGCCAGGCTTCAACTATATGTGAACTGCTAACTTCCAGATGTTCAAGCTGGTTTTAGAAAAGGCAGAGGAAACAGAGATCAAATTCCCAACATCCAATGGATCATCGAAAAAGCAAGAGAGTGCCAGAAAAAAATCTATTTCTGCTTTATTGACTATGCCAAAGCCTTTGACTGTCTGGATCACAATAAACTGTGGAAAATTCTGAAGGAGCTGGGAATACCAGACCACCTGACCTGCCTCTTGAGAAACCTGTATGCAGGTCAGGAAGCAACAGTTAGAACTGGACTTGGAACAACAGACTGGTTCCAAATAGGAAAAGGAGTATGTCAAGGCTGTATATTGTCACCCTGCTTATTTAACTTACATGCAGATTACATCATGAGAAATGCTGGGCTGGAAGAAGCACAAGCTGGAATCAAGATTGCTGGGAGACATATCAATAACCTCACATATGCAGATGATACCACCCTTATGGCAGAAAATCAAGAACTAAAGAGCTTCTTGATGAAAGTGAAAGAGGAGAGTGGAAAAAGTCGGCTTAAAGCTCTACATTCAGAAAACTAAAATCATGGCATTGGGTCCCATCACTTCATTTCAGATAGATGGGGAAACAGTGGTAACAGTGACTGACTTCATTTTTGGGGCTCCAAAATCACTGCAGATGGTGATTGCAGCCATGAATGTAAAATATGCTTACTCCTTGGAAGGAAAGCTTTGACCAACCTAGACAGCATATTAAGCAGAGATATTACTTTGCCAACAAAGGTCCATCTAGCCCAGGCTATGGTTTTTCCAGTAGTCATGTATGGATGTGAGAATTGGACTATAACGAACGCTGAGCACTGAAGTATCGATGCTTTTGGACTGTGGTGTTAGAGAAGACTCTTGAGAGTGCCTTGGACTGCAAGGAGATCCAACCAGTCCATCCCAAAGGAGATCAGTCCTGGGTGTTCATTGGAAGTACTGACGTTGAAGCTGAGACTCCAAAACTTTGGCCACCTCATGTGAAGGGCTGACTCATTTGAAAAGATCCTGATGCTGGGAGGGATTGAGGGCAGGAGGAGAAGGGGACGACAGAGGATGAGATGATTGGATGGACATGGGTTTGAGTGAACTCTGGGAGTTGGTGATGGACAGGGAGACCTGGTGTGCTGCAGTTCATGGGGTTGCAAAGAGTCGGACATGACTGAGCGACTGAACTGAACTGAACTGATGCCTTTTGTGAAGAATGCTGTTGGCTGTTGCATCCATCATTTTTTCAAGTTATGAATCTATACCAAATTGCATGAAAGATTGTATCAGTTTCCACAATTGATTATGTAATCTGAAACTCTTTCTCCTTCCAGTGTTGATACTTTATTGCTTTTCTTACTTTATTATATCAGTTTTATTCTGTAGCATTACGTTAACTCGGTGGTGACGTAAGACTTTCTTGTCTTAAATGAAATATATCTCTAATGTTTCTTCTCTAAACGAGGTATTTGCTGGAAATATTTCATATGTAGCTTTTAGCTAGTTAATGATGTATTTTTCTATGTCTATCTTTGTGAAAAAATTGTACCATATATAAAATTTGAATTTTATCCAATATCTACCTCTATTGATTAAACATATGTCTTATTCTTAATAACTTAATGTGCTATTTACATTTGATAACTTTTGATATGACCAAGTACTTGCATTATTGAGAAAAACCATATAAGGTCATAATGTGTTATTTTTTAAAAAATTATGCAGTTGTGATCTAATAATTACTTTGGATGTTTTTAAAGTGCTGCACTCAATATGTCAGCAATATGGAAAACTCAGTAATCACCAGAGGACTGGAAAAATTCAGTTTCATTCCTGTCCCAAAGAAGGGCAATGCCAAAGAATGCTCAAACTACTGTACAATTGTGCTCATATTACATGCTAGCAAGGTTATGCTCAAAATCCTTCAAGCTAGGCTTCAGAAGTACATGAACCAAGAACTTACAGATGTACCAGCTGGATTTTGAAGAGTCAGTGGAACTAGAGATCAAATTGCCAGCATTCGCTGGCTCATAAAAAAGGTAAGAGAGTTCCAGAAAAGTATCTACTTCTGCTTCATTGACTATGCTAAAGCTCTGACTGTGTGGACCACAATAAGCAATGGAAAATTCTTACAAAGATGTGAGTATCAGATCATCTTACCTACTTCCTGAGAAACCTGTATGCAGGTCAAGAAGCAACACTTAGACCAGACATGGAGCAACTGACTGGTTCAAAATTGAGAAAGTAATACAACAAGTCTTCATATTGCTACCCTGCTTATTTAACTTCCATGCAGAGTACATGATGCAAAATGCTGGGCTGAATAAATGACAAGCTGGAATCAAGATTGTCAGGAGAAATATCAGCAACCTCAGATATGCAGATGATACCACTCTAATGGCAGAAAGGGAAGAGGAACTAAAGAGCCTCTTGAGGGTGAAAGAAGAGAGTGAAAAAGCTGGCTTGAAACAACATTAGAAAGAAAAAAAAACTAAAATCATGGCATGAAGTCCCATCACTTCATGGAAAATAGAAGGGGAAAAAGTGGAAGCAGTGGTAAATTTTACTTTTCTGGGCTTCAAAGTCACTGCCAACGGTGATTGTAGCCATGAAATTAAAAGATACTGCTCCTTAGAAGGAAAGCTACGGCAAACCTAGAGAGCGTATTAAAAATCAGAGACATCACTTTGCCAACAAGCATCAATGTAGCTATGGTTTTTCCAGTAGTCCTATATTAATGTGTGATCATAAAGAAGGCTGAGAGGTGAATAATTGATGCTTTTGAGCTGCAGTGTTGAAGGAGACCTCTTGAGAGTCCCTCAGACAACAAGGAGATCAAAGCAGTCAATCCTAAAAGAAATCAACCCTTAATATTCATTGGAATGACTGTTGCTGAAGCTGAAGCTCCAATACTCTGGCCACCTGATGCAAAGAGCTGACTCATTGGAGAAGACCCTGATGCTGGGAAAGATTGAAGGCAAAAGGAGAAGGGGGTGGCAGAGAATGAAATGGTTATATAGTGTCACCAACTCAATGGACGTGAATTTAAGCAAACTCGGGGAGATAGTGAAGGACAGGGGAGCCTGCCACACTATGTGCTGTGTGCTGTAGCCCTCGGGAGTGCAAAGAGTTGGACACCACATAGCGACTGAACAGCAACAACAATCACTTTGAGATTTTTCCATCTATGTTTATAAATAAAATTGGCTTTTTTTAAACACATAGTATTTTTGTACTGTAAAAAAAAAAATCAGTGCTACACTAGCCTTGGAAAATAAACTCCCTATCCTTTTTAAACTTTTCATCATCTAGGACACTTGTTTTAAAAGTATTATACTTTTTTATATTTTATTTTAAGAAATTCCTTATAAACCACTTAGTAGAGGATGGAGGGTAGAATGGAGGAGTGCCTGGCAACCCACTCCAGTATTCTTGCCTGGAGAATCTCCATGGATGGAGGAGCCTGGCAGCCTACAGTTCATGAGATCTCAAAGAGTCAGACATGACTAAGTCACTAAGCACAGCACAGAGGTTGGAATGGGGATGTTTTTGATAATCATTTCAGTTTCTTTCATGATGATTGAAAGTTTTTAATTTCAAATTTTCTATTTCTTCTGCTGCTGATTCAGAAATTGTTTTCAAAAATTTATTTCATCTAGATTTATCAGTTTACAGATCTATAATAGTACTTACTGTTTTTGTAATCTCCTTTCTATTTTTAATTATATATTACACCTATAGTCATAACCATACATCTGCTCATTACATCTATAATTGGATCATTCCATTTTGTATTTTCTGACTTTTTTTCTTTTATCAATATTAGCTACATATTATTTATTGTATCAAAGAATTAAAATTTATTTGTGCTCACATATATATATTTTTATTATTTCTTATTTCATTATTTTATTTTCCTTTTTATTGCTTCTTTATTCCTCATGTGTGTGAGATAATTTTAGGCGGTTCGTGTCTTTCTTCTTCAGTGGAAAACTTCTTTAAGTTTTTATTTTTATGTTGTTGTTTAGTTGCTAAGTCATGTCTGACTCTTTGCAACCCCATGGACTGTACTGCCAGACTCCTCTGTCTATGAGATTTCCAAGGCAAGAATACTAGAGTGGGTTGTCATTTCCTTCTCCAGGGGAGCTTCCTGACCCAGAGATCAAACCCATGTTTTCTGCATTCAGTCTATTGTAGGCAGATTCTTTACTGGTGAGCCACAAGGGAAGCCTTTTTTATTATTATAAACATTTTTAAAGAACCAAATTTCCTTCTAAATCCTGTTGTTTCAATCTTTTAGTTCTTTTCTTCCTTTCATCAGTTTTAATTAAGTTTTCAAGGACTGCTCAACTCCAGATAGGGTTAGGGTTAGTTCTGTCAGTTGTTGCTTTATACATTTGAACATACATTGTTATGTTGGAAGCAAATACATTTATGATTGTTATATATCTTCATCTGTTGTTTGGGTTATAGTATATTACATCTATTTTTTTCCCGATGATGATTTTTCTCCATTTCTAATTTCTTCAAGTTTGAAATTGCAGTTCTGACTTACTAAGAGATTGAAATGCATTTGTTTAGTATTTTTTATTTATTTACTTGGCTTCACTGTGTGGCATGTGGGATCTTAGTTCCCTAACCAGGGATCAAACCTTGTCCCCAACTGTGGGAGTGCTGAGTTGTAACCACTGGGCTGCTAGGGAAGTCCCTTATGCCTTTATTTTTAATCTTCTTATATACTCTTCTTTATAGATAACATAGAAGTATTTTTAGTCCAAACTGAAAAGGTCTGGTTTTGGTGGGTGAGTATAATCCATTTATACTGATTATAACTGTTAGAGCTCTTTTGTTTATAAAAATTTTACTTGTTTCCTATTTTTCCTCCCAATATAACAATCAGTAGGTATAACAAAATTTCTTCTGGTTGCTTGGAAAGTATGTATTCTATTTTTAATATCCTGAAATAATTTTTAAATTTTCAAGACATACACCTATATTTAAGTCACCAGCAATTTAAAAACTAATCAATAATCATATATTTTCCTCAATCAGATCAGTTCCTTAAAGTGCTCTCATGAACTTTTGCCTCCTCCTCCCTAAGCCTTAATGGTATCATTAATAATCTATACCTACGTTATGCTATACTTTTTTCTTTTATTAAGGGGAATAGCAATTTTACTGTTACTTACTTAGTGCAATCAGTAGTGTCTGACTCTTTGCGACGCCATAGACTATAGCCCCCCTAGGCTCTTCTGTCCACGGAATTCTCCAGGCAAGAATACTGGAGTGTAATGGTACCTTTTACACGCCAGTCAGGATGGCTGCTATCCAAAAGTCTACAAGCAATAAATGCTGGAGAGGGTGTGGAGAAAAGGGAACCCTCTTACACTGTTGGTGGGAATGCAAACTAGTACAGCCACTATGGAAAACAGTGTGGAGATTTCTTAAAAAACTGGAAATAGAACTGCCATATGACCCAGCAATCCCACTTCTGGGCATACACACTGAGGAAGCCAGATCTGAAAGAGACACGTGCACCCCAATGCTCATCGCAGCACTGTTTATAATAGCCAGGACATGGAAACAACCTAGATGCCCATCAGCAGATGAATGGATAAGGAAGCTGTGGTACATATACACCATGGAATATTACTCAGCCATTAAAAAGAATTCATTTGAATCAGTTCTAATGAGATGGATGAAACTGGAGCCCATTATACAGAGTGAGGTGAGCCAGAAAGATAAAGAACATTACAGTATACTAACACATATATACGGAATTTAGAAAGATGGTAACGATGGCCCTATATGCAGGGCAGAAGAAGAGACGCAGAAGTACAGAACAGACTTTTGAACTCTGTGGGAGAAGGGGAGGGTGGGATGTTTCGAAAGAACAGCATGTATATTATCTGTGGTGAAACAGACCACCAGCCCAGGCGGGAGGCATGAGTCAAGTGCTCGGGCCTGTTGGGCTGGGAAGATCCAGAGGAATCGGGTGGAGAGGGAGGTGGGATGGGAGACCGGGATGGGGAATTCGTGTAACTCTATGGCTGATGCACATCAATGTATGACAAAACCCACTGAAAAATAAAAAAAAAAAAAAAAGAATACTGGAGTGAGTTGCCATTCCCTTCTCCAGAGGATCTTCCCAACCCAAGGATCTAACCCACGTCTCCTGCATTGCAGGCAGATTCTTTACTCTTTGAGCCAGCAGGGAAGCCCCTTAGCTGTCTTAGTTGTGTTACTTACTTAGTTATCTCTAATATCTATTCTCCCTCTTTTCATAGTGAGAGAGTCCCTGGCTTTAATTCAGCACACAGTTACCCAAAATAAGGCTAAATTTCCCAGCTTTATTTGCAGCATGACTATGTAATAAAGTTTTGGCCAAAGATATGTGAGAAATAATGTGTGCAATTTTTGGAACATTTATTCCAAGTGAAGAAACATGATTAAATAAGCCAGTGTTGGGAAAACTGGACGGCTACATGTAAGACAATGAAATCAGAACATTTTCTAACACCATATACAAAAATAAACTCAAAATGGATTAAAGACCTAAGTGTAAGACTGGAAACCACAAAACTCCTAGAGGAAAACATAAGCAGAACACCCTTTGTCATAAACTGTAGCAATTTTCTTTTGAATCTATCTTCTAAAGCAAAGGAAATAAAAGCAAAAATAAACAAATGGAACCTAATTAAACTCAAAAACTTTTACACAGCAAAGAAAACCACTGACAAAACAAAAGGACAACCTACTGAAAGAGAGAAAATATTTGCAAATCATATGACCAAATGGAGTTAATATTGGGGTTAATAAACAGGCATTTTTCCCAAAGAGGAAATTCAGATGGTCAACAGGCACATTAAAATATGTTCAACATCACTAATCATCAGAGAAATGCAAAACAAAACCACAAAGAGATATCCCCTCACACCTGTCAGAATAACTATCATTACAAAGAACACAAATAATTAATGTTGGTGAGGATCAGGAGAAAAAGAAGTCCTCCTACACTGTTGGTAGGAATGCAAATTGTTGCAGCCCCTGTGGAAAGCAGAATGGAGATTTCTCAAAAAACTAAAAATAAAGCTACCATATGATAAGGAAGTTGTGGTACATATATACAATGAACTATTGAAAAGTGAAAGTGAAGTTGCTCAGCCGTGTCCAACTCTTTGCGACCCCATGGACGGTAGCCCACCAGGCTCCTCAGTTCACGGAATTTTACAGGCAAGAGTACTGGTTTTTTCCTTCTCCAGAGGATCTTGCCAACCCAGGGATCAAACCCGGGTCTCCCACACTGCAGGCAGATGCTTCATCATCTGAGCCACCAGGGAAGCCCAATGAACGATTACCCAACCATAAAAAGGAACAAATTTGAGTCAGTTCTAATGAGGTGGATGAACCTGTGAAACAGAGTGAAGTAAGTCAGAAAGAGAAAAACAAATATTGTATAATAATGCATACACATGGAATCTAGAAAAATGGTACTGAAGAACCGATTTGCAGGGCAGAAGTAGAGATGCAGATGTAGAAAACAAACTTGTAGACTCAGTGGGGGTAGAAAAGAGTGGGACAAATTGAGAGAGTAACATTGAATCATATACATTACCATATATAAAATAAATAGCTCATGAGAAGTTGCTGGATAACACAGGGAGCTCAACTAGGTGCTCTGTGACAGCCTAGAAGGGTGGGATGCGGTGGGGAATGAGGGGAAGGTTTAAGAGGAAGAGGATATATGTGTGATTCACGTTGTTGTATGGTGGAAACAAACACAACATTGTAAGGCAATTATCCTTCAATTAAAAAGAAAGAAAGAAAAATAATAATAAAGATAAATAAATAAAAATAAAAAGAAAGAAAGAAAAACTACCATATGGCCCAGCAATTCCACTTCTGCATGCTAAGTCACTTCAGTTGTGTCCGACTCTTTGAGACCCTATTGTCTGTAACCTGCAAGACTCCTCTGTCCAAGGGATTCTCCAGGCAAGAATACTGGAATGGGTTGCCATGCCCTCCTCCAGAGGATCTTCCTGACCCAGGGATCAAACCCATTTATCTTATGTCTCCTGCATTGGCAGGTGGGTTCTTTACCACTAGCACCACCTGGGAAGTCCCTCCACTTCTGAATATATATTAAAAAAAAATACTAATTTGAAAATATACATGCACCCCAATGTTCATAGCAGCACTATTTAAAATAACCAAGACACTGAAGCAACTTGGATCCATCAATAGATGAATGAAAAAAGAAGATGTGATATATGAGTGTATGTACATATATATATACACATATGTATGTTTACATGTATAAGTATATATGTGTATATGTATGTGTATATATGAAGATAAGATATGTGTGTACATATATGTGTATGTGTGTATGTATGTTTACATGTATATGTATGTGTGTGTATATGTATGTATATATGTACATCAGTTCAGTTCAGTTCAGTCGCTCAGTCATGTCTGACTCTTTGCGACCCCATGAACCGCAGCACACCAGGCCTCCCTGTCCATCACGAATTCCCGGAGTTTACTCAAACTCATGTCCATGGAATCAGTGATGCCATCCAACCATCTCATCTTCTGTCGTCCCCTTCTCCTCCTGCCCCCAATCCCTCCCAGCATCAGGATCTTTTCAAATGAGTCAACTCTTCACATGAGGTGGCCAAAGTATTGGAGTTTCAGCTTCAGCATCAGTCCTTCCAATGAGCACCCAGGACTGATCTCCTTTAGGACGGAATGGTTGGATCTCCTTGCAGTCCAAGGCACTCTCAAGAGTCTTCTCTAACAGTTCAGTTCAAAAGCATCAATTTTTCGGCGCTCAGCTTTCTTCACAGTCCAACTCTCACATCTATACATGACCACTGGAAAAACCATAGCCTGGACTAGATGGACCTTTGTTGACAAAGTAATGTCTCTGCTTTTTAATATGCTGTCTAGGTTGGTCATAACTTTCCTTTCGACGAGTAAGCGTCTTTTAATTTCATGGCTGCAGTCACCACCTGCAGTGATTTTGGAGCCCCCCAAAATAAAGTCTGACACTGTTTCCACTGTTTCCCCATCTATTTCCCATGAAGTGATGGGGTCAGATGCCATGATCTTAGTTTTCTGAATGTTGAGCTTTAAGCCAACTTTTTTACTCTCCTCTTTCACTTTCATCAAGAGGCTCTTTAGTTCTTCTTCACTTTCTGCCATAAGGGGGTATCATCTGCATATGTGAGGTTATTGATATGTCTCCCAGCAATCTTGATTCCAGCTTGTGCTTCTTCCAGCCCAGCGTTTCTCATGATGTACTCTGCATATAAGTTAAATAAGCAGGGTGACAATATACAGCCTTGACGTACTCCTTTTCCTATTTGGAACCAGTCTGTTGTTTCAAGTCCAGTTCTAACTGTTGCTTCCTGATCTGCATACAGGTTTCTCAAGAGGCAGGTCAGGTGGTCTGGTATTCCCAGCTCCTTCAGAATTTTCCACAGTTTATTGTGATCCAGACAGTCAAAGGCTTTGGCATAGTCAATAAAGCAGAAATAGATGTTTTTCTGGTACTCTCTTGCTTTTTCGATGATCCAACGGATGTTGGCAATTTGATCTCTGGTTCCTCTGCCTTTTCTAAAACCAGCTTGAACATCTGGAAGTTAGCAGTTCACATATAGTTGAAGCCTGGCTTGGAGAATTTTAAGCATTACTTTACTAGCGTGTGAGATGAGTGCAATTGTGCGGTAGTTTGAGCATTCTTTGGCATTGCCTTTCTTTGGGATTGGAATGACTGACATTTTCCAGTCCTGTGGCCACTGCTGAGTTTTCCAAATTTGCTGACATATTGAGTGCAGCACTTTCACAGCATTATCTTTCAGGATTTGAAATAGTTCAACTGGAATTCTATCACCTCCACTAGCTTTGTTCATAGTGATGCTTCCTAAGGCCCACTTGACTTCACATTCCAGGTTGTCTGGCTCTAGGTGAGTGATCACACCATTGTGATTATCCGCGTCGTGAAGATCTTTTTTGTACAGTTCTTTGTGTATTCTTGCTACCTCTTCTTAATACCTTCTGCTTCTGTTAGGTCCACACCATTTGTGTCCTTTATTGAACTCATCTTTGCATGAAATGTTCGCTTGGTATCTCTAATTTTCTTGAAGAGATCTCCAGTCTTTCCCATTCTGTTGTTTTCCTCTATTTCTTTGCATTGATCGCTGAGGAAGGCTTTCTTATCTCTCCTTGATATTCTTTGGAACTCTGCATTCAAATGGGTATCTTTTCTTTTCTCCTTTGCTTTTCACTTCTCTTCTTTTCACAGCTGTTTGTAAGGCCTACTCAGACAACCATTTTGCCTTTTTTCATTTCTTTTCCATGGGGATGGTCTTGATACCTGTCTCCTGTACAATGTTATGAACCTCCATCCATAGTTCATCAGGCACTCTATCTATCAGATCTAGTCCCTTAAAACTATTTCTCACTTCCAGTGTATAGTTATAAAGAGTTTGATTTAGGTCGTACCTGAATGGTCTAGGGGTTTTCCCTACTTTTGTCAATTTCAGTCTGAATTTGGCAATAAGGAGTTCATGGTCTGAGCCACAGTCAGCTCCCAGTATTGTTTTTGCTGACTGAATAGAGCTTCTCCATCTTTGGCTGCAAAGAATATAATCAATCTGATTTCGGTGTCAACCATCTGGTGATGTCCAAGTGTAGAGACTTGTCTTGTGTTGTTGGAAGCGGGTATTTGCTATGACCAGTGTGTTCTCTTGGCAAAACTCTATTAGCCTTTGCCCTGCTTCATTCTGTACTCCAAGGCCAAATTTGCCTGTTACTCCAGGTGTTTCTTGACTTCCTACTTTTGCATTCCAGTCCCCTATAAATGTTTGTATATATGTACATATATGTATGTGTATATATGTGTGTGTTTGTATGTATGCGTGTACATATGTGTATATGTACATATGTATGTATACACACAGAATGGAATACTACTCAGCCATAAAAAAGAATGAAATTTTGCCATTTGTAGCAACATGGATGAACTTGGAGGGCATTATGCTAAAGTGAAGTAAGTCAGACAGAGAAAGATAAATATTGTATGACATCTCTTATATGTCATATACAAATATCAAAAATAAAGCACTAGAGAATATAACGAAACAAAAACAGACTCACAGGGAGAATAAGTTAGTGGTTACCAATGGAGAGAGGCAAGGCAGGAAGGGGCAAGACAGAGACAGGGATTTAAGATGTACAAAGTATTAGGTACAAAATAAATATACAACATGGAATATAGCCAATATTTTACAATAACTGTAAATGGAGCATAACCTTTAAAAATTGTGAATAACTATGTTGCATACCCACAATTTATATAATACTATACATCAACTATACTTCAAACAGAGAGAAAAAGAGAGGGCATGTGTTTTCTTTTCCTTTTCTTTCATCTAGCTGCTTGAAACATATTTTAGTTATGATACATTTTTGAACATCTATGTAACCAACATATTTAAGAGGAAAGATTACCAAGATATAAACTGTCAGGCAACCTGTGGAGCAAAACCATCCCACCAATCCTGGGCCACCTACTACTTGATACTTTTGTGAGAGAAAAACAATTCATCCTTTGTGTATTGGTTTCCATTGCTCCTGTAACAAGCTGTCACAATCTTAGTGACTTAAATTTATTATTTATATGGGTTTGAAGATCAGAAGTCCTAAAGATAAGAGTAGACAGGACTATATCCCTTCTGGCAGCCCTCAGGAGGAATCTGTTTCCTTGCCTTTTTTACACATCTGGAAGTTACATGCATTCCTTGGGTCTTGGCCCCCTCTTTATATCACTCCAACCTCTCCTTCAGGCATCACATCTCCTGTTGTGGCTCTGAGCCTCCTTCCTCCTTGTATTGCACTGGACCCACTCAGATAATCTATGGTAATCTCTTGATTTTTAAACTTGCAATGTAATCCCATCTGCAAAGTCTCCTTTGTCGTGTAGTGGCATACTCATTGTGTTAATGGGCTTCCCCAATGACTCAATGGGTAGAGAATTTGCCTACAATGCAGGAGACACGAGAGAGATGCAAGTTCAAGCCCTAAGTCAGGAAGATCTCCTGAAGGGGGAAATGGCAACCCACTCCATTATTCTTGCCTGGGAAATCCCATGGACAGAGGAGCCTGGTGGGCTACAGTCCACGGGGTCCCAAAGAGTCAAACACGACTGAGCACAACACACAACATATTCATGAGTTACACAAATTAGGATATACACATCTTTACAGGAATCATTATTATATCTACAATACTTTGGATCAGTTTTACACGTAGCTAGATTTAAATTCTAATAATCTCATTTCCCAAATTTTATTAGTTTCTTATTATCGCTTATATTTATTATTTTCATTGTTAATTTTCTTGTTAAGACACTTTTCCCAAGAGTGATTGCAGAGACTGTTGTGTGGAAAACTCTCTTTAATATGTCATATACAATCCCTGCCTCCCTACTTCTCAAAGAAGGCTTGCCTAAAATTTCCTCTCTTGGTCTTGACTATCCTGCCACAAAGCCATTCATCAAGAGTATTAATAAAGAATCCAACCTTGTGCATATCTATATTTCAAGCATCTCATCTAAAACAGGGTCTAGAACACAGTATTTACTCAGTAAAATTTTGCTAAATGAAGCACTGAGTTGGTTTTTATGTGACATCCATAGCAAAATGAGAAAAACCAATAACATAACAGATAAGGCATAAGAGACAGTAGAGAAAATATTCATTTACCTCTCAATATCGCAAGTCTTGACTTCCAGACATATGCACATCTGTGAAAAGGCTTGACACTAATGTATAAATATATGTAAGATCATTCATGCACATATTGGGTGTATGTATACCATATATCCTGTAAGGAAGATAGGAGTTGTCTTACACACTTTTCAACTTTACACAATTCTCAGTGTCCCTTTTAATTTTGTATTAAATGCTTTCTCCAGCAATTGGTAATGAAATGCTGACATTGATGACAAGAGCCATCTAACCTTTTGGTTAAAGGCCCATTACTGGAGTTCAGATAGTCTGGGTTCAGCTGCCAAGTTTGTCTTTTACTAGCTGTGTGATCTTGGTCAAATTATTCAACTTTTGTGTGCCTTAGTTTCTTCATCTGTAAAATTGGATGATGGTGATAAAAGAAGCTAATTGATAGAATTTATGAGCAGATTAAATGAGTTAGTAAACATAAAGTTGTTAAATAGTTTCTGGCAAGTAGTAAACTTTCTATGTTCTAGCTATTATACTTAAAGAGAGTGTTTATGAAGACTTCGGTTGATTTTAAATGAATAAATTAAATCATTTTTCCCTTATTCTTTATTGGGAAGTTTGTATGAGCAGCAGCAAAAAAAAAATTTTTTTTAAATAAAAAACAATGAAATTCATCTCATCCCATGAGAGATTGTTATAGATGACAATCTGCCAGTAACCATTCTTATCTCTAAGATAGGGGATCCACTC
Organism: Muntiacus reevesi; assembly: GCF_963930625.1. Classification (NCBI taxonomy): domain Eukaryota; kingdom Metazoa; phylum Chordata; class Mammalia; order Artiodactyla; family Cervidae; genus Muntiacus; species Muntiacus reevesi. The sequence continues at coordinate 56,427,194 of NC_089256.1, forward strand.
CACTCTCTGGGGTAGAGTAGGGTAGAGTGAGGCATGAGAGCATGTCTGGAATAATCCTTCCAAATCCCTTCTTTGCTTCTTCCCTGCATGGGTATTGCATGCATTTATTTTTTAGTTATTTTAATTGGGAATAATGGTTGGAAGAATGGGAAACTGAATTTGGTTTTAACTCAAAACCAAATTACCCAATCCAAATTTATTAGGGAAAATAAAAAGCTGAGCCCAGTATATTTTGACTCTGAATCCAGTGACTATTCAAACCTCATTTGAGGAAAGGGTATGATTGACACCTCAGAGATACCATTGCCAGATAGAACACAGGATGCTCAGTTAAATTCCAATTTAAATTTAACTGTGTGCTGTTTGTTTTTGTTTTTGTCTTTTGCTATATCTGACAACTCTATTCAGAAACTCCAATAATCGTCTCACTCAATTCCCTCATTTTAGGATGGAGAATCTGTGAAATTGATGATGAAATAAAATTTCTTCCATCTAGCACATGGGAGCCAAGAGTCAAACCCAGGTTTTATGATGTCTTTTCTTCAGTGAAGCACCAAAAAAAAAAAAAAAAAAATGTCCAGAATATTGAAGTTAAAAAGCAAATAAAAGGGGGAGAAATATCTCTGGTTTGTACCCTCTGTGCAAGTTACCTAAAATTATCTTAAATTCCAGCTTCGCTGGCATTTGTGAAGCCCCATGCTACTTTACTGCTGTTCCTAAAATCATTAACCCATTAACTAGGATCACGGAGACTTACTCTGGAAAAGCTAATTGAATTGCTTTTCTCTTTTCTACAATAAACAACAGCACAGAGGCAGTTTGGCATTAATTACGCTAAAGCCCTATTCATCTCTATTGATGTTAGCTCATATCAACATTTTATACTGTTTATTCCCTGCTCTTCTTTTTTTATCAGCATCATAAAACACTGCAGCTCTAAGTGAACTTCATTTCCACGTGCCTGTTTTCAACTTTGAAATCACTGCTCATACATAAACGGATTCTCTTTTTTTCTCCTTGGATAAATTCGAATTTCGATAAAGAAGTATTATTTTCTCTGGATCCCTTAGCACAGGCTAGTGGACATTATCATATTAACAACTTCAGGGTAGGGAAAAAAAGTTTAATTTTCATTAAACTCTTCCAAAACTATTCAATCCACCTAAAATAAATTCTCACATTCAACTCACTAAGTCACTGTGTTTTTTCCATTGAAAATGTTTTTTTCAATTCTATCTTCAACAAAAAGTAGACCATGATTGGGGACATGAAGAAAGTTAAATTAGTCTCCTTTGCTCCTCTGTTCTAAGATACTTGGTGTTTTCTCTAAAACACTTGCCATCATCTGCTCAGTGGGCAAACTATTTATGCATATGTCTGCCTTGTCTGCTGTAATGAAAACTCCCCAAGGGCAGGGGCTATGTTGAATCCTAACCCATCCAGTAAAAATAAGTTTTATGCTTGTTTATCACTTCTCTGTTGAAAGAGACAAATGATTATGCTAAATGCCATTTATTGAGCAGCTTACCACACTTCAGGCAATGTGCTCGACATCTTATCCAAACTACATCAAAACAAGACTGAGTAATAAGAAATATTAGCATATCTCTCTTACAGGTTAAAAACAAACAAACAAACGAGTCTTGAGGTGTAATTCAAAGCAACAAGAAAATGTTAGAGCTGAAATTTAAATCTAGATCTCTTTGCACCAGAAGTTCTTTGTTTCCTTCATTGTTAGTTATTATGGGTAAAGACCTCAGATGTGAGACCATGGTCGTGACCCTTCTCCATCCTTCACTTAGTACCAAGGAGTGAAAGAATGAAATGCATGCTATTCCAAGAGCACCAGAAAGTGATGCTGTGGCTCTGGAGGAGAAATCATTAAGTGACACAACTGGTCATCGTCCAAGGCTTGATTATATGGTCTTTCATTTTTATTCCCCCTTTGCACAGAGGACAATAATGAAGAATGCTCACGTGTCTTCCTAAAGCACCAGCATTAAATGGCAAGTAGGCCATGGAATGGGGACTAGGGAGCTGAAAGCCTGGTCCTGATGCTATTACTTACCAGAGTTTCTCCATCTGTAAAGTCACGAAGTCAAAATTTCCTTCTAGCTGTGTCTTCCTGTAATCCATGGGAATATGAGTATCCTAAGAAACCCAGGACATGGCACACAATAAGTTCTCAGTAATAACTATTTGGATGTTGTAATGAACACATGAATGAATAACAAAAGTATGGCTCTTACTCCAGTTCCCAGGAAGCACAAATAAGGTTTCCCTTCACGTCAATGTGTGAGAGAGGATGGGAGCTCACTGTTTGCAATGCTGATGTTTTTATGCCTTCCAACACACTTCCATCTGGCCCTGGTTTTCCATTTTCCCAATTTGGAACAACTTTTCCCATTCATTGGAATCACTTCCTTTCTTATGTTTACAAAACAGATGATTTGGGGATTTTACATAATTCATACTAAACATAGACTAACTCAAACTGAGTCCAAGTACCATCCAACAGGCGCATGGAATACTGCATTGGATGTAAAAAAAAAAAAAACATGATTCTGTATGCCTTTGAAAAACTAGTAAAAACTGCAACCTGACAATATTTTAAATTACAATAGCGCTGCTTCTATGAGCTTGTCCTGCACATACCCTGCATGTGTTTACATTCTTACAGGGTTTATAATGTTTTGGTTCATTACATTCTGGTTGTTTGAATGAATGCAGAAAAATGAGATTTTTTAAGCATAATTCTGACTTTGTACTGACATACCTTACTTAGTCCAGTTGTAACCTTTCAGAACTGCTGCATCCCTTAGATGCAAAGGATTTATTGGTTGCTTATGTGGATTCTGAACCTTGGTCAGGTATATTTTGGGTCTTGGCAGGGTCAAGGGAGGCAGAGTGGAGCAAGCTGATATCTAATTGCTTACAAAAGTAGGCCTGAGACGTAAATGTGATAGAAACCACAGCCACCATGAAATGAAAAGCTTTTATTTTCAGGTTGGTCAAGGGGAAAAGAAAGTGTTGATTTTGGATTTCTGTCTAGTGTTTTCCCAGCTTCACCAGATAAACAGTTATAGAAGACTGCATGCAGCGTAGATTACAGAACGCCTTACATATACACCTTACATTTACTACTCATCTAAAACTCATAACACTTTGATCAGCCATGCCTTTCCTACAAAGAAACAAAAGTCCAGAGAAGTAATGTCATTTGCCTAAAATTATTCAGTTATAGAAGTGGCATAAATTAGGTTTGAAACCAGACAGCCTGGCTCTGGAGTCTATGCTCTCAACAACCATACCACACCAAGCTGCCTCTGGAGCATCCACTCTAATTTTGGTGGCCTCCTAACCAAGCTCTTTACTTCCCATCCCTCCCACTTTCCAACTCATCCTTCACCAGTGTCAACTGCCTATAGTGCAGCTTTAACCATGTCCTTCCCCAGCTCAAAATTCTTTAATGGCTCTTAGCCATCTTCTCAAATCAAATGATACATCCTCACTCAGCTACTCCAAGGCTCTATAACTTTGTCCCAACCTTCTTTTCCAACCTAATTTCTATATCTCTACAAATCTTATGTTCGTGCTAGACTTAAACCCTACATGCCCTTCCCGAAACATGGTTTTGACTTTTCTGTGTCCATGATCTTTTCCATAGCATATGGAAAACCCTCCCCAATACCAAGGCTAATATAAACCTCACCTGTCCTCCAATGAGCAAAAATCAGTGCTCTTTTATGGGCTGAATTACATCCTCCACAGTTCATATGTTGAAACCCCAACCCTCCAACATGACTATATTTTGAGATAGGGCCTTTAAGGAGGTCTGCCCTCATGTAAGGGCTTCCCTCATAGATGGGTTGGTAAAGAAACTGCCTGCAGTGCAGGAGACCCCAGTTTGATTCCTGGGTCGGAAAGATCCACTGGAGAAGGGATAGGCTACCCAATCCAGTATTCTTGGGCTTCCCTTGTGGTTCAGCTGATAAAGAATCTGCCTGCAATGCAGGAGACCTGACTTCAATCCCTGGGTTGGGAAGATTCCCTGGAGATCTTCCCCCCCACTCCAGTATTCTGGCCTGGAGAATTCCATGGACTGTATAGTCTATGGGGTCGCAGAGAGTCGGACACGACTGAGTGACTTTCACTTTAAGGAGGTAAGTAAGATTAAGTGAGGTCATAGGTTGTCAGTCCATCAGTGTTAGTTACTCTTTCATGTCCAACTCTTTGCAACCCCATGGACTGTAGACTACCAGTCTCCTCTGTCCATGGAATTCTCCAAGCAAGAATACTTGAGTGGGTTGCTATTCCCTACTCCAGGTGATCTTCCTGACCCAGGGGTTGAAGCTGGGTCTCCTGGATTCCAGTCAGATTCTTTACCATTTTACCCACCAGTGTCTAAATCCAATATGTCTGGTGTCTAGAGTAAAAGGGAGAGGCGCCAGGGATGCACACACAGAGGAAAGGTCATGTGAGGACCCAGCAAAGAGGCAGTCATTTGCAAGCCAGGAAGATAGGTTTCCTCAGCAACCAACCCTACTGACACCTTGATCTTGGATTTCCAGCCTCCATGAGTACCAAAAAAACCAAAGATATTGCCTTTGTTTTAAGCCACCCATTCTGTGCTATCTTGTTACAGCAACTCTAGCAGGCTAACACACTCTCCCTTACTCCTTAAAGTAGGGATTCTCAATCTTGTGTTCAATGACTGTTTTTAAGCCCTTTAAATTTTGGTAATGTCCTAATAGCAGACCAAAAAAAAATTTTAACAAAAAATCACTATTAAAAACAACACAATCACTTCTGAGGAAGAACTGTGTCTTTGAACGTTTAAATATCACATTTATTGCACATTTCTGGGTCATTTTACAGAACTGTGTTTGTTTTTATTTTAGACATGTTGACTGATCTGATAGTGCATTCTTAAATATTTGAAAGACAACACTCTTACATATTCTAGAGAGCATTCCAGAAAGCAAGCACAGGCTTGATTACATGAAGTCTCTTCTCTCTCACTCTCAGTACATTTCTGCCTGCTCTTACCCTTATTTCAGGTGAGATGTCAATCACTGGAGTGTGTGCGGTCACTTAGACCACATTTTAACTTAACACACTGTTCACATTTCATCAGATAAGTGAATCAGCAACCCAGTTAAGAATTATTACATATGGGCAATGACCACCTAAAAGTCACAGAATAACACTATAAATAAATATTAGACAAAAATATTAGATTTATTTCCCTTAGCAAAAGACTTTGCATTGATAAATGAATAGAAATAAAGGCCCAGAAAGTGGTGGTTGGTAGAAGAAAAGAGTACAGGGTGATTTTAGTGTGGTTTCCTTTTTTTAATGTTTAATGTAACATCTTTTTTTAATGTTTCTTTGCATTTCCAAATGTTCTCTGGTGATCAAGGGTTACTTTTTTAGAATTATGGGGGAGGGGGAGAAAAGAAATATTCACTAAATAGAGTTTCTAACTATCCAGTCTCCTAGGTCATTCTTTATAGGATGTCAGTGGGTCTACCTCCCCAATTAGAATCATTCTTGCCCTGATCCTTGGTCTAGTAAACACTCTTAAGCATCATTTATATCCACCAGGTCAATGTCCTTTCCCTTAGGTCGGTCAAATAAATTGACCATATTTATGGGAGCTAATGAATTAATAGAGCTCAGTGTGCTACAATCCTAATTAATACATCTGAATTTTGATAATGCCTTTAAAAAACACCCCCTCCCCCAAATTTGGACTTTCTAGCCCTGGTGCTAATGGCAGGAAGCAAAGAGGAAATAAAGAGCCTCTTGACAAAAGTGAAAAAGCTGGAGTGAAAAAGCTGGCTTAAGACCCTACATTCAAAAAACTAAGATCATGGCATCCGGTTCCATCACTTCATGGCAAATAGATGGATAAAAAATAGAAACAGTGACAGACTTTATTTTCTTGGGCTCCAAAATCACTGCAGATGGTGACTGCAACCATGAGATTAAAAGATACTTGCTCTTTGGAAGAAAAGCTATGACAAACATAGACAGCATATTAAAAAGCAGAGACATCACTTTGCTGGCAAAGTCTGTAGTCGACGCTATGATTTTTCCAGCAGTCATGTACGGATATGAGAGTTGGGCCATAAAGAAAGCTGAGCACCAAAGAATTGATGCTTTTGAACTGTGGTGATAGAGAACACTCTTGAGAATCTCTTGGACAGCAAGGAGATCAAACCAGTCATCCTTAAGGAAATCAGCCCTAAATATTCTTTGGAAGGACTGATGCTGAAACTCCAATACTTTGGCCACCTGATCCAGAGGCCACTTATTGGAGAAGACCTTGATGCTGGAAAAGATTGAAGGCAGGAGGAAAAGGGGAAAACAGAGGATAAGACGGTTGGATGGCATCACCAACTTAATGGACATGAGTTTGAGCAAACTCTGGGAGGTGGTGAAGGACAGGGAAACCTGGTTTGCTGTAAACCACGCGGTTGTAAAGAGTCAGACACGACTTAGTGACTGAACAGAACAAAATCTTAATGCTAGACAAGGGTCCATGAAACTGTGATGAGGCTATACCAGGCTTCTAATAACCAACCAGAATGTGGTCACTTATTCAGTAACTCTTCTCTGTGCTGGAGTAAATTGTTAATACTATGGTATCCAACAGATGGTTACAGCACCACACCTAATTGCAAAGCCCTAGTTTATTCCCTTACCTTTTCTCAAAATCCCCTTTGCTTATCCACTCACTCTCAATTTAGAAGAGTCAGGAGGCCTTAGAGATGGTGGTCCAGTGGCTATGACTACATACTCCCTATGCATGGGTCCAGGTTCGATCCCTGGTCAAGGAACTAGATCCCGCATGTCACAGCTAAGAGTCTGCATGCCACAACTAAAAGATCCTGTGTTCTGCAACAAAGACCCGGTGCAGCCAAGTAAATAATTTTATTTTAAAGAAAGCCTTAGAGAGAGAAAAGAAAATTAGTATCAAGATGGCTATGTCTTACCCTGCTGGGAGACCATATAGCATAATGCTAAAGACTCTATTCAAACAAACAGATTTTGCCTTATTTTACTTATTGTTTTATTTTACTTAGCACATCTTAAATTCCAAATGAACTTGCCCCATGACTCTTCCCTTTACCATACGCATTTGATGCCTTCCAGGGTCCATAAATCCTGCTCTCCATCACGAATGGAGCAAGAATAATCTCTGACAGCAAAGAGCAAACCCAAAATAAGAATGTTTACTTTAGAGCCTCCTAGATATCCTCTTAGCCCAAGGAAGGCAGTAAAAATTCTTGCTTCAGAAAGCGGAAGGCATAGGATACCAATTAACTTCTCATTGAAACATTCCATTATCTAGTTAAAATAATAGTGCCAGAGCTTGGGCTACAACTATATTTCAGAAACCCAAGCCAGGGTTATTTCCACTACGTTAATTATTCTCAACCTTGGCTGTGCATTGGAATCACCTATAAAACTTTAATAATTACCAATGTCCAGTCACACCCCAAGAGATTCTGATTTAATTGGTATGGAGTATGGTATGCATATCAAGAACTTTTAAAAGATCCCCAGGTGACTCTTATATGCAGCCAAGCTTGAAAACCACTGATCACAGTGACTACCTCCCCTAGTGACCAATGGCCAACCATCCAGGTCCCATGGACAGTGAATGAAAAAACATATAGCACCCCATCTTCCCCTCGCAGCCCCCTCTTCCTACATACACATGTGCAGGTACATACTTAAGGAGTTGCTTATTTAACCAGTAACTGCTGTCTTCATTTAGAGCAGGAATCTTTAAACCTTTTCTTTAAAGAGCCAGAAAGTAAATATTTTAGACTTCTCAAGTCATAGTCTCTGTAGCACACATTCTCCTTATACTATTATAGCAAGAGAAGAAACCATAGAAAATATGTAAGTAATGGACATGGCTGTATCCTGATAAAACTTTATTTGCAAAAACAGGCACACTCAACCCACAGGCTATGGTTTGCTAACCTCTGATTTAGAGTCTCTAAGACATATCAGGTAATAACTACAGTTTTTGGGCTATGATGATTCTGACGCCAGTGGTCTTTAGAGGTCTATTACTGTTGTTGAAGTGTGTTTATCTACTGCAGAATACTCCTCCTTAGCCTGTTTCTGATGTTGAATAGAGTCATGGCTGCTCTGCTAGAGCCCATATCCCCATGTTTATTACCTTCTTGATATCCCAACAGGGAGATCTCACTGTCTGGACACCTCTCACTCCTTCTCTGTACCTGTATTGTATCATGTGGCATTTTTCACACTTCTAGGTTACATGTTCTATCTCAGATTTTCAGATTCTAGAGCATAAGCAATGGGAGAATGAAAGTGAAAGTGAAAGTGAAGTCGCTCCGTCGTGTCCGACTCTTTGCGACCCGGTGGACTGTAGCCTACCAGGCTCCTCTGGCCATCGGATTCTCCAGGCAAGAATACTGGAGTGGGTTGCCATTTCCTTCTCCAGAGGATCTCTCTGACCCAGGGATCTAACCCAGGTCTCCCACATTGGAGGTAGACGCTTTAACCTCTGAGCCACCAGGGAAGATACTTATTATTATTATCATTTACATGTGCATGGTACTTTACAGCTTACAATATCTTTCACATCCACTGAACCCTCTGATTGGAACATCTCTTGGGAGACAGATGGAGCCATGAAGATCATCACATGAATGTTAAGAAAACTAAGACTCCACAAGACTACTGTGCATTAAGAGACAAAATTTAAATTTGAATCTAGATCTCATGATTGCAAGAAAGTATGTTTAGTGGAAGTGGGAAACTGCATATGGATTCGGAGAGAGTTGTATTCAAATTTACCTGGTAGGGGGAATAAAGAAGATAGATGACTACAGCATACTTGCCTTCATTGTGGATGTCAATGTCAACAAGCACCCAATCAAACAGGCTGTGAAGAAGCTACATGACATTGACATAGCCAAGGCTAACACCCTCCAAGATCAGACCTGATGGAGAGAAGAAGGCAAATGTTTGACTGACTCCTGACTATGATGCTTTAGATATTACTAACAAAACTGGGATCATCTATACTGCATCCAACTGGCTATTTCTAAATATAAATATTTTAATGACAAAAAAGGATTCAGTTGATAGTTTTGTAAACTTGAACAAGTCATTCAGCCTCTCAGAATTTTTGCTTCTTCAACCATAAAAATAAGAATACTAGTAAGTACTTACCTTTTAAGGTTGTTTTCAGAATTAGAGACAATCTAATTAATGCTCCTGGAATTAGTAAGTACTCAGTAATGGCAGCTACATTACCATTACTAATAATACTGTTGTTGTCGCTGCTGCTCCTTATCCAGGATTCTTTCCATTTCGCACATGATTCCATTCACCTGTTATATGTGTCATTGTATTTGGTACACTGACTTTAGTTTAACAGGTGGCTAATTAAAGCTGAATAAATTGAACTAGTTAGTTTATTAATGATTTGTTTATATAGGCCTATATTTAAAATTTCCTTCTACTATAGATATTTTAAAAGTAACAAAAATACCCTCAAGGGTAGAAAAAAATTAGATGACTTATTTATAAAAAGACAACATATAAAGGGAATTTCCTTCCCAACCTAAAGTAAATCTCCTCAGCCAAGTGCACATGTCCAGAAATACTTCTATTAACTACTTATAATAAGGGAACATAACTCCCAGCTGATCTCTCTTCCTTATAAAATCATTAATGCTTAAAAGTCCAAAAAAAACAAAGCTGTCAGCAGGATTTTCCCCAATTAATAGACACTCAACTTTGGCTGAATCATCAGGAAAAATGGTAATTTCCTCCCGATTTACAATTTTTCTTGGAGTATGCCTCAAAATACCCCTGGAGAGCTCTGAAGAGGTCAACAGTTCAGCCTCAGAAGTTGATTGGAAGATTCCTCACCCTAGCTTCCCAATCACCTCTCAGCTGTTCCACTAGGAAATTGATAATCAATTAAGATGAGACCCCACTATGCATCAGACATTTCTGGACACCAAGATGATGAAAGATCTATGTATTCTAGCAGTTTATGATCTGATGAGTAAGAACAGATGTACAACTCTGAAATGGACTGTAAAATATTTGACAGGGTATTGGCTTCAAATTCCAGAGAGAAAGAAATAGAGCAAGGTGGGCCAGAATAGGTAGAGAAAGCTTCCAAGGGCAAGTTACCAGCTCCAGACTTCTAGTGGTACATGTATTTGCACATGAGCACTGGCCTCTGAGCAAGCATCTGAGGAGGTAATGCGACTGGATGAAGAGGAAGAAGCTTTACCAGCTGGCTCAAAAGGAAATCTGAAGAGCAGGTTCCTGAAGAGTTCTGCTATGTGTAGTCATTGAGAGCTCCATAGATACTGTGACTCTTCCCTCCCCTACACTTTGGGTCCTCATCATTCAGCCAGAGGGTGAGTGCTGGGAGAGACAGAATCAACAAAAAAGTTTCTAAGGGCCAAGCCAGGAAATGGATACACCACTTCTTATTCCATTGGTTGTAACTCAGTCACTCTGAACCACAGGGGAAATGAGAAACATTTATCTATACAGTCAGGAAGAGGAGAATAAGTCAATAGTAAAGAGCACTAGCAGATTCTACCAGTGTGCAGTCCTGGACGTCAGATTTCCAGTTCACTCATTTTTTTCAACATTCTGAACACACTTACATCCTCCCCTAAGCATCCAACACAAAGTTCCATCCAGTCACTTCACCAGATTCAAAACCTAAGATGTCTGAATCAATCCTCTCTGTCCAGTTTGGGTACATGTCCCAATGGTCCAGCAACCTATGAGCTTCAAGGAATATATAATGATGGGAAAAGGAAGGATAACCAAAATAGAAATGCTTTTTGTTTTGTGTATGCTCAGTTGTGTCCAACTATTTGCAGCCCCATGAACTGTCGCAGAGGACCAGGCTCCTCTGTCCATAGAATTTCCCAGGCACGAATTTAGGAGTGGGTTGCCATTCCCTCCTCCAAGAAATCTTCCCGATCCAGGAATCAAACGCATGTCTCCTGCACCTCCTGTATTGGTAGGTGAATCCTTTACCACTGAGCCACTTGGGAAGCCCTACAGCAGAAATATTCAGAAGAAAGAATAGGACACGCGCAGTAGTGATGGGTCTATATAAATTCCTAAGTCCCTCTAGGAAGCTGTTTTGAAGGCCTCCTACTATAAGGGTGGGGAACTCGTTGACTAGATGTTGATGCTGCCCTTGGAGGAGCTCTCCCGTCTCTTTGAGTCTATGACCGCTGATTCCCTCCTGTGACATTCTTCCTTGTCCACTACCTCTGGCCCTATATGAAGTGAATCTTTGTCTTTTTTGGAGCAATCTCGATTTCACGGCCAATTTTCTTCTGGGTATAAATATGAAAAACTTGAAGAAAAGAGAAGAGCATTTTCAGTCCTGGATCTTAGTTTCTCTCACATTACAATGCACTAGAAGGTTTGATAGGTTTATATTTGTTTCTTGTCATTTTCTCATGCAAATACACACACTCAAAGTCTTTCCTAGATGGAAGAGAGATGAATGCTAGTGAGCATTACTGGTTTCCGCTATAACTACCCAGTATGTTAAAAAAAGAAAGAAGAAATAAGAATATGCATTTATATTTACTTGTCATTTTAAAAATAAACAGCAAAATGATAAGTGCAGTGAGCAAGTGAAAACAGAGTGAATAGAGACAGGGTGGGAGCCAAGTTTTCAGTTTATATCTGTTAACACTGTATGGATTTTTGAAACATATTACTGTGTTACTACCATTATGCAAAAATGTATTACTATTTCTAAAAAATAGCAAATTTTAAAATGTACATAAAGAAAACCTGGTGCTCATGCATATCGCAATGGTCTGTCTTCCTTCAACTCTTCAGAAGCATCAATTCTGTTTGTGGGCTTCACTAATAATGTTTATTTTCACTAAATTTTGCTCAGATTAAAATGTGAGCACATTGAATCAGGGGCAAGAATCAGGTCGTAAGAGTCACTCCTAAATCTAGTCTAATAACCTCTCCTATTCCCCAGAGGAGTGATGGCAGACAGCAATGCGTACGTGCATGCTCAGTCGCTTCAGTCCTGTCCTGCTCGCTGTGACCTCATGAACTGTAGCCCGCCAGGCCCCTCTGTCCATGGGATTCTCCAGGCAAGAATACTAAAGTGGGTTGCCATGCCCTCCTTCAGGGACTCTTCCTGACCCAGGTATCGAAACTGCATGTCCTGCATCTTCTGCATTGCAGGTGGATTCTTTACCACTGAGCCACCTGGGAAGCTCCTTTCTATTTAGGAATCTTTATATACACATGTCCTTTCCCTAAGTCTTCTCAAGACCTCCTCCTCCTCATATTTCCAGCTACAGCTCACATTCTACCTCCTCAGTCTTATACTTCATGTATATGTGTTGCTTGTCTACTCCCACAAGAATGTAAGTTTCATAGCAATATCTATCTATCTATTTTAAATCATCAAACTCCTAGAACCTAAAATAGTGTCTGGCACATAGTAAAAAATCCATATATGGTTAGCTGATCCAATGAGTGAATGAATGAATGTTAGTGAATATAAATTTTTTTTGTTTATCCCTGTATTGTTCTCACTCACAACACTTCTGACACCAGATGTGTGCTTTTTATTTTCTCCTCATACTAACCAATTCTGACACCAACTGGATGTCTTACATTTCAATTCCAACAATAACTACTGCAAGTTAGCTTTAAGGGCTCAGTCCCACTAGACTGTCCCCACTTGAGTTGCCAGCTATAGTATGAGATCCTCAAGTTACCCACACTTGTGTCTAACTTGGTTACAAGGTTAAGGATTCCCATTACTACCCCACCCACCAATCCCTTGGATAGCAAGGAGATCAAACACATCAATCCTAAAGGAAATTAACCCTGGTAGGACTGATGCTGAAGCTCCAATACTTTGGCCACCTGATATGAAGAACTGACTCATTAGAAAAGACCCTGATGCTGGGAAAGATTGAAGGCAAGAGGAAAAGGGTGACAGAGGATAAGATGGTTGGATGATATCACTGACTCAATGGATATAAATTTGAGCAAACTCCAGGACATAGTGAAGGACAGGGAAGCTGGCATGCTGCAGTCCATGGAGTCACAAAGAGTTGGACATGACTTGGCGACTGAACAACAATACCACCCAAACCCCATCCCCCTACAAGTTTCAATATTTGCTAGAATAGCACACAGGATGCAAGAAAATTCTTCACTTACTATTGTCAATTTGTTATAAAATATGCAACTCAGGAACAGCCAAGTGGAAGTGTAGGGTGGGAGCGCAGAGCTTCAGACTTTCTCAGGCACATCACCTTCCCAGCACCTTGTTACTTTCACCAACCTGAAAGCTTTCTGAATATTATTGTTAAAAATATTTATAGAGCCCAATCTCCAACCCCACCTTACCCTTTCCTGGAGGTTCATGGGTGAAGCTGAAAGTTCCAACCCTCTCTTTTCTGGGTCTTTCTTATGACCAATCCCATCCTTAAGCTATTTAGGAGCCGTATCCTAAATCTCTCCTTTGTCATGAACTCAGGTGTTATGAATAAATAAAAGACATTTCTATCACTCAAGAAATTGCATGGGTTTTAGAAGCTTTGTACCCAGTGGCTCAGATGGTTAAGAATCTGCCCGCAGTGTAGGAGTCCCAGGTTCAATCCCTGAGTTCAGATGATCCCCTGGAGAAGGAAATGGCTACCCACTCCAGTATTCTTGCCTGGAGAATTCCATGGACAGAGGAGCCTGGCGGGCTATAGTCCATGGGGTTGCAAAGAATTGGACACAACTGAGTGACTAACACTTCACTTTTATCCAGGAACTGAGACAAAGACCAAATATATTTTTATGTTATATCACAGCCTCTGAGATTAAAGTTAATCTCAATGCATAGAGAAAAGGTTTATCTCTAAGGTAAAGCCACTGGGGCAGAAGAAGAATCATACAGCTCAAACCAGACACTGGAGGGGTTGGAGCAGGGAGGTGATGATGTGAGGAGGCCAGGAAGATTCTGGATGAACTGTAGTTCATCTGCAGAAATCTCCCTCTTTTGAGGTGATGACATAGGCAATAAAATGCAGAGGAGATCACTCCTGGATTATGGCCATTCAGATGCTCCTTCCCTGGATATATTACCAGGAAGTAGAGAAATAAGGATTCTTTTCAAGAACCTGAAAACTTGTGCTAGTTCTTTGAGGCTGGAGGCTAAGCGTCTTAGACAGTGAACTAATTGAGTGAAATCTAGGGTGACCAACACATCCCAGTTTAAATGAAACTGTCCCAGTTTTAAAACTGAAATTCCCATGTCCCAGAAACCACCTCAGTCCCTGACAAACTATGATAATAGGTCACCCTAAAATAAGAACTTTGCACTTGACTTCCTAAACAAAACTTTATATTTTTCTTATCTCTGATGTGATTTCCCTATAACTTTCCTCAGATTTTGATAAATTTAAAAATCCCAGGAACAACTCTTTGCACTACACGGAAATTAAGAGAAATTAAGAGTGCTTAAAGGGGACCACACGATGCGTCAGTGTGATTATAGCGAGAGAGCCCCAGGGGAGAAGTGACATATAATGAAACAAAATTGGTGCTTCTCAGCCTAGAGATTCTCCTACCTATGCCAAATCTTGACGATGTTTTGGCAAGAAAAATAAAAATAAAAAAAGAATGGAGAAAGGGTGAAGGAGAAAAAACATAAATGATCTGAATTTAAAAGCATATAGAACTGGCATTGATGAACCTTAACTCCTTGGAGTTATGTTTCCAGCAATATGAAATTCAGGCCAATTAACCTACCCTCTCACACCAAGTCCCTCAGTGCTCATAGCTAAGAGATGCCAGTTAAGACCACCTTTTCCGAGTTTAAGACTGAATTTCACTTTAAAATGTACTTGATAAATTTCAACATTCTTTCCAGATTAAACTGTATAATAAAATCAGAAATAGGAATAGGTGGGTATACCCTTTTGATTTCTGATCCCTTGTATATGACATTTTCTATCATCTATCAGCTTTTAGAAACTTCTCTTTGTCCCTGATGCTCAGGGTTTTTTTCACTTGTTGTGATAACCGCCACAAGTATACTTCCATTCTCAAGGGTCACGTCTTTGGATTAAGGGAGATTTGTCAAAATTGTTACTTGAATAATTTCTTCTTCACTGTTCACTCTGATCCTTCTGGAGTTCCTAGGTTTTGGATTTAGAGTTTATAGTTTGATCTTCCGATTTTTTTTGTTTTGTTTTCTCTTGTATTGATGATCTTTGTGTATTTACTCTAGTTACTGGCTTACTTCCTTAATTTCATATTTCAACAATTTTCCAGACTTTTTATTGCCATATTTTTAATTTCTCAAAAGCTCTGTTTTATTCTGATTGTTTATGTGTATTTTGCCTTTAAATATATGAAACAACTTTTTCTTATCTCCCAGATGCTTTATTTTATCTTACCTGTCTGAGAAAATTTTTTTTAATATTTCATTTGGCTTCTTCCATTAAGTCTGCTTGTTTCTTTTTTCTATTTCATTTACTTATTTATTCTGTTTTGTGAAAGATTTTTCTCAGTTGTTTTTCCTTTTTCATGGAATTGTCTGTTTTCTTTGCTAAATTTTCTATCAGTCTGAGAATTTTTTCTTGCTGCTATTAAGGAACTCTTTAGATATTAAGGATATTAGATTTACCATTCAGTGTGGCAACCATTTTCCCAACAAATAGTCATCTGTCTTATTTGAGTATCTGTATAAAAGTTTTTTAATTTTATGTGGTTAAATTTAGTGGTCATTTTATTTCAGAAGTTCAGGCAATATTGAGCCAAAGCTTCTATAAACCAAGATTATATTTTACAAAATGTTGCATTTTTTTCTAAAACATTTGTTTTTTAACATTTGCTGCTCCCTCTAAGACTAATTTTGGTGTAAAAAAATGAAGTAAAGTTTCTACTTTGTATTTTCCCAAATGACAGGGTACATGTCCCAACATAATTTGTTGAGAAATTCACTGATTTGAAATGGCATTAATTTTAGTTAAGGTTACATTTATCTGAATATCTTAGAAACCTGATCAAAGTGATCAAATCAAGTAGATGTGTTTTTAACCAAAAATCTGAAGATAAGTCTTAGACTGGGTTTTGTAATGCCATTAATATCCTAGTCTCTTTCTAGTCTTCTTTTCCTTGTGTAATTTTATTCTTATGATTGCTTTATGTCATACAAAGACTGCCTGACCCCTTATATAAAGTCAGCATATTCAGGAAGGAAGGAGGTAAAAAGAGAGAATAGAGAGAAGGAGAAGTATCTCATGGAGCTTGAATATTGTATGACAAATATTTGCTGCAAGAGAGGCTAGTAAATAATTTTTAAGATATACATATTGCTGCCCTAAACAAATATTAGGCTCCTAATAGTAAAAGAGAATGACAGAATAAATGTTGGATTCAAAGCTAACAGTTTTGAATAATAAATTGTTACATGTGGACTTGGTGGATAACCTAGAGCATTTGGCTGCATATAAGTGGATTTCTCCAGGCAAGAATACTGGAGTGGGTTGCCACTTTCTCCTCCAGGGGATCTTCCTGATCCAGGGATTGAACCCAAGTCTCCTGCATTACAGGCAGGTTCTTTACTGTCTGAACTACCAAGGAAGCCCCAAAATAATAGTGAAGAGTATTTTATGAAGCTACTAGAGCACATGGGGATTAATTAGATACATGTACTTTAAAATAAAGAAAATTAATAAGGCAATCATTAACTCTCCAGGAAAACCAAATAATTGTGCAAAATCTCAAGGGATTGTGATTTACTATTTATCTCAACAACAACAAAAATCCTGTTTCTATAGTCATGATAATATAAATACTGAAGTCTTTCTGACTTCAGAAGACAAGAAAAATTATTTCAAACAGACTTTAAAGTTTCCATTTTTCCATCCTTGCTTATCTCCTGGGTGCCAGTTTACAATGTATCGAGAACTTCCCTGAGGAAACTAGTAACAAGAGGCCCTTCACAGACCCTGTGAATTCAAGTGGACTTCACATCAATTAAAACACCAACTTAACTTTTCTCTAAAATATCCCCGATAACTGGTTACTTGGTTTCTGCTTGAACATATCCACTGACAGGGAGCTCACTACTCCTTCAGACAGTCCATGCAGTTCCTGGACAGATTTAATCACTGCCAAATCATTTCTTATAATTAGGTTAGGGTCCTCCAAATTCTACTTCACTCTATTCATCCTTTTCAGCTCCCTAAAGTTTTACAGAATATATTCAATTTCTCCTCCACAAGAAAGTAATCAGCTATTTGAACATTAGTGTCAAACTACTCACTCATAATCCTCCCCATGTCAAATTCTTCTCCAGGCCCAACCATTTGATATGGTTTCACATTCCAGTGACATTTTGGACATCTTCTTTTGGATGCATACCATCTGGTTAATGTCCCTCTTAAAATATGGCACCAGAATAAAACACATGATTGCCAGATGGAGACAGAAAAATATGAAATACAAAGTTTCTGAATTTCACGTTATATTTGGAAGGTACCTTGTAATGTGCTTCCTTTGGGGGTCATTTTAGAAATCTTTTGGCAAAAGATAAGACTGCTAGTCATTACAAAAATTTATGGAAAACCATGAGTTTCATCTCTTAGACTTTTTCCAAAGACATTTGTCCCCATTCACTATCTATGATGTTAAAAAAAAAAAAAAAAGTGCCAAAATCTAGACATGAAGTAAGAGAGAATTGGAGCTGAATGAGCCATCATCTCTTTCAGGAATCAAAGAATTGCAAACTGGGATTTTTTTTTTAATAATGCCAAATATCAAAGAACTCCAGGACAAGATCTTTTTCCGACACCTTGCCCTACCCTCAAGAAGACTATGTCCCAATTTGCAGGATTCAAACAGCCAGGCTCTGCTTCTGATCTGCAGTCTCTGTCAGTATTCTTTTTCTTCGTATCTACTCATTCCTCTTTTTTATACTCAGTTAGAATTCACTAATGGAAGTAGCCTTCCACGTGGCTTTCTTTTTTGCCACTTTTTCTTGGGAAATGTGATTAAAGAACTTGGAATGGGCTGTTTTACGCACACATATTCAGACAGTCTCTTAGCAATAAATGGCTGTCGCTTCTATTATCTGTCTGGCTTTGAGTTCTATTATCTGTTGTGAATTGGTGCAGGGCTCTGTAAAGCAGTTTTTAGGCAGCCTCATTACTCCCTTCCACACCTTCTGCTCCATCTGAGAGTGCTGCGGCTGTGATTGCTGGGTAATGTTTGCCATTAGACAAGGAACATAAAAGAGTCAAGCTATGACTAATTCACCTGATGGCAGTGAGCCCTGTGTCATGCTCATTAACACCTCCCGACTCCGTTATTAAAGAGACTCACAGAGCAGATCTCAGCAGGCTTACATTTATGCTATAGTATGCTGTATTTTTCCATTGAGCCACATCCTTATCACCAGCTTCTCCTGATCACCCTCACCTTCTACTCCAGGCTTATTCCACCCCACCACACTTAACTAGGTCTTTCACTGAATAATACATGTTTATGGAAGTTTGTTGCCAAGAGAGGCCTTTAGATTATCTGGAAATGAGAGTTTATCCCTCTGAAGAAGTATCCAATCAGCTTTCAACTGAAATGTCATCAGACACGCTCCTGATGAAAGTCTAAAAGGGAAATAATAACAACTTAAAATATTAAAGTATTCCCAGTTATTTCATAATCGCTATTTCATTTAAAGATTACAACAACATTTTGTGATAGAAGGTATAAATAGTGCTGTATCAGTAGCTTCAACACTAGATTTTCAAACTCTGAAGAAAGATCATATAAAAGACAGTTTATCTACAGTTACAATGCTGGGAAAAATAAAAAGCAATAATGTTATTTATGATTGATTTTCCCAAATGTAGTGATCAAAGTAATGGCAAAAACAGAGAGAGAGAGTATTTTCCTTAGTACTGACTCATACGGTTCTGATCCAAGACTATAAAGGCATCATATTTAGGTACCTTAATCATTAACTCCAGCTGAACAGTCATAAGTTCATATGGTAACTATTATTATTGTTCACCATTATCTAGGTATCCTCTGCTTCTGAGTTATCTGCCTCTTGAAGTTGGGCAGAGCTATGTGATTTGATTTGACCGTGCAATATGAGTGGAGGTAACAAATATAGTTTTCATGTGAAAACACTTACTTGCATATGCTTGAATCTATAGCTTGGTTCTTCCTTTGCCATGGGAATTACAGAAGCATGAAACCAAATGGAGATAACTTAAGGTCCAAATAGTCTAAGATACTGAGTTAGCACATGGGAGAAAGTTGCCCTGGAGAAACACTTGAACTTTCAGTAGAATTGGAATAAGCACTAGATGAAATTTTGTTATGATAAATTGCTATGATTTTGGAGTTGTTGCTACAGCATATACTAGTCTATACTGACAGATGAAGTTATCATTTGCTCTAGATAGCAACCCACTCCAGCACTTTGGCCTGGAAAATTCCATGGACAGAGGAGCCTGGTGGGCTACAGTGCATGGGATCACAAAGAGTCTGTCATGACTACGCATGAGTACAATGAGATATATCATATAATTAAGCCACTTGAGAATATGAAAAATAGATATAGCATGGCTAAAGGTAAAATGAAATAACTGAACTTAAGATCAAAAGTTCAAATTCACTGAACTCTGCCAGGAACCATATAATGGTTGCACGAGGACAACCATCTGGTAAGAACAAGTAACATCTGAAATCCAGTCCATGCTTTTCTCATCACGGTTCAGTGCCATGCCCAAGAGCAGGTACCTTCCTCCAATTTACACAGAAGTGCTTTAGGTGAAAACTGATCTTACTTTTTGAATGTCTTATAAGACATCACTTAACTTCTCTAAAGTTTTCATTTTTTTTCCCTCATCTTTAATAAATATGAACAAATTTTATCTAGTGCTTTACCTCTTTGTTTGTTAGGAAATTTCAATTAAAAAGATATATATGAGTACATATATAGTATCCACATCATAGACTAATAGCATTCAAACCTGAAGTGTTGACTCTGATTGTTGAACGATTCCTTTATAAAATGTGGAGGTAATATTCGCCAATAGGACAAATGACTATGTGCCTAAACTAAGCGGTTTGGGAAGCCTCACAACTGTGAGTTATGCTGCATTTGTTCCAATGTTACAATAATATGTGTTTCCAAGTGACAGAAATCTGGTTTGAACTAATTTAGTAAAAAAATAAAAATAAAAGAAGAAAGAGGGGTTTGGGGGAAGAGAATGGCAACTGGGTCACATAAACATAACAAGATTTAAGTAAGCAAACTGTTAGAAGAGAAGAAATGAGAATGGACTTTGGAACAACTAGAACTAAGGACTTGAACATGACCACACCCCTCTTTTTTTCACGTCTTTTTCTTTTTTGTCTATGTGTCACTTTTCTTTCATCCTGCTGCAAACTGGCTTGTTGCAGATAACAGGAAAAAGAGTTGCCAAGATTTCTTGAATTTTCCACCAGAGGACAAAGACTTACTCTCTTTCTCAATTACATTTCAAGAAATTCTAGAAATAATTCTGAAGACATAGTCTGATAAAGGATCCATACGTAGACCAATAAATCATTTCCACATAAAAAAATACCCTGACTGTCCCAGTTTGAGTAATATGGCATCCATGGACCAATAAACTGTAGCCAAGAATGAAATCAGGGTCATAAAAAATCTTGGTAGCCACAACAAACATCAATAGGTTGGAATGGGAGAAGAAACAAAGAAATGAAGACATAGATTAGAAAATATTATAGATGTCCAGTTTAGATAGTAATTTAAGGTGATCAGTTGGGTAATATGAAAATAATAAAAATAAAGTCAACATTCTGATGAGAAAGGGAGATCAAATTATCTCTATCATGGTTTCAGTGGTGGAAGTTAGCAATGTGTTTCTAAAGGTTTGAGTAATTTTCCAGAAAGATAAATTGTCTGGCTAACTGGGTGTTTTTCCATCCATCACTTCTCCTATTATGGGCAACTATTCACTCATCAGAGAGATTTAGAAGCAACTTAGCTACGTTTCTCAGAATCCCCTTTGTTATATAATTATAGATAGACTTTGCCAAGAAGAAAAACTCACATGAGATTTTGAAAGGCAAGAATGATTTGGGAGGTCAAGGTAGCCACACTGGTGGCCAGAGGCAAGTTCCATAGCCACCCAGAGCCTTCTATGTGACTCAAGAGCCACAGCAGTTTCTTGGTGAAATTTTTGAAACTACTCACTATAGGGTTTCATGCTGCTCCTCTGATATTTTAACTGTTCCCTTCTTAATCTTCCCTTTCCTAGAAAATCTCTAATTCTTATATTAAAGTATTATTCTATATTCTACATAGAATTCAAAAATTCTATATGTTCTTTACACAATTCAATATTATATACAATTATATAGCATATAAAACATATTCTTGCATTGCTTAGACTGACTCTGTTTTCCTATCCTAACATCACTGGTACAGATGTGAAGTGAAGTGAAGTCGCCCAGTCATGTCCAACTCTTTGCGACCCCATGGACAGTAGCCTGCCACGCTCGTCCGTCCATGGGATTTTCCAGGCAGAAGTCCTGGAGTGGGTTGCCATTTCCCTCTCCAGGGGATCTTCCCGACCCAGGGATTGAACCCGGGTCTCCCACATTGTAGACAGACACTTTACCATCTAGGCCACCAGGGAAGTGCCCTGGTACCGATGTAGACCCAGTCAAATACAAATAAAAGAGTCTAGGCTAGTTAACTATAAATTACCTTCAAAGATTGAGAATCAGGGTGAGTTCGATGAAGAAAAAGAGTCAGGGTATTGATAGAAAAAAAGTCTGAGTTAATTTTTTTCTTGTGCTACAAAGAATTTAATAGAACAATAGCTAACTATAAGATTAGATAATATCATATCAATAGTAATTTTCTGACTCTGATAATGTACCTTGGCTATGTAAAAGACTATTTTTGCTTTCAGGACATATACATGAAAGTGTTGGATTTTGCAACTTATTCTCAAATGGTTTAAATAAACTGGGTAGCAAGAGAGAAAAGAAGGGGGAAAAAAAAAACAGAACTCTGAAGTTTATCTAGCAGTAATGAGGAGCCCACCCACTGCGCATCAGTGGAGACCAGATTGGGAACCTAGCTTCTACCCCCATGCAGCAGTAACGGCAGTGTCCACCTCGCCCCCTACCTAAGCAGAGTCAGAAAAAGAAAGCTAAATTAGAAGGTTTGAGTAAGATCCAGCTTCTCATAACATAGTACCAAAATGTCCAAATTTCAATTAAAAAAAGAAAAACTTATGCCAAGTGCCAGGAAGATCTCAAATTGAATGAAAGAAGACAATCAATAGATGCCAACGCTGAGATGACAGTGACGTTAGAATTATCTGACAAATATTGTAAAGTGACCATTGTAAAGAGTCTTCAATGAGCAATTATAAACACAATTGAAGCACATGAAAAAACAGAAAGTGCCAGCAAAAAAAAAAAAAACAGATCTCAGTGAGAAATAGAAAATATGAAAAAGTTATAATTTTAGTTCTTAAAGGCACAATAACTGAAATTTTAAAATTCAATGGATAGATTCAATAGCAAAATGGAGAGGATAGATTAGTTAGTGAACTTGAATAACAGTAGAAATAACTCAACCTAAACAAAAGAGAAAAACTGAGAAAAATGAGCAAAACCTAAAAGACCTAGCATTTATGTAACTGAAATTCTAGAAGAAAAAGAGAAATGAAGTCAGGCTGAAAAATTCTTGAAGAATGAAGCCTGAAAACTTCCTAAACTTGTCAAAGAAAATGAAAAAACATAAACAACACACAAACTCCAGATTAAAGAAGCTGAACAAACCCGAAGAGAGAAAATCCCAATAAATCCACAGCAAGACATACCATAACCATCACAAAAATTAAATACAAAAAAAAAAAAAAACTTGAAAGCAGCAAGAGAGAAACAAAGACAAACCTCTATGAAAAATACCATTCAAATAACTGAATTTATCAGCAGAAATTGTGGAAGCCAGAGCAAGTTGCATATTTTTTAGCTTAAGTAAAAGAATTGCTAATTCAGAACCCAATTTCTGGTGAAAATACCTCCTAAAAGTAAAAGGAAAGTCAAGACAGCCTCAGAAAAAAGAAAATGAAAAGGACTTATAATCAGAAAACTTTCCATGACAGAATGGCTATGGAAGTTCTCTGATGAAAAAAAAAAAAAAAAAATGATAAAAGAAGAAATCTTAGGATAACAGGAAGAAAGAAAGAACATGGCTACAAAAAAATATGAATCATTAAGAAATAAATTTTCCTTCTCCTCTTTTCTAAATTATTCTTATTTTCTAAATTATTTTTGAAAACTGAAGCAAAAATCATAACATGATATGATGTATATCTAAAGGTAAATAGAGAATATGTTTAAGAGATCTATATTTTAAGTGGGGGGAGGTTAAGGAATATAAAGGGAGGTAAGTTTTGCATGTATCACTTGAACAGTAAAATGACATCAGTAAACAGTGGTAGGTTATGTTCATGTAAGTTAAAACCTAGAGCAACCACTGAAACAGCTATATAAAGAGATAACATTGAAAAAATCTATAGAAAAATGAAAATGAAATTCTAAAAACTTTCAAGTAACCCAGAGGACATCAGGAAAAACAAGAAATATAATAAACAAACAAAAAAAATGGCAATCTTAATCCCAAGGTATCAATAATTAAAGTAAATATAAATAGGCTGAATACATTAATAGAAGTCAGCATAGACAGAAAAGAAAAGAAAATGAAGTGATGTAAATAATGCTACTTGATATTGTGGCTTAGTATATACCTTCAGTAATCAGTTCAATTTGGTACTGATGGAAGAATAAACACATAACTAAATAGGACAAGAGAAATAACAAAGAATTAAATTCACAAGAATATGCCCAACTGATTTTTGACAAAGGTGCAAAAACGATTCGATGAAGGAAAGACACTCTTTTCAACATAAGATAGTGAAGTGACTAGACATCTACATGCAAAGATAAAATTAACTTCAATATAATCCTCACATCTAATATAGAAATTAGCTCCAATGGATCATGGACTTAAATGTAAAATAGAAAACTATGAGACTTTTATTTTAAAAATGGGGAAAAATCCTCAGTATCTTGAGCTAGGCAAGAATTTTTATAATTGACACTAGATGCAAGATCATAAGAGGAAACAAATGATAATGTGGACTTCATCAAAATTAAACTCTTATTCCAGTAAAGACTCTGTTTAAGGTATGATAGAACAAGCTACAGGCTGGGAAAAAATATTCACAAACCACATATACAACAGTCTACTATCTAGGATACATTAAAACTCTCACAAACCAACAGTAAAAACAAGCAAACAAGCACAGGAAA